>NC_073236.2:93123000-93780250 GCF_029281585.2 Gorilla gorilla gorilla | reverse complement strand
GACTGAACAGCCAAAGCAATTTTGAGTTAAAAGAACAAAGATGGAAGCATCACATTTCCTGATTTCAAAATATATTACAAAAATTCAGCAATTAAAACAGTGTGGTACTGGCATAAAAACAGACATATAGTCCAGTGGAACAAAATAGAGAGCCCAGAATTAAGTTAATACATATGTGGGATCTACATTTTGGAAGAGACCTTTCATAGTGGAGGGAAATGCTGAAGGGATCCGTTTCTGGTGGTGGACTCCAGGCCCCAGTAGGGAGGTTCTTGGGGACTGAGGGACCTAGTAGCTCCCCTTTTCACATTTTATAGGCCACTTTCTTCTCCACCTGTGGGTGACAGTGCCGAGGATACTCTGGCCTGACCCGTGGCTTTCCTGCCCAGAGGAATGTGGAATTGGGGTGTTATCAGCAGCCACAGGCTCCAACCCCTTTCTCCTGTCACCTGCTTTGTAGCTTTGCACACAAGCCTCACATGAAGCATGAAGTTTACCCATGTTCTTTCCCTCCTGTGACCTTCTGTTTTTCCATATCTGACATCAAATCTGACTTAAAAGGCAGTGCAGATGCTCCTTTGGGGCAATAGTAATAGAAACCTTGGAGGAAGTTGAACTTAGAACTCTGACTTACAGGAGTTATCCTTGGCTGTCTGCCTAGCCTGCGCCTGAGACTCCCCCTCCACACCCCTGCCAACTTTAAACAGCTTCCCTCCAGGTGTCGGGGCACCCTGCTGAGACAGCTTTGAAATGAATAGAGTCAAATTAATTGGTTGCCATATTGCCCTATTGAATTGATGTCAACACAGTTTAGAACGATCGGTTTCATTGCTAGTCATTTCTGTAAAAAGTTGGGAAATAAGGCTCTTAGGAAGGACTGTAACCACCATCATAACAGTGTTCCTTTGAGAAAATTAGATTGGACCCATCACCATTTTAACTGAAAATAGTTTCCCAGGATGAAAACAACTAGTCAATTTGAGGGATTTGTAAATCAAATTGCATCTTAAATGCATTAGGAGACGGGCTTACTGTTCAAATGTATTCCGTGGTGAATCCTGTGAAAGGAGTTAAGGATGCTCTTTTACAAAAAGAACCTGCATCCTGTGTCCTATGATGCCCAGGATGATGTTTCTGGATTGGATTTTTGTAGGTAAGTTTGTAGCAAGTAAGGGCTACTGAGTAGATTTGGTTTTTGGTTGTCATATTTTTGTTCTTGCTTATAAAAATAGTAGAACATTCTACACATTGTGAAAGTATGAAGCGGAACAAAAACTTGCCTATGATGGCAGCACCAAATGGTGATTGCCATACTTCTGCAGCTGTGTGTGTTGCTGTCTCTATACTAGAACAGACCTGTGTCCTCCCATGAGAATTTGGTCAGCAGGTCAAGACCCCTAGGTTGGAGCAGGGTAGGAGGTGGTGAGCTTTCTGTACCCAGAAGGTCGGTGATGCCAGAGACCTTTTGAAACAATAAGCACCAATTGAAACCCAGGTGGGCTAGGGGTCAAGAAGCAAGGGGATCCACAAGCAGACCTCCACCCGGGTCATCTGAGCCTGTGTTGAAGATGCAGTCTGGGAACGCTGAGGGCAGATTTCCAATAAACAGCTGCCTGTTTCCTCAGAGGCTGCTGCTTCCTTGGAAGCACACGCTGCACATTTGGTTCTGTTCTCACCTTTTACCTCCTTCAATTTTACCTTCCCTCTACCCTACCCTCCGATAACAAGATGCCCTTGGATTAATCTGTTGTTCAGGTCACACATATGACCTCCACTTCAGGGAACCTTACATTCAGAGAGGTCCAGGAGGGATCAATGCTTCTTCCCCTGAAGACTGGCCCTGTTATGGTGAGATGTCAGGCACTCGCTGATGCCTGGAGATATTTGGGGGCACAGAGCCTTCCAGTGCATTTTAAGCTGACCTGTGCAGGGGACCTTCTAGGAGACCTTCTAGAAGGTGTCAGAAACCTAGGAAGAAGCCCAAAGCCTGCCCACTGTGTTCTTGGGGAAGCCACAGGCAGCTGGACTCTTCGGTGATGAGAACCACTCAGATGAGAGCTTGGGGACTTTCTGTAAGGAGTGCAGGCCGTCCTTCAGAGCAGCATGTGGGTGGAGGAACAATGGCCTCTTTCTCACTCTCTGGGTTAGAATCTGGGCTTCCCCGCTGAGTAGCTGTGTTAACAGGAGTAGTTTACTTAAACTCTCTATTCTTCGCTTTGCCTACCTGTAAAATGGGGCTAATAGCAGTACCCTTCAAGTGGAGTTGTTTCGAGGGTTCAGTGAGATGTATTGTGTCACTAAGATATAACACACTTAGCATAGCACTTGCCAGAGAGTAAGCCCACAATAAACATTTATCATGGTCATCCTTGTCTTAATCAGCTCAGGCTGTAATAACAAAATACCAAAGACTGGGTGTCTTAACCAACAGACATTCACTTCTCACAGTTTTGGAAGGTGGACATCCAAGATCAGGGAGCCAGTATGGGTGGGATCTGGTGAGGGCCCTCTTCCTTTGCTCACATGACAGAGAGCTCACTGACTCAGGTCTCTTCCTCCTCTTATAAGGACACTAATCCCATCGTGGAGGCTCAACCCTCACGACCTCATCTAAACCTAATTACCTCCCAAAGGTCCCATCTCCAAGTAGTGTCACTTTGGGGGTTAAGGCTTCAATATATTAATTTTGGGGGGGCAAAAATATGTAGCCCATAACAATTATCTTTATTATTTTTGTGATCATCTGTGAGTCCCCTTGCAAGGCATTCTCAGTTGGCGGGGCAGTCTCAGAAGTGGAGGGAAGGAAGGTATAGGGAAGATCTTTTTGACTCCAGTGGGATCTTTACAGCCTATGGTGGTGGTCTTGAGCCTTCGAGAAACTGCTTTCACTGTGTCATATTTCCCTCTCCTTTTGACCTCTGGGAAAATGCTCTCGGTTGGCTTAGTCTAGGTAAGAGGAAGAAGGAAGAAGTCAGATTTATTAGGCAGCTACTTCTTGAGCCAGGAAGCTTAGGGTGTGGAGATTCATCTCATTGCGTCCTCTCAGCCACCCCCTGTGGCTGCCACTGCCATTGCCATTGACAAAGGGAGATGTGCTCAGATGCTCAGGGGGAGGAAACACCACCTATCCAAGGTCACACTGCTCAGGAGTTGCACTAAGATGCGAACCTTGAGCCTTTTGACCCCCAAGCCCTTGAAACCAGCTGTAGCCTGTGTGGGGAGGAAAGGGCAGCCAGCCCTGGAGCAGAATTTGGATTGGATGGAATCTGAGGATATAGCAGGAATAGGCACACTCTGGGCCTTTCCACCCTACATGTGCTCGCTCACTCCAGCTGCTCAGCGGGACTCCTCAGACCCCCGAGTCCCTCCACACACAAAGGCTACCTCTCACCCACCTCAGCTCCACCTCCCCCGGGGATGGAGTAGCTCTCCAGAGGGAGCTCATTTTGAAGGTGCACTAACCCAGACTCTGTTTTCTTCCCTGCTCTTGTCCTTCCCCAGCCCCTAAAGACAATGAAGAGCGTGTGTTCAGGGAACGCATGCGGCCGAGGAAGCGGCAGGGGGCCGTCAGGCGCAGGGTCCATCAGGTCAACGGCCACAAGTTCATGGCCACCTATCTTCGGCAGCCCACCTACTGCTCCCATTGCAGAGACTTCATCTGGTAAGCCTTTCTCTTGGGAACCTCTAATTACAACATCTCTGTTGCAAGATGTCGGGGATGGGGTAGGGGAGACTATGCACCTCATTTAAGGAATGCTGGTGTGCCTCATTTCTTCCTTATCTGAATGCAGGGGACTATTATGGAAGGCTAAGTGTGTGTTTGGTACATGGGGGGAAATACATGGAAAGAAGCGATGGTTTCTGGCAACTTTATACCTAGAATTTTATCAAAAGAGTTAAGATTTTAATAACCAACAAGGATATTGTGACTGTGTGTGTGTGTGTGTGTGTCTTGTTTTGAGACAGAGTCTAGCTCTGTTGCCCAGGCTGGAGTGCAGTGGCATGATCTCCACTCAATGCAACCTCTGTCTCCCAGGTTCAAGTGATTCTCATGCCTCAGCCTCCCACATAGCTGGGATTACAGGAGCACATGACCATGCCTGGCTAATTTTTGTATTTTTAATAGAGATAGGGTTTCGCCATGTTGGCCAGGCTGATCTAGAACTCCTGGCCTCAAGTGATCCACCCACCTCTGCCTCCCAAAGTGCTGGGATTATAGATGTGAGCCATTGTACCCAGCTGATTGTGTGTTTTTAAAAAGAATCCTTATCTTTTACAGACACACCTCAGGGTGAGGATTCCACCGAATAATAATCCACTGAAAAATAATCCACTGAATTATTTACAAGTGAAATTATCTGATGTCTAGGATTTGTTAGAAAATCGGGAAGGAGGCCAGGCGCAAGTGCAGTGGGTCATGTCTATAATCCCAGCACTTTGGGAGGCCGAGGCACGCAGATTGCTTGAGGTCAGGAGTTTGAAACCAGCCTGGTCAACATGGTGAAACCCTGTGTCTACTAAAAATACAAAAATTAGCTGGCCATGGTGGCGTGCGCCTGTAATCCCAGCTACTTGGGAGGCTGAAACATGAGAATCACTTTAACCCTGGAGGTGGAGGCTGCAGTGAGCCGAGATCGCTACACTGTACTCCAACCTGGGTGTGAAAGAGTGAGACTCTGTCTTAAAAAAAAAAAAAATCTGGAAGGAGGAGACAGGCTGGGATAAAGATGATCGAAGGCCAGCCCCATTCCACTAACAATACCAAGGCTCAGAAATGAAAATGAGACTGGCCTGATGTCCTCTAGCTAGGAAGTGTCAGAAGTATGATTCTACCCGTAGTAGTCTGACTTTTAATGCTGATACTTTTCCTGACATCCCACCAGCCTTTCTAGCAAGCTGTCTGAGCTCTTTGAAGCTGATGTAGAGGTTGCCTTCATGAACCCTTGGATCCAACTGGGGAGCGTGAGTGAGGCCAGGATGCAGTATGAACCCAGCCAGGGGCATCTGCACTGGGCTCTGAGGACCCCTTGGATTCCAGGTGTCCAGGAGTCACTTGTCTTATCCTCATGATGTCACAAAGCCAGTCATCCAGGTTGGCGTAGACATCTGAGATGATATAGCTCAGAGCAAGCCCAGCCCAGCTGAGGCAGAAATAATGCCCCATTCCAGCCACAGATACTTCCAATTACCAGGGCAGACCCAGCTGTCTGACCTTCACTTGCTATATTTGGTCATGAACTGAGTGGTCGGTCTTACAGATCCAGGTCTCCTCTAAGCCCATGGGCGAAGGCCAGTGAGCTCTAGGTTCCCTGGGGTGGAGCCTGAATAGCTTCTAGTTCCTACTGGGCTGGGAACTTCAGGGAGCTCCCTGACCAGCTGTAGTTAGTACACTAAGGACAGGGGTAAGGCCGGGTTTGTGTGATAGTTCTGTGTCCATGCTGACTTTCTGTCTTGCCCTGGGAACACCACTCTGGCCATGGGAGGAACCTCTAATGTTGGCCTTCACCTAGACAACCTCTTGAACCTCTGGTTCGGGGCACAGACTGGCTTAGAACTATTGGTGGTCTTTGGACTGCCCAGGGAAATATACCTGCCAGCTGCAGCCCTCTTCCACAGTTAGAGGGCCCACAGAGCGTGTCCTGGTGCTGGGAGAAGAGGTATGTACGTTCTATCCACAAGGAAAGGTATGCTTCACTGCTCAGTGCCTACCAGGAGCAAGCAGGGTCATTTGTGGCTTTCCAGAACATTGCTGACCACACAGGAATGGCTCTCTGTATAGGAAATCAAGCTCTGACGCTGACCAAACCTTGCACCTCCCCAAGCACTGGGACTGCCCTCTGTGGGCTTCTGGAAGGAGACATTTAAGGCACCTTGCAAGTGAGAGAGAAATTACAATATTCTGCATACTTCATGTACTTGCTGCAATGCGGGTGGTGGCCCAAATTGGGTGGTTTTTCTGTTTGTTTTTTGACCTGGTAAGATTTCACTTTTTTAAAAAAAATTTTATTCTTCTTTTCAGGGGTGTCATAGGAAAGCAGGGATACCAGTGTCAAGGTAAGAGGCATTTATGAATTAAATCTTCAGAGGCCCATGGTTAGATCCAGATCACTGGCACCCACAGGAGGCAGGTGCTCAGTCTGATGACATTTGGAGGCTCTCCACAGCTTGCATGCTTTCTTTGTTCCCACTTGACCATTACTTCTGCATATATGGGAATATATATGGGAGGCATCTTGCAGGTGCCACCTGTCTCCAGGCGTCCTTGTGATCTCAGCAGGTCCCCAATCCACCCAGCCTTTGTGTCTCAGCTGGAGCAGGTGGCACTTTCATCTTTCTGAATGAGACATACTGCTTCAGTTGGAGGCTCTTTGAAAGTCTCACTTTGTCCTGAACTGGGTCTGTGTATTCTGCCAGATCCCTCCCTGTCTCCCTCCCTAAAGAAGCTTCCTCGCCTGCTCGTTGTACTTGGTAACACTGAAAGGTCCTTGTCTAATCCCTTTTTTTTGGGCTTGGCTGTGTGATCATTAGCTCTTAAAAATGTAAAGCTCACTTGAAGGTATTGAAGATTATTCCTTTCCAGTTAATTGACTACAAATGCAAGTTTAAGTTGTACAAAATTGGAGGGTGGAAATGTGGCATGGTCATGCGGTGGTTTTGCTGAGGTTAGAGCAGGAAAGTTTTTCTATCTCCTCGCCAAGCACTGTTGGGTCTCACCCATGGGGTAGTGTCTGGTGGAAGTTGCTGTTCTTTGGGGTAACATGCACACAAACAGTTACTTACCTTTTCAGCCACCTACTGCCCGCTTTGCTCCATGACACTAACAACACAGATATAGGCCACTTCTTGTGGAAGTATTAAAGTCGATGGGAATTTTGAAGTTTGGTATGTCAGGACACAACCAGATAAAAAAGCCTCAGAACCTCTGCACCGCCTGCTGCAGTTCCCCCTATCACATCAGCCACCCTGCATGGTCCCGAGTGGGGTGCGAGGCCACTACAACACCTTTAATAGGCAGTGCTCCATGGGAGGGCTGGAAGGAAGTTTTTCCTTGACCTTGGCATATTGAAGTGAGAAAATTGATCAGTACTCCCTGAACTGAAGAAAACTGCTGATGTCCTTTGAATATAAATGTTACCTTGCTCTCTGGAGCATTTAGGAAACTGATGGCTCTGATAGCACAGTGTTTTGAAATAGCTGCATAAAAGACTTTAGGGAGGGTGTTAAATTAAGGCTCAGTGGCAGAAGGGGCCTGGCTCCCCTTGTCACTCCACCAAGCCCTGAATAGATCCTGGGAGGGACACTCCCTTTCCTGAGTGTCATTCAGCCTTCCTGTCTTTGCTATTTGCAGTCTGCACCTGCGTGGTCCACAAGCGGTGCCACGAGCTCATAATCACAAAGTGTGCTGGGTTAAAGAAGCAGGAGACCCCCGACCAGGTAAGTGTTTGTGACACGGAAATTCTGGGCTTCTTCACCGCCAGCCCCTCCCTTCACTGCCTCTTCTGTGGTTCCCAAGAAAACCTTCTCTGCCTGAGACCCTGTCATTTCATTGTGTTGATAAAAAACAAAGGGAGCTGTCCACGGTCTTCTGGCATGAGACACCATCCGCAGGATGAGCACAGGTCCAAGTCAGTTCTGTCCCCTTGGATGTTATGCCAAGTGCAGTGTGATCCCAGCACTCAAGCCCACAAGTAAAATATGAATTCTTTTATTGCATCATCTCATCAGAACTAAAATGGCTAACCAATGTGTCACTAGCTCCTCACAGGTAATAAACAGTAATAGAAACACAAGCAGGAACCTTGTTTAATGAGCTGATGGGGGAATGGTGTGGAATGAACAAGCCCAAGGAATACTTAGGAGGCGGCAATAACCACAGCAATAAAAAGAGTCAACATTCACTGGGCACTTACCATGCCCTGATTGAAGCACTTTAACATATATTATTTAATCACATAAAAACCTTAATGAGGTAGATGTTATTATCTTCATTTTACAACAGAATAGAAGCACAGAGAGTGAAATTAACCTGCCCAAAATCACACAGCTAAGAGCCACATTCAAACCCGGGCAGTTTGTTCTAAAGCCTGAGCCCTTGACCACTGCACTACGTTGTCTCTTAATCTTAGAAACTAGCATCAGATTGCCTTGTTTGGTAGAGGTAAGGAAGCAGGAAAATGCAACAATGAAGCTAGGTTCTCCTAACTGAGTAATTACGAGAATGATAGTCCCACTGATAGATTAAAAAACCTTTTTTTTTTTTTTTTTTTTTTTGAGACGGAGTCTCACTCTGTCCCCCAGGCTGGAGTGCAGTGGCGCGATCTCAGCTCACTGCAAGCTCCTCCTCCCGGGTTCACGCCATTCTCCTGCCTCAGCCTCCCGCGTAGCTGGGACTACAGGCGCCCGCCACCACGCCCGGCTAATTTTTTGTATTTTTTGGTAGAGACGGGGTTTCACCGTGTTAGCCAGGATGGTCTCGATCTGCTGACCTCGTGATCCGCCCGCCTCGGCCTCCCAAAGTGCTGGGATTACAGGCGTGAGCCACCGCGCCCGGCCTAAAAAACCTTTTTGAGGAAGATGGCAGTTGTGAATATGGATGTAGGTATTATCAGAACACTTGATTTCAAGAGCATGCTCTTAATTCTGGGGGAAATAAATTCTGTGTAGTCATAGGCTATTAGAATTGCGGGTTAGAGAGAAAGGCCTTGGGTAGGTTTGTAATCAGCTGGTCTACAATTTGACTTCCAATAGGACTGACTTATAGAGACCTTCTACCTGCTTCTTAATAATTGAGTCAAGTAGCATCCTGGCATCTAAGGCATTTCCCATCTTCTCTCTCCTTCTGCTTTCATACTGTCTCTGGAAAGCAACAAAGGACAAGGCTTAGACTGAGCCTTCTGTGTCTGTGAAGGTTAGTCTGAGCCCAGAGCACCAACATTGTTTGCAGGGGCTCTCTTGTGGTTAAGACTGCAAGCCAGCACCTGCACCTCCCGATTCCTGGTCTAGGATCATGACCCCAGTACATCATTGTTGCTTTCACGAGGAAATGAAAGAAAGAGACGGCTTGCTTGCTGTCTGCCTTATTTCCTTCCTGTGGACATTCCATTGAACATTTGTTGGGTATGTCCTGTGTGACGGGCGTTATGCTGTGTCCCATGGAAACAAAGAGGAGTACACTAGTCCCTCCCTCAAGGATCTCAGTCTCATCACCTGCTGGTGTCTGCCTCTGCAGGACTCTAAAGTTCTTCTGCACTTTTTTGGAGGGAAAAGTCCCATAAGAGTCCATGCCATGCAGGTTAAAGGGTTGAGTTTGAAATGTTCAGAACCCAGCTTGATCTGTGACCCAGTTCTTCTGACTGTCTTTCCTGGCATATTGAGCAGTGAGAAGAAGTCTCCAGTGAAGTGTGTTCCCAAACTTGACATGTATCACCAAGGGACAAATTGCCAGGGACTGAGAGAGGGAGGCTCTGGGTTTCTTAGCTTGGTGGAGTTGACTCCCAGTCCTGGCTCTCCCCGCCACCATCTTGTGCTTCCAGAGGCCAGTCTCCCTTAGTGTCAGTGTATCTGCCCCTCAGGGTTATGGGCTTGCCCTCTGCTGGGTTACTGAACTGCTGGGGACCAAACTTTGAGTTCGTTCTTTTGTGTAACCACCTTTAGTGTGATGCCTGTGCATACACACATCATACACACATACACACCACAAACACGTGTAGCCCTAAACACCATGCTTTCAATGCCCTCCTTCCTATTAAAAGGTGCTCTGGTGATGGACTTCTTGGGTGTCCTGCACCGTGAACACTCGGCCGGTCCCCCCCATCTCATGTCTGTGTGTCTTAGCATGCGGTGGACTCACACCCTGCCTGCACTTCCAGGTGTGGTAACCAAACAATGTTCCATCTCCACTGCTGTCACGTTTTTTTTTCTTTAATCTCACAATTCTTTCTGCCATTGTCTTCCTCTCCATGTTCTCTCTGTGACTCTCACTCACCCCATTGTATCTGTGTCCTCCTCAGCAAGCGCACATGTGACATGTCCCCCTGCACGCATGCCGTCTTTGTGTTGGTCTCTTGGTCTGTCTGATGCTGTGGCATGCTTTTGTGTGGACTCCTTCATCCTCCTCCCTCTGTTCTCTGATACCTTAGAGTTTTCAGTGGTCCCAACTGAGGGTCATGTAGCTCTTTCCACCCCCACACTGGATTTCTTGGTCACCTGGGACAACTTCCCCACTTTTTCACCTTAGTCTGTCATTCATACCCCTATGAGGTGATTCCTGAGAGACCAAGACTCTATTCTCAGTATAGGTCCACCATGCCTTCAGGGTTTGTGTAGGAATAGAGTGGGCACAGTGATCTCATACTTCCTTAGCAGTGAGGGAGACCATGGCAGTCAACAATGTCTACATTCACAAACAGGCACACCTAAGCTAGGCATCTAAGAATGGGTGAGTATAGTTGTTTTCAGTAGAGCTGACATTCTTGTTCCCAGGCAAGACCTCAAGTGGTAGACCATCCATTTCAGTAGGGATCAGTGAAATCTTGGTCCAATGGAAGGATCAGCCATTCCTTGGAACTGGGTGCTAGGGAACTTGTCTTCATGCTTGCGTTCAAGTTGAGCTCCCTTTCCAGCTCTCATTTTACCCCTCATTAGTCCCCCACGGGGGCCTGTTACTTATCAGTCAGCCACGGAGCTGAGGCCCAGCTTTGCCGCATGCCAGCCACTTCCTAATCCCCGGGGTAGCAAGAGTGATCTCCTCCCCAGCCCATGGATGTCCTGAGTGATGGTCTCCTGCCGATACTGAGAGGGGCTGGGGGTGCAGCTGCTCCACTAAAGACATAGATGGAGGGTAGCGCTGTGGAGGGGCAGAGATGACTCAGAAAGGTAGCCCAGCAGACCCTTGCTTCCATGAAATGTGTTATGCTTCTAGCCTCTTCCACCCCTGAGGTCTCATTGACCCTGCCATCCTGTGACACTGGGTGGGACAGGGATGATCATGCTGTGCCTTCATTTCCTCATCTGTGAAGTTGGGGTAACCATGGACTGCCCTGTAGGGTGGTGGTGAGGTTTAACTGAGATAATGGTGCCTGGTGTGTGGTCAGGGCTGAGACCTTAGCATTCTTAGTGCTCACCATTCTGTATTAGCCATCTTCCTCCTATTTGTTGTCCGTTCTGACCGATCCACAGTTTCCACAACATTGTGCAGAGTTTACACGCTGCTGCACAGAATCCCGTGTCCACCACTGAGCTTCCTAGAGACTTTTTGCCTAGGTGGGGCTTCCAGGCACACAGCAGTATTGAAGGTACAATTTTTTTTTTTTCTTTTTTTTTTTTTGAGACAGAGTCTTGCTCTGTCACCCAGGCTGGGGTGCAGTGGGATGATCTTGGCTCACTGCAACCTCTGCCTCCTGGGTTCAAGCAATTCTCCTGCCTCAGCCTTCCGAGTAGCTGGGATTACAGGCTCGCACCACCATGCCCGGCTAATTTTTGTGTTTTTAGTAGAGACAGGGTTTCACCATGTTGGCCAGGCTGGTCTCGAACTCCTGACCTCAGGTGGTCCGCCTACCTCAGCCTCCCAAAGTGCTGGGATTACAGATATGATCCACTGCACCCGGCCTGAGGTACACATTGAGGACACTGTACTATGATTGCTTAAAGTCCTGAAGTCCTGGAGAGGACCATGTTGGGGAGCAGGCCTGGCCTTGCACAGTCAAATGGAGCAGCCAACAGTGAGTTAAGAGCATCAGGAGCCAAGGCCAGGGCAGGATGGAAGCTCTTTTCACCTCAGGGCAGCTTTTAGAGCCAAGCTAGGGCCTGCCACCTACAATGACACAAGCTCTCTTGGAAAAAGTTCTGTGAGAATTCCGTTGACAAGTCTTCTGGGGCGCTGAGGAGCTTGGTGGTGAACCTGTATCTTGCCATCCCTGCAGGTGGGCTCCCAGCGGTTCAGCGTCAACATGCCCCACAAGTTCGGTATCCACAACTACAAGGTGCCCACCTTCTGCGATCACTGTGGGTCCCTGCTCTGGGGACTCTTGCGGCAGGGTTTGCAGTGTAAAGGTAAGTTGCTCCCTGCCCTGCCCTCAGCCCCTGCATGTCCCTTTCCTTGCTGCCTGCCCCCATCCCTGCTTTATAAAAAACCCTTGTCTGATTCCAGATTTGGCCAAGAACTGAGCGCAAGCCTTTGTTAATCCTGCATTAGTAACTCTGTGCATTTGGTAGGCAGTCTCTGGGCAGAGACCATCCAGGACTGGGTGGAGGGAAACATCGAGGAAGGAGGAGGGCGGACTCCACGCCTTAAGATCACTCACAATCTGGGGAGACAAAATGAGTCTACAAAAGCATAATAATTTAAGGAAAGATACATTAGAGCAGAAGAAAAGTAATATTTTTGGAGTTAGGCCATGAAGGAAGTGAGAGGTTTCTCTTGCATGGTCCGTGGCTCAGTGCTTACTCTTTGAAAGAGCCATGCCAGAACCTTGTCACATAAGGTAGCTTGCTGACTCGTCACCAGCTTGGGACATAGGGGATATTATTCCCACGGCCCTGGTGAGGAAACGGAGGCTCAGAGACTAAGCAACTTGCTCACATCACACAATTTATTAGCAGAAGTAGGATTTGAACCTTGACTCTTGCGTCCTCAGTTCCTTCCTGTTTCCTGCCGTGCCACCCGCAAACAGCGCGCTCAGATGATGATGCTAAGTGGCACGGGGAGTAGCATATAACACAGGGAGGTGGAAATGTATTCTGGTGGCCTGAGAAGTGTGTCCAGTTTTATAAGCTGGTCCAGCCTGCTTGCACAGTTGGGCAACCATGAACTACTAGGCAGGGATATTGCATGGACAATATTTTAAAATAGTGTTTTACTGTTTGTGTGGAATGTATTATTAATAAATTCCCATTGTAGAAAAATTAGAAGAATATAAGTAAAGTATAAGAAAATAAACCTAGGACATAACAAATTGGTCATTGAAGGGATCCCAATGAGAAACTATGAGAATTGGAAATAAGATCAGGACTGCAGTGGGAATAAAGAGGAGAATGACTTTAATATATCAAGGAGGAATGCTTTATTGGATGTAGTGACCAGAAGCAGCTGGGAGGGCAGTGATAGCATTCACTGAGATGGGGATACAAGAGGGAGGATAAGGTTGGAAGTAGAAATGGAGCCTGAGTTGGGGACACCTTAACTCGAGGTGCCCGTGGCAAATTGACACGAAGCTGTCCACCTGTTGGACATTCTCATTGACACTTGGGGAACAGGTCTAGACTGAGCATTTAGATGTGGGTTTTGTCAGGATCTAAGCAATTAAAGCTATAAAGTCAATGTCATTCTCCAGGGTAAGTACATTGAGTATGAAGAGAAAAAAGTCAAAGATAACACCATGAGGGTGGGTACCAACATCCAAGAGTGGGCCTGCCAAGGCAGTGAGAGGGAAGCACTCACAGGTAGGAGGAAAAGTAGCAAAGAATGGCACCATGGAAGCCAAAAGAGTAGAGAATTTTTAACAATTTTAAAAAGAAGTGGTGCCAAATGCTTTCCAACAGGTTATTTAAGATAAGACACGAAACATGGGGTTGGATTTAACAACAAGGAGGTCACTAGGAACCTCAGCAGGAGCTGTCTTAGTGGGACAGTGGGATGGAGCCCAAGTGCTGTAGGCTAAAGTGCTAATAGAGGGAGATGTTTTTTCAGAATGTTTTAGTCAGGAAAAAGACAGTGGCAAAGGAGAGATGGATGAGGCAGAAGGGAGAGGGGACTGACTGTTGATACAGCAGGGAAGGGGAGGCGAGCGGGGATGGGCCTTGGGGAGAATGATGGACACCGCCTTCCCCAGATGGAGGGCAAGCCTGGCTACCAGGCCTGGGCGCAGATGCATCTCGGGTGTCAGGGACAGAAATCCAGGAGGAGGTGAGTGGACAAAGTCATCATTTAAGTTTTGAATCTGTTGAGGGCATTGCAAGGAGATTCCCCTTATTTTCTGAAAGAGGAAATCTTTTTTGAAGTAGGAGGGAGAAGTGGGGGTGTGAGAGGCACGAGGAGGGTGGTGAGGGCTGGAAATAGCAATTGTGGGGACAGAACACAATCCAGCCACTGGACATGAGGAGGTGCTGACTGTGGACACGCCCAGCATCCTGTGAGCTTCCCGGCACCCCTGGAGGTGGGGGCGGAGCCATTCCACTTCCCCATTGGAGTATTCTTTCTAGTGTGTGACCCTGAACAAAATGGGGCCTGCCTGGAATCCTGTAGGTGAGATGAAGAGAGCAGAAGAGGAAGAAGGGAGGGGAGCAGGAGTCTCGAGTGTCTAGCAGAGGAGTGATGTGCTTTTGGGAAGATTAGTGTGGTTGCCGGGAAGCAGGGCCTGCTTTGGAGGGAACCCTGATGAGCTGATGTCTGTCTTTTTTGTAAATATATTAATTATTGATCTATCTAGTGAACCTAAATGAAGATACTATCATCATAAATATTGATATTTTAAGAAAGCAGCCCAGACACCCAGACATCACTGTGAGGGCTGTGGGTCCCCAATGACCCTGGAAGAAGGAGGGGCAGGGACAGTGTATTCAGCTCTTATTGGGCAGGAAATGCTCTTGCCCCTGCTCAAGGAAGGAAGGGGCAGAATTAGGATGCCTGGAGCAAGGGTATCTGTCCATGGGAGCCCAGGAACCCGGAGGGAATCAGGCCGCATGAGGGCTGGAAGACGAAGGCTGAGACCTGAAGCTCCCCAGCCAAAGTGTGCAGACTTTTACTCTCCTGTGGCTCTGATGTTATTACTTGGCCTTTTTTTCCCCTTGCTGCTGTTATGTGACCCTCTCCTTCTCCCTCTCCCTCTCTCTTTGTCTTTCTCTCTCTTTAATTAAGAGACCTTATTTTTTTTAAGAGCATTTTTAGGTTCACAGCAAAATTGAGCAGAAAGTACAGACAGTCCCTGTATTATGTGCCCCCCAACACACACGGCCTCCCCCCACCAGCATCCCCACCACAGCAGCACACGTGCACAGCCACGGAACCTGCACTGCACATCATTATCACTCACAGTCTGTGGTTTACCTTGAGATCCACTCATGGTGTTGAGCATTCTGTGGATTTGGACAAATGGACAGTGCTCGTTATCTACCATGATAGTATCATACAGAGTAGCTGGATGGCCCTGGAAAATTGCCTGCTTCCACTTATCTCTTTAGATCCTTTCTCCTCCTTAAGGCTTCTTGGTCCTGTAGACTCCTTACCCTGTGGAGAGGGGTCATGGCCAGAAGAGGCCAGCATGGGCCCAAGGCAGGGGCTGCTTGTGCCCAGGTCTAAGCCTGGTTCTGCTACTATGATTACTAAGAAAAAGAAATCAAGACTTAGTGACCTGCAAGCATCCCCGAGCAAGTCCCTATGAAGCTGGCTCTTGCACCCATGCAGCCTGGCCCTGTTCCTGGCTTTGGCAGGTGCTCTATGCCACCCTTTCCTGCTTAGGAAGACTCAGCCAGGCTTTCTCTCTTGCTGGACCATGCTAGCAGGGCCTCCTGGGCTGGAGCCCTGGTCCCCTGGTCCTGGATGGAGATCATCTATTTGGCCTGCTGCCCTATGGCTTCAGCTTTTTTGCCATTCCCATTCCCATTCCCGGAAATAGATTCCAGTATTTTCAGCAAAACAGGTTTCTTCAGAGCTTGGGTCTACGAGGAAGGATCTATGAGACTGTCCTGGTCACTCTTTCTCCAGTCTAAAATTGTCTGAGCCACACAGGTTCAAGCATTGTGTGTGTACCCTTCCGGGGACTGTCCCTTTGTCAGCCAGGTAGAGGGAGCATAATTATGTCTGCTTTTATGACAAGGAAATGGAAATCTGGAGAGAGTGAGTGCATGCAAGGCATACAACCAGGAACTGTGGGGCACTCAGCCCTTGTCCTTTTCCAGCCCACAGCCACAGGGGGGCCAGACCCTTGCAGGATGCTCACACGCTCATTGGGTAACTGAGATCCTTAACCGAGGGCAGAAAAACGCTGGCACAAAGTGAGCAGGCAAAATAGTTCATTTCTTTCTTTCATTTTGTGACTCAAGTGCCTGCTGCATCTGAGTCTCTCCAGACTCATTCGTGGGTCTGTCCGAGCCCCTCAACCACTATTAAGCAGTCCAGAAATCAGCTTCCCAGGTTCCAGGAGCAGCATCGCTAGTCTCGGGCGTTTGGAGCCTTTTCATTCTGCACTTTGTTGGAACAGTGCTGCCTTCTCCAATCTCAGGTTCACTGGCACCATGGGCCTCTCTGGGGCCCTTTTCCACCTGTTTTATTTTCCCATTGACGCATGGAGTCAGTGCCCCCTGGAGGCAGAGACGCCCAATACCCTTTGATTGCAGTTTCCTTCTCTAGAGAAGATCCAGTTCTCACCTGCCCCCGTCCCATCCCCCACACTCATGTCTCAGCACAGCTGCTCTGAAGTCATAGGGCACCAAGGGGCAACTTCACAGGAAAGCCAGACCTCCTGACGGAGCCTGCAGTTGGGCCTGCGGGGGCCTGTGGAAGCGGAAGCCCTGCTTTTTCTCATCCCCATCTGGGGTGAATGCTCTGCACCTGCTGTCCTCCAGGACAGGGGACGAGGCACAGGGAGGAAGGTGTACTCCACGAAGACCTGGCCTGGAGATTCCTAAAGAATCTTCTTCCTCACTCCTGCCTCTCTCTGACACACATCTTAATAACTGCTCTGATCTGCGGCTGTTTTCAGGGGCCAAGGGGACAGGGTGTCCCCTCTTCTCCAGTAAGTAGTAAACAGGAGTGGTGGCCTGAAGAGATCACAGGCTAGGATTTGGAGGAGCTGTCCTGGTTTGGGTACTGCCTAGCTGGGAGATTGCAAGCAGGTCACCCTGGCTTAGTGCCCTTGGCTTTTAACCCCAACTGCCCTCTTCCCTTCTGAGGACAGTAATAAAAAATAAAAATGGAGTGATCTTAGCCACATACCTTGGGGTGGCTGTGCAGAGCCATAAAGATGAAAGAAAGGCCTGCCTGTCTCCCTCCTTCCTTCCTTTCCTTGTTTAAAAAAAAATGTATTTTGGATACTTAAAAACACTAAAAACATGCAGAATAATTTTTAATTTTCAACATTTCTGAAAATGTCAGTCCTTTACTATTTTTAACAGCTAGGCCGCTTGTCGTAACTTCAACTTTTATTTTTAGAATTATAAAGAGCACAATACATAAATACATTCTCACTGTTCTTACTGTCAAAGATCCAAGCAAGACTGAAGTTAGATATATATTAAAAATATTAAAGGCTTTCTTTATATTCTCTTTCCACTTTCATCCTCAGACTTCTAAAAATGTGCTATGGGTCTTCTTACTTCTAAAAATGTCCTCTTTTTGTGTGCCTTTGCTGCACGGATACTCACACACACTGCGTTAGAGTCTATTGCTACATAACAAATGACCCCAGGCCACAGTGGTGTAAAACAACCAATACTTATTTTCTCAGAGTTTCTGCTGGTCAGAAATCTGGATGGAGCTTAGCTGGGTGCATCTGACTCTCATGAGGTTTCAGTCAAGCTGAGAGCTGGGGCTGTTGTCTCATCTGAAAACCCAACTGGAAGAGGATCCACTTCCAAGCTCGTCCACATGGCCATTGACCAGAGACATCAGTTCTCTGCCATATGGGCCTCTCCACATGGTGACTGGCTTCCTTCAATGCAAACAAGAAAGCGAGAAAAGATGCCCCAGACACGAGGCAATGGGACATCTTATCGCTTTTGATGTTTTCTGTTCATTAGAAGAGAATCACTACGTCCAGTCCTCTCCAAGGGAGGGAGTTACATAAAAGCATGAACACTATGAGGCAGGGGCAATCAGGAGGCAGCTTAGGGGCTGCCTGGCACACCTGCACCTCCCCATCCACATCTCCTTCACCTCCTCACAAATGCAATCGTCTTGTCTATGGGGTCTACCCTGACCACTGGGTAGCTCTCAAGCTCTTGTCTCTCGTCTCTTACTTCCTCTGATTTTTTTTCTAACATAGCACTTATCATCTTCTAATATTCTAAATTACTTTCTTTTTTTTTTTTTTTTTTTGAGATGGAGTCTCGCTCTGTTGCCCAGGCTGGAGTGCAGTGACATGATCTCGGCTCTCAGCTCACTGCAACTTTCACCTCCCAGGTTCAAGCAATTCTCCTGCCTCAGCCTCTGGAGTAGCTGGGACTATAGGTGCATGCCACCACACTAGGCTAATTTTTGTATTTTTAGCAGAGACAGGGTTTCACCATGTTGGCCAGGCTGGTCTCAAACTCCTGAACTCAAGTGATCCGTCCTCCTCAGCCTCCCAAAGTGCTGGGATTACAGGTGTGAGCCACCACACCCAGTCTAAATTACTTGTATAATGTTAGTTTCTTTCTTTCTTCCTTTCTTTCTTTCTTCTTTTCTTTCTTTCTTTTTTTTTTTTTTTTGACAGAGTCTCACTTTGTCACCCAGGCTGGAGTGCAGCGGTGCAATCTCAGCTCACTGCAACCTCTGCCTCCTGGGTTCAAGTGATCTTCCTGCCTCAGCCTCCCAAGTAGCTGGGATTACAGGCACCTGCCACCACGCCCGGCAAATTTTTACATTTTTAGTAGAGATGGGGTTTCATCATGTTGGCCAGGGTGGTCTTTAGCTCCCAACCTCAAGTGATCCACCTACCTCAGCCTCCCAAAGTGCTGGGATTACAGGCATGAGCCACCACGCCAGACCTTATAATGTTAATTTCTATCTCTCCCAATCCAAATACAAGGTCCATGAGGACAGAGATTTTTTTTTTGTCTGTTTTATTCTGTTTACCCAGCATCTAGAACAGTGCCTGCACACTGACATCCAATAAATATTTGTTAATTCAATCCTCCGTGCATAGTTATATAATTTGCTTTTCTACGGTATGTCTTGGAGTATTTCCAAGGCAGTGTACAGACATCTACTTGACTTACTAGAAAGAGTCCATATTGTGGATGTTCCATAGATTGTTTAAAATGTTGCCCTCTTGATGGATGTTTACTGGTTTGTGTGTTGTCGCCATTTTAATTTATGCTGTCACAGCCATCCTCATACATACCTTTTCATGCATATGTGTGAATAATTATGAAAGAAAGGCCCATAGAAATCAAACAATCACTTTAAACCCTTTTCTTTTTGTGGTTGAATTATACAAGGAGGGAATTACATAAGGGCACTTTTACTTGTCTGATTTAAAGTCAAGCCATGTTAATGGACTACTTTACCTTCCTTTTCATTGACATTTAATTTGTGTGGCTTGCATAGTGAGCTTGGGATTCTAGTTCCCTGTTATCTGTTGGGTCTGGTCTGAGAGGTGTCATTTATGCCACTGTAGTACTACTGCTTTCCGTAGAGTTAGAATAACTGAAAAGCATGGTGTCTTGATTTGTGCAAGGCGTCGTGGTGAACCTGGAGATAAAACATTACTTTAGTTCTCTAGAAACTTGCACTGTGCTTGGTCATTGAACATAATAAGTGAAATCATAGGCAATAATTCAGGCAATGAGTCAGAAATAAGTGTGAGCAATTTACAGGCAAGAGAGGGCCTGGAAAGGGGTGTAGGGAGAAAGAATGCCACAGGAGTGCTTTGGTTGACTCAGAATCCTTTGCAGTAGCATCCACAATGCCTGGGGACCATGAGAATGTCCCCTGTACACGTGGCAGATTGGCTGAAAATTCAGTCTGAGCTTTGATCTGAGGAATGCTGGGTAGCAGACAAGCGGCCGATCGTGGTCCCCGGAAAGCTCTGAGTCACGGTTCTGGTGTGATCAGGACTCCAAAATCTCTTTCTGGTGATGACATTTGGCCCAGCATGACCCCAGGCGGGCATTCCTCTTACCTCCTTTCTCCTCATTCTGCCTGAACGACTTTGCGGTCGTTCGCTCTCACACCCCTGCCAACTTCCATTGCACAAGCACACAATTTCCCATTTGCAAATATTTGCTCTCTGTCTCTGAGCTTGGCGTGACTGGAACCTGTTATGAAATCAAACCATTGCCCTGGCTCACCCTCAAGGGCCAAATTACCCCAACATAAAGAAATTCCTGCAGCATACATGGGCCTGGGCCCCTCCTTAGGAGTGGCTCTGTCGCCATTCCCAGAAGGTTGTCTGCTTGCTTTGGAGGAATTCCCAGGAGCCTGGCCTGCCTTTTGCTTCAATCTCAGCTATAAAAAGGGTGGAAACATGGAAACCAAGTCTCTCCAAAGGACGGTGGGATGTGTAATAGAAGGTGAAAGTCAGAGTGCCTGAACCCCAGTGTGTCCCCAGACAACACTGCTGCTGCTGCGCCACCCAGCACATAGTAGGTCCTCAACAAATGTGTGGTGAATAGCTGGGTAGTAGTAGAAGAGCGCTTCTCTTTTTGTAAGAGCCCCTGGCAAAGCAGATCTATTTCTTCCTGGTACAACTTTATCCAAATAAAACCAGTGAAAGTGAGCACTGAGAGGCATTCTGGAAAGAGAAGCCTTAAAGGGCAGCCTAGGGCTGGGAGTGGATTGGCAGCTGGGGCTCACGGCCTTTGGCCTTGGTGCTCCCCAGTAGTGTTGTGAGGGGTGGGGGTGGGTGGTTCATTTGGCCACATTAATGCAAATGCATCTCAGGTTTCTTTTGGTTCCAACAGGGACGCCCACTGTCCTTTGCTGGTCTGTGGCCTCCCAGTGACACCTGCAGCCTCCAGGAGCCCATCATGCTCCCGTTATGGCTGCCCAGAGTAACTGGAGCTCCCCTTCCTCACCACTTTGCCCTCGCATTTCCAGACTTTTCAAAGCACTTTCAAAGTCACTATCTCACATCGTGCATGCTAACTGATGTGTGATTGAGATTTTTTTTTTACATATTAAGATGACTACATAACTCAGGGGAAATAGCAGACTTTTTAAAAATAAAAGGCAAAGTCTCAAAACCAAAACCAAAAAAAGATACCTCCTTTGCCGACCTGCCAGCCCAAGTTGTTTTGTCAGGACAGACAGGTCTGGCATTTCAACACCAGAGGGCGCTAGTGGTCAAGCTATGTAGACAAGTTAGTTGCCCTTCTCAAGAAGTTCTCAATTTGGCTCTTTTATTCTCCTTTCCGTCACTTCACAGAGAGGCAGAAGACAGCTTTCATGGGTTTGGTGGGTGGAGCAGGTGTGGTGAATGAGCATCAAAGGGCAGCTGATGCAATGAGGCAGAGTAGTGGGGACAGAATTCTGGGCACAGTGCTGTTGCCTGGTCTCTGATCAGCCCGCGGATCAGAGTTATTAGTGATAACTCCATTAGTCAAGTCGGTGCCATGGCCTGGCTGCGCTGGAGTTTTCTTGTTTGTTTTTGTTCTGAGAAAGCCACCCTGCCACCACCTCACCCCACCCCCACCTTTAGCCCAATGGGCATCTTGGGTTCAGTAGCTCAGTTGAACAGTCCAGGCTGGTCTGGGGGGGCTGTCTCCAGACCGGTGACCAGGTTATGTAGAGCATTACGGAGATCTGGCTGCTCATCCTGCCTGGCTTCACTCCAGGAATAGTTTTGGTTTTTAAACATTTTTAGTAGACTTTACTTTTTAGAGTAGTTTTAGGTTCACAACAAAATAGGTCAAAGGTATAAAGATTTTCCACAAACCTTCTGCCTCCACACATGCACGGCCTCCCTCACCATCGGCATTCTGCAACGGAGTGGTATATTTATTAACGGTCAGTGAACCTTCATTGACACATCATCATCAAAGTCCATAGTTTACATTAGGGCTCACTCTTGGTGGTGTACATTCCATGATTTTGGACAAATGTATAATGACGTGAATCTACCATTATAGTATCTTACAGAATAGTTTTACTGCACTAAAAATCCTCTATGTTCTGCTTCTTCATCCCTCTCTCTCTCCTAACCCCTGGTAACCACTGATCTTTTTACCATTTTCATAGTTTTACCTTTTCCAGAATGTCCTATAGTTGGAATGATACAGGGGATAGCCTTTTCAGATTGGCACCTTTCACTTAGCAGTATGCATTTAATGTTCTGCTATGTCTTTTCACAGTTGATAACTCACTTCTTTTTAAGGCTGGATAATATTTCAGTGTCTGGATATACCATAGTTTATCCGTTCACCTACTAAAGGACATTTTGCTTGCTTTCAAGTTTTGGCAATTATGAATACAACTGCTATAAACATCCATGTGCGGGTTTTTATATGAACATAACTCTTCACCTCATTTGGGTAAATATCAGTAGTGTAATTGCTGGATCTTATGGTAATGGTATATTTAGTTTTGTAAGAAACTGCCAAACTGTCTCTCAAAGTGGCTGGACCACTATGCATTCCTACCAGCAATGAATAAAAAGTTCCTGTTGCTTCGTATCCTGAATAGCATTGGGTGTTATCAGTTACCTTCTTGTATTTTGGCCATTTTAATAGGTGTGTAGTGGTATCTCATTGTTTTAATTTGTAATTTCCTAATGACACATGAAATGGAGCATCTTCTCCTATGCTTATTTACAATCTGAATATCTTCTTTGGCGAGGTGTATGCTCAAGTCTTTTGCCCATTGGGTTATTCATTTTCTTATTGTTAAGTTTAAGAGTTTGTTGCCTATATTGGATAATATAGGCATATATTATCATATATGTCTTTTGTAAACACTTTCTCCCAGTCTGTTACTTGTCTTTTTATTCTATTGGCAGTGTGTACTTTGGTTTTGTTTGTTTTTTTTTTTTTTTGGTTTGTTTTAGTTTGGGGAGGTGGGGGACAGAGCAAAAGTTTTTTATTTTAATGAAGTTCAGCTTATCAGCTCTTTTTTTCATGGATCATGTCCATGCATCATGGTGTTGCATCAAGAAAGTTATCTGTGTAGCCAAGGTTACCTATATTTTCTTCTATATTATCTTCAAGGAGTTTCATAGTTTTGCCTTTTACATTTAGGTCTACAGTCCATTTTGGATTCATTTTTGTGAAGATTGTAAGGTTTGTGTCTAGATTCACTGTTTTGCATGTCTAGTTTTTCTAGCACCATTTGTTGAAAACTGTCTTGGCTCCATTTTATTGCCTTTGCTTCTTTGTCAAAGATCAGTTGGCTGTATTTGTGCGGGTCAGCTCTGGGCTGTCTGTTCTGTTCCATTGATCTATTTGTCTGTTCCATTGATGTTTTGCCAATTCCACATTGTCTTGATTACTTCAGCTTTATAGTAAGTCTTGAAATTGGGTAGTGTCTGTCTTCTGACTTTGTTCTTTTTCTTCAATATTGTGTTAGCCTTTTGCTTGGGTCTTTTGCCTGGGTCTTTTGCCTCTCCATATAAACTTTAGAATGAGTTTGTCGATATCCATAAATAACTTGCTGGGATTTTGATTAAGGTTGCATTGAATATATAGATCGAGTTTGGAAAGACATCTTGACAAATACTGAGTCTTTCTATCCATGAATATGGTATATCTCTATATGTATTTAGTTCTTGATTTTTTTCACAACGGTTTTGTAGTTCTACTCATATAGATCTTGTACATATTTTGTTAGATTTATATGTAAATATTTCATTTGGGGGAATGATAACATAGATGGTATTGTTTTTATTTTTAAATTTCATTTGTTCATTGCTGGTATATAGGAAAACAATTGACTTTTGTATATTAACTTTGTATTCTTCAATCTGGCTATAATCATTATTGGTTCCAGGAGTTTTTTGTTGATTCTTTTGGATTTTCTACATAGACAATCATATCATCTACAAACAAAGATAGTTTTATAGTTTTATTTCTTCCTTTCCGATCAGTATACTTTTTATTTCTTTTTCTTGTCTTACTGCCTTAGTTAGAACTTCCAGTATAGTGTTGAAAAGGAGTGGTGAGAGGGAACATCGTTTTTGTGTTCCTGATCTTAGTATGAAATTGGCTGTAGGGTTTTTGTTGATGTTCTTTATTAAGTTGAGGAAATTCTCTTTAATTCTTTGGTTGCTGAGATATTTTATCATAAATAGGTTTGGATTTTGTCAAATGCTTTGTCTACATCTATTGTTAGAATTATTTGATTTTTTTCTCTCTTTATTCTATTGATATAATTGATTACATTAGTTGATTTTTCAAATGTTGAACCAGCCTTGCTTGCCTGGGATAAATCCTACTTGGTCATGATGTATAATTCTCTTTATAAATTGTTGGATTCAATTTGCTGATTGTTGTTGAAGATTTTTGCATTCATATTCGTAAAAGTTATTGGTCTGTAGTTTTTTATGGTATCTTTGCTTTGATATTATGGTAATGGTGGCCTCATAAAATGAGTTAGGATATATTCTGTCTGTTTCTTTCTTCTAGAAGAGATTATAGAGAATTGATATAATTTCTTCCTAAGTGTTTGGCAGAATTCACCATTTGGGCCTAGTTCTTTCTGTTTTGGAAGGTTATTAATGATTGATTCTATTGCTTTACAAGATAAGCCTGTTTGTACTGTGTATGTCTTCTTATGTAAGTTTTGGCAGATTGTGTATTTTAAGGAATTAGTCTCATTTTGTGTGGGTTATCAAATGTATAGGCATAATATTCTTTATAATACTCTTTTATTCTTTTAATGCCCATGGGATCCATAATGATGTCCTCTCTTTCATTTCTGATATTAATAATTCGTGTCTTCTCTTTCTGTCTCTCTCTCTCTCACTAGCATTATTAGAGGCTTATTGAGTCTATTGCTCTTTTCAAAGAACCAGCTTTTTGTTGTTGATTTTTCTCTATTGGTTTTCTGTTTTTAATTCAAATGATTTTTGCTCTAATTCTTATTATTTCTTTTCTCCTGCTTACTTTGGATTTAAGTAAGCTACTTTGGTCTCCTTTTTCTAGGTTCCTAAGATAGAGGCTTAGATTATTGACTTTTAGAATGTTTTTCCTAATATATGCATTCAATGCTGTAAACTTCCTTTGAAGCACTGCTTTTGCCGTATCCCACTAATTTTGATGTTGTATTTTATTTTATTTCATTTTTAATTTTTATTTTATTTATTTATTTTTTTGAGACAGAGTCTCACTCTGTCACCCAGGCTGGAGTGCAGTGGTATGATCTCGGCTCACTACAACCTCTGCCTCCCGAGTTCAAGAGATTCTCCTGCCTCAGACTCCCAAATAGCTGGGATTGCAGGCATGCGCCACCACATCTGGCTAATTTTTGTATTTTTAGTAGAGATGGGGTTTTGCCATGTTGGCCAGGCTGGTCTCAAACTCCTGACCTCAAGTGATCCACCTGCCTTGGCCTCCCAAAGTGCTGGGATTACAGGCATGAGCCTCCATACCCGGCCGGTAAGTTGTATTTTAATTAATTCAAAATATTTTAAAACTTATCTTGAGATTTCTTTTCTCACTTATATGCTATTTAGCAATGTGTTTAATCTCCAAGTATTTTGGAATTTTTGAGCTATCTTTCTGTTATTGATTTCCAGGTTAATTCCATTGTGGTCTAAAGCCAACATTGTATGATTTCCATTCTTTTAAATTTGTTAAGGTGTATTTTATGGCCCAGAATGTGGTCTTTCTTGGTGATTGCTTCATATCTTGAGAAGAATGTGTATTCTTCTGTCACTGAATGAAGTTGTTGATAGATGTCAGTTATATTCAGTTGATTAATGTTGCTGTTGATTCAGTTGATTAATGTTGCTGTTGATTAATGTTGCTGTTGATTCAATTAATGTTTCTGCCTGCTAGATCTGTTTATTTTTGAATAAAGGGGTGCTGAAGTCTCCAACTATAAAAGCAGCATCATCTGTTTCTCCTTGTAGTACCATCAGTTTTTGCCTCACTTACTTTGATGCTCTGGTTTTAGGTACATACACGTTAAAAATTACGTCTTTTTTGAGAATTGACCTTTTTATCCCTAATAACTTTCCTTGCTCTGAAGTCTGCTGGGTCTGAAATTAATTTAGGGTTTCTGCTTTTTTGGGTTTAGTGTTAGCATGGTATATCTCACTCTATGTCTTTACTTTTCATCTGTATGTGTCTTTAAGGTGGGTTTCTTGTGAACAACATATAGTTAGTTGGGTCTTGTTTTTTTTGATCCACTCTAACAATCTGTCTTTTAATTGGTGTATTTAGACCATTGACATTTGAAGTCAATGATTATTGATTATTGACATACTTGGGTTAATATCTACTATACTTAGTACTGTTTTCTATTTGTTGCCCTTATTCTTTGTTTCTATGTTTGCCTTCCACTCATTTTCTGCCTTTTGCGGTTTTAATTGAGCATTTAATATGTTCGTATTCTGTTTCTCTCTTTTCTTAGCATATCATTTATACTTTCTTTTTTACTTATTTTAGTGCTTGCTTTAGAGTTTGCAGTATGCATTTACAACAAATCCAAATCTACTTTCAAATAATATTGTGCTGCTTCATGACAGTACAAGTACCTTATAATAACAAAATTATCCTAATTCCTCCCTGCCATCCTTGTCTCATTACTATCATTTATTTCACTTACACATAAGCATACCTAGCATATATGTAAACACTATAATTACACATAATCAGCACATTATTAATATTATGATTTTGGGCAAACCATTAGCTGTTAAATTAATTAAGAATAAAAATAAAAGTTTTTATTTTACCTCCACTTATTTCTTCACCTTTCTTTACCTGCTCTCTTTTTCATGTAGATCCAAGTTTCTGAGCTGTATCATTTGTCTTCTCTCTGAAGAACTACTTTTAACATTTCTTACAAGGCAGATCACTGCCCATAAATTCCTTCCATTTTTGTTTGTCTGAGGAAGTTTTAATTTCTCCTTCACTTTTGAAGGATAATATTGCAGGGTACAGAATTCTAGGGTGGTGGGGTTTTTATCTCAACATTTGAAATATTTAACTTCTTGATGGCATGGTTTCTGAGGAGAGGTTGGATGTAATTCTTATTTTTCCTCCTTTATAGGTAAAACTTTTTTTTTTTCCTTTGACTTCTTTCAGCATTTTTTAAATAGTTGATTTTCTGTAGTTTAGAAATTATATGCCTTGGTATAGTTTTTTGTTTGTTTGTTTGTTTGTTTTTGGCATTTATCCTGTGTGGTGTTCTTCAAGCTTCCTGGAGCTGTGGTTTGGTTTGGTTGCTGACATTAATTTTGGGAAATTCTCTGCCCTCATTGTATCAAATATTAATATTTTTTTCTGTTCCTTTCTCTTTCTTCTCGTAGTGGTAGTCTCTTTTTGCATATGTTACACTTTTTGTAGTTATCACCCAATCCTTGGATATTTTTTCCAGTCTTTGTTCTCTTTATTTTTTCATTTTTGAAGCTGCTGTGGATATATCCTGAAGCTCGGAGATTGTTTCTTCAGCCATGTCTAGACTACTAATAAGCCCATCAGAAGCTTTCCTCATTTCTGTTAGTGTTTTTGATCTCTAGCAGTTCTTCTGATTCTTTCTTAGCATTTCCATCTCTCTGCTTATACTGCCCATTTGTTCTTACATGCTGTGTACATTATCCATTAGAACCCTTAGCATATTAATCATAGTTGTTTTAAATTCCCAGTCAGATAATTCCAGCATGCCTGCTATATCTGAGTCTAGTTCTGATGTTTGCCTTGTCACTTCAAACTGGTTTTTTGGGGTTTTTTTGTTTTTTTTTTTCTTTGCCTTTTAGGATGCCTTACAATTTTTTCTTGCCAGACATTATGTACTGGGTAAAAGGAACTGTCAGCAAACAGGCTGTTAGTAATGTGAGTAACATGTGGAGGGAGGGAAAGAATTACATAGAGCTGTGATTAGGTGTTTTCATGAATTTGTGCCTTTGAGCTGTGAACCTCACAAGTGCTGTTCAGTCCTCCCCTGGCCTTAGATATGACAGGATGGCTAGAGTGGGCTGGAGTTGGGGGTTTCCTTGTCCCCAGATCAGTCGGGGTCTGATAAAACCTCAATCTCTGATAAAAAAAAAAAAACCCTCAACCTCTGATAAAATAGTTTCTCCTAAGAGAAGCCCTCATTAAGAAGAGCAGAGTGCTCTGTGCTATTTTAAAAAATGGTTCTCTCCCCACGTTCCCCACCTCCAACCCCCACATTGAAATCATGAGATTTTCTCCATATTTACTATGAGAATCTAGTTGAGCTCCTGAAGAGCACGACTCTCAACTGAATGTACAAAAGTCTATCAACTCGACGACTGGGTCCCCCTTAGAGTTTTTGACTCTCAGGCTTGTCTGCTCTGAGCCCATTTGTTGGTTACAGTTACAGTTTTTCTACCCTAGCATTGTTCCTACAGAGGTGTCTGCTTCAGTAAGTTGCGATTCTCTGTATTCGCCTGGTTGGCTGTCTAATTCTGGGAGCAGCAGTTTCAGTTTGCCCTAGGACTTCACTTCGCTTGGTGGATCTCGGAAGAGCTGTTGATTTTGTAGTTTGTTCAGCGATTTGCTTGTTAGAATGGAGTGCTGCTGACTTCTAAGCCCCTTAGGTGCCAGACTTCAATGAGCAGGTTGTTTTCACCTGTGATGTCTTACACCAAGGACAACTAAGTGAAGAGGGAAAAACAAAGGAATTCATTGAATTCAGACTGGAGATCTGAAAGATTCCCACTCCCTGGAGGGAAATATAAATGTGATATTTACTTACTTATCTCTATTTAGTATACGTAGAAAGGATGGCTGGAATGAAGTACTAGAAACAGTGGTTATGTCTGCAAGGTGGTTTAATGAATGATTTTGGTTTTGTATAATGGAAGACATATATATAATATATATTTCTGTATTTTCCAAATTATATCTTAAACGAACATGTAATACTTCATGAACATATAATACAATCTCAAAGAAAAGAAGCAACATCTTAGGGCTTGAATACTTATCTGTCTTTTCTCCATGTCTCCTTACAGTCTGCAAAATGAATGTTCACCGTCGATGTGAGACCAACGTGGCTCCCAACTGTGGAGTGGATGCCAGAGGAATCGCCAAAGTGCTGGCCGACCTGGGCGTTACCCCAGACAAAATCACCAACAGCGGCCAGAGAAGGAAAAAGGTAACTGGCTGTTTGGTGGTGTTTCTGGAGCCCATTTCAGGCTAGCATTTCTGTGCTGCCTTCCAGAGGGTGCTCTGGAGTGAGGAAATAAGATTCCTGGGTTTGAGGTATTTTACTCAAAACTGCAGTGCTTAAAGAAAAAAGCAAAGATAGAAGCCAGGCAGGTAACATTAATGTCTTCTTGAGCTCCAAAAGTGGAGTGAAAACAAAGCAAGCCTCAAGGGTTACGTTTGCCAGAGAAACATAAACTTTGAGATGAGGAATTTGAAATTCCTTCTAGAAAAAGCTTAACAACTCCATACAAGGAAATGGACTTATCTGCTTCCAGAACTGGCATGAAAGCAATGTCAGTGTCTGAACTTCACCCTTGGTATCATTATAATGGAGATAAATGGATGAAGAACTGGAAACACATTCTTTTCTAGGGAGGAAGCCAAGATGATTTGTGATCATACCAGCACTGAGCTGCCTGGGGAATATTGTTAATGTCTCACGACATGAAACATCTGGGCCATTCTTTGGAGACCAAAACTGTCTCTATCTCTGTGACATTCTAAATATCAGTAAGAAGAGATCCATTTGCCAAAATGTTATTTTGGTAAGTCAGGGCCCGCAGATGTAAACAGAGGGAAAGGCATCCATAGCATTTCATTTGTAGGCTCTTCTTTAGCCCTGGCTCCTAGCCTAGAAAATTTAAGAGGTCTTTGAAAAGTAAGTTATGAGAAAATTAGAACCATGTTAACAGGGCAGAAAATCCGGGTGAAGGGTGCAGTGGGGCATGGCCCTCATTGCCCAGTGGCAAACATCCTCAAGCCCCCTGCTAGAAAAGCAAGTCTGACTCTAGGTACCTCTGCAATCTTCCGCCTAAATAGTCTCCCTAAATTTTGCCCTGAAATGTCTTCTAAAGGCATTTCCTACATTTCCTGGTCATCTTGTCATGTTAGAAGCTACCCGTGGCTCTTCCATGTTGCTCCTCTTGTATAGGAAAGGTTGAAGGGTTCTTATTTTCTTAAACTTCTCCTACCCTGTTTTCTCAATAAGCAAAGCTGTTTTGCAAGGGTTGCAGAAAAAATTCTCTTCTCCCTGGTTGAGATAACTGAGACTTTGTGCTTTTGGTGGCTCTTCTCAGCTTTGTAAATCCCATTGGTGGAAACAAGACTTCAGTTGTTGACCCAAGGCCCTGGAATTGCAAGCAGAGTATCAGTACCCAAGAATGCTAGGGCCCTGCTGAAGAGGCAAGCTGAGCAAACACTCTGTCATGACAACGTTATGCAAACACATTTAAAAGCTCTAGAGAGAGCCCTTTTCAGGAGACGTGGTTTTTATTCTTGTCTAGAAGTAAATTAAGACAGAATCTTTGTCATGAAACATTTGAAAGAAAACTCATACCTGCTGTCTTTGCGCTATATTTACCTGGGTTGTCATGCCAGCTGTGAGACATTGTCTGCCTTGTCTTGGATTTGGAAGAACCAACAGGTAAGAAGCCAACATGGAGAAATTCAAGAAGAGGCAGGGTAGAAGGCTGAGGGACTGTAGTCCTGATATTTTTATTGCTGGGATGCTTCTGATGCCAAAATTGGAAAAAGCCAAGTTGTAACTCAAGTCACTATGAGAGGCTGGGAGAGAAGTGCCCTTGGTCTGAAGCTCAAAGGCTTCTTTGCAGGAATATCAGACTTTCTGGTGTTTTGGTAGCCCTTGTGTTGCCCCTTGCAACTAGTCCATCATCCAGAAAGGATGTGTGTGCACAGCAGGTAGACCAAGAGTAAGTACTAAAAGGGAGCAGAAGTGTTTGTGATCTTTGAGTCTAAACCACTGATGTTAATGGAGACTCAAAGTGGATATGCCAGCATCTATGCGAAGGAACAAACCTCACTGGAGGTGTTCTATTAAAATTTACCAACAAATATCAATATATCTGAAAATATTTATTGAGCATCTATTATGTTTCTTACTTTGTGTAAGTCACTAGGGGCAATAAAAGTGCCGGACAGAGTCTTACTTTTAAGTATCCTATAGTCTACTTAAGTGGAGAACACCTCACAATATACACATAAAGATACTAACTATAAAAAGCTGAATAAGATATACATAAGTGCCAAACAGGTGTTAGAGACAAGTGTCACATTGCTTTGCATGAGATAACCTGCATTGCTTGGATAGGTGGAGGGGGACGTTATGGAAGACATGGGGTGAGCTTTGCTTAGAAAGGTCAGTTGTATTTGGATAGAGTTAAAAGTGAACAAACTGAAGTCTCTTGTTTTCTTCCCTTAAATTGGCAAATGAAACCTTGAGTCTGTGCTTTCAGAATATCAATTCAGCAAGTACCACTGGGTATTAGGAACACTCTCTTTTTTTTTATTTTAGCAGTTTTTAATGAAAGTTATATGTAAGATTTATTCCTGAATCCTCTCAATTGTTTTTTCCTTGCATTTGCCCTTCTCTTTTCCTACTTGGTGAGATGTGGCTTTCCGTTCAAAGATCGCTTTGCAGTCTTTGTCCAACTTTAGCCTGGTGATAACCACCTTGCTGGGGTAGATACCCACGTGGATAGTTGAACATTAGCCTTTTCCTGCTATACCCGTCCAATGTAGATGATGTATTTCTTCCTGTAAACCTGGACTACTTTTCCAGTTTGCTAACCTTTATGGTGTCCTCGCACAACCCGAACTACTTCATCCTTTTGGATGGGGTTGGATCAAACATTGTACCTGTGTCTCAGCTCTTTGGAATGAGGGGAAGACATCATCCTTCTGTGAATGTAGGGAAGGTGCACTGAAATTCCTTTTGTGGTTCTTGCTCTGGTCAGACGTCACAGAGGGATCGAACTTCATTTTGGCTACTTTGGCGATGGCTGCAAGAGGACAGAGATCTACTGAATTCCTGCTGCTCTGGGAACTCTCATGGCTCTTATATGGCATCTTGATGCTTTTGACATCAGAAAACTCTCAACCCTCCCTTCTGATGCCTCTGTCCCTGCTTTTTCTCCTCTCTAGCTCATTGCTGGTGCCGAGTCCCCGCAGCCTGCTTCTGGAAGCTCACCATCTGAGGAAGATCGATCCAAGTCAGCACCCACCTCCCCTTGTGACCAGGGTGAGACCCTCAGATTTGCTTCCTGACCTCTGAGTTCTGCCATTGGATGGACCAAGGAGCTCTGAGGCCTCTTTAACCAAGAGTGAGCTTGTTAGCTGAAATAGCTAGCAGCCCTGGTGGGTTTTCACCCACCCGTTGCCTGTTGATTTAATAGTTCTTTCATTCTCCAAGACCTTCTTGAGGGCTGGGCACTCCATGGCCATATCTGCCTTAATTTCCTTCCAGGCCAGGGTAAGAGGAGAGCGAGTGTATGATGTTATGGTTCTCTGTTTTCCCTTGCCTCTGTCCCTGGTTCCAAGTGTACTGGAGAGAGAAGGGTACAGCTCCCTCTCTTAAAGCTCTTGCCTGGCCCTAGACCTGTCAACACCACTCCCTTGAGTTGAGTTTGACACTCCCTTCCCCATCATCATACCCAAAACCTGAGATCAGCTTGAGTTTGGGGCTGGGTGAGGGAGGATGTCTTCTATCCTGGCCTTTGGGTGGGTGAGGATAGAAAGATGAAGCTAGAGGAGAGACTGAGAAAAGAAGTGGGAAGGAGGCCAGTCCTAGGCCTGTTTCCCCTCTACAGCTCCAGATATCTCCTTCTGTCTGAATATGCTTCAGACAATAAGATCTGCGACATAATTTGCACAATAATAATTCTGCAGCCATCCGAGAATGCTGAGGCTGAGGAGGGACTTACACTTGCAAAACCTCCTGCTCTCGTGACCATTATCAGATATGCCTGGTAAGGGACATATGCATCTGCAGAAGAGGAATAACCATCACAGCCTGACAATGGTGCCTTGGTTTTTCTATATCCCTTTTTGTATTCATTATCCTAATTTTATGCCCATACCCACTCTATGTTGGTGCTTCATTACTGTCCCCCAGGTTAGTGAGTGGGAAGTGGGAGGTCAGAGTGTTGAAAAGTTCTGTCCCAAGGTTTGGAGATAAGTCAGTGGTAAGGGCAAGACTGTACCCATGCTGGCTGAGGGACACGCTCTCAGAAACCCTGCCATCAAACCTTCCTTGGAGGTCACCACCATGACCCAGACCTTCTTACCCAGGAGTAAATAAAAGAGCTTCGGGGGTCATGCACCAGCCCTGAGGCCACAAAATAATTGGTCTCAGTCCCTCTTCGTGCTACTCCAATTAACTTTCTGTGTCTTTATACTCTACCTCATTCCAAATGAGATTTGAAGCATTCATAAGTAGCCTGATGTACTCTGGGGCTGCAGAACTTGTAGCTATTTTCCCAGACCAGTTTGGGGGTTTTCACGTGTTCCTTTCTGAGGCTGAGATCCCCTTTGGGAGCTTCAGGGAGACAGGGTCATATAGAAAAGAGACCCCAGGTAAGAGTTCAGAGACCAGGGTTTGTAGGCCTGGCTCCTGCCCTGCATGCTCTCTGGCTCTGAGCTCTGCCATTGGATGGATACAGTGGCAGGATACAGTGGCCCCAGGGCCTCTGCTCATCCCACTTGACACAGAGGCCAGGATTTCCCAGTAGTGATGTTAGCACAGATGTCCCTCTGAGCGACATTATTACAGAACAGAAATAAGACATAGTTTCTTTTTCTTCCCTTGTAAAAACACATAGAAAAACCTTTTCTTCAAGCTTTGGTGTCCCCAAACAACTATGTTTTGCCTTCCAAAATTCATTTAATAACTGAGGCTTTTAGCTCTATAGTGAGATTAAAAGTTACTTAGTCAAGCTAAGTGATAGGTGGATAACTGCTGAATTGGCAAGGGGAGTGTCTGCAGACTCAGCAGCTTTCCCCGTCTTCACTCTCCCCAACACGTCTCAGAGGAGCCAAACTCCAGATCTAGGAAAGATCTCCGGATTCCTTGAGTAAGCCCTTATGGGACTCTGTCCTTCTGAAAAGAAGCTGAAGATCTCTTTCTGTCACTCATGCCTAATTCTGATTCCCAAGGGTTAATAGGCTATGTTCCCCTTCCATAATCCAAGTTATTCACAAGCATCATTTAAAATCAGATTATGCTCAAGATGCCCATTTCCACACAGAAGAGTGCGTGTCTTGATGAATGAGTTGCTAACAGTAAAGCTTCTTCAAATAGAAAAGGTCAGAGGATCATCCAGCATTATCTCCCCCAGGTAATTCAGGTCATAAGCTCTAGAGGGGGGCACAAGACTGTCTTGTAGTTGAGAAACTGTACTGAGAAATTCCCGCCCTATTGGAGATAAGTTTGCAACATGTCACTTGGGAAAGCAATTCTTTTGTTAATAATAAGCCCATTGCTCATTTTGTTAGATAACCTTGTGTAAGATGGGTATTTAGAAGAAACCCGGCAACAAGGCTGAGTAAAGGCTTTTAGAAGGTATGAAGGTTTCCACCTCCAATGATCAGCCACCGTTCTGATGGCTCAGTTGTTGAAATAATTATATCACCAGTGATTACTGTGATGACAGTTCTTGATTCGTTGTTCTCATCTTCAGAGGAAACTTGAAGGATACCTGTGACTCTGCAGAATTCCAGAGAGGGCCCAGATTTGTGTGCTTTACCTAGAACAATGGAATAGGCTACTAGCCAAAGGGGGCTTTCAGAGAGACGGCCAGGTCCAGTGTAATCTGGAGTTTACAAGGGAAGGGAAGGGACTGTGTCCCCCTCCTCTTTGCATACCTAAGCTCTGCTGCGCATTAGGTGCCAATAAGAGTGTGGTGAACAGATGAAGGAACATACAAAGGGATGTCACACTGGATCTGTTGTTGTGAAGAACCAGAAAGAGGACTGAGAGCTTACAGGGGAAAGTCTGAGTGTTGAGTCCTAATGTAACGGGCTTAAGAGGTATGCACTAATGCAATTTCTTGTTCCCCTTGGCCCTAGAAATAAAAGAACTTGAGAACAACATTCGGAAAGCCTTGTCATTTGACAACCGAGGGGAGGAGCACCGGGCAGCATCGTCTCCTGATGGCCAGCTGATGAGCCCTGGTGAGAATGGCGAAGTCCGGCAAGGCCAGGCCAAGCGCCTGGGCCTGGATGAGTTCAACTTCATCAAGGTGTTAGGCAAAGGCAGCTTTGGCAAGGTCTGTGGCACACATGGGTGGAACTGCTGGTTTTGTTCTACTCCTTAGCATTGTTTCATCTGTTTGATCTAAGATTGAGAGAGGAACCTTTCAGCCTGATCTCATTAGGTTTTCTTTCATTCTTTGTAAGTGCAAATGACCTGAGGCCAAGTAGACAGGCGCGCTGGTTCTGCTATTAATTGGCTATATGAGACTTTCAAGTAGTGATTTAATCTCTTTGGAATTCAATTTTTCTCATTTGTTGAATGGGGACAGGAATCAAGTGAGATGGTAGATGAGAAAGCACTTTGGAAAGTTTTAAATGCTCAGTGTTCCAAATCAATAGTAGTATCAATACGTCTTCCCTCCTTCAGAGATCAGCTGAAATTCTGTTTTTAATTTGTTATGAAGACTTTGAGAATGAATCTCTGCCCTCAGTAAACCTAGGGGTTAAAGCAAATTTAGCAAGCATTACTTTGGAAGGTAAATGTTATTTAACTGATCTTTCTGGCATATAATAAATGTTTTGTTTATCCTTTAAACGTGGCAAGAAAATGGGAATAATCATCTCATGCCTTGGATCAGGGTCCTCTGCCCTTGGTGCCATTCTCCATATCCTGTTCCCACTGAGATGAACACAGTGGTGTGGGGTGTGGCCTTTAGTATGCTCAATAAAGCACTAAAGGTGATCAGCCACCATTCCGATGGCTGGGTGAGATGGAAAAATTAACTCCTGTTCATTTAGAAAGAAGATGAAGGGGCAGGGAGCAGAGGAAGCTGTTTGCATTTCACCTGAGATCTCTGATTGTTCCCTGGCTCTATTCAGAGCTAAGCCTGGGAGTCACCTTTCTGGGACCCCCTGAGAAGTTCTGGGAGGTCCTGCTCTGGGGACCAGGAAGCTCCTGGGATCACATGCCCTGGCATGTCCTGGACTCTTGAAAGCAGCAGCCTGTAGGTCAGTCAGCTGGCCCATCCCACCTGGTTCCCAGCCGTCTCACCTGCCCCTATCTCACCCTGATACCACTCTGGTGGGAAGGTAACTGGGGTTTACTTAAATGGCAAAAGCTGAAGTAATTACATTCTTTAGAGACTGACTAAATAAAAAGAGGTCCTCTGGTTAGGCATAACTCTGGGACGTGAACAAGATGTGGTCTAATTTTGAGCAAGACTCCGAGATTCTAGGTTTTCATATAGTGTAGGCAGAATGGGAACTTAGATGACTTTGGAGCATTTAGGTTATCTCTTAGGAAAAATCACAGCCAAAGTTTGAGCCAGTTTTAAAGAGTCTGTAAAATACGTGGGCGACAAAAAGTCTTCAGGTTAACATCATGAATTCCCTCATTAAGTTTCTGATGGCTGCTTTTTAGCTTTGATGACTTACATTGGAATACTGTACTTAGGAGTTACTTATTTAAGAAGAGAAAGGCTTGTGACGTTTGTAGGTAAATGAGTGCAAAAATATCAAATGATAGGAACACTTTAAGAACATAGAACTGTTAATTAGCTCTCTTGAAAAGGAATCACGTTTCCAGCTTCAGAGTTATAAAAGAAACCATAAAGGCAAACAAGGACAGATTCAACTACGTAAAGATACATGATTCTTTTCAATAGAATAAAATAACAGAAAATTATAAAACAGGCTTAGAAAACCTTTTACAGAAAGTAAAGGGTTAGTATCTTTATATATCATATGTGTATAAATTTGTAAGAAATTAATATGATAGCAGCATAATTAGACAAAGGAGACGTGAATAATTTACACGAAAAGAAATACAGTCAGAAAACAGTTAATTTTAAAGTTTCATTTTAAGTAAAAATAGCATCAAGGTAACATTTCACACCTATTAAGTGAGCAAAAAAACTTTTTAAGTGAAACTACTCAATATTGGTAAGTCACCATGAAACTCCAACACTTCTACATTACTAGTGGCACATTGTATCACACATCCTTTCTGAAAATAGGAAATGTGCAAAATGCTTCACCCTTTAATCTACTTATGAGGGTTTCCATCTTACAAATGTAATCCAAGAGAAATTATTTTAATTGTGTACAAAAATACTCAATGCAACTTATATAATACTTAATGATTAGATATAACTGAAGTGCCTAATTTGAGGGAAATGGTTAAATAAATTATATTTACTTGAATTGAGTATAAGCAACCGTGATAATAATGGAGACCATATGGGGAATGTCTGTAAAATAATGTTCAGTTAAAAATAGTTACATTATTTTACTGTACTGTAACTGTAAAAATATTTGGTGTACTGTAATTGTAAGTATGACAAACACATATAAACATATGAATAACCATTCAACAGATGTGCATTGAACTTCTCTTTTTTATGCCTGGGCATTGTGCCAGAGATCAAAAATAAATAAATTGTAGTAACTGTAGAACGGTAATAACTGTAGAATAGGAAGTTTTGTTAAACATTATGTATACATCTTGAGAGCGGGTCTTGCTATGTTGCCCATGCTGATCTGTATGTAACTCCTGGGCTCAAATGAGCCTCCTACCTCAGCCTCCCAAGTATCTTGGGTGCATGCCACCACACCAGGCTTGTTATAATATTTAAAATTAAAGAAAAAACAGAATTCATTTTTGAAGTATTTGGTATTAGCTTATACTTCTTCTTTTTATTCCATACATGCATAGATTGATGGAGGCAATTGATTGATTGCAGGTCATGTTGGCAGAACTCAAGGGCAAAGATGAAGTATATGCTGTGAAGGTCTTAAAGAAGGACGTCATCCTTCAGGATGATGACGTGGACTGCACAATGACAGAGAAGAGGATTTTGGCTCTGGCACGGAAACACCCGTACCTTACCCAACTCTACTGCTGCTTCCAGACCAAGGTATGTTAGGAAGAAGCTGGCTGGCTGCCATGTTGGGGCATCTTGACTATCAGATAAAATACCAATTTTAGACCCTCTACATTGTTCTCTCAAAGACTTTGTAAAGTGGGATGGGTTTTACCCTTGAAAAGATCAGGATGTATTTGAACAGCATCTTCTTTTTTAGGGCACAGGATTTTCCATTCAAGGTTGTGCTTGTGAAGGGATGAGAGAGCTGTAGAATTCTTTGCAGCCAGAGTTGGACAAAGCCAAATGGCTAAACTCACTGTTTGCTCATTGGAAAAACCAACAAGTGTGGTTAGTCCTTGCTCTGCTCCTAACTTTCTATCACTAATCAAATCACTTAACTTCTAAGTTATTTTCATGTCATATGAAAAAGAGTAAAGGCCACCTTAATCTCTTCTAATCTGTGTAATGTCATCTGAAATAAAGGATGTGAACAAATGCTTAAAATTTCATAGTGAAACACAAATATAAGGCAGCATTTTTAATTTACCACATAGGTGTCTGGGAACCAGAAGGTGGCAGTAAAGAAACAAAGATAATCCATAACTCCATGGTAGAGTCTGACTCGAGTATTATTAACTGATTTGTTACCTGTTTTTAGTAAAGAAACACCAATGTTCTTCATGAAGCTCTAATTTTGTTATCCTTTTTGAGGGGTTGGGAGGAGTTAAAGTCTTTTAGGATCATTATGGATGTTTGTAGTATTTTGCTTCTTGAGAAGGCAAAGACAGACATCACCTGAAACTCCTAGCTGTGGCTTATGTGGAACCCAGACCCTGAGGGTGGCATCATGGAGAGGTGATACCTTGCTTCTGGGTGTATTCTCATCTCCATGTCATTGTGAATGCCAGTTTTTCCACTTAAAATTCAGCAGTTATTCATTGAGTCATTTGGCAAACTTTTCTTTTATTATATTTCATTAAATCCTTCCCGTGTGTCTGATGCCATGGCAGGTGCTGGAGATACAGTGGTGAACTAGACTAGTCCCTGACCTCATGGAGTTTACATTATCTTTGGTACACTGTTTTCCAAAGAGGATTTCTCAGAACCCCAATCACTTGAGCAGCTGTAAGAAGAAAGGACTCTGTGACCCATAGTTGGAGTCACTGCAAACGTAACCTCTCTTAGTCTCAACACACGTATGTTTATTAGCATCCTTGAGGAGACCTGCAATGAAAACAAAATTACCTTTGTTTAATGTACTTTTCCGAACTTATTTGATCCCAGGGTCCCCCATCTCTCTCTTACACACACATACACATGCACCGCCACACACACAATGCCCATTCCATACTGAGGAACCCTGATCCAGTGGAATTTTTCCTATTCTTCTGATCTCTCAGGAGAATAAGAAATATCGTCTGAAAATCTGAAAATCATTCTGCTTATCTTTCAAGATGGACACATATTTCTTTGTCTACGAAACTTTCCTCAGAGACCACTATTTAATAAGAATCTATCCCTTTTTCTGAACAAGTATAAGAATTACTAGCTCTTCTCAGTTTTCATGTGTGTTGTGTAATGCCTAATATTTATGGGTTTGTGTGTGTACAGAATCCTGCATAATAGAGACTCAGTGATGGAGTTAACTTTTTTCTTTTTTCCACTAGAGCATAATTTTAGATTCATGAGAAATGTATCATATTTTGTATTTTCCATGGTGCCTATCACAGGGCCTCACACTTGACAGGTACCCACGGACAGAATCAAAGACTTGGAAGATTTTTTCAAAGTCACCTTATCTTTCTTTATCTCTCTCTCTTTTCCTTTCTTTTCTTTTCCTTTTTTTTTTCTTTTCTTTCCTTTTGGTACCAGTGAGAAAATTGGGTTTCAGAAAAGTAAAACTATTTTGCTCATAGGCACTCCATCTTGGCAGAGTCAGACCTGGCATCTCATCTAGTCTCTGGGACTCCCAAGGTAGTGGGGCCTTGCTCTGATTCACATTGCTAGTTTCTTGTGCCTGATCCAGCACAGGGTCCCTTCTGTTGGAGGAACCCTCCCACTTCCCCTGTCCCCAGCAGGTAGCCCTCTCTCTCACTATCTGAGGTGGCTTTCCAGGCAGGGAGCCACTCTGGCAAGTTTTCTTTACACCATTGTCAAGAGGCCCAGCATCCTAGGAGGGGTCCAGTTTAGTTGTGAGGGCTCTATGGAGCCCCTGTACATGGTGGATCATGGGAAGCCACAGTTGAAGGTCAGCTTGGTGAATGAATGAGGGAGTGGGAATGGATATCTTCAATGTCAGCAGTGTTCTCCTTTGTGCATTGTAGAATATCAAGGCTAAGGATTCCTCATCATATGGCAGCTTTTGGAGCACAAAATGGTGTTGAATAACACCAGGGATTTCTTTTATGGCAGAACAATGATCAAACTAACATGGATGTTGTCATGGATGGCTGTAGGGTGAGGATGGGCAGAGAAGGAGCTTCCTCTGTAGTTCAGATATTTACTGTCTTTTCTCAGGCCACTGTCAGGCAGCCACAGTCACAGGAGCAGCTTTGCACCAACTCTCTCATGCCACCTCAATTTCATAGAATACTTTGCTTTATGTAACAGATGCATATTCACTGAATTTTTCTAAAGTGAATCATATTTTAACTTCATAGAAGGATCTTAACTTACTTATGAAAGGAACCTGATGAAGAATCAGCTTATAAACCTTCAACTTAACTTTTTAAAAATGTGACTTTCCCTATGACAAACCAACAGTTTATCATAGTTTTAAAGAGTAGCTATTATTCACCTGACTCTGAGGTAGATGCTGGGGTTATTAACCAAAGGAAGACAGTTCTCAAGTGGAAGGATTCACTGATAATAGATTGGGAGGTTATTCTAAATTCCACAAGCTAAGAGGGAGTAGCAAACAGCATTGAATAGTTATGTTCTAGATGGGAGTATTCAAACCAAGAAGACTCAGGGGAGGGGGTCTTCCCTACGATCTAGTGGAAGAAGTGCGATCAAGCCAGGCTTTGAAAGGTAGAGAGGATTTGGACAGGATTTGGGAATAGCAGCTGGGTTTGGTAGCCACAGAATTCAGTCTTGATTGAGTTTCACTTTTCCTGAAAACAAAGGACAGTTCCTCTGAGCCACCTTAAACCTGGTTTCCACTAAGACTCTAATACACCATTCAGGAACACAAAGACCCGATTGCAATCCTATTAAGATTTCTTTCATGCTTGTTTAATTATGACATACAGAACAGCAATAATGTTAAGTCCAGTTTAATTATTTTTAGGTGAGCCTTTATTTTTCAATGTATCGGGAAAAAATGGTCCTTTTGGAAACATTCCTTTGAGAACTTCTTCTGAGAGATTAGACATTGCTTCAGACTGCACACTACATACAAGTTGCCTGGAAAGACTCAGAAGTGTGTAAAGTGATGTCACCATATCTAATATGGTGACCAATGGCAATGGTCATATGAACCCATTGGCATCAGTCATGATGACATAGTCAGGTTCAGGTCTGGTCAGTGCAGCCCAGTGAAGGGCCAACTTACAGCTGAAGAGAGATTTGGGCTTTTCTTTACTGAGCCCGCCTACCCTTGGCTCATGTGCTCCATCCGTCTCCATGGGATCTAGAAAGGCAAAAAGCAAATAAAATGGCTCCAGCTTTCCAGGGCTAGTGAGAAAAAGCAGACAGAACAACAAATTAAGCCAGTGGTTTTAATTTCAGTCAAATTCAAACCAGTGTGTCTTTGGGATGCAAGAGTAACCTGAACCATGTAGGGAATTCTACCAAACTTGATTTAATTTACTGTCAAAACATAAAGTACAGAAAGAGGAATAAAGGACTTCTAATTCCAGTCAAGATCAAGTAGCCACATTCATCCCAGGTCCTCCCTCTTACAACTAAAAATCCCTGGACATAATTCTTATTTTATAAAGGTAGGGTGCTTATCAAAATTGGCATAGCCACAAAGAACTGTATCTGTTGAAGTGAATGAAAGACCAAAATTTTTATATTTAAAAATTCTAGATGGCTTTTAAGTGGGTAACATTGTCGGTAGTGTTTAATTTTTTCTTGCATATGAGAAAAAAAATTTTTTATACACCTACAGTTGTTTCTTGCTTCAAAAAAATTATGGCCTATAATTGTCTCAATTACAAGTCTTTATTGTTAAGCATCTATGTGCTAGACACTGTGCTAGATTCTAGGGCTACAAAGCTAAAAGATATCAACTCTGAATCATGCCAATTACTGTCTAGTAGAGAGATAGACATGCAAGGAGGCAGTCAGGAAGGCTTCCTGTTGGAGGTAGAACCTACCCTGGACCTGGAAGCATGGGTGGCATTTGCAAGAGGGTAGGGGTAAAGACATGGCTGCTGAAACCTAGAAATTATTTCCAAATCTCATTTGTATTATTTTTCCAATGCTTGAACTCCCAACCAATGCTATCTCCTACTTCTGCCAAGGAAATGATAATGGCTGAACCAGAGCAAAGAAGGAAGAGGAGAAAGGGAGGGTATCTGGAAAATAAGGAGACAGATTCCTGCATCTACAAGATCAGTTGCTTATTGGTAGAGGAGGGAGGTAATGCTGTGAGCCCTCCTTATTGGACTGCTAGGCTCTAAAACTTAGGGGCTTGGTCAGGGTTTGGGGGGGAAGTGACTTCTGGAATTGCCTCTCCCAGTTCCCAGGTTCCCATTCAGGCATTGACTACAAGGGATAGGAGAACCACTGAGAGGTAGTTTTGTTTTTTTTTCTGGAAGTTACAGGAAATGAAATTCCCAGATTTTTAGAGTCTGTGCATTTGTATTTGTGACCCCCATTGTTGAAACCATTCTCTCCAACAGGATCCCACAAAACCTGTCTTGAATAATTTCATGATTTTTCCTCTTTAAAAATTTCATCTCTACACAATTCTACCCATCCCCCACCCTTTGGCATTTCCTGCCAGGCCTGGGAAGCCAAATTCTGGAGGGCTTTGCTGCAAAGGAAACAAAGGGTGAACTAGAGAATCTCCCTTAGCCAATCTCCCTTGCTGCCCTAGGGAAAATGCAGCATGGAAAAATCCTTACAAAGCAACTGGAGACGTTTTTCAAATGCGTTTGAATCATCTGGGTGAGCACGGGGAGAAGTGAGAAAAGGAGTGTTAACAACGTAGGAGCAAAAGTGTCATTTCAAGGAACTCAACTCTGAAGAACAGAAACACTAAACCAAACAAACAAAAAAAAAAAGTAAAAATTAGGCCATTGGTAGATTTTGTTCTAAAGAGACAGCTATGTCAGATTAAATCTAAACGAGCTGACAGAGCCTTTGAGGATGGGTCTCTTTCCTGCTAGACCACACTGTCTGCCTGAGGCAACACCACTACTACTCCGAAGGAGTTGGAGAGTGTGTGAGCAGGTTTGGTGAGTGCTTTTCGAGAAGAGATTGAGATGCTCAACACAATGAGTTGGTTTGTGGGTCAGGCAGCCACCTGGGAATCAATATGCTTGCCAATAACAGATTACAAGCAGAGATAGCCTCAGTAATTTGCAATGGATTTTAGCGAAATGAGATCCGTGGTAGAGGTTACAGGCTTAGTGTTGGCAGAATCAGTTATTAATAGAATCAGACTCCAGGGAACTCCATCTCTTTACTTCTGAAGACCATCTTTGCCTGATAGTGGGCTGGACAGCAATGCCATTTATTCTGATCAGCCAATTAACACATCTTTAGTGAGCACCTATGGTGTGCAAATCACTGCAAGATGTGACAAGACTTTTATGGCAGGGCCTTTGGTCAAACTAGTTGAGGGGTAAGCTCTACTCTCTTGTGAAGGAATGCAGGGGTGTATGTGTGTGGTGGCGTGTGTCTGTGTAGATGAGCTGGCAGTTCTCTGGCCGGTCAGAGAAAGATCGTCACTGGTTTCCACGATCAAGCGAGGCTTCATGGAGCAAGACAACTTCACCCAGGTCTTGAAGCATAACAGGATTCATTCCGTGTGATAAAGGAAAAGTTGTGGAGTTTGTTAATGCTCATGTGTCCCAGGGGCAGAGAAGGATGTGTTGGCTCTTAATCTAACTGCTGCAGCTTCATGTAACCTCTTTGCATATAAGGAAACCTTACATTTCAATAGGACCTTTGCTTTTAAAAGTGCCCTGACTGGCTAGGTGCAGTGGCTCATGCCTGTAACCCCAGCACTTTGGGAGGCCAAGGCAGGTGGATCACCTGAGGTCAGGAATTCGAGAGCAGCCTGACCAATTTGATGATACGCCATCTTTACTAAAAATACAAAAATTAGCCGGACATGGTGGCGGGCACCTGTAATCCCAGCTACTCAGGAGGCTAAGGCAGGAGAATCGCTTGAACCCGGGAGGCAGAGGTTGCAGTGAGGCGAGATCGCGCCACTGCACTCCAGCCTGGGGCAATAGAGCTAGACTCTGTCTCAAAAAAAAAAAAAAAAAAAAAGAAAAGAAAAAAGCCCTGACTTAGATCAGCCATTTTATATGTGCCTAATGATGTCTCTGTGAATTCACCTACCATACTCTATGGTTATTCACTCCCCCTTTTTTTTTTCGGAATTTGTTATTGTGGTAAAATACACATAAAACGTGCCATCTTAACCATTTTTAAGTGTACAGTTCAGTGGTATTACATGCATTCATAATGTCCATCCATCACCCCTCTCCGTCTCCATGCCTCTTTTCACCTTACAACCCTGAAACTCAATACCCATTAAACGGTACCTTCCTATTCCCTCTCCCCACAGCCCTTGGCAACAGCCACTCTGTCAGTCTCCATAATCTTGACTACTCTAAGTACCTCTTATAAGTGGAATCATACAATAATGTCTTTCTGTGACTAGTATATTTCATTTAGCAGAATGTCCTCAAGGTTCATCCATGATGTAACGTATGTCATAATTTCCTTCCTTTTAAAGGCCAAATACTATTCCATCATGTGTATAATACCACATTTCACTTATCATCTATGGATGGACATTTTGACTTCCACGTTTTGGCTACTATGAATAATGCTGCTGTGAACATGGTTGTCTGAATATTTCTTTGAGGTGTTACTTTCAATTCTTTTAGCTATATACCTAGAAGTGGGATTCCTGGATCATATAGTAATTCTCTTTTTAATTTTTTGAGGAACTGCTATACTGTTTTCCATAATGACTGAACTATTTTACATTCCCATCAACAGTGCACCAGGGTTCTGATCTGATTTCTCTATTACTTTGCCCAACACTTATTTCTTTATTTGATAGTAGCCATTCTGATGGGTGTGAGGTAGTATCTCATTATAGTTTTAATCTGCATTTCCCTAGTGATTTGTGGTCACTCATTTTTACAGATAAGAAAACCAAGGCCCAGTCAAGTCTTATAATTTGTTTGCAACAGAACCCAGATTGGAATAAAGGTTTCCCAGCAGTCTTTGTTGTTCACCGTGTATTTCTGTCTCCCTCTCTGTCCTCCTGTCCAAATTCTCCACTTCAAATAGCCTCACCTCTAAATCCCCTCTTCCCCAATTCCTGTCACACACATGAAAAAGGGTCTGAAGGGGTGTCAGCTCTATTTTACATGAACTCAATGAGGCTGGGATTAAAAAATATTAATGTCCCTTAAGCTGGCAAGAGGAGCAGGGTTGATCAGCCTGTTTCTGGAAATGTTTCTGTTTTCTGAAAGTGTAAGAGAGAAAGGAGGAAAAAGGGGGCATGGGCACAGGAACGATCCAAAATGGGCTGGAGTAGGATGAGGCCCTCACACTTGTCTGTTTAGCCATTGCTTACTGAGCACCTGCTATGTGCCATGCCATGGGGCATCATGGGGCGCCATGCTGCCTGCTGAGGAACACAGGTGTGGGGAAAGGTAGGTAGGAGTCCCAGCCTTGTGAACTTGAAGCCTCATGGGAGCGTAAAACTGCTGGCCTCTACAGAGGTTACAGTGAGCCGAGATCCCGCCGCTGCCCTCCAGCCTGGGCCACAGAGTGAAACTCCATCTCAAAAAAAAAAAAAAAAAATTAAAAAAAAAAAAGCCCTTCTGGCCTCTATACAGTGCCCAGAACTCAGTGCTTTATTTTCCTTCAGAAACTCTTGGCCTGATCTTCTTTTGTAAATTGTGTTTTAATCACAAAGATTATTTATTAATTGTAGAAATTTTGGAAACGTCACAAGAGGACAAAAAAGAAAATAAGAACAATTCACATGACTACTACTAACATTTTGATGTGTATCATTCCAGTTTTAGAAAAGTACATGTCTGTTCATACATACATATTTATAACATCAGTATCATACTCTATGTAAACTGTTTCACTTAGTAATATAGCAGAGCTATTTTCCTTGTCACTAAATATTCTTCAGCCAAATGATTTCTAGGGTTCTATAGTATCTGAGGGCATCTTGTAGACATTCTGCATTGGGGGTTGCAGGTGGCTGGTAAGTGCCTGGCTTCCTCCCAGCTGATGTTAGCAGTGAATGGACCGCATGCTCTGCCCAGTGCTGGCCAGTGATGGTGCTGCGCTCTCTGCAGCAGAACTGCCTCCTTCTACTTTTATTTCTCTCTTTCTATAACATCAACCTGAGTACAACATGTAAATAACCTATTTGGCCTTGACATAATGCAAACTAAGACTTAAATGTCTTTAACATTAAATATGTGTGTATGCAGCAGGTCTTTGAATAACCTGATTTTGTTCAATGTCATTTCTTTATAACATTAATGAGAAAAATATCAATTCCTGGCCAGGGCCACTGACTATGTGGAGTTTGTACTTTCTCCCCATGCCTGTATGAGTTTTTTTCAGGGACTTCGGTTTCTTGCCAAATCCCAAAGGTATGCACATCGGGAGAATTGGCGTGTCTAAATGGTCCCCATCTGAGTGTGGGTGTGCGTGAGTGTGCCCTGCCATGGGATGGGGTCCTGTCCAGGGTGGTTCCCCGCTGGCACCCTCAGCTACCAGGAGAGGTTCTACCCACCCATAACCCTGAACTGCAGCAAATGGGTAAATGATGCTCTTACTCATTTTTCTTCATCTTTCTTAAACATATGTATAGCTCACATTTACTTCGGTGTTTAATATTAGAAGTGTTATTTCAGTTTTACTATTCAAAGTGTTCTAAATAATTTTTCTTAGAAGTTTGATGTTTTTGTAGCCAGAAGTATACTTAGGAACTTAACTCTTCTTTATACCAATTAGCCTATGGTAAAACTGGTTTCCTTACATGTCTTTTCACTTGAAGTTGCAGTTTCCAAGAACTTACCAATGACATTGTGAGGACTTCCTGTATACTGTTTGGCTAGGAGACTTTTTTTTTTTTTTTTTTTTTACCGCTAAGGAATATATTTACCCATTCTCCTAAACTATTTGCTTTTTCTTGTAAAGCTGTTGGTTTTCTCTCTCTTTTTTTTTTTTTTTTGAGACGGAGTCTTGCTCTGTCACCGTGCTGGAGTGCAATGGCGCAATCTCGGCTCACTACAACCTCTGCCTCCCAGGCTCAAGCAATTCTCCTGCCTCAGCTTCCCAAATAGCTGGGATTACAGGCACGCACCACCAGGCCCAGCTAATTTTTGTATTTTTAGTAGAAATGGGGTTTTACCATGTTGGCCAGGCTGGTCTCGAACTCCTGACCTCAAGTGATCCGCCTGCCTCGGCCTTCCAAAATGCTAGGATTACAGGTGTGAGCCACTGTGCCCGGCCGAGCTGTTGGTTTTCAAATTACATTTTGTGGCGGTGCCTCTGTTGCTTCAGTGTATGGTGGGTGGGAGCTGGGTACACAGACCCAGTATGCGCTATTAGAGGAGGACCTACACGTGCCACCTACTCCACCTGGCTGTGCAGCTCCATGTCCGACTGTTTCACATGTTAGCATTCCAAGGAAGATAACATTTGAAGAAAGGATTTCACTTTGAAAACAGTTTAAAACCACTACAGCTCCAACTGGGAGCTGGAGTGAGTCTTGATTTTTTTTTTTAACCTACCCATATTATAATCTAATGTATACAGGTGTCATTTCCTGAAGGTCTCCATTACAAATGTCCTTTCATTATTAAAATGGGCACATTCCTGAGATTTGGGCAGAAATGGAATTTTGGAAGCAGATTCAAGATTCTGGTATTCTGTCTGAGTAACATATTTCATTGTTTAGATCACGCACAGAAGTGCCTGCTGATGTGTAAAAGTGTGTGTTTAAACCTTTGACTCACTGCTGACAGGTGTAGAGGCCTGTGATAGAATGTAACTGGGATGTGACACTACTTCATTGATCAGGAGAATTTGCGTCAGAATCTTTTGAGGCACTGTTGGGAGGTAACAGGGACTGGGAAGGAGATATATGACAAGGCACAGCAAACAGTAACTTAGAATAAAGGCAGTATGTGATAAAGAGGAAGGAGAGACATATTTATTGAGCACCTATTATGCGGCAAGCCTATCCAAGTTGTTTAAAAGCTGATTTCATAAATCTTACCCAAGTCCCATGGGATGTAGGTATTGTTGCCAGTTCTTTGGGCAGGTAAGGAAACAGACTCAGGGAGGCTTAACCATTTGGTCAGGATCACACGGAGCTAAGTGATAAAGCTGGGATTCAGACCAAGAGTCCCCACCTTTGCCTCCTGGGGGTGAGAAGGGCCACTGTGGAACAGGGTGGATGCTGGGGCATTGGGGGGCAGGGCACAGTGAGTTTGGGGGCAGGAGGCGTTTGCAGGAACAGACTCCTGATTTAGGGAGTGTAATGATGAGTCCTGCTGCTGTTGCAGGCTCACGCTAGGAAGCCGTGAGGAAGACAACCTTGTGAGGAGGTACTGGCTAAGTTGTGGAGTTCTTACTATGTTAGGCAAGGAGTTTGTACTTATTCTGGAAGTAAAGGGGGATTCCTTGAAGATATTGTGGGAAATGATGACTTAAATCACAGCCTGACAGCTCTGCGTAGCCTGCATTAAAAGGAAAAATGAAAAGCAGAGATACCTGTGAGCAGGCTATTTCAATAGCCCAGGAGTCCAGAGGCAGTGGGGAAGAACTTCTTCAGGAAGCACTGATGTGGCCATTCGCTTTCCCCTTTGCATCTGCAAAGGCCTCCTGCTTGTGAAGAAAGCATAGTCCTCCCTTTAGCACTTAGAAACTGTCAATTGTGTAGCCCCTGACTGATTAGAAACAAGAACTTAAGTTGCTGCTAGTTGCAGCAGGTGATCTACACATTTCTAAGGTGTCATTTGGTCACAGTTCAATTGGCACATCATGATCCAATTTAAGTAAAAAGTTTCATCTTGAAATCTAAAACTAGAGGTCTAAGTTATCTAACCCGGTCACCAAACAAAGCCAGTTTCCTCATGGCTGACGTCAGATTCTCTCACCTCTCCCCAACGCCCGCCATCTATTGGATTTCAGAATTTACCTTTTTATGTGTGTGTGTCCAGTTTAGATTCGTGTTGAATTTTGATAGTGGTCTGGTGGTGTTTTCTACAGGGAAAGTCATCTGGGGCCTTTCATAGGGAGCTTCTACGTAGTCTATTGAGATGACTCCATTGAAGCAATGGGCTTTCCCCATATAACCCGAACTTTTTGTCCTAGTGGTCTCAAATACTTCAGACAACCCAGATGATTCCTAATGCTCTGATTTTGAAGACTTTGCTGGGTGGTAGTTGCAACCTATTCAGCTGTTTGGGTTCACATACGCCCTGTTGATGTGTGGGAAACACAGGATGCAGTAAAGAAGGCACCACGAGTCAAGAAACTGCAGGTCTAGCTGTGACTTCTGCCACTGATGCTTGCTCTGAGACAGTTATCTGGGCACTGACTTTTCTCATTCATAATAAAAGATGTGGGGAGGACACAGAGAGGTGAGTTCCAACTACATGACCTATACGATCCCTCCAGAATCTGATTCTAAAGACCTGTGACAATGCAATTCATTGGGAAATACGCATGGTATCACTACAGGTTTACCTGTTGCTAATGCATGTGTGAGACAAGGACAATGACAAAGTCAGTGAACAGTCCTTCTGTTTAGTGGTCTAGTGGTGTTTTCTACAGGGAAAGTCACATGGGGCCTTTCGTAGGGAGCTTCTGCCTAGTCTATTGAGACAACTCCATTGAAGCAATGGGCTTCACCCATATAACCCGAATTTTTCAAAGCTCAATTCAGCAAATGCTTCTACCTTGATCAAAGCCTCTATGTTCACAAGGCTGTTATTTTACATCAGGGTTCCAAACTCAAACACATTTTCAATGACTAATGCTCCTACATCAGAAAATTTACCAGGAGGTTTTATAGCTCTCTGTTTAAAGTACAGCATAGTTTCTAGCACACAGCAGGTTCAATAAATTCTAGCTTCTGTCTTATCCAGTTAACAGTTTCAATATCATCTATATAGATAGATCCCAAGCTGACTTGAGAGCTTTGTCATGTTTCTCTTTGCCTAGAATGATGGCCTGTTCTGGCCAGTTGGCCAACTGTTTGTGAAACAGAATTGAGACTACCTGAGTCTACCATTGTTGGTAGATTTGACCCCTGGCACATTCATTTCATAAAGAGAAAATATGTATTACCTGTCCCCTAATCTGGGCACACGTTGCCTGTAACAACAGCGATGGGCCAACCCTGTAACCTGTTTGGTCATCTCACAGGTGCCTGTTCAGGAGGGCATCAAGCAAGAAATGACTGACAGCCACCCCTTTTCCCAGAAGTTTATGCCAGCTAGAAGATGAATGCTTTGTGGTAGCACTTTTGTTTCTTAATTATATAACCTGTTTATGAGTTTAGAACTACAGCTGGTTAATGTGAGGATCACATCTTTGGCTGTGTGTCCTCAGGAGTTTGATAGCCCTTCCTTCTGACTGCTTGACCCATAGCTTGAACTAGGATTAGCCACAAGATTCCAGTGAATTCCTGCTGGGCCCTTTGTCTCCTTCCTGTCACTGAGGAGGAGGTCACAAATTGGGGCTGGCTTCCAAATGTGTGAAGAGGAGGTTACCGGTTCCAGTGAAGAATAACTTGGACAGAACTGTGCCCCCCACTGCCTGTGGTTTGTCTTTGGAGGCTTCTGGTGTAGCCTGAAAGGAGAGAGGGGCCATCTGGGTGGGCCAGTCACCACCTTCAATTTCAGGGTCATCTTTGGCTCAATAACAAAAATGGCAGGAATTTCTATAGTGTTCATTACATGCCAGGTTCAACTTGGAGCATTTTACACATATTAATTTAATCGTCACATCAGCCCTATGAGGTAGGACTGTTATTCCAAAGAGGGATCATACAGCTGGAAGCGGCAGAGCCTAAATTCAAACCTGGTTAGCTAGCTTCTATTATAGAAACCTCATTTTGTCTGAATGCCCAGGGGAGATTAGCCTCCTGAGGATTGATAAACCAAGGTCCCAAGAGCCCAAGGTGTAAATAAAATGGCAATTGGTTGATTTATAGTGGGGTGACTGAACTACTTACGTGAGTTGCCCAGGGCACCCTGGAGTAATTCTTTAAGGGTGGTATTCCAGGCAATCTGAGTTGTATTGGGAAAGCAACTGATGGAAAAACAGACCCTCTGCTTCCTGTTATGAGGACATTTTTTTTTTTTTTTTGCAGAGGCAATAGGAAGTTGAAGCCTCCACTTTTGACCTCATTGGAGCATTTTGTTTTTACCATGACGTTCCAGGGAGAATGCCAGGAAGGATCATGGGCAAAAAGAATTCTCTCAGTCCGCCTCCTTAGTGTGGCAGGAGGTACAAATTAATTCCTTTGTTGGGTCAGTATGATATTCACCTGGGATTCATCAGCAGTATGTAATCCATTTTATCGGGAACACTTGTGTGCGGGTTGCTAGGAAGCTAAGCTTATTACCTGGCTCTGACTCTTAGAGCTGAGCCTGCTGGTGCTAACAGATTTGGGCCTGAGAAGTTTGTGGCCTTCCCTGGACTTCAAAAGGAGGGTGGAAGGTCCAGTAAAGTGGCCAAGGATGAGAGTGAATGGGGAAAATGACTTTTGTTCTCAGTGTTTCTTTCACCATTTATCCAACCTATCCCCATGTGTTTTTGGTATTTTTTTTCTTTTTCAGGTAAGATTTTAAATCCAATCTCCTTTATTAAGCCCCAGTTTATGAAAACTTTCTAGATTCACCAGTGTTAACACTAAAAACATACCAACACAACCAAAGGAAACACGTTGCCATGAATGGTGAAATACTTCTACCATCCAATTTGCCCAGAGTTTTATTCCCTTGGGAGAGCTTCTTAAAGATCTAGGAAGTATCTTTTGATGTACATAACTCAGAGATTAAACACACTTCACAAAGTATAGGTAGGCGCCACTGAAAGAAAGCTCGAAAATTTGACTGTAAAAAAAAAACAAATGTAGGTGTGATTGTTGACCTTACAAAAGCTAACTCCTATTGTAAAATGTTTACAAAAGAATTCACGAGAGAACTCCCTGAGTTGGCAAGATCCATTTGGATTGCCAGACATGGTGACTGAGGTGCAGCAGTGCTAGGCAGAGTAACTGAACCCTGAAGTGTTAAAAAACAGCTGTGCAGGAGTAGTACCAGGGAAGGTAAGACATCTGGAACACACACCACCAGCCAGGGATGAAGTGTTCTGCTTCAGTATACATTAGACAACCAGTATTTTTTTTAATACCTGGTACGGTATGTCTTCAACTTAATATCAGGTATTCCAGGGATAGAAAAAGACACAAGCCTTGTTCAAAGAACTGCTGGTCTACCTAGGGAGGTTAGGCTAATAGGTGAACCAGAGAATGAAAATCAGAGGAAGAGATGAGTGGGCTGACTAGTAGGTATACTACTAGTCATATAGTAGTATGGACTACTACTAGTCCATATACTAGGTATACTAGTATACTACTAGTATACTACTGGTATACTAGTATACTACTAGTATACTACTGGTATACTAGTATACTACTAGTATACTACTGGTATACTAGTATACTACTAGTATACTACTGGTATACTAGTATACTACTAGTATACTACTGGTATACTAGTATACTACTAGTATACTACTGGTATACTAGTATACTACTAGTCATATAGTAGTATGGAGGAAACTGAGGCACAAGCGTTGAAGTGCCCCTTCCGGGTCACATACATGCTCATGTGCTCCCTCTCTCTCCCTTGCTCTCACTCTCTCCCTCTGTCACTCTGTCGCTGTCTCATAAGGGACTTTGTCACAGGAATAAGAACCCTGGGTTCCACCTACCCCACAGGAGCACAGTGGCGAGGTCCCATCTGATTCAAGGAAATTGGCTTTGTAGGGTTGTTATTGTGTGAAAAGGAGCAAGCCCTGTCTAAGGCAGATCTGGATGTTTGTGTAGTTCAGATCCATTTAGCTCCCTGGCCAGTGTTGATCTCTGCTGCTTTAAACCACATTAATCTCTGGGAGGGCAAACTGACCCATCACTATGGGAACCAGAGTGAGCCTGTGTCCTGGGTACTAGGTAAACACTGGAAGTCAGTATCTGGTAGACGCCATAGGCAGAAGCAAACTGGGGCCTTCCAAAAGCTGAAAATGATCAATAGATGTGATTCTTGTGCATCCATATCCCAGGAAGGATGGATTCTGTTTAGCTCTTTGAGCTAATTGTTAATTTTCAAATCTTGAAGACACTATTTAGCATGAAATGCAGATATTCAAATACCCCTTTCTCCTTGGTAGGAAATGGTACTAACAGTCTGCAGGATTATGGGAGTAAAAAGTGCAGTCTAAGCACATAGGCATTTATGGGGAGAGTATACGAAGTTAGAGGGTATAAAAGCTATGTGGATGGTTCAAAGATTAAGGTAAAGATGTAAAACCTAAAATCTCAATTCTCTAGAATGGGACATTTAGACTTCATGGGTAGGGGAAGACAAGAATCAGGAGTATGGGCAGTTAGACAAAATCAGAAAGAAGCGTAGAAGACTATGCAGAAACATTAAGAATGTAGTGGTGGAAATGTTACCTTTTTGGAAGATGGTATCATGCAGAAGGTTTGAATGCATTTCTCTGATCTTTAACTCTACCAAAAGTGTCACTCTGATGTAGGAAAATATTTAGGTTGGAAAGGTGAGGAACTGGTGACAGCTTTCCTAAGTGTGGCTGACAACTTGTATCCAAGAGAACAGAATGAATTGGTCAATTTGCTGTGTCATGACATTTTAGGGATGTTTTTGGGATGTTTAAGGGATGTTTTTGAAGGGGATTTTTAAGACAGAAAATGAGACCCCTTAAAAACAGAGATCTGAGGCATAAGAGCTGGTAATTTTAAAAGATACACAGCTGACTACAGAAGGAAAGAAGCAAGTCCCAGAAATATACATGTAGCATATTTCCATTTATATAAAACCCCCAAACAGGCGAGACTAAACAATATTCTTAGGAGGAAACACATGGGTGATGAAACTGTAAAGAAAAGCAAGGGGCTGGGTGTGGTGGTTCATGTCTGTAGTCCCAACATGGGGAGGCCAAGGCAGGAGGATTGCTTGAGCCCTGGGAACATAGTGAGACCCTGTCTCTACAAAAAATTTTTTAAAATTAGCCTGGCGCGGTGATGTGTGCCTGTTGTCCCAGCTACTCTGGAGGCTAAGGTGGGAGGATCGCTTGAGCCTAGGAAGTCAAGGCTGCAGTGAGCCATAATCATGCCACTGTACTCCAGCCTGAGCAACAGAGCAAGACCCTGTCTCAAAAATAAACAAAAGAATTAGCCAGGGATGGTGGCACACACCTGTAGTCCCAGCTATTCGGGAGGCTGAGGTAGGAGGGTAGGTTGAGCCCAGGAGGTTGAGGCTGCAGTGAGCCATGATTGTACCACTTGTACTTCATCCTGGGCATCAGAGTGAGACCCTATCTCAAAAAAGAAAAAAAAAGAAAGAAAAAGAAAAGAAAAACAAGATCATGATTACCAGGGAAGTCCAAATAGGGACTGAATGAGGATGGGGAGAGGGGTTGCAATTAAAGAGAGTTAAAGGGGTTTCAAAGGCCAGCAACCATGTTCTATCTGTCAAGGTTGGTCGCAGCTAAAAGTGAGTCTTATTTGATCTTTAAAATGCATATGCATATTTTACATATTCTCATTCGTAGGTATATTTTACAATAAGGCAGGGAAGGGGAATAGAACATGAAAGCATCCAAACTATCATAGACACTAGCATTTTAAATGATGACATGCTCTCCAAAAATTCGAACTTTAATAAAAACTGAGCTTGTGCACTACCTCTACGTATCACTCTTTTGCCACTAAAGTTTCGATTTTCCTGTTTTGGCAGTATGATCTGTCTCAAGGACAAGAAGTGTGGTGACTGGTCACATGGCCTATTTAGCTGGAAGAATGAAGCATAGTCCCTATCCTCTTTCCAAGACCAAGGCCAAGATGGGGCTCAAGACCAGGGGGTTATCTACAGAACTGCTGGCCCACCTTCCACCTACCCTGGGGGGCCTCCCTCTTGAAGGTTGGGATTCTTTTTTTTTTTTTTTTTTTGAGATGGAGTCGGGCTCTGTGGCCCGGACTGGAGTGCAGTGGCAAGATCTTGGCTCACTGCAACCTCCGCCTCCCGGGTTCACGTGATTCTCCTGCCTCAGCCTCCCGAGTAGCTGGGATTACAGGCTCCCGCCACTGCACCCGGCTGACTTTTGTATTTTTAGTAGAGACGGGGTTTTGCCATGCTGGCCAGGCTGGTCTCAAACTCTTGACCTCAAGTGATCCGCCCGTCTCAGCCTCCCAAGGTGCTGGAATTACAGGCATGAGCCACCGCGTCCGGCCGAAGGTTGGGATTCTTAAAGAGTAACCTAGCCCAGCCTCACTCTTTCAGCAAGCAGCTCTGAGTTGGGGGGTAAACTTTCTTCACTGCCACAACATTTGTGTTTTGCAACATGTTTTTAAACCATGTTTTATAACTAAGAAGATGCCAAACATTTCATTTGGCAGTTTGTATTATGAAAACCATAGTTATCTTTCCATTTTCACCTATAAAGTGATGTTATAAATTGAACCTTTTAAACTGTAGATGTATGTGTTCTTTCTAGATTCTGGCATATTCTATAGGGGACATAGCACTCACTGCGCTGCCCTCCCCACCTGCCACCACTGGTTGAAAATAACAGCTTTCCTTGCTGCCATCACATACAAATGTAACTAAAATTTATAGAGTGTTTTCTATAAGCCAAGAATGATAATAGCTGATGTTCTTTTTAGAAACTTTTAAGTTCAGGGTATATGTGCAGGTTTGTTACATAGGTAAACTTGTGTCATGGGGGCTTATTGTACAGATTATTTCATCACCCCGGTATTAAGCTTGGTACTCATTAGTTATTTTTGCTGATCCTCTCCCTCCTCCCCGCTCCCACAGGCCCCAGTGCATGTTGTTCCCCTCTATGTGTCCATGTATGCTAATCATTTAGCTCTCACTTACAAGTGAGAACATGTGGTATTTGGTTTTCTGTTCCTGTGTTAGTTTGCTAAGGATAATGGCCTCCAGCTCCATCCATGTCCCTGTAAAGGACATGATCTGGTTCTTTTTTATGGCTGCATATTATCCCATGGTGTGTATATACCACATTTTCTTTACCCAGTCTATGATTGATGGGCATTTAGGTTGATTCCACGTCTTTGTTATTGTGAACTTAGCTAATGTTCTTATGGCACTTACTATATACCTGTCATTTTTTAAAGCTGTTTACGTATGTTGATTAACTTAATCTTTGCAATAGCCCTGAGAGGTGGATATCCTGAGACACAGGGAGGTAGAATGACTTCTCCAACGTCACATAGTTAAGAAGTGGTAGAATTGGATTTGAACCAAGGCAGTTTCTGTTCCATTGTCCTAGTGTTCATCATTCTACAGTGCTGTCTCAGATAATAGGTTAAATTTACATTGTGGTTTCATCTTTTCCACAACTTTTTTATTTCCCCATTTTATGGATAAGCACATTGAGGTTTGGAATTTCATGTGACACCGGGGTGAACAGCAGGGGGAGGCACAAAAGTGGCTTGGAGGTGGGACCAATGAAGATCCTGTTTGTTCACTGCCCCCACTAACGCCACCCCTTGTGAAATGAAAAGGCCTCCCTGTTTCCCTCAGTCCCAGGGTGAGTGGCTCCTGCAACAGGAAGAAGGAGCAGGTCCTAGACCAAGAGCTCAAGCAAGCCTGTTCATGTATCGCTAATTGCTTAAACATCAGGGAAAGGGGTTTGTCGTCGTATGGGGTTTTTTTTTTTTTGTGGGAAAGCTTTTCATACAATGCTGGCTGACTCCTGAGCCTTAAAGTAAACAACTACATCATCCTGTACAGAGGGAGTCAGGAAAAGGAAACTAAGAAAATATCAAACTCCTGCAGCTTTTTTTGAAATGTAAGTGGAGGAGGAAATGATGTTTGGAGGGCATTTGCTCGGGTCCTTGTACCAGAAGACTCCATGAATAATGATCCTCTTCCCAAGCTGTGTATCTGAGTAAATGTTTCCCACACTGTCCTTTCTTCTAAATACCCTCTCTGTGACGCAAGGTGAAAAACCCACCCGCAAAACATGGCTAGAAGATTCTGTAAACCCATTAGAAAGTTAAGCTATTTCCCACCAGGGAGTGATGAAAAGCCTCACTTGCAAAGCTGCTGGGTGACTGAGCTGATCACTCCCTGAGATCCCCACATCCTGGGAGGGCAGCATCCTCACTGCTGTCTCCATAGTCTAAGAACACGGACAATATTCTAGGCATCCACCTTGAACATGGAGAAGACAGCACTGGAGAACCTTGCAGATATAGACCCACTCAGAAAGACAGCAGACTTGTTGAAAAACAAGCTTATTTTCTCATCCATACAACAGATGTGAACCTCCTGTCTAATGCCCAGGTCCTTTAAACCCACATGGGGCACTCTGGAGTGCTTTCCTGCTTCCCTAGCTAAGTTTAAGTCTTTCCTGTCCTCCCAGAATACCCCAAGTAGTGGGGCGGTCCCAAATACCAACTTGGTAGTGGGGGTTAGAGAGAGGGAGAGACTGAAAGGACAGAAGACAAAATCATGAAAATCATGTGGCTGTTCCACCATGCTCCCCTCCCTGGGGATTCTGAAGTCCTGTCCCTCCTCCCTCTTGCTGTTTCTTCTGAACAGCTATTGCATCTTTCAGGTGTGATTTGGGGATGCATAAGATCTAAAGCTGCTACCTTCAGGGTCTCTGAAATTAATGTCTCTTAGGATTGCTGCTATCATAATACTTTCCTGTAGCAACTTGTAATTATGTCCCAACGAAAAGGAATTATTCGCTTAAACGACTTTGCCCTTTTCTACCTTCTAACCCACCATTTGTTTCTCCTAGCCCTGTGTGATGTGGGATAGTCCCTGTATTCCTGCACCACAAACTCTAACATCCTTGCAGTCTTGGTCATCCACGCAATATTTCTTCTCCGTGAAGACAGTTTTCGTTACGTGTTTCCTTTTATGATTGGTGGGACCTTCTCTGGAGTGTCTTGCACAGTCCTGTATACATCATTTGTTACCTGGAGTGCATTCTATATTTAAACAACTCTCTCGTGAATGATGTACCATGCTCTATGTGAGTAGGGATGAATATTTAAATGGATTTCCCTTAAATACTACTTTGGATAGTAACTGAAGCAATGGATTAGAGTGGGATAGCCAATTAGATTTTTATTTGAAATAAATCACTTGGGAAAGGAGTTTTACAAATAAACGAAAAGAACTTGCCCACTTTTGTGACCCTATTTTGAGACTTTGAGCACCACTCATGCCCAGCAAAATAAAATGTCAATATCTCCTTGTTCCTTTGTTGGCTCTCAGCCTGCTGTCTTCGATCTCACTGCCCGCTTTCTGGAAACACTGGCATGTGAATTCCTGCCTGTTCCCTCTGCCTGAGATGCCCCAGCCATGCCCCTTGATTGTCCTGACCTCCCACTGCTCATCTCACATCCCGCCTCTTCCACAAACCCTTCAGTTCATCCAAACCCCTGTAGCATTTATTAATTTTCCTTCTTTCTTGGCAGCCAGCATACATACCACGACTAGCTATTTAGATTTGTATGCACAAAAGTCTTATCTCCCAAAATCACTGTCAGTACCCAAAGGCAGACACACAGTCTTCTACCCCTTTACATTCTGCTCGTGTGTGTGTGTATGTGTGTGTGTGTGTGTGTGTGTAGAAAAGACCCACTTACCCAGAGTAAAATGCTCATAAATGCTCATGCATCCTGTGGCAGTGATGGTAGTGAAAGCCAGTGTGATTACACCCAGCAGGAGTCATTTCTGGAACTAAAATCGGCTGATTTAGCAGCTACTGTCAAGTTGCTAGTCCATCATGCTCCTCCTCTCAGCCCATGACTAGAGAATCCTGAATATCCCACATGCTCCTCACAGCCCCTACCAACTGGTTGCAATTTGCATGGGAGAGAATCCAAACTTATTTTTTTAACCTCTTCCCACCCACACAAACTCATCTCACAGCCTCTTAGCAATAGGGTATCTCATTTTGAACATTTAGTTTTCAGACATTTATTTGGTTTTTTAAACTTCTAGCAAATATTAACAATGCCAGTGAATCCTGGTGTTCTCCTTTGCAAAGTGGAAATAATACTTCCCTTAGAAGACTGCCGCAAGAATTTAGTTAAAACATGTATGGCCTTTAGCACAGTGCCTGGCATGTAGCACACATACAACTTTTAAATTGCTTTACAAAGTCCTTTGTCCATGATCTTACTTTATCTTCATGGTGCTTTTGCGACAGGCAGGGTCCTGGGATATCTTTCTTTGACAGATGAGGAAATAGGCACAAACGATGAGCTGGGACTGGAACTGAGATCTTTCCAGAACCACGCCTGTGCCCTTCCTGTTCCTGACAATGTTCATTTTAAGGAGGGGAGAGAGGACAGCATTTGTCTATGGAATGAGCCCTGGCACCCAGCTTCCGCCTGGGAAAACCGCCATCCCTCTCTTAAAATGGGCACGGGTTTGCTGGCAGGACTTGCCCTTAATTATGGTCAGGCCACCTCTTCACCCCCAGCCTTCCAAAACCTTCCCGCTGGTTGTCCCCAGTTGTACAGTTTGTTAAAGTCTACCGTGTTTTTTTTCTTGCATCTCAGTCATCTCCAAAAGTTCCAGGATGACTTGGGAGTTTTTATTGGCTAGGCTGAAAAAATGCCCAGGCAACAATGGTGTGTTGATGCTTGGAGTCAGACTGGCTAGAGCAAGAAGTGATTTATGTAACTCTAGAAGGTCCTAATCGGGCAGCTGAGAGAAAGGGATGAAGCATGTTAATCCTCTCCATAATTTTCTCTTAAGAATGACTTTAGTTAGTCATGGGTAAAGTTTAACTTCCAAGATGTGTGCTTTTGGGATATCAAAAGATTTCATGTTTCCCAGCTGAGACTTCCACATCTGCAGGCTGCCAGTGTTTTCAACTGTGAGAAAAGAGCTCTCTTTCCCAAAAATTCATCATGGACTGGAAACACGGAGGTATAAGCTGAAGTAGCCGTCAGTGGTGCTTCTAAAGGTCAGGGTTTCATGTATAGAACTGGAGCCATCCAGTTGGAGGAGAAGCCCGTTCTCACCTATAATCAGATGAAAAATGTAGAAGCATGAGTTGGATGGCCTCCACTTATGATGCAATGACAAGAAATCAACATGTAGTATTTACAAAGATCAGTCATTTCTGGGAGGATTAGAGAGGAGAAAAGGTGAACCAAACATCACTTATGGACTTAGTCATATCATTTTCATTGATGGTGATGACAGCACGTCAACACATCATCATTTGGTGAGAGAGGTCTTGTAGCCATTGCTCATCATCTTCCTCACTGGGCGTGGTGGTGGGAAGTCCCACCACAGTGGGTGGTTTCCTTGGGATTCATAGCAGAACCCCACACCCTGTCTTCTGATGGCCCTTGGACATGGATCTTGCTGTCTCAGTTGACTATTGCATTGTCCCTCATGGCAGGGTTCTTAAACATTAGTGTTTTTGGATCTCCCAGGGAGCCGGTTAATTGGCAAATTGTAGGTCCCACCCCTTGAGATACAGATTCAGCAGGGCTTGGGGATCTGCATTTTAAAATGCAAGGTGGTTATTGGCCACACTTTGAGAAATACTGCCTGATAGTGGCATAGACACCTACTGTTGGAGAGAGTTGACTTTAGAATCAATCAGCAAATGACTGCCCAAGGCACTGTCCTAAATCTGACTGGATTTGGAAAAGATCGGTAAGCTATGAGCCTTATCCTCAAAAGTGTATGTATGAAATGAGGTAAGCAGTGCAGGATTCGATAGAATCAGATGCCGGGCTGCTGGAGGAGTTCCTAGAAGAATGGAGAGTCAGGGCAACTGGGCATCGGAGGTGGCATTTCACCTTAGCCTGGAGGACTGTAGGATTTGCACTGATGACTCAGAGGGGAAAGAGCATTTCTGATGAGAGGAACAAATTGAGGGGTCACCAGTGTGAGGACAACCTTGAGCTTGGGATTTCAGTCTGAAAGCCTATGTTTCAGTTTAGAGAAAGCCGTAGGCTTTCTAATGTACCTAAAACAGGCATCAAGTCTAGGCAGATGGCCCCAGCCCACTGACAGTGGGTAAGGACATAGCCTTAAGCCATGCTGGAGATGACAACACTCTAGGCTTTTAGAAATTTGGCCCTGAAATAAAGGATGTCTTGGGGCATCCCAAGAGCCAAGACTGCGGTCTGTGAGAGTCCAAACCTCAGTACTTATACCTCAATGTTACTTGTAAAGTAGTTACAGATTTTCCAAGCACTCACTTCCATGTTTTCCTTAGATAGGGGCTGTCACCTACCCCATAGGGTTGTAGGGAGGATTAAATGAAATAAATTGGGTAAAGCACTTACCCAACAGCACCAGGCCCATAGCAAGCATTTAATAAATGATGGTGGTGATTAGGGCTCTTCCCCCTACTTTCATAAGGAGGGGGCTGTGTGCCCGTGTTTGCATATTTGGTATTGTATTCTTCCTTGGTCAGAGTATCTTCCATTCCAACTCCTAATTTTGAAAACATTGCATATAGATCTCTAGCCACCAATCCTTCAGACCTCAAGCAACACCAGAATTGCTGCTTCCTTCCGAAGATCCTCCCTCCCACATCTAAGGACACCACAGTAACTCAGTCTCTGTCAGCTTCCCCTCCTGTAGCCTTGGGAGCACGCCGAGGCCATGGGCTTAGGAGAGGCAACCTAGCATGCTGGACAGAACCCAGGGCAGGGATCCTGTCTGGGCTCTGCTGCCCAACCACAGGGAGTCCTTTGGCAAATCAACTGCTCTGACCTCCTTTGGAGGCTTGTTGGGAAGATTAGAGATATTATTTCTGGCATAGTGCCATGCACATATCAGAGGCCAAACAGTAGCCAGATTCATTACTGATGGTATGTTCTGAGGTTTGCACCTTTGCAAACCCTTCTGAGACTGCTAGCTTGTTGGCATGCACTGCCTACACCTTAGAGTGATAGCCCTACTATGTATGGTCTCTGTACATCTTGGTTCTGGGAAGGGGCTACATATCTGGATTAGACCCAAAGAGTCCCTTCTCGAAAGCAGCCTGTGACCACATGGGTTGTACCTCTGAAGCTGAAGGTCTCACCCTTCCTCTTCCTTCAGACAGGGTCTCCTTTGCTCTGGCTCAGCAAAATCAGGATGACCCTTGATGTCAGGGCTTTCAAGCAGAGCACATTCCCAGCTTCCATCGTCCAGGTGTCCGCACACACCACAGGCCTGCCCATAGCTCATGACACCACACTTCAGGGTTTCTTTGATACCTCTAGAGAAACATCAGAATTTTTGAAGCTGGCCTGAAAGGCCAGAGCCTTCTCTGTAGCCTGAAGGATCTGAACTCCTTTCTCATAGAGAAAACAAGGTCCAGGTCTCCTGTGTGAGCAAGAAGCACAAAAGGCCAGGGCTTTGCTTGACTAGACCGTACCCCAGGGCAGGCTCCTTTGTGCAGATGCTAACTTGAAACAGGACACTTTGTCCTTCCCAGTCCCTGCCTGCTCCATCCCCACCTCATAACTCCCCTCTTTAGTCCAGGGGGTGCCCTCCCAGACTTAGGGAAGGAGTGTGTCAAATGAAAAACCATTAGAGGTCTCAGCTCAAGGAGAGAATAATACTGTTGTTCATAAATGTCTGTTGAACGTTTATCATGTATTTGGTGTATGCCATATACGTGCATGTGTATATAGTAGATGGTAAGGTAAATATAAATTACTATATATGGTGTATATGGCACATTATATATAGTAAATGTATATACATAAACATAGCCTAACACCATGGAGGCAAACAAGTTATAACATATGCATTAATTTAACATCTGTTTATCTTATACCTGCTACATGCAAGGCACAGTCCTAAGTCCTTGAGATCCAGCAGAGAACAAAAGAGCTGGAAACCTGTCCTCATAGAGCTTCAAGTAGTGGCAGAAAGGCAATAACGGATTAAAAAATCCCTGATGTCAGGTGGTGATAACAGATGAGACTGCAAAGCAGGGGAAGGTGGAAGTGCTAGGGAAAAGGTGTTTGTTTGTTGTAATCTAGGGTGGTCTCTGATGAACTACAGTAACATTTAAGCAGAACATGAAAGAAGTGGAGGAGCCGGCCACTCATATGCCTGGGGGAGGAGTGTCCCTGGCAGATCGAGTGGCCCGTGCAAAAGTCCTGTGGCAGGAGTGTGTCTGGGACTTCTAAGGAGCAGTGATGCTCTGCTCATGGTTGGAGACAGAGGGAGTTAAGGGGAAAGTGGGATGAGGTGGGGTCAGAGCGAGAGCAGGCACTCACCTGACCATTCTAGAAAAGAAAGAATAGCTAGGCCGGTGTGTGGTGGCTCATGCCTGTAATGCCAGCACTTTGGGAGGCTGAGGCAGGAGGATTGCATGAGGCCAGGAGTTCAAGAACACCCTAGGCCATATAGTGAGACCCCTATTTCCACACACACACAAAATTAATTAAAAAACATTAGCCAGGTGTGGTGGTACACACCTGTGGTCTCAGCTACTTGAGAGGCTGAGGTGGGAGGGTCACTAGAGCCCAGGAGGTGGGGACTGCAGTAAGCCATGATCGCGCCACTGCACTCCAGCCTGGGCAACAGAGCAAGACCTTGTCTCAAAAATAAACTTGGGTATCTGGACAAGGCAGGACATGGCAAGCACACACTAAGGAGCACAGAGCATCCATCTCAAAACTCTCAGAGGGGAGGGAGTGTCCTCTCTGTGCTGGGGTGGTCAAGGAAGGCCTCTTGCAAGAGGTAGGACTTGAGCTGACGAGAAGGACACTGCAAGCCCGTTGGACACTTGAGATGTTCCTGGTAGGAGAAAGGTGAACAAACCCCAGTGGAGAGTTTGTGTAGGGGCCTAGTGGAAAATAATGCAGAAGAGAGATGTCGGGGCTATGTGTAGAGGGCCTCAAGTGACAGAGAAAGTTGTAAAACCAGTGGAAGCCTGGCTGTCCCCCATCCTCTTCTCCCAGTCAGCTACCTTGGCCCAGGCCCTGGTAGATGCTGACTCTCAGAAGCTCCCAGCAGCTGCCAGGGCGGACCCTCCTCTTCGCCTGCCTTCCCACAGCTGGCGTCCAGGACACTTGGGTTCAGCCCCTTCATTTGCTGACTCAGATTTTCCTGTACCCATTCCAGTGATGACTATCACTCCGCCAGGGCCCCCTCCCAGCCACAGACACCCTCCCCAGACATAAATCTCTGCGGTCTGCAGGAATTCTCTTTCCGCCTTTCTGGAACCACTGGAATCCCACAGACTGGGGTGGACAGCTATTCTTATGAAAAGTGTGGCTCCATTTCTGGACTAAACAGGCGTACTGGCGCTGAAGATAAGGATCCCAAACTCCAAGTCAGGCCTATCTGCAAGCAAAGTCTCAGCCTCGCTCACCTCTTCCCTTCTTCCATCAGTCATTAGCCCTGTGTGAGAAAGCAAGGGGGCATTGTTACTATATGACATGGCAAAAAGGGATTACCTGCTAATGCCATTTGGTTTAGTGATGCCTTGTTACATAAACTACTCTGGAGGAGTTCAAATATCCCTCAGGCGAACGCTTCCATCCCCAGGTTGGTAACACTATAGCTGAGTATTGTTTTATTTGCCATTTTTCAAAAGAGGGAGAAACATACCCAAGCCATTATCCAGCCTGCCAATAATACATTTCAAGAAAACAACCGCAACTCCCAATCCTTTCTTCTGAGGGCAGGACGTTGTAGGGCTATTGTTCCTTCTCAGGCCACTCTTCAACCTACAGAAACTGGTCTGGGCTACAGTCAGATTACAGGGGGTATCAGGAGGCCTTTGAGAGTCAGGAAGAAAGTCTTACAGACAGAAGCCCAGCTCTAGCAAAGAGGGAAAGATCACTGCCTTTGAAGCTGGATACATATGTGGCCTTTAATTTGAGTGCTGGTTGGTTGTCGTTGGGCAAATGACTGAAAGTCCTTGATGCTTATTTTCTTTATCTTAAAAACATAAAAAATAAATGAGGATAAGGTGATGATGACCATCACAGGGTTGTTTTAAGGCTGGGATGCAGTGATGTGTGTGCAAGCTCCTGGCACAGCGACTTAATACCGGTCTCCTCTGTCCTGTCCTGCATCTGCTGAGGATGAAGAAGGAGAGCAGTTGAGTGTGGCTCTGCCTGGCTGGGGGCCCTTCCTCTATAGTTATCTTCTTTATAAGCCATTTATAGTCTTGGTATAATTTTAAGGAAAAAAAATCAAGGCGCTACTTTGCATTTAAAATTCATTTTTGAAACATACTGGCAGCAAACACCACACTATTGCAGTTAGGGAAGACAGGAGAGCAAATGTCAGGTCTTGGCAAGTGGGGTGGGGAATTTTTTGAGTGTGACATTTGAATAAAGAAGTCTAAACTAGGAAAAAAAAAGTTTTCCCCGATCTTATCATGGTACAATGAAGAGTTGTATAAAAACTGTTTGTCCCTGCTGCATGTTTACTTACCCATGGGCAGGATATCTCACGGGCCAAAAGTTCAAACTACTGCTAGCTCCCAAGCAATGTGTGAACTTAAAATGAACTGGCTTCAGAAGAGGCTCGAAAAATGATGCGATCCACAAAGGTTCTCACCTCCCAAATGTTCTACCAATACTTGTCATGGTCTTTGGTGTAGTATTAAATATGTACAATGATGGAATGAAGGCATGGTAACAACTTCACACACACACACACACACACACACACACACACACACACACACACACACACACATTTTCCAGATATTTCCTTGCGAATGACCGTCTTATTCCATTACATCAAGCATCTAGGCTTAGCCATGCTTTGTAATGATAAAACAGAGCTCTTCTACCAACTCCAAACAGAGGAATGACAGAAATAGAAGATTTAGCATGTTTTTCTTAATGTTGATTGAGTTTTCCTACTTATTGCTGTAGCAACTATGAACATCTTCAGGTTGGGAATCAGACCTTACCAATAAACATTTGAAGCGCCAATATAGTTCCTGCCTGAAAATGTCTTTTAGATGTAATTTATCTAGTTCCTTAGGTATCTGAGATACTGTTAAAATGCAGTTTAGCATGGTAGTAAGCATACGGCTTTAATGGCTAGCATAGTTGAGACCCCACCTCTGCTCAAACTAGCTGGGCAATTTTGGTCAATCTACTTCTCTGTGTTTCGGATTCTTGATCTGCAAAATAAGATAATAGTAATGAATAGACTAATTTTCAGGATTAAATGAGTGGATGCAATGTGAAGTCCTTTACATGACACACATGATTTGCTATGCTTTTAATTATGATTCTCTTCAGGTTTACCATCTCTTGCTCACCTGCTTCCCACCCAGTTTCTCTGTCTCTCTCACACCTTCCTCCGGTGAGAGCATTCGTTCCAGGGAGCTTGGAAGCCAGCTGTCAGTTCTCTGCCATGTTTTCCCAATGGTATTTGACCCATTGGAGTTTCAGATCTCCATATGTATATTCCAAAACATTATTGCTCAATGAGCCTCCACTGAGGCCTGTTCTTCTAACCCTACTGACCATGATTTTTTAGCTGTATTCGTGGGTTTTTTTGTTGTTGTTTGTTTTTTTGTTTGTTTGTTTTAGTAGAGGGGGAGGGGAGAGGGAAGGGAAGAGGGAGTCTGGTTCATGTTATTAAAAAAAAATTAAATTTTGCTCCCAGGGTCTAAGTTAGATCTTTGGGTTGGCTCAGCCTTCCTCTTCCAGAAGCCTACTCTGGCTAATATCCTCTAAAGTGTTTTTCCTGTTGTTTATTCCAGAAATAGTTCAGGATGACGATATTGACATTTGGGCTAAGGCATATACGAGGCTCTTCAATTAGACACAGGCTCAGCCTCTCATTTGCTCAGTGGCTCATATTCTCCACTGATCCAGGAGGGGGATATTTGGGTTCACACCACAGTCTGCCCTCAGTGGGGTTATTTGTGGGTCTCTGCACCATCCTAGATTTATTTCTCTGCTACTGGGATGGATTGTGGTTGTGCTTGTGGGCTGCCATGCTTGCAAGCCTGTGCTGTTTCTGGAGTTGCCATTTTTACCTACTGAGGGGAGGACATTTAATTTGAGTAAATATGTTAGAAAACTTGTTTCACAACCTGGTCAACACACCCGTTAACCATGGCTGGAAGTTTCCTGAAGGCAGGGCCTGTTTGCCTCTCTGAATACACACAGTGTTTAGACACAGAACTGAACACAATATCTGGCTCTCATGGTAGGTGCCTAGGGGATGTTAACTAAATTGAACTGAACTAGGCCTCAAAGGATGAGTAGGATTTTAGCTGGTAGAGCTGGAGAGCTAGGGGCATTCCAGGGAGAGGATCCACACAAAAGAGGAGACGAGTGGAAAGCAGGAATTGTGAAGGGTGAACAGCAATTAGACCGTAATCTGGTTACACTGGAGGGCACTTGGAGGACAGACAGATGGCAGAGCACCGTGAATACCTTAGGATAGTGTTGTCTACCTTGGCTTCAGCTTAGAATCACCTGGACTCCTTTAAAAACATACTACCTCCTGGCTCACCCCAGTTCAATTGAAACTGAATCTTCACGGTGGGGCCTGGGGGAGCACTCTGGGGAAGGGTTGAGAGCCACTGTCTAGGACTTCCAGGGACACTTAACAGGATGTAGGGAGAGCCCCACACCAGGAGACCTCTTGTACTGTAGATTGCTAACAATCTTGAGAAAATGGCAAAATCTGCCTTTAAGTCTTCTAAGCTAGAGTTTAGAATTTTAGAGTAAAACTAGAAAGAATTGGGTAATCATGGAAAGAGATCTGTTTATGACACAGAGTTAACAGACAGGACTAGTAACAATCTGAGCAGGCAGTGCTAAAGACTTACTAAGATTTCACCTCCCTACCTTTCCCTTAATTCTAACTAACCTTTGTACTCTGAAAATCGCTGATTTCCAAAAAGCTGGCAAACTGACGAATCTCAGTTTTAAATGTAGTTCGGACTTTACCCTCTATCTAGGTCACAGCTAAAGCTGCCATATGTACCAGGAATGAGAACTTTGTAAGGTAATCAGGGCACTGTTTATATTTCCAGCATTCAAAATAAATCATTACGTTTGCCTGTCATATTCTGACTTTTTGAAAATCATTTCTATCTGTGAGTAGGTGGCATGAGGTATTCATTTCATAAGTAGGTTTGGATTCTGCAGGTCTTCAAGTTCACAGCAGGGATGCAGTCTCCAGTTTTTCTCATATTTGTACCAGTTGTTAAGCCATAGGTTTTAAACTAACAAATGATTATCCTTGATCTTAGAGTACTGGGTATACCCAAGTCCAAAATCAGAATTTTAAAGCAATATTAAAACAAAACAAAATCCCTTTTCATGTAATGATTGGCTCATTGGTTTTTCCTTCCTTAAGTCAATATCTGATGCTTTGATTTTCTTAAGTCATGTATATTTATAGAGCCACATACACCTGTTAGGACACACATTGAGTTTTCAAGAGAGAAAAACACACTTGCACATGTTTCCCTGCCGTAACTCAGTTCACATCCAGACTGGCTTCTAGAAGAAAGGAAATTTACAGTGTGGAAAGTTGCAGCATTTGCAGGAGCTATGGGAATCTCAGCACATAGTCTTAGATAAACTTTACAAGTATTGGCCCAAGTAACCCACAAGGCAGTGATTTGGATTTGTTTACCAAGTTAACTGCCAAGTCACAAATAATAGCTTTTTCCCTTAATTTGGAATGAACAACATAGTACTGAAGTGTTTCCTTGTGAATACCTCTCCATATGCATCATGACAAAATACTGTATAGATCAATTTACATTCGATTGTTTAATGAAATTTAAAATTCTTTGAGCTGGAGGAATTTGCCCTAAAACTGTTGTGCACTGCCAACAATTTGATGTTGAAAAAACCAGCCTCCATGTTAACATGTCGGCTTGAATACTCTTATTTTCCACACTGGAAACTTACCATGAGCAGTTCTTTTCAGAGGTTAGCTTTTAGTTATCAAAATGGGTGATGTCTATATCAAAGATTGTAATATAATTTGAGGTGGCAGTCCCCCTTCCAGGAATCCCATTTTATGGTTTGATTGTATTTCTCAATATATGATCTGTAGCTGAACTCCAAATACTGACTACTGGGATTACCAGCCAAGTTAATATTAACATTATTGAAAAGACTCGGTTAATGTGAAAAGGAAAAGTCAAAGGTGTTAAATTAGCAGTTTGTTAGGGATCAGTACTTGCTGGTCTTTAGAGTGTGTGTATTTCATCAATTCTTCTGGCTGAGACAGGGAGTAACGTCCACAGCTGACACACAGTCTGTCTGGGTGAGTTCTCCCCCCCTGTTCACTCTTTCCCCCAACATCCTAGTCTCAGAAAGTTGCCACTTTTTATTCTTGTTGAACAGGTGAGGAAAGTAGTTTCTCCTGTTTGTTTATTGCCTGGGTCAGTTGGAGTTTTTCACAAGGAGCATTGGTAAGACAAGAAAACAAACAAAAGTAAACAGGAGAGGTTAGAGTCCAAGATTCTGTTCCAAATTTCAATCAGGACTAGCCACAGGGTAAATTGGCCAGCAGGGCTTAAGAGGTACTTGAGCCAGCCTGCAGTTCTCTCTCTTTGCCTCTGGAAAAGCATGGCCGAGACCTGCTTTTAAAGCCCATCAGATAAACCCCTCTTGGTCCTTCTACTTAATTTCAACTAATGGCATGAGCCCTGAGTGGTATTCTGTTAAGTAACTAATGGGAGAAGAAATGTCTCCATGGAGGCTTCTACCATGTTACAAAACACCAGAGGCGAAGGGTGGGTGCACACTCTCAAAAGCTCAGCTAGAGACCCCCACCTAGTTCTTCCTGGCTAATCAGGAATGGTAACTCCAGCCTGACTGTGGGCTTCTTCCCAGCATCCTTGTTCACAGGCACCTACCTGGTCAGGGTTTTGATCGCCACGCAATGTTCTTGTTTGGTGTAGCATTTTTACTAGAAGAAGAAAGTTTCAGAAACCACATTGGCCTCTGTGTAGCTCCCGTCTTTCTAAACCTTTCTAGAATTGTGGTAGTTTCCTGAGGGACCCTCTTTGTTTTGTTTTGTAACTTCATTCTACACTCACAAGGCAACTTCCCATCCAAATTAAACATTTGAAGTGGGAAAACTTTGTAGGGCCTTCAGAAAAACAGTTTTTTTTTCAAGGTGTTCTGTAGATATGGGATTATTACCGATCCTTGTGCCAAAGTCATGTTAAATAAAACAGTTTCAGATATGTACTTCTGACCCAAAGCCCTCTTTCATCACAATTAGGTCCTTAATCTGTTCTAGGATTATTGCCATAATATTATCACTCTAATTACAGCCCCTAAAAATGTGAAATATGTTATATAACTCAGAGCTTGTTTGGACTTCTTATAGTCATGCTTATATGGCAAGACAAACAACTTTCATTCCAGCAGTGAAGGGGAAGAGTCACACATACAGTAACTATTTCAATTTTTTTTAAGTAACATTAGAAATACCCATTGATATCTTTTTAATATATTATGTTACAAATGTTTTAACTTACAAGAGCAGTATTATAGTATACCCCTAGAGATAAGGCCATTGTTGCCTATAAGGTATTATGGTAAGTAATAGAAACATCCACCAAGCTTCTTCATTAGCAGCAAAAATGAGTTCTTGGTTGTGTGTATGGGCAGTGGGGATGTGGTAGAGGTGGAAGGGGAGATGGAGAAGGGTTTTAGGCAACTGAGATGATGTATCAGAGAAAGTAAGGTGAAAAGGGGGTTTCTGTTACTTCTGATTTTTCCCCTAGATTTCCCTTATGGAACTCCAGATGCAAGGAATCAGAAAGGAGTTTCTCTTCATCCATGAATCATTATAACGTATCAATTTGTTCTGAAAACATGAGTGTTTTTGTGATTGAAATAGTGGCTGGTTGTTTAGGAGTCTCCTATTTATTTTTGTGGCAACCATCTCAAAGCGGATGCCGAATTCTGAATGGGGAAGATCTTTCTGCATAGGAGAGTCATGAGTATCTGGCCCACTGGCTGGGGTGTCCTGAGCATAGCAATAATGAGTGACATCATGGTCTCTGTCCTTGTTAGGATTTCATGCCAACCACCTTGGATGAGAGGCCAAGATACATTTCTAATCCTGGTCACCAACTATGCAAATTCAATTCAATTCTGTATTGTAAAAGTACGCACTGGGGACTGTGTTCAAACCCTGGTTTAGAGAACTAAGAAGATTACAAGAGAAGTGTAACTTGGTGCTTAGTGGGTACAGAATGTTTGTTGAATGAATGAATGAATGAATGAATGAAAAAGTCTGGGCTTGGCCCTTACATTCTTATTTAGTAAGGAAGATCTAGCTATGTGAAATAATTAAAGAGTGCCTTAAGTCCCAGTGATCTGTTAGAGAAAGGAGATATCAATATTGGCTTAGGGTAATCAGGGCAGGAATTAGTGAGAAGACTAGCAAAGGCCTTATGCTGAGCTCATCTGGTGCTTTGGGGGCTTTGATTCAAGTATGAGCACTTAATTTTTGGCTGGGGACATTCATGTAATAAATACGCTTGTATTTAACTGTGATGTGGTCCTATTTTTGCACTGTGCTCAGATTTCTCTCTTCACCGTCTTGCTCTTGAGTTGAGAGAGTTGCTAACTTAGCATGCTGTTATTAAATTTAGGGTTTATGTCTTTTAGCATTTTAAATGCAAAGTCCTGTAGAAACCTGGAATGCTCAATAGCTCCTAATAACAGTAGGAATGCTGTGAGGTCACCACACACGAAGCTTTAATTTATGCTAATTTCATTAAAGGTAGTTGGCAAATAAATAAATTAGGGAAAGTGCACTGAGTTGCTCATAGCTCTGGATGAGCCCAGTATTGGAGCTGTGGACCCACTCTGTGCCCAGGGGCCCTCAGCTCTGCTCTGCCTCTCCAAGCAGGAGAATCTGTCACGGGGAAGGCTTCACTCCACGTGGAGTGTGATTCTAGTGTATGTTACATGTTTGTATCTTCTTATTCTATATACTTCGTTATGTATATTATATGTTCTCATATTTTATTTTACATAGCTGTATACATAAAACCATATATGCTATATTCTACAGGTGAGTTAAAGAGCATTTTTTTAAGCTCCAGGTTGTGTTCAATTAGTGGATCACAAAATTCATGTAGTGTGTCTCCATGGGCATTTTTACTTTAATGAAACAGAGTAGGGTAGACAATCTAGGGTATACCACATATAGCAAAAATAGGAATTCCATTGGGGAACATTTAATTTCAGTTACTTATGTGTATGTACACATATATAGTATTTACATACATACATACACCCTCATGTGTGAATAAGTTGGCCATGTATGTGTCTACATGTTTATTGACTGGGTCATCAGTACTGCATGTTGTGGTTAAAAATAAAACACTGATTTAAGGGCTGTTAAAGCAATTTTGACCGTCCTCTTTGACATATACAGAATTTTGCCTGACTTATTTATCCCTCAGTCCTACCTAAGACAGGCTAGCGCCAGGTTCATGGGTTGGTGGAGATGTTTAGGCTAGTAATATTGCAGGAGCTTCTCAGGCTCCAGTGAGTAGGATCTGCATGTTGTTTTGTTTCTCCTCTCTCCTCCCTCTGGTATCAAGGGATATCCACTGTGCTATGGAAAATGAAGCATATGGCTGGGCATGGTCACTCTCGCCTGTAATCCCAGCACTTTGGGAGGCTGAGGCAGGATGATCACTTGAGGTCAGGAGTTCGCAACCAGCCTGGCCAACATGGTGAAGCCCTGTCTTCGCTAAAAATACAAAAATGAGCTGGGCATGGTGGCACATGCCTGTAATCCCAGCTGCTTGGGAGGCTGAGGCACAAGAATCATTTCAGCCTGGGAGGCAGTTGTTGTTGCAGTGAGCCGAGATCATACCACTGCACTCCAGCCCAGAGCAGAACTCTATCTCAAATAAAAAAAAAAAAAAAAGAAGAAGAAAGAAAATGAAATTGAAGCATGTTAGGCTGTAGGTCTTAACTTACAGTGTGGGGCCCTGGTAGAGGGAACTGAATCAGCAGGTGAGAGATCAAAACAGCATCTCCTGTGGGACAAAGACAATGGCTGGAAGGAGGCCTGAGTCACAGACATCCTCAGCTGTCATGGGAAGATGGTATCTGATGGTAAATGAAATAACTCCCTTTCTTCCAGAGAGGCCAGTGCCCCTGCTTACCCAGTGGGATGGCTGGGATTCATTTCTGGTGGCAGTACTGGATGAGAACCATAAGAGCAGACCTGTTTCCTAACAGATCAGCTGCCATCCTTTGTTCAGAGTAAATCAGCTGCTCCAAGTTGGCTGAGCAGCGAACCTCCTGTCTCCACCAGACTCAGCATGCTCTAGCCGTTGGATATAGGCTCTGGGGCCTGCCCTACCTCTAGGGCTAGAGATCATTTCCCCCAACAATATGCAGTGACACCTAGCTCCACATGACGGTGTTTCTCAATGGCCCTCAGAACCGTTGCTTCTCATCAAAATCACCTCCTGAAGTTGAATCTCTGGGCTGAGGCCCAGGTGATTTTAATAAACCTTGTAGGGGCTGCTTCTGCATGTTCAAGTTTGAGAGTCTCTGCTTTGGGGTTTCCTCGATGTACACGTCACATTGAAAAATGGAAAAATTAAAGCATGTAGCATTTTTCTAATTAAAAAACATTAAGATGGCTTAATTTTGGGTTCTTCCTGGTAAGAGTTTACATAGCTGGTTGAAACTTTAAAAGTCAGTGAGGGAGGCAGAGTGTCAACTGTGTAGCTACAGCAGCAACATGATAGCGCTGCCCTTAGGGTCTACACATGGGCAAGACCCCTTCAGGAATCCTCTTGAAAATGCCATCTTATAAGCAAGAACTTAGAGCACTTTAATAGCCAGGGTTCCCTTGGATGGGATTCAAGAGGGACTTCACATTCTCTGTCTATTTCCAGTGTAGTCATTGAGTGATCATTGGTAGGACAGCCCTATTTCCACTTTCATCTACCAGTTCACAGGCAGCTCTTAAAATCTCATCATGCCTAGGAGGACACTGGGCTTTCCTCAACTTAGTGGGGAAGGCCATGATCAGCCTGCTCTGTCCCTTCTCCTGAAGTGAATTCTTTTTAGGTCAGGAGAGGTGTATCCGATATTCAAGAAATGATTGAGGCAGGAATCCAATGGCATCTTTTTCCTGGAGACCCAGCCTTCCTGGCCATTTTTATCCCTACTTAGAGAAGTTTTGAGGCACAGGATTAAGAGCAGGCTGGGCCAGGTGAGTCAAAGGCTTTCATTGAACTGCCCTCCTTGTCTGATACCTCCTTGCTAAACTCATTAGAAAAAGAGTACAGGAAATCTCATCTCCAGTTGGCCAGGGGAACCCGAGGAACTTGAATGGACAAGATCCCATTAAAGGCTGATAAACACAACTGATGCCTGGTGATGAAGGTCTTCTTTTATACAGCAATGAAGACAGGTGGCTGGAACAAGAGACAGAAAAAACACATCGTGGAAGACATTGTTCTGGGAGGTGATTGTACCCTCTGCCCTCCCAGCAGGCTGTGAGCTCACAGTGCTGTGTGGTCAGTGGAAGGAGGCCTTTAGTTGGCACATCCTGTGTAACTTGAGGAGTTGGAGATCACGGTAAAACTCAAACCTATTAGTTACATGTTAGGTATTGAATGTTTGAAAAGCTGCATTTCAAAACACTGAATTTGATCAGGACACACTCTGGACAATGTCATTTGTTGAAAGCTTCAAATCAAAGTGGTTCCCATTTCCCCTCCCCTTATTTACTTAACTCATTTATTTTTTAGTAAGAATGCTACATAACTCAAAAGTGAAAACTTGGAAAAAAGATTTTTTCAATAGGGAGGATATCTTGGCTTACAATAAATACCATCAAAGCATTTCCACTGCTTACTAACCTTTGACTTGCATACAGGAAGTTTTCTGTCAAGTACCAGAAAATCCTGGAAAATTGAATTTGGTTTTAAAATGCAATTCTCCCTTGGCTTTAGAAGGACCAGCTGGGTAGCTCATTAAATGTAAAAAGTACTTTGAAAATTGGAAGACTAACTCACATATTAATTATCATCAATAGTTATCAAACCAGTGTATTTTAATTTAACTCACCTACTTCTAAACAGTGGTCAAGGACTCCACAAATGAGCCTGCCTGCCACCCCTCCCACCCCCTGCCCCTTCCATAGTAAGGTTTAGTGACTTGCTTATGGGCACTTAGGGGAAAAGGAGAACTAAGTTCTGTTTTCTGTTCTTTCTCTGACTAGCCATAGGACCTTAGGGCAGGTACATGATCTCTTTGAGCCTTATTTTCCTTATCTGTGACATGGAGACAGTACTCCCTCCCAGCTTCATTCTCAGAACTGTCCTGAGGCTTCAGCTACAGCCTATTGAAAAGTCTCAAGGGTATTAACAAAATGGAAATGTCCTATCTTCATGTTCTTTTGTATTCCAGCCCCCATCAATTTCCCATGTCCAGAGATTCTTTACAGCCAACGGGGATCCATATGGGGTTCACTGGGCTCAATGTCTCACCAGAACCCCTCTGCCAGTGCCTCCTACCGAACAGATGACTTTCTAAGCAAGGTGCTCAGGTCTTGTCACCGAGGGGTGGACGTGCCCAGTGTCGGGGTCTGTCCAGTGGTCCTTAATTCCCCTTTGTCCAAGCACTTGGCCTTTCTTCAGGGGGAGACGGATGATAGCTGGAAGTGATCTACTCTGCTTATGGGTTCTGGCCAGTTCTCTCTCTGTTTAGGGGTGAACTAGTGTCTGACAGGTGAACTTTTCCTTAGGGTAGGAAATACATTGGCCTTTAGATGCAAAAGGACACCAGGTCATTGAGCTCAGACCCTTCACCAGCTCTGGAAATATTGTTCCTCTTGCAGGACTCAACTCAGTGTGACTCTTGCCCTCCTCCTTTCTCCTTCCCAGAGAGAATGCACTCTGCACTTTTCTATAGCTCTGTATGGGGCACCAGTCATGTGTTGTAATAGTTGGCCTGGAGTGTAGAGACTCGCCAGTAATGCCTCCATCTTACCTACACAGGAGGAACTCTAAAAAAAACTTTTATAAGCAATTTAGTTAGGCTCTTCTCTGTAGTCTAGAGTCCCAGGGCCTTCCATGGAGTCCCGTGATGTCTCTTACCTTCATAGTCAGAATTGAAAGGCAGGAAGGAGATACAAGGTCCTTCTTTCCCCTTCTTGACTGAGCTTGGGGCAAGATTGTCTGGGCCCATTTCTCCTAGACATTTCCTTAGTGCAACCCTCATCCTATTTGATGGTTTCCAGGGACCTCAGGGTTTCTGCTTAGAAGCTTCCCAACTGTCAGTATTGCCGAGTGGGCTTAGAGCCTGATAGAAGCCCCCACCTCACTGGATTAGTGCTGCCCTGGTTTCTTCCCAGTCCTGACAATGCATATAGCCCAGCTCTCTCTCATGCCCACAGATACTTTAAGCTTCTATTGACTTAAAGTGGCCTGAGATAGGGCAACAGGAGATGGGACAACCTATCCCAGTTGGTGCAAAGCCCTTTACACGCACATCTTGTAATTAACTGTGAGCCTAGACTGGAGTCCAGCCCTTGGGCAGCCAAGGTAGTTTCTGCCTGATTGTTCCTAAGCAGACTCTGGTCATGGGGGAAGCAGCTGCAGGTGTAATACCTGCTGCAGGAAATACCTTCTAGTATCCTTGTAGCTGTGGGAAAATATTCTCATTTGAATTCATGAAGGTCACCAGAGGGGCTTCTCTCTGCTTTCCACTCTGCATTCTCGTAAGTCCCACCTCTTCTAGAAAGCCTGCCTCAGTTTCCCATCATGCGTTTCCTTCTGCCCAGTTTCTTGTGTTACACATCAGTTTAGCTCTTTCTGATACACCATTTTGTGTTCTGTAGTTGATTTCGTGTAATTTACATTTTCCCATCTTGACTAAGACCCTGAGGCAAACCCGAGGCAGGTACTTCTGTCCATCAAATCCAACACAGTACTGGCCCTGGTGAGTCCTCTGAGAGGTACCCCCAGCATGGTCACCATGGCCAGTGTAGAAGGCTGGGGGTAAAAGCTGGGCCCACCGACTGATGGGGCAACCTAAAGTTCTTGCAGAATTGGAGGCTTGGCACTCCCTCCACTGGCTCCCATTGCCCGCCCTGCTGCCTGGTCCCCAGGGGTAGGGTGGCTTAGCTGAGCTCATGGCCTGTGATGCACATTCCCAGATCTTTGAAGTCATTTCCCTGAAATCACATTTACCGTTCACAAGAAAAAGGCCAAAGCTGGACAAAGGCACTGCTGCCAAGACTTGAGCACTGGTAATTTCTTATGAGCCCTTTGTGATGGTAGAGTTTATGAAATGTAAGTAAACAGGCTTCCTTCTAATCCCTGAGCCGTGAGAAGCTGTCAGAGTTTATTTGCCGAGCCGTCCCTGCATGCCTGTGCATGGCACACCTAGGCTCCAGTGTTCCGCTCGTTAAAAGGTGTCTAATTTCTGTAATCACCTTGGAGTTTAATGGGTTTAAGCCATGTGGGTTGCAGTGGAGAGAAAACATTATTTCTAGTCTTTTGGCTTCCTTTCCTGCCTTCCACACCTCTTCTCTCTCCTTGTCCCTCCCTTGTGAGCTGAATGGATTATAAAATATTAGCTGTGACCTTGTGGGGTGGGAAGGAAGAAAGGTTGCTGTTTCCCCCTCTGTCCTGCCTTCCCAGCCAGCACTGGCCCCTTAATGAGGTTCTAAAGGTAAAGGTATCTGGGACAATTTCAGGACACTGCCACCTGTGGCCTGCAAAGAGCATGACTTGATGGACCTTTGATTTTTTTTCCCCCCCAGCCACGTCCTGGGAATAATTTAGGAGCAGGCCAACACATTTTGATGCATCTTCTCTCATTTCCTTCATTCTTGTCAAAGTCTCACTGTTTTCTAGAAAAGAAATCATGGTCTTTCTCAGTGCCCACAATGGGCAGAAACATCTCTGAAGCCATCACCTAAGGAGTCTTAAAAGGCCCAGTTCTTTGTGGTCCTCCCTTCCTTTCACTTCACCTCACTTCCTTTATCTCTCCCACTCCCTCACCCCCAAATGAGAGAGGGAAAGGAAGAAGAAAGACAATATGTGCATCGTGTCAGGTGAGAGGAATTAGCCTCCTCCATGGATTCTGCTTTCATAGTCAAGCCACAAATAACTGCTGAGATGACTTCAGTTCCTCCTGCAAGAGTAAGCTGATAACAAATCCTCTTTCCCACTGCAAGTCTCAAAACTCCTTCCAACTTTCAGCTCATGTTATTTAATGTTGAAATCTGACCTTCCCAGAGCACCACAAATGGTAGCCTGGGTAGTAGGCCCCTGGGCTGGTGGTTTCTGGGGGCAAGAAGCTGTCCACATGCCTCAGTGCACCATACACATGCTGTCACCTTCTCTCTGATCTGTGACTGTGAAGGTGGGGAGCTGTGGGTAGGGCAAATGTGATTTTCTCACTTAAACAGATGAGGAAACTGAGGTTCAAAGAAGTTATATGGCACATGGCACAGCAGATCTCCCTAGTGCAAGAGAGTGCCCTTGCCATTCTTCTCCCAAGCTGCCGATTTTAAGGTGGCTCTGCTCTCCTTTGGGGAACCTGAAAGACATTTCCTGAATCTAGCACCCGCTTTGAAGGCATGCTGCATCTCAGTTGCTCATGGGCCGTTTCCTATTTTCTTTGGGGCTTTTCCACTTGCAGGTATTGTTTTCTCTACTTTATTCCCCCTGCTGTTTTTACCTTAGTGAAATAAAGTGAGAAACAAATCCTCAATGATGCTATATTAGTCTGTTCTCACACTGCTATAAAGAAGTACCTGAGACTGGGTAATTTATAAAGAAAAGAGGTTTAATTGACTCAAAGTTCCACGCGGCTGGGGACGCTTCAGGAAAGTTACAATCATGGCAGAAGGCACCTCTTCAGAGGGCAGCAGAGAGAGAAGTGCGCAAGAGCAGGGAAAACTGCCTTATGAAGCCATCAGATCTTGTGAGAAGTCACTATCACAAGAACAGCATGGGGAAAACCGCCCCCGTGATCCAGTCCCCTCCCATCTGGTTCCTCCATCAACACCTGGGGATTACAATTCAAGATGAGATCTGGGTAGGGACACAAAGCCTAACCATATCAGGTGCTTTTCAGTGCATGGGAAGGGAGGAGAAAAGCCATATAATCTAAGATTGTGTCACTGTCAACACAGTCCCTTCTTCCTTCCAGTAGTTGAGTCTACCTAAGATTTGAACCACTTTCAAAAGGTAGTGTGTGCAGAGAAGACCATCTGATATGTAGAAAATACTAGTCAATACACATGCAAAAGAAGCTACTAGAACTAATAAAAGAGTAGAGCAAGGCCACAGGAGACAAGATCAATATACAAAATCAATTACAGTTCTTTATACTAGCAATGAAGAATCCAAAGGCAAAATTAAGAAAACAGTTCCATTCGCAAAGGCATCACAAAGACTTAAATGCTCAGGAATAAATTTGACCAAAGAAGCTGAAGACTTTTATACTAAAAAGTACAAAACATTCCTGAGGGAAATTAAGGAAGATCTACATAAATGGAAAAAACAGTCCATGTTTGTGGAGAAGACACAGTATTATTAAAATGGCAGTTCTCCCCAAATTGATCTCTACATTCAATGCAGTCCCTATTAAAATCCCAGCAGAGTTCTTGGCAAAAATTGACAAGCTGATCTTAAAATTCATATGAAATTGAGTAAGATATGCAAAGGGCTCAGAATAGCCAATGCAACCTTGATAAAGAACACAGTTGGAGGACTTAAATTCCTGGTTCTAAAACATACTGTAAAGCTACATAATCACAGTAGTGTGGTACTGGAATAAGCACAGGACATATAGGTCAACAGAACAGAGTTGAGAGTTCAGAAATGAACACTTAACCTTTATCATCAATTGATTTCCAAGAAGAGTACCAAGACCATTCAATGGGAAAAGGATGGTTTTCCATAAATGGCACTGAGACATTTAGTCTTTGCTCTCACACCATACACAAAAGTGAACTCAAAGTGGATTATAAACCTAAACGTAAGAGCCTGTCACACAACTGCCTGTGAACTTACGGGTGAGAAAGCTGAAGGCCAAGGGAACCAGCAGCAGAAAGATGGGCAGGAAGATAAGATTATTGTATTGTCAAAGACTTCAGTAATTTCAAAGAAATAACTGAATGTGAGAGAGAAAACCACATAAACATGGGGAGAAGCCCCACTCTGGGGAGAAAGCTGTTTGGATTCCACTAGACATTTGCAGCCTAGGAAATTTGGACCTGGAAATTTAAAGCGAGAAAAATCCCAGGAAAGTGACCTTATTATGTTATAAGGGAGCTTACTTTTTAATAAAAAAAAGTTACTCCCCCCCCGATTATTTATTGTGGTAAAATATACGTAAAATTTACCATCTTAACCAGTTTTAAGCGTACAGTTCTGCGGCATTAAATACATTCATAAAGTTATGCATCCGTCACCACTATCCATCTCCATAACACGTTTCATCTTGTAAAACGAAAACTTTATGCCCATTAAGCAGTAAACTCCCCATTACCTACCTCCTTCAACCCCTGACAACCACCATGCCACTGTTGATCTCTATGAATTTGACCGTTCTAGGTACCTCATGTGAGCGGAGTCATACAGTATTTATCTTTTTGTGTCTGGCCTATTTCACTTAGCATCATGTCCTCAAGGTTCACCCATGTTGTGGCATGTGTCATAACTTCCTTTCATTTTAAGGCTGAATAATACTCCATTGTATATACATACGACATTTTGCTTCTCCATTTATCCTGTGGGTGGACACGTGGCTTGCTTCTGCTTTTTTGCAATTGCGAGTAATGCTGCTGTGAACATGGGCTTACAAATATCTCTTCAAGACCCTGTTTTCAATTCTTTTTGGTATATTCCTAGAAGCAGAATGGCTGACTCATATAGTAGTTCTCCTTTTAATTTTTTTAGGAGCCGCCATACTGTTTTCCACCGCAGCTGTACCATTTGACATTCCTACCAACAAAAACAGCTAGTTCTTATTTCAGAGTAACCCTGTGCATAGGTCCTTATTGCTCTCTCACAATCTCTTAGTGAGATAAGAGAATTAGTTACTATTGTCCTCATGTAGGCTAACACTTATTTTTGTGCTTTTTATATAGCAGGCTGTGTCCCTGGCACTTTAGAAATGATTAACTGATTGAATTCTCACAATAGCCCTAGGAGGCTGTTACTGTTATTACTTCTGTATTACAGATAAGAAAATGGAGGCAAAAAGTTATTTTGTCACTTGCAGCTAGTGAGATGGGCAGTGTGGCTATGGGAGTGACCTCCCCATGCTGTGCACCACCTCTTCCCACTTGCATTTGATAACTGAGGAAACTAACACGCAGGACATTAAGTGATTCCTTCAAGGTTATGCAGGAAGTTAAGCATCAGAACCAGGGTCTCTTGACACCTCTAGTATTTTTTTCTACTATGTCAGAATACTCCCTCAGCCTCTGCTCACTAGGAGTGCATCTCCACATATCTAAAGTGTTTGGTAGAGAAGAATTACAGGAGAACAAAAAGTCTTCCATTCTTAGGACAACTCATGTCCAAATTTAGAATAACTGCAACCCCAACCATACACACAGAATCTCAGGGCTTGAAGGTGTCTCTCAGAAATCCTCTAGTTCTGATAGGGACAGGAGGCAGGGAAATTCGGGGCAGAAGAGGGCAGGTCCCCAGCAAGGGCCCTACCCTCAAGCCTAATACCGTGGCCCAAAGTGAGAACAAACATCCCTGTTTTACCACTCCAATGTTGCGTTTTCCAAAACCACCCATGGCCCGCCCCACCCCCCATCCTGTGCCTATAAAAACCCCAGAACTCAAGACAGCAGAGAGAAGAAGCAGCTGTGCATCAGAGACTATGGGTGGACATTGGAGAGAAGCAGCTTGACTTTAGAGGGACAGCTTGACAGCGTAGCTTCAGAAAGGAGTCTGGCCATCCCAGGGAAGATCACTTCCCACTCCATCCCCTTTTCAGCTCCCCTTCCCACTCAGAGTCACTTTTACCCTCAATAAAATCCCCCACATTTACCATCTCTAATTCGTTCATGACCACATTCCTCCTGGACGCCGGACAATACAAGTGCCAGGTATGCAGGTGCAAAAGGCCGTCACACTGACCCTCCACTGAGCTGTTCATACTTAAATCACCATGGATGGCAAAACTAAAAGGACAAATGGCAAGGCTAAAAGGACACTGTTATACTGCTTCTGGGGCTTCAGGGATCACAGCCACCACCTTAGATGCTGCCACAGGGCCCTCACAGAGATTTGCTCCTGCTGGCGCCCAAAAGTGCTCTCCCTGGCTCCTGCACCTGCTCACCTGTGCTCCCCATCCCACAAGGGTGGAACTCAGCGGGACCAGGTGAGTGGAGTCTGCCCCTGCCAGCACTGAACCGGCTGGCTAGTTCTAGCGCCCATGAACTCTAGTTCCCTCCCATGAAGGGGTCAGTGAAATACCCTGGTTCAATTCAATCTCTCAGTCAGACTGAAATTCATCAAAGCTAGTTATCTGGCTTGTGTATTTTCTGCAATAGGATACCCTTTGTCTATAACTTTGATTCTTTTAGACCCCTACCAGATAGAAAATTCTTCTTTTTGAGCCACCATTGGCATTGGCCTTGCTGTGACTTCCATTCTCAGTCCTGGATCTGCCCTTTGGAAAAATGCTAAGTCTAATTTTATTTTTTTTGAGGAAGGTCTTGCTCTGTTGCCCTGTTGGCTGGAATGCAGTGGCAAGATCACCGCTCACTGTAGCCTCAACCACCTGGGCTCAAGTGATGCTCCCACCTCAGCCTCCCTAGTAGCTGGGACCACGGGTGCACACCACCACGCCTAGCTAATTTGTATATTTTTGTTAGAGATGGGGTTTTGCCATGTTGCCCAAGCTGGTCTTGAACTCCTGGGCTCAAATGATCTGCCCGCCTTGGCCTCCCAAAGTGCTGGGATTACAGGTGTGAGTCATAGCGCCCGGCCAGTAAGTCTAATTTTTGCATGCCAACCCATTGTGGATAAAAAATACAGGACTTCAGGAGTCCATTTTTCTGGGTTTGAATCCTGGCTCTACCACCAACAGGCTCTATAACCTTAGTCCATAATTTTCTCATCTGTAAAATGGAAGCAAGCTGTTTCGGGGACTGAATCAAGTATACCCAGTGAGTAGGAGCTCTATCAGCTGTTCACTGTTGCCATTTGTGGAAACAATAATTGCATTTGATCATGATCTTACTTCTTCATGGTTAATGTTCTTGAACCTTTTTTTTTTTTTTTCCATTTCATCCTTTGGCTTTCAGGCCCATCAGTTTCAGATCTCTCTCCTCCAGGTGTGCTTTGTCTTCAAATGTCTGTCCCAAAAGACGGAAGCCAGAACCAAGCTCAGTACCTCTGGCCCGTTTGCCCCTGCTGTGAGCTAAGCATACAGTAACTTATATGGAATTAAGTTTTCCTAACAGGGGCTTTCCAATAAGCTGTTCCTGTCCTATATGTTATTTGCAGTGATTGTATGGTACTTTCCCCAAATCCTTTCATCTTTTCTTTCTTAAAAGGTATTGCATTGATTAAGATAAAAATTGTCAGCAATTAGCAAATTAAGATGTTTCCAGAATTTAGATCTTTTCCTCTTGAATGTCTTTTCATTACAAGCTTTACTCTGCCTCATGAGTAATTATTTATCTATCTAAAAATATGTGTTGGATACTAGTCAAGCCTAGAGTTAGATTTTGCCATCATCATGTCATCCTTCCAGCAGGTGGTAGCAGGGCTGAAATTCTCTTCACTTATTCTTAAAGAGAGCCTTCAAACTTTTCTTTTTTTAAGTAGTGAATCATGGTTCTAATATTAATGAGAAAATTCAAGTATATAAAACAGATGAAAGCACTTCTGCTCTGACTGACAGGGGAAACTTGGACCTGTTTGGATCACTACTGCTACAAAAGAAATCACCCCAAAACTCAGAGGCTCAGCTGGTTGGTTCCGGCTCAGGGCCTCTTGTGTGGCTACAGAGGATTTGAACAGTGGGGATGGAGGGGGTGGAAACAACTGAGGGCTGGCTGGGCATCTCTCTCTCTTTATGGAGTCTCAGAGCTTCTCTATGTGGTCTCTGTGTATGACCTGACTCGGGCTTCCTCATAGCATGGTGGCCTCAGGGCAGTCAAGCTGCTCACATGGTGGCTGAAGTGTTCAGGAGAGAATATTCCAGTGAATGATGTGGAAGATCCACTGTCTTCATGACGTACTCTCAGAAGTCACATAGCATTGCTTCTGCAAAAATAATCCCACCTGGTGTCAAGGGGCCTGTGGAATGGGAAACATTCCTGTAACGATCTTGAGAAAATTTGTTCTTCTTCCCACCTATTCCCCCAAATTTAGGTCTCTTTAATACACAGTGGAAAGTTATTGGTATAAAGTATTGGAAACAGAGGGAACCAGGATAAGAAAAAATATTCTCTTCAACTTTTTTTTTTTTTTGAGTCGGAGTTTTGCTGTGTCACCCAGGCTGGAGTGCAGTGGCACAATCTCAGTTCACTGCAACCTCCACCTCCCAGGTTCAAGCGATCCTCCTGCTTCAGCCTCCCGAGTAGCTGGGATTACAGGCGCCACCACCATGCCCGGCTGATTTTTGTATTTTTAGTAGACACGGGGTTTCACCATGTTGGCCAGGCTGGTCTCGAACTCCTGACCTCAGGTAATCCACCCGGCTCAGCCTTCAAATTTTTTTTAATGTACCGAATGTCTATATGACCTTGTATTTTTGTTTGTTTATTTTAGTTTGTATTTTTTCTCAAGCATTCAGGCGTCAGTTTGTTCCTTCACAAAAATGGAGATCAGGACATAGCCACCTGTCTCCCTCACCAAGCTGTTGTGAGGATCAGATAAGCAACAACTTGTGAAAAGATCTGAGTATAAATACCACTGTTAGGGCTGTCCACAGTGATTCTTTCTACACTAACTGAAATGAAGGAAAGGCAAAAGCCACTTGCCGGCCACAAAGAGAATGCGAACCTTGGTCAGACCTCAGGAGTTACCTCCTAATTCAGTTTCCTTTCCTCTGCCCTCACTTTCCAATTTGCAACAGTGAAGTAATGGGCAAATGCATAGTTTCCTCTGCACTTTGTAGTTAGAGCTGGAAGGAACCTCAGGGACCATCTAGTTCTGTTTCCATTAGGTAAAGTGGCCTGCATAGGTGCACACAGATGTTAGACAAGGCTGCACGGAGGACTGAGTTTTGCTGCTTCTGCAGACTTGAGGCTTCCCTCTTGGCAGGACACAAACATCCAGGGCTTGGTGGCCCATGGCAGGTCAGGACAAGAGGAGGCTAACTGGCCACACCACCCATCCAGCCTCTGGAAAGCTGGGACAGGACTGGCTGGGATCCAGATGCTCATTGTGTGGGGATGAAATGTCATGTTCCCAAAGGAACTGGCTCATTGTTTAAACTGCCAAATATTTATTTAATCAACCAAACTTCAACTAAGGAAGAAAAAGGGTCTGAATTTTAAATCCCATAAACCTGGCTTGGAGAAACAGGCAGTGGAGAAGGGGAGATGAAAGGCGTTTCAAATCAGAAAGTTGTGGTAAAGATGTGAACGCCAGACTCATTCTGCGTATCACCTGGTGGCGGAGTGTCGGACTACTCACCATCAAGACAGGCCTCGACACTTCCAGTCTTCCAGATGTCCCAAATGCTGTGGTTTCACTCACATTGAATTGATTGATTGATTGACTGATTGAGACAGGGTCTTGCTCTGTCACCCAGGCTGGAGCACAGTGGCGTGAACACGGCTCACTGCAGCCTCAACCTCCTAGGTTCAAGTGATTCTCCCGGCTTAGCTTCCTAAGGAACTGGGACCACACCACACACTCAGCTAATTTTTAAAATTTTTGTTGCTATGGGATCTTGCCATGTGGCCCAGGCTGGTCTCAAACTCCTGGGCTCAAGTGATCCTCTTGCCTTCACCTTGTGAAGTGCTTGGATTACAGGCATGAGCTACTATGCCCCACTAAAAGTGTCATTTTAAGTAATAGAATAAAAGATCATTCAGGCTGGTTGCAGTGGCTCATGCCTGTAACATGGCAAGACCGTGTCTCCACAAAAAAATTTAAAAATCAGCTGAGCTTTGTAGTGCTTGTTTGTGGTCCCAGCTACTTGGGAGGCTGAGCCATGAGGATCACTTGAGCCCAGGAGGTTAAGGCTACAGTGAGCCATGATCACGCCATTGCACTCCAGCCTGGATGACAGAGTGAGACCTCGACCCTTGACCCTCCAAAAATCACTTTTAGATCAAATAAAATAGTATTACTGCCTATTTATTTGCACTTTGTTTTCCTTTAGCCAAAAAAATTATCTTCTGCAATCGCTATATGCAGTGGCCTCAGCCCATAAGTCATTACATTAACCAGGGATGATTCTTGTCACTCCTTTAAGTAACCAGCAGCAGTGACTGGTCAATCTTTATGGCACAAGTACTTCAGTAGTCTCTTTCCAGAATCTTATTCAGAAAAACTCAGGCCATTAGGATTTATCTCACATTTGCAGAGATTAGTTATTTTTATAATATTCTAAGCAGATTTGAGAGGCAGTTTATTATTTTAGTTATTCCCTACCATGCTTGCACTTCTCAACATTCTCAAAACCCAGAAGCCAGATGCCTAGAGTGTCAGCTGCTTGGCAGGCTGAGGGGGATCACCTGAGCCCAGGAGTTCAAGGCTGTAATGAGCTATGAGTGAACCTGTGAATAGCCGCTACACTCCAGCCCTAGCAATATAGTGAGACCCTTGTCTCTATAAAACAACAATAACAACAGTGCCTGGTTTGGGCCATTTGCTTACTACTTGTAATTTGCTTATTTCAGCATTTGAATTATTTTTGAAATAAACTTAACTTCAAAGGATATTGCACATTCTAGAGATTATCCAGGAGCACTTCTTACTACTAATTTGACATTTTCTTATTGCTTTGTGCTCAAGGTCATGTGTTTGCATTATTGCCACATATATGGGAAAAATTAAAACCAAATAAAATTAAAAGAACTTTAAAGGACTAAAGAAAAAATAGTAAATAAATTCAATGTGAATTATTCTGTATTTTATTAACCTCAGAGTATATCTCTGGCTTCGAATTGCTTACTAGTTGGGAGAAGAGTCTTTTTGCCATATCTTTTCTCTAGGGAACATAACTATTTCAGTTTAGGGATGCATTTTCAGCCCCCCAAAGCTGAAGTTAAGCAAATATATGATTGAGTAGCAAGTTCATGTCTAATCTCCATACGTCAGGTCAGACAGCCCTTCCCTCCTGGGCACTGCCCGGGCAGCCCAAGAACCTGCACAAGAGAGAAGACCCTGTCCATGGTTTTACAATACCTTCATGATGACACCAGAGGCAGGCAAAGCAGTGAGGGTTAAGTGAGTTGTCTGGGAGCTCTCCTGCTCCTGGGCACCACACACACTCATCAACACGGAGCTGTCATCCAGAAGGAGAGGGGAAAGACCAGAGAAGGAAAACAGTACCCAATCTTGTTAGCTCCCAAAGCAGTCCTTCCCTCCAGGACCACTGAGTTCCAGTGGGAAAAGGGTCCCAGAAGAGTTCTGTGTGATTATAAGACACCCCTCCTCCCTTTCCCGTTGCTGTATGCACCTGTGCATCCCATCCCACTCACCCAAAGAAATTGTCTAGTTCTGTCAATCTTATAGTCAGATTTTTTCTCTTTCCTTTTTGTTTTTTGTTTTTTGTTTTTGAGACAGAGTCTCACTGTGTCACCCAGGCTGGAGTGCAGTGGCACGATATCAGCTAACTGCAACCTCTGCCTCCTAGGTTCAAGTGATTCTCCTGCCTCAGCCTCCTGAGTAGCTGGGACCGCAGGCGCACGCCACCACACCTGGCTCATTTTTGTAATTTTAGTAGAGACAGGGTTTTGTCATGTTGGCCAGGCTGGTCTTGAACTCCTGACCTCAAGTGATTCGCCCACCTCCACCTCCCAAAGTGCTGGGATTACAGGAGTGAGCAACTGCGTCCGGCCAGACTTTTTATCTTTAATGATTTTCTTTTCTTCTTTTTTTTCCTTTTTTTTTTTTTTTTTTTTTTTGAGACAGGGTCTTACTTCTATTACCCAGGCTGGAATGCAGTGGCATGATCAGGGCTCGCTGCAGCCTCAAATGCCCAGGCTCAGGTGATTCTCCCACCTCAGCCCCCTGAGTAGCTGGGACTGCAGGTGTGCCCCACCATGCCCAGCTAATTTTTGTATTCTTTATAGAGATGGGGTTTTACCATGTTGCTCAGGCTGGTCTCAAACTCCTGGGCTCAAGCAATCTGCCTGCCTCAGCCTCCCAAAGGGTTGGGGTTACAGGCGTGAGCCGTGGTGCCTGGCCTTTAACGATTTTTTATTCTTTTTTTTCCCCCTATAATTTATTTATCGTTGTTTTCTCTGGGTGAGAGAAGAACCATTTCTCTCAAGTCCATTGTTACTGTGCTGGGGCCAATGACCTAGAGCAGTCATTTCTGGCTATTTTAGTAATAGAATCCTTCCTTAATATGAATCCTGCAGAGAAGCTCACTATATAAACTTATGAAAGAGGAATCCTCCCTTTACTGAAGTGAGCTGGGGGCCAACCCCCAAGGCACCTCCTTGGTATCTGTAAGGATTCCCGGAGTAGCATTTTAAATCCCCTAGTTCCTGGGAGAAATCAGGACTGGAAATCAAAGTACCCTGGAGATGAGCACGGTGTTTGCTTTCCTGAAGACCCATTCAGCATCTCGCTCTCACTCATGCATACGTTAAGTATTTCTTTTCTTTTCTTTCTTTCTTTTTTTTTTGCAACAGTCTCATTATGTCGCCCAGGAGGAGTGCAGTGGCACAATCTCGGCTCACTACAACCTCCGCCTCCCGGGTTCAAGAGATCCTAGTGTGTCAGCCTTCCAAGTAGCTGGGATTACAGGCAAGTGCCACCACGCCCGGCTAATTTTGTATTTTTAGTAGAGACAGGGTTTCACCATGTTGGTCAGGCTGGTCTCAAACTCCTAACCTTAGGTGATCCACCTGCTTCAGCCTCCCAAAATGCTGGGATTACAGGCGTGAGCCACCACACCCAGCCTCATGCATACTTTAAGTATTTCTTGCCCTCCTGCTGGATATAAAGCCCTGCGTCAGTTGCTGGGGGCATGGGAATGAATACGATAGACATGTCCCCTACTCTTCTGTTGAGAATAAGGTTTTAGCCTTTCAGAAACAAAATCTGGCCCAGTGCATGAGGTCGTTTGTGTGTTCTGGTGACAGGTCATCCCTGTGGGTGCTCCCTGGGCAGATATGTCCTACTCAAATTAGTCAGACTCTCTTTCAAAGTGTGCCCCTTAGGAAGCCATGAGAAGCCCAGTGTGCCAAGAACACTCTTTTGTGATTCTAAAACCATCCCTGGGGATTAGGACTAGACACAAACTATGAAGACTAACAGGTAAATAGGAGAGTTCGACAGAATGATACCTAAGGGGCTCTTTGCAATGCAGTAACAATCTGCTTTCTGTGTTTATGCATTGACCAACCCTCCCCCACTTCACCCCCAGTATTCTTTTAAGTAGGAGTTGAAGGGTATAAAAGCTCAGCCTTTTTTTTTTTTTTTTTGAGATGGTCTCGCTCAGTGGCCCAGGCTGGAGTGCAGTGGCACCATCTCAGCTCACTGCAACCTCCGCCTCCGGGGTTCAAGCGATTCTCCTGCCTCAGCCTCCTGAGTAGTTATAGTGGAGACGTTGTTTCGCTATGTTGGCCAGGCTGGTCTCAAACTCCTGGGCTCAAGTGATCCTCCCACCTCAGCTTCCCAAAATGCTGGGATTACAGGCATGGGCCACTGCGCCCGCCCTCAGCTTATTAATGTAGGTTTTCCTACATTTAAATCAATTACATACAAATCTTCCAGTTTTCTCATTTTAAGTGCATTCTTAGAAATCACTAAAGAAAGCAGAGTGGGCAAGCTGATCACTTTATTCTCCATCTGCAGTCAACTTGCTAAGTAGCTTGCAGTTAACAGCTTTTGCCACGAGAGGGCGATGATTGTTGGAAAGGCAGAGCTGAGTGGGCCAAGGTTGGACCCTGGGGATGTTGATGAACTAGCAACTGGTTATTATGTTCCGTTGATCCAGGGCCAGAAAGAGGAGACAAAGGACCTAAAATGCTTTAGGCTTAGATAGCTAGGTGATATTCTAGGAGGAGAAATTTTGGAACTGCTTCAGTTTCCAGCGTTGTATTATACTTTTATGTGTAAGAGCCTGAAGTTCAACAGAAAAAAAAAAAAGTCGGGGCGGAGCTGTCTTTTCTTTTAAAAATAGATGCATGGAAGCATGTGTTTGTTTGTTCCTACTTGGTGTTTTTGTTTTACTTATAAAATGAAAACAGCTGAAATAATTTCTGGATTGTTCTGAACTTTTGAGCACAGACTCCCAGATGGTTTCTGTGGTCTGGGCCCTCAAAAACCCACCTGATGGGGGATGGCGCCCATCTTTGGAAAAAGCTATTTGAGGCTCTGTGAAGCAGCTCGAGTTTGTTTGTTTTCCCTTGTATTTGAAAATGGAAGTCAAGCATGCTCCCAGGGCAGAGAATTCCGCAACTGTGACCATCTTGCAAGGGGCAGGAAAGGATTTACAGTGTTTTGCTAGACTAATCGCCACTTCCTTCTGGGGTAAAAATCCTTACCAGCAACTCCTTACCAGCGACTCTTCTTCTGGCTAAATTGGAGTAGCATTTTCCTATCAAAGTCATTTAAGATACAGATTATTCAATAACCTGAGAGAAGGGTGGAGTATTCATTTCTAATGACTTCACAGAATTCCAGTCCTCTCTGAGCCCCAAGAGTTGTTGACTATCATCAGGTGTTAGGCCTCACATCTTTCATTTGCTAACAGTGTTTTACTGTCTATGAAAATGGTTAACTGGTCGGGCACAGTGGCTCACACCTGTAATCCCAGCACTTTGGGAGGCCGAGGTGGGCGGATCACTTGAGGTCAGGAGTTCAAGACCAGCCTGGCCAACACGGTGAAACCCTGTATCTACTAAAAATACAAAAATTAGCCAGGCATGGTGACACGTGCCTGTAATCCCAGCTACTCGGGAGGCTGAGGCAGAAGAATCGCTTGAACCTGGGAGGTGGAGGTTGAAGTGAGCCGAGATCATAACACTGCTTTCCACCTGGGTGACAGAGTGAGACTCTGTCTCAAAAAAAAAAAAAAAAAAAAAGAAAAGAAAAAGAAAATTGTTAACTGCCCTTAAAAATATAGTCGTTCTCCTTTGACACTCAAAAGTTCTCTATTTGCAAATGAAGTTCATATGAATTTCAGTTAATGATTCACTTCTCAGTAATTGGCAATCCCAGATTAATCAGATTTCCTTGCACTAATGGTTTCTTTAATAAATGATATTAGATGGTAATAGAAAGGACAGTCTTGGCAATAACTGCTTAAATCATAGCATGAGGGATTTAGATTTCCATCAGCAGCTTGCACCAGAAGCAAAGTCTGACTGAATATTATCTCCTTTGTAGATTAGATAGAAGAAGAATTAGGGAGATACAAAGAAACATTTTCTAAGCATAGTTAGACTCTGATTTTGGTGACAGTACAAACTAGGGAAGTTGGAAAATGCCTCATTGGCCTAAAACTGGTAACATATAATAAACTAGGACTGGAGGCAAAATTACAGAAGTTTTTTTGGTAATTCTCTTGGGCTCTTTCTGGGGGATTCTTAGTCTTATAGAATTTTGCTACTTGATGCTCATCCATGGCCTGTGGAATGTATCGTCCTTTCATGTGGGTGTGGGGAGAAAAGGGCTGGGGCAGTGGGAAAGGGGAGGCCCCATTGTTGCTAACACCAAGCCCAAGCTTTCTGTAGATGTGGCTCCTCATTTTCAACTAGAAGAAGGAGAAATTTTTCATGTTCTAGCTTGAGAGGCCATGCTCTTAAGTTATTTGACCCTGTACATCCTCGACCCTTCAAAATATTTAAATTATTCCACACTTCAGCGCTGGCATCACAGATTATATGATAATAATTTACCAAGCTTCTTTTCTGCAAACAGGTAAAGGAGGAGGAGACATGGGTGGTAATGTAATTTCTGGATAGTTTAAACCTAAAAGCCTGCTATTAAGAGAAAAGGGGAAAATGACTGCTCAAGACCTGTATCTTGAAAGAATGCTGTTTATCTAGTATTCAGGGGCCAGGGAGTGTGTCTGTGGGTAAACTAAGCAATTCCTCCAAGAATTCTGACGGGAAACAGTTTTGGGGTTTGTCATAGTTTCTAATATTCTCTTAAAATAATCTGTTTCCCAACAAGTAAAAGCAGACGTCATTTCACGTAAAGAATTTCTCTGACTCCACCAGTAGCCCTTCCATCTTCTCATTTGTCCGGTTAAGCTTGAGTCAGAAGAAGAACACAACAATTTTGGTAAAAAATTTGTTGTTCTTCTCATCTGAATAGCCAAAAGTTATTGGTGTGTAAGGACCAGAGTTCAGATAAGAGCTACTGTAACTAAATTTAGAGAAATTACTTTTCAGATCGACTTTCCTGTTCTAAAATTAGATACTTCTGGTTGGTCTTTGCTTTATCTTCCTAATCAAGATCTGAGGTCACTGGAGCTCAGAAACATATGGCAAAAAGGAATTTAAATATTTTCCAATTAAAAAATTATCCTAAAATATCTTTATTATATTTCCAAGCCATAAATGATCACAGGTGCTTTGAGCCATGGTACTGATCCCAGGAAAGTGTTTGCAAAAGTTTAAAAAATAGAATGGATCAGTTGATTCATGCTTTAGCTGATGGCACTGTCTCTTGGGAAGCTAACCCACTCTTGCCTCTTGGCCATGGGGCCAGGGGAACACTGCTGTTTAATTTGTCTTAACTACCTCTTCTGAGACTGTATTGGTCCCCGACCACCCATTTGCAAAGATCCAGCATCCCTCAAGACTATTTAACAGACATTCCAAAAAGCTGGATGCTGACAGTCCAACTGTCATTTTAACCTTGGCATCTCCCATGACAGAGTGTGGAGCAGCAGGCTGTGACCTAGAGGAAAGACACAGAAGTGGTGAGGGGTTGCAGGGGCTGTAGTGTGGTGAGATGGCCCTGTACAATATCAGGTGAAGGGGAAGCATTTATAAACTTCCTTTGTTTTGATGTATCTGTTTTTCCCCCTATTTCTGCCTATACACCTACTTGAGCACTGGCTTGGCTAAAGTTACCCCCAAGAAAATGTTGAAGTAATGAGTCACCTACCTCACTTCATTTTTTTGAGACCTCACTTTCTTTCCTTCCTTTCTTTCCCTCCAAATTTATGAATGAAAATAGATAGGCAGAGGTTGAATTGGCTAAGGCTGTCTGTTGCTTTTTGATTTTCCCATCTCCAGGGGAAGAGGGCGGGGAACGATCCACTCCAATTAGGAGTCCTAGACTTATATTCATTTAACAACTTTATATTATCCAGAACATTTTGTACAAATACATTGTAAAAATAAGTTATTTCTAGTGCTTGGGGCATAGTCTGTGAACTGATTTGTCTGTATATCTCATAAATTTTCCATTTAGATGATCAGAGCAGGACAGAAGTTTCTCGCTGTGCTCTTAGGCTACAGGCAACTGTTGTCACTGGCTGACCCTTGGTTATAAGTACGTGGGAACTATGTCCTGGGCTTCACAGACAGGAGGAGAAGAGTTAGTTCTGTGGTGAGCTGTGTCTTTGGGGTGGTGGGAAGTCAACCCCAAAGAATGATTCTTATCATTGCTTCTTTTTTAACTAAGTTGGCAGAGTTTTATCTTCTCCATAGATACATGGTAAAGGAAACTCATTTGAGCCATTTGAACTGGTGGTTAATCTGAGTAATATGGAATATGTTCAAAGTGATGACATTTTATTACTTCTGTGCATGGACAGGAACTAGAACGGCTAATAAAATTGTTGTCAGGTAGAAGTTCTGAAGAGCCTAACATGATAAAAAGATAAGGATCATTTTAACCAGTACATTTGCTAAATAGGTAGTTGTTACTGCTGTGCCAAAAATTTCTTTCTATTCTTAAATTATTTAAAACATTATATACCTTTGCATTGGCTATTAATTGGCCAAGCAATGCATTTCTTTCTACAGATAAATGTTCAGCCTGGTCCTATACAAGATATCACCATATCCTATTTGAACAAGTGCCAAATGAATGACGTGCATTATATATACTGAGTCTGCATCCATCAAAATAATTTTATTTAAACAGTTTGGATTAATAGGAAAAGAATGGTACTTAAAGTAGTGGTTCAGAGTCACAATAAACAGCCTGAGGTGACATCTGAGAGGCAGTTTTGGCGCTACCTGGAAGGCAGAGGTGACAGGAGTACCTGTTAGCCGAAGGCAGTGAGTTTTATGCTGTGGCCTGGCCTTTGCTCCCTGCAGTCTTTCTCGTCTCTTCCACATGTTTGGTGCGTATTCAGGTTTGGGCCCAGCCTGCGTGGTGCAAAATGAAACACCATGTGTAATTTCAAGGGTGGACACATCTTAGAGTTCTGAGCCAAAGAAGAATGAGCACTTTATGTGTTGCAGGAACGCTGCTTGCATCTAGTAGATGCTCACAACGTATCTGCTGAACATTGAACGGCATTCGTGAAATTAATGCATAAAACTTCCAGTTAGTTTAAAGCAGAGCCTGAAGGTCTACAGTGGAGGGCTTGCCCATCCTTATCAAGCTAGACAACTTGGTAATAACTACTTAGCTAACTCTCCTAACGCTACAGACCAAGAATATAACGCAAGGTAGGGGTACAGTAAAAGTCATGTGAATCTGGAATGCCGGTATTCCAGGCATTTGTTGTGGGTTTCCTGGCATTAGATTGTTCATGGATCAGTATTGCAAGAGAATGCACATTTTTTACATCATACTCTCGTTGAAGGCAGGGTTTCCTTACTGGCTTACTGATTATATCACTCGCTAAGGGATTAGTCAGAAGGCAATGGAAACATCTTTCATTTTCATTGTTCATGAGAGAGACTGGGGGTTTGTCTGCACTTTTACATTATCAGTGGGTAGAATCTCCCTTTGAGATTCTTAACAGAGGGTCATGAATTAGTATAAACCTTAGCTGGTCTGTATCCAGGATGAAAAATATAATCTATTTTGGTGAGCCACTTGAGTCATAGGCTATCTAACTTACGAGCATGCCTACTCTGTTAGGTCCAGTAAAGGATTCAGAAAGAGACTTCAGGAGCTGCCCTGGGAAACAAGACCATAAAACAGTGTTGAATTAGGTTTTCTAGAGTAATGGTGCTCACCCACCTTGGTAGTTCAGACAATCATAGCAGAGCAGAACCAAAATGATATTAAATATATTAATTGATATATCTAGTTAATCAGTCATTATTTATTGGTGTACCATTAGGTGCAAGGTATAATTCCTACTCATGAGGACTGAGAAAGACCAGTTGAAGAAGGGTAGAAAAATAATACCAACTTTAAAAAACTCTCTCTGATGTAACAATATAAGGCAATGGTAGAAGGTTGTCATATACAGAATAAGATCAATCATCAGATGTGTAGTTTAAGGATTGCTGTGAATTCAGAAGCAGCAGAACTCTCCAAGGGCTGTCTTCATTTGCAAAGGCATCACCAACGACCAGGAGGATAGGAAATGCCTGGCATGTAGACGGGAGAGACTTGGAGCAGTTGCCCAAATGCCTCAGAAGTAACCAAGAGCAAGAAGTGGTTGTGATATTAAAAGAGATCAGCTCAAGTAGGGAGTTGTGAGATACCAGGCTGAAATTTAGATTACCACCAGACGAGAGGAGCTGTGGTCCTTGTGACTCCAAGGGTGATCCCTAGACTAGCAGCATTGCATTACCTCGGAGCCTCTTAGAAATGCAGAATTTCCGGTCCCAACTTAGACCTGCAGAATCAGAATATTTGGGTGTGGAGTCCAGGAATTATGCTATAAAAACTGTCCAATTGATTCTTCTGCATGCTCAAGTGTGGAAAGCACTGCTGCTTAGAACTGGGGCTTGGTTCCAAATGACAATGGAGATGCTTTGAAGAATCATTGAAGATGCTTTGAAGAGGAGAAGTGTCATGTCTTCTAGTGAGCAGACAGACCAGGGCATTTCAGAGACTTTCTTTCACGTGGTAGCCTCTGCTGTATTCTCATTTACCTGGAAAGTGGTTGCTCACCACCTGGAAAGTGAAATATCTCCAAATCGCCAGTCACTAACTATTGAAGTTGAAATTATATGACTGTTCTCTGAAGTGGTTTCTGAAGGCTGTCAGTAGGCCTTTTGTGGATACTGATATGGTATGCGTCTAAAATATGTTTCTGTAAGTAAGGATTTTTTAAAGTATATACTTTGCAAAAAAAAATACTCCAATCAACAGTAAGAACAACTATAGGGTACTTAGAGTTTAGAACATAAAAGTCATTCATATGTTTTCTAACCATTTGAAAAATCAGTTTCCTGTATTTTGATTCCATTCATTTATCTAGCACTTACCAGGAAATTCAGGTTTCCATGTTACACAGTTTATATGGGCCCTTATAAATCAGTATACCACTTTGATGGAAAAAATTTCCAAACTAAATCATTGCATAATCATTCATAGCAATAGCATCACTGTTATAATAAAATTAGCACAAATTTTAAAGTCTTGGTAAAAAGATTTTTGAATCTTATTTTAGTTTTTCTTGGCAACTTTGGTGTAACAGTTGGCTATAAGAAGGGCTATAAGATGTTAGGATTGCTATTCCTGCTTTAAATAGTTCCAGATTGGCAATTATGGGGCAATTCTAGCGGTCACCTATTCCCTTATTTCCTAAGCTGGGAAGAATGGAATTTTCTTAAGGTTGAAATCCTAACCTGAATTTTACTGATAGAACCACAAAGTGGTACTTAGCCAACAGATTCACACATGGTGTTCACTTCTGCTGTTGAATAGCACGTGGGTCCTGGTGCTAGTGTTGTGTTTCTTTTCCTGCTCAGAGGACCTCTTCTCTCTTACTGATTTACAGTGACGTCCAGATGGTGGAGTTTGCCACAAAGCAGCCCACTGTATGAAAGACATGACATTGTATTCACCTGGACTCTAGGTTGACTCTAAAGAAGGCAAGGGTCCTTTGGTCACAGGGAGAACTGTTGTGTTCCTTCAAAAGGTAGCAGAGACTTTGTATTCTAGAGACTTGAGACCACCTCTATAAATATAACCAGAGCACAGGCTTCCTGTGTGGACCCCCAATACACATTTTTGAATGTTAGCCTCAAGCACCTTCATTTCTGATGTATAAAAAAATGGCATTTTATGGCTGGGCGCGGTGGCGCATGCCTGTAATCCCAGCACTTGTGGAGGCCAAGGAGGGTGGATCACGAAGTCAGGAGATCAAGACCATCCTGGCCAACATGGTGAAATCCTGTCTCTACAAAAAATTAGCCAGGTGTGGTGACATGCACCTGTAGTCCCAGCTATTCAGGAGGCTGAGGCAGGAGAATCGCTTGAACCCTGGAGGTGGAGGTTGCAGTGAGCTGAGATCATGCCACTGCACTCCAGCCTTAGCGACAGAGCAAGACTCCGTCTCAAAAAAAAAAAAAAAAAAAAAATCAAAGGTGGCATTTTATTGACAGCTCTATTGAATGATGTTGAGGGTGACTCCTGGAGTAACAGAAAGAGCCCCTGGCTTTGGGACAGACATGGGGTCAAATTCTGGCTGTACTACTTACTAGTTCCATGGCCTTGGGCAAGTCAACTCCTCTGAGCCTCTGTATCTTTGTGTCAAATGTGGATGTTAACATTCGCTTTCATGATTCTTGCATCAATGGAAAAGTAGCTTATATTTGACATATAGGAGGTGCTCAATAAATGATAGCCATGATTACTCTTTACTTGTTAATTATGTCCTCTCATTTGCCTTAGATTATCATTTTCTAAGCAAACAAAAAGGCCAAGATGGAGATGGCTTGCTCCAAACAGCTAGGTCTCATCACTGTTCTCTTAAGTAAACCAAATGCGTAGAGATGCCCATGTCCTCATGGCTTTCCTGCACCCAGAAAACCCACACCCTACTCATTTTGACGCCTTCCCCCTAAATCTCCACTCTTCTATGGAAACTTCCAAATAATAAAATACCATCGAATAATGTTAACGTATTTCATTGGAGTTTCTCATCTCTCCAACGAGATTGTAGCCTTTTTGAAGTCCTCTATAAATATGTACTAGTCAGCTGATTTGAAATTTGTTTATCATGGAGCCATAGGCAGCTACTGAATGAAGACTAGTGAATGAAAAATCAGAACTAATATTTTCCTGAGCAATTTTTAAGGGGTAGGCAGCTACAATAAAGACACCTTATTTTAGTTTTCCATTAAGTAGCTACTATTGAATCTCAATTTTACAAATAGGGAAACCAGCATTTCCTTTTGTCCAAGTTCATGCAGCTAGTTCACGCAGCTGAGCTAGGATTTTAACCCAGGCAGTCAGGATTCCAAGGCCAAGTTTGGACGCCTATACCACACCAATGAGAATGAAGGATGAGGAAAGCTATAGGAAACTTTAAAAACGTCCATGGAAGGAGTGCCCAAACAGGGACTGACTACAGTCAAATCATGAACTGTTTCAGTTAGGTTCCCAGGCATTTGTGACATTACCCACTCTGTTTAGATAACGAATTTATGTGTTTAGAGAGACCAGCCTCCTATCTGAATTGTCAGCCATCAGTCTAAATCAAAGCTTCCACCCAGTCCTGAATCTCTCCCTTACTTGGTCTAACCACCTTTCCAAGTATTTAGGAACAAAAGATTTGTGAACAGATTAAACACAGGCTGCTTTTGTTCCACTCCTACAGCTACCTATGCCAGCTTAATGCGGACTACAGGGTGTAGACTGGAGTCTGCGCTCGTGTATTTTAAACACATGCAGGAATTCAGCACCTTCTTCCGACAGCACAACAATGGTTCAACAATTCTTCACAGAAGACCCCGCGCTATTATAGCAAATATTTATAAGTTTATCTCACCACACTGCTCAGTGTTCAGAGTAAATCTGAATGGAAATATGGAGATCAAAGAATTTAATAATAAAAAAACCCTTTCACGCTTTATCTGTCATCGAATGAAAGTATTAGTGAAGTGGTATGGAAATCCTCTTCAGCGTGCCTTCAGCCACCAGCTGTGCCACTTAAGATTTAAAACAATGTGATCAAGTGTTCAGAATCCACGGGATTGAGTTGTATGTTTACATTAGTGTATTATTTCCAAGTTTCCAGTTTCCCCCGGATTAGCACATTTTAATTTTGGCTTTATTAAAGCAGTCAGAACATGAAAGGGGATTTGGCAGAGTGGAGATGTCAACTACGCTTTCTTGCCATCATGAAATGGTTTACTTGGTTCTGGGCAGCCATGCATATGAATCCAACAACATGTCTATAAGACTAAAAGTCAGCCAAGTGGGACAAGAAATGCAATTATGGAGTGAAACCACAGCTATCTAAACACGGGTGGGACCTTCAGGTCCTCAATTTGATTTCATGTGACCCTACAGTTATGAAAACCCAACACAGCATAGTATCAACTAAACAGTAAATGCTTTAAATGCTAGGCATTACTGGAGTGGCTCACATAAGCCCAGTATCGTGTTAGGCATTGTAGAGACATGGTCAGATACAGGAGACATGGCCCTGGGAACTCCATGAGATACCTCTTGTAGGAAGCCATGGTTTTGATGGGGGTACACTTTGTCCATCAGTGTGCTGGGATAGAAGACTAAAAGCCACTGGTCCAAGAAATGACTCTTTAGTTAGATTTACCAACACATGAAATTATCAGAGAAAAATGCAAAACAAAATGCAGTAGAATCACCAAATGTTCATGTTAGAAGGCACCGCAGCAGCTGCCTAGTGTGCTGGTTCCCAAACCCCACTAATCAGTAGGAAGTACCTGGGGAATTCAAAAATAAATGCACATTCCCAGGGCCCACCCCAGAATCAGAAGCTCTGATAGAGGGGCCTGGAAATCTGTATGCTTTAAAATGCTACCAAGGGGTTCTAAACGTCCGCCAGCTCATCTGGTCCAGCCTCTCAGTGAACAAAGAGTATTTCTGTTCACAGCCTTGCAAAAGTGATCATCCAGCCGAGGCCAGCATCCCCCAGGCTGGAAGGAACTCATTGCAGAACAAGGCAGCAAGGGTCCGATGTTGCACAGAGGATTGGAGTTACTAGAGGTTTTTCTTCTAGTGTAATCAAAGGAACCTTGCTGTAACTTCTACCCACTGGGCTTAGTTTGACCCTTTGCAGTGACACAGACCAAATCTCCTTCCAGTGTGGAAATCCTTCAAATATTTTAAGAGTTTCTCTTCAGTTTGTCCTTTGTCTGATACTTATTTGCCCATTCATTCAGTTTAGACTGCCAGTCTCCTCTAACACTGGATTTACTGGGGCTGGCTGTTGCACTTCCCTCAGCTGCTTCTCGGAGGTCCTGGCTTCTCCTCGCCCTCCTGTTTGCCCTCAGTCAGCGTTCAGTGTAGTGCACAGTGTCTGACACCACACTGACCGTGTGGTCTGACCAGCAGAACCCAACAGGAGCAGCAGGAGCGGTTGCTTCCTGCATTCCAGGCTCTGTCCTGCTTCAACTGAAGACTGTTCTGAGACTAATCAGGGACCCAAACTGATGCAGACAGAAATCTCTGTGGCAGATCAGGAAGGGAAAATGTCAGTGTGGTTGAATTTACCAGGCATGAGTCACGTCCTGGTAAATGAATACATCTGGGGATGGAAGAGAGACACCGTCCTTCCAGTATTCCAAGTGGAGAAATACTGTTTCACTGGATACCTGAGTAACTGCTGCACAGACCACGCTATGCATGTATGATCAGGTCTGCAAGCTGAACAGATGCTCTCACGTGTCATCTCTTAGAGGTAGGATCAGTCCTGGCTGCTATACTCAAGCAGGAAAGGTAAGAGGGGGCAGTTTTTTTTCCCTCTCTTTGTGTAGTGTGAGCAACCTAAATATTTCCATCTAAGCAGGTTATGGTTCCTTCCCACAATTGAAGGGAAATATTGATGTGCCTGTTTATTGCGGGGTCAGCTTCCTGGCCTGATTTGCTTATCTTTAAAACAGTCACAAGAACTTTGCATATTCTTAGGAAAGAAAAGGGTAAGAAAAGAATCATTGTGTCTTGACAGCTGGTTGTAAAGTGAAGGAGTCAGTAAACAGGTTGGTGGTTTTATATACATGAGATTGAAAAAAGTTGCCTTGATTGTTTTTCCCTGAATCGGCTGGTCATTTTAATATCGATGTGGGCATGTTCTAATCCCCTGGTTAGTCAGCAGGATTTCTTTCTAAGTAGAATTAAGCAAGCAAAGAAACAAACAACAACAACCAGAAAAAAAAAAAAAAAAAGCACGGATAGAAAAAACAGCAGCAACAACAACAATAGCAGCAGGAGGAGCCACAATGAAATGGTTCAAGGATTGACCTACCCCAGGACTGCAGGTTTTATTTACTGCAGTATTCAGTACTTGAGCCTCCTGGAAATCAGAACTCCAGCATGACCTCTGTAGGTTTTGCTTTTTCTGTTGGTACAGGAACTGATAAGGTGACTCTTGAGTTTCTGGAATCAGAGTGGCAGCCACGAGGGCTGCGTAGGTTCTGTGTGAGGCTCAGCTCCAGCATCAGTGGTTGGAGACCAGGGAGACTCTTTGAGTTCTTCTTTACTGAGCTGCACGTGCACTGAGCCTGGACAGATGGGGATCTACAAGGGGTGTTTTGAGCACCAGCTGTTAGCCACTTACGTCCTGCCTGGGACACAGGAAGGTGTAAATGTGGGAAACAGGCAGAGTCTCATGCAGTCCCTACACCAGATCGTGGGGAATCGCCTGAGCTCACAGGAAGAGCATTGGTAGAGGGCAAGGCATTGTGTGGGCTTTGGCTGGGTTGGGGAAATTGGATTAGAACAAGAATACTTTTATTTCTATGCTCAAAAATCTTTTTCTTTTTTTTTTTTTTTTTTTGAGACGGAGTCTCGCCCTGTCGCCCAGGCTGGAGTGCAGTGGCGTGATCTCGGCTCACTGCAAGCTCCGCCTCCTGGTTTCACGCCGTTCTCCTGCCTGAGCCTCCCGAGTAGCTGGGACTATAGGCACCCGCCACCACGCCCGGCTAACTTTTTGTATTTTTTAGTACAGACGGGGTTTCACCGTATTAGCCAGGATGGTCTTAATTTCCTCGTGATCCGCCCACCTCGGCCTCCCAAAGTGCTGGGATTACAGGCGTGAGCCACCGTGCCCAGCCCGCTCAAAAATCTTATAAGAAATATTTCATAGGTCCTAAACTTCGGCCACAAACAGCTGGCTACTGGTGGCAACAGGTGCCAGTGAGCAACCTGTTTTTTGATTTCTATTTAAGTTATTTCTTGGCTGGATGTGGTGGCTCACACCTGTAATCCCAGCATTTTGGGAGGCCAAGGTGGGCAGATTGCTTGAGTCTAGGAGTTTGAGACCAGTCTGGGCCTGGGCGACATAACAAAACCCTCTCTCTACAAAAAAATATGAAAAATTAGGCAGGCATGGTCGCATCCACCTGTATGTGGTCCCAGCTACTCAGGAGACTGAGGTGAGAGGATTGCTTGAGCCCGGGAGGCCAAGGCTGCAGTGAGCCAAAATCAAGCCACTGCACTCCAGCCTGGGCAACAGAGTGAGGCCCTGTCTCTAAATAAATAGATACATTCTTGATAGAATCAAAAAGGGATTTGGCTAAGGCATCCTCTTGGCCAGAATGGGCAGACTGGAGCGTAAAACTTCTGCAAGATGATCAGGACACAGCATTGGGTAGAGGCCTGAGGCAAAGGTTCCTGAAGCCGTCCGGCTTTTCTGAAGTCCAGGTGAACAGCCAGGGACAGAGGACAGTAGCCAGATGCCATGCCCCACGAATGGCAATTGATAGAGAAAGCAACCAGTGGGGCGAAACCAGGAGGAAGCCAGCATACTGGAAAGTGATGATTCAGCCTGGACATTGATGCTGGTCATGCAATGGAGGAAAAGAAAGAGTCTCTGCAAAACAGTACCACTGTGCTTTCTATTGGCTGGGTTCCCCTTCTAAAACCCTCCTGATTCTGTCATTTTCAAAGAGGAAACTAACAACACACCATTCCTGCTTAACTTTAGATGCTGCTATTGTTCATGGCAGGAGATCGCTCTGGTGGTCAGCATTAACGAGATGTAGCCTAGCTGGGGGCTGCTCCATTTGTGCTGTCATATCATGTGATAAAAACTTCTTTTTCCTAAGATGTTGATGACCCCTGGAAAAGGAAAGTGTTCTCTGATCTATTGGACCAAAACTTTTCTTCTTTCCCCTGGCTTTCACACACAGATGGAAGTGAGTGGGACAGGGTGGCGGTAATTTGAGGTCATTCCCTGGGATAAGCAACTCTAATTAGAGGCAGGAAATGTTTATTTGAGTTTTATTGGGTGAGTCAGTTTGGCGCAGCTTTAGGTCACTCTAAACTTGGGGTATCCTGTTTAAGTCAAATAATCATAGTTTTAAGCAACTGGAAACAAATATCAGATATATGTGAATGAAATTTTTACTTTCTCAACCAGCAGACTATAGAGTGGAGTTTTTACCATTTGGCCAATTGTAATTGAATTAAGGCTTTTCTCCAACAAAAAAGGCATCTCCCCTTTTAACAAAAGTGGGAGGGACTCTACCGTCTCTGGCTTATAGACAATCATTATAAGAAAGAACCATGTCTACAGACAATGGAATATTATTTAACCTTAAAAAAAGAAAGAAATTTGGAACAATGTGAAAGAAACAGGAGGATATTATGCTAAGTGAAGTAACCCAGACACAGAAGGATAAATACTACGTGATACTACTCACCTGATGAATCTAACATAGTCGAACTCATAGAAACAGAGAGTAGATTAGGTTGGTGGCTTCCAGAGGCTGGTGGAGGGGGAATTGGGGAGGTGTTCACCAAAAGGCACAAAGTTTCAGTTATGAAAGATGATGATAAGTCCTAGTGATTTGCCGGGCAGCATAGTGCCAATTTCACAATACTGCATTGTATACTTAAACATTTGCTAAGACTGTAGATTTTATGTTTTCTCTCTGTCTCTCTCTCGTGCACACACACACACACACGCATGCGCACACCAAAAATAATAATAATAATAAAAAGAATGGACAGGAACTCTGGGAGGAGATGGATGTGTTTATGGAATAGATTGTGGTGATGGTTTCATGGGTGTATACTCATCTCCAAGCTTATCAAGTTGTATACATGAAATATGTACAGCTTTCTGTATGTCAACCAGACCTCAAAAAGTAGTTTTAAAAAAAGAAAATAATAAATATACAGCATTGCATTTAGAAAGAAAGGGAAAAAGAAAAGAACCAATCATGTGAAAACCCATTTTATATATTCCATCTTACAACTGGTGTGGATGGAATTGGCCTTTGCTATAGGAGTTTGATTGTGATAACTTAACTCTGAATTTGGAGAAAGACCACAAGAAGGTTATTACATACTTGTGTATGGCTTTGAACAATGGGAGTTAGCAGGGGGTGAAGGCCTAGTAGAATAAGGGCTGAAAACATGTGAAAATGACTTTTTAAACATCATTAAGGTGGTTATTTTTGTTATTATTACATAGGAACATTGACATCACTAAAAATAATTATTACTCAGATGAGACTCTTTCATTCTGTATGAATTGACAGGCAAGTCCCCAGTAAGAAAAAAAAATCCTTCTTTCTATTACCCACACTGACCTTCTAGAAATACGGAGTTGGAAGTTCTGGGACACTGACTAGACAAGGCTCTGCCTGTAGTTCACACATAGTCTGTCTACTTTAGAGCTGGAAAGTCCCACTCATCATTATTTACTGTTTTCATTTATTGTAATGATGGTTGTACTTTCTTTGTGGCTTAACATTCAGAAATGGGGAAATAAATTTGATTTGGTGAAGTTCTCCAAAGTGGCTGTATATTTATTGTGTTTCTACCAAGGAAGTGTAGTAGTGAGGAATGAGGATTGCTTGTTTATCTTTTTCAAAGACAATAAAACATTTTGGACAATGGAAATGGGGAAGAGAGAATAACTTCAGGCTGCCTTCTTCCAATCCACCTTGAACTCTGCTTCCAGAAGAGTTTTCCTTAAAATCAACTTGATGCCATTTTACAACTCCAGAAACTTCCAGGGGCTGGACGTGGTGTCTTATACCTGCAATCCCAGGACTATAAGAGGCTGAGGCAGGAGGATCACTTGAGGCCAGGAGTCAGGAGTTCAAAACCAACCTGGGCAACATAGCAAGACTCTGTCTCAAAAAAAAAAAAAAAAAAAAATTAGCTGGACATGGTGGCACATGTGTGTAGTCTCAACTACTCAGAAGGCTGAAGTGGGAGGGTCATTTGAGCCCAGGAGTTCAAGGCTGCAGTGAGCTATGATCATGCCACTGCACTATAGCCTGGGTGACAGAGCAGGACCCTGTCTCAAAAAAAAAAAAATAAGATTTTACGGTTCTTTACTTCCCACCTATGTTCTCAGAAGCACTTTTCTGTCTCCTTCCTACCTATGTCCTGGATCTATGCACTGTTTCCTAAATGACAGTTTTTTCACTGAGCTCACACCTACCTTCCTCATTCCCACATGTAATTTTCGTCTCTGCTTACCTCTGCCCTTCAAGGTTGTGCTTCTAATTTGCCAGGCCTTCTCCTCCTCCCACTCACATTGTTCAAGATTTCACTCAAGTGTAGTCTTTGCCCCAGTTCAGCTTTATCTGAAACAAATTCCTATAGCAGTGGTCGGTTTCATACACCAGTTGTACAATAGAAAATATAGGAGTTTCTGGCCGGGCACGGTCGCTCACGCCTGTAATCCCGGCACTTTGGGAGGCCGAAGCAGGTGGATCACGAGGTCAGGAGATCAAAACCATCCTGGCCAACATGGTGAAACCCCGTCTCTGCTGAAAATACAAAAATTAGCAAGGTGTGGTGGCGTATGCCTGTAGTCCCAGCTACCCGGGAGGCTGAGGCTGGAGAATTGCTTGAACCCGAAGGTGGAGGCTGCAGTGAGCTGAGATCATGCCACTGCACTCCAGCCTGAGTGACAGAGCAAGACTCTGTCTCAAAAAAAAAAAAAAGAAAATATAGGACTTTCCATAGGACTGTTTTGTATAATGATCTTCTCTAAGTGATAAAGCCTGGATGAGCGATGATTATTCTCTAGGGGGTGCTAAGATACAATCCAGATACATAGGCTTCACAATCTGATTGGATACAGGAGAGTTTAGCACATAATTATACAGCATTTTGTGTTGTTTTCCATGATTTCCTGTCTTCAGTTTCTAGCTCTTGAAAAACATAAGCCATGGCTTATATCATCTTCTATATCCCCCAGCCACCTACCCAAAATCTGGGCCCCCAGGAAAGACCTGTTGAATTGATAGGTTAGATGATATAGACATGGAGGGGAGAAGATGTTTCAGAGTGTGAAGTTAGGACCCACAATTTCCTTATATGGTACATTGGAGAAACTGCTCATGCTGTCACCAGCACATCAAGTATGGGCTGTTCCAAGCCTGGTCTTTAGTTGGTCATTTATGTGAAATTGATGTAAGAGCTATAAAATCTTTGCACGTATAAACAGCTGACAGGTGATGGAGAATCTGTGTGTCCAAAGAAACCTAACTGCTGCTGAGGGGAAGCCTCTGGCTATCCGTCACACCTTGAAAGGCAAACAGGGCAGGCCTAGTTTTCTCTTCAAAGACAGGAAAGATTAACGCTCTGGGAAAATGGAGCCCAATGGGAATTTCAAACACACGATGTGGTTCTTCCAGCCCGTAGGTCATTATTAACTATTCTTACCCTAAATGGCCATGACACATAATCTCTTTCCTAATTTTATTATTTTACTTGCTATCACAAGACCGTAACTTTTTAGACATTCAGGTGAGATTAAGGGAGGAGGAGGTGGAATAAGGCTTTTAAAATCTTTGATTACCTCAGAAAACGTATTTGCTTACTTTACCAGGAAGTTGATGTTTTGTTTTGTTTTGTTTTCTACCCATGCCAAGAGGGGATTAATGAGTAGCTGCTGGGTTTGCCAGCTTTCTTTTGATTTCATTTATGTAATTAAGCAGTTCTCAGAATGACTTGAGGTTCTCACCCTGCATCAAAACATGCTTCTCAAATGTGTTAGATTTGGAGGTCAGGAACAATGCAGACTCAGTAGAGGGAGGGGAAATGAAAATTTTACCTTGCTTTAAAACACCTTAATGTGTAAAAAAAGAGTTGATCATGCTTTGGGGTCATGAACATGGAGCTTTGTTGAGTAGAAAACAAGTTAAAACTAAAGTTCAAAATGGGCTAAAGTTAGAATAGCTCAAGATGAGGTTTTACAATAGAAATGACGTGAGGAAACCAACTCTGGATTACCTTTGAGTTTCTAGCAATCTGAACCATGTCCATGGTGGGTGTTCAAGAACTCAGGCATTTGACACAGACATAATAGGAACCCACTATATGCCTGGCTCAGTTCTAGTTGCTGGACTACAGTAAGGAACTAAAGCAACAAAAATTCCTCCTCTCATGGTGCTCCCTGGAGTGAAGGTTGGATAAGCAGATTTTGTTTGAGCACCTCCTCAGGTATGGAGTTTGGAGCTAGTATTGCTTGGGATTGCTAGGAAGAATAAGTGTGTTCCTCAAGGAGCTGAACATCTCACTGGGAAGTGAAGACAACTATCCAAAGAACAAAAGAACCACTCAAGTCCATAACCAAATACTGGGGTGTTGATATAGACAGACCCTCTGAAATGGTGAGAGTGGGCACCCAGCTCCAGGTTCTGCAGACACAGGCTCACAGCAGCAGGCTGACTTAACTAGCTAACTTAACTAAGCAGTAAGAATTTGCAGTTATGCATACACACACACACACACACACACACACACACACACACACACACACACATTTTTAGAGGCAGGGTTTCACCGTGTTGCCCAGGCTAGAGCACAGTGGTGTGATCACGACTCACTGAAGCCTTCACCTCCTGGGCTCAAGCAACCCTCCCAGCTCAGCCTCCCAAGTAGCTGGAACTACAGGCGTGCACCACGATGCCTGGCTAACTTTTTAATTTTTTTGTATAGACAGGGTCTTGGTATGTTGTTTAGGCCTCAAGCCATCCTCCCACCTCAGCCTTCCAAAGTGCTGGGATCACAGGCATGAGCCACCACACCTGGCCTGCAGATATAAATATTTAGATCACTCTTTGCTTCTTATAGCCCCCTAACCTTTTTTGTTCTTCTATTCACATGGTGTTTGCTTTTAAAAGAGATTATAACAACTTCTCTTTCAGGTTAGTTCAATTCCCTTAAAAAACAGCAAGCCAGAGTTACCAACAGTTCCTGCCCTCATGAAGCACACAGACTACGGGGAGGAGGGGAGAAAGTTATAAATTAATTACACAAATAAAACCTTGGCTGTGCTGAATGCTACAACAGAGACTGTAGCACGTCATAGGGGGATCTGACCTTGTCAGAGAAGTCAGGGGCAGCTTCCTGGGAGAAAAGATGGTTGTGCTGAGGTCTGAAGGGTGAGGAGGGGAGAGAAGAAAACGTTCCAGGCAGAAAGAACAGTGTGAGTAAAGCCCTGGGGCAGAGGGAACAAGCGACAGCTGGAAAGGAGAAGACTGAGAAGATCACACAGACTTTGAAGCATATTAGAGAGTTTTCCATTTATTCCTAGAGTAACAGGGAAACTTTAATAGAATCAAGCTATAGAGGCTGGGCACGGTGGCTCATGCCTGTAATCCCAGCATTTTGGGAGGCCAAGGTGAGTGGATCACTTGAAGTCAGGAGTTTGAGACCAGCCTGGGCAGCATGGCAAAACCCCATCTCTACTAAAAATACAAAAAATAGCTGGGCATGGTGGCATTTGCCTTTACTCCCAGCTACTCAGGAGGCTGAGGCAGGAGAATCACTTGAACCTGGGAGGCGAGGTTGCAGTGAGCCAAGATCACACCATTACACTCCAGCCTGGGTGACAGAGCAAGACTCTCAAAAAAACTAAGCAGTGGACTTAGAGGAGGAAGGGGGGTGGGTTACAAGCAGATTTCTGTTTCGGCAAGGTCCCTCTACCTGGAGCATGACCAGCGTTTGCAGTAAATGTGGGGAGCATCAGCAGCAAGGCATCTGCAAGAATCTAGACAAGGGATGATAGTTGCTTGGGCCATAATGGTGGGCATGATGGTGGTAGAGAGAGAGAGAAATGGACAAGTATACAGGGAAAAAGGCACAAAATGCAAAGATACGATAAGTAAATATGACAGGACTTGGTGAGGGCTGAGGGAGAGAGAGGTATTAAATGACTAAGGTTTCTGAAGGGTGAAGCTTTGCCCCGAGACCTAGAGAACTAGTTCATTGGGGTAGATCGTGAAGTCAATTTTGGACATGTTGGGCTTGAGTGCCTTTGGGGCATCTGGATGGAGATGTCAGAACCACAGTTGGGTGAGTGGTCCGGAGCTTGTGAGTCATCTGCATAGAGGTGCCTTGGAAACTGGGCGTGGAGGAGATCCTCAGCAAGCACTCAGTGAGGATGGGGAGCATCTGGAGCCCAGCCTCGTGAGATTCCAACACTTAACAGCTGGGAAGAGGCGAAGCCCATGAGAGAGGCAGGGAAAACCCTGCCAGAAATTTAGGGGGAAGCCTGAAAGCCAAGGGAAACAAGTGTGTGTTGAAAGAGGATGTGGTCAGGGAAGAAAGCTGCAGAGAGGTCAAAGAAAATGAAGACTTACGATAATAACTGCTGGAATACCATCTATAGCAACAGTCATAGCCAATCTTCATTTTGAGACAGGCATTTTAACATATAATTTAACCTTCATGAGAATTCTGTAAGGCAGCTTCTATTACTCCATCATCCTGACTTTTTTCTGAGACGGAGTTTCTCTCTGTCACCCAGGCTGGAGTGCAGTGGCACAATCTCAGCTCACTGCAACTTCCACCTCCCGAGCTCAAATGATTCTCTTTCATGCCTCAGCCTCCTGAGTAGCTGGGATTACAGGCATGCGCCACCATGCCCAGCTAATTTTGTATTTTTTGTATAGACAGGGTTTCGCCATGTTGGCCAGGTTGATCTCGATCTCCTGGCCTCAAGTGATCTGCCTACCTCAGTCTCCCAAAGTTCTGGGATTACAGGCATGAGCCACTACGCCCGGCCCATCCTCATTTTTACAGATCAGAAAACTGAGCACAGAGAGCCAAAGGCATTTGCCTGAGTCACTTGCAGCCAGTGAGTGATAAAACCGATATGGGAAGGCCTCTTTTTCTCATCCCACAGCCCCTACTCTTAAAAACTTGTCCAGTGTTGGTAGAATAAAAAGCATCCAGGGAGGATGATGGGGAGGGGAGATTTTTCCCCTTCAGAGATTTGGATTCTCCTAAACACAGTCAAGGAAATACTCCATTGTTGCTAAAGTCCAAGTCCAGGGCTGGTGACTGTGGAATGGGCACTTCAGTGGCTGTTTCAGGTGGTGTGGTTCAGTGTTCAGTGAATGATCCAGCTGTACTTCCCATGTGAAAGGCTTATCCTGGTGCTGCAGGGCAGAGGCTGTCAGAGTGTTGTCTCTGGCCTGCCAGCATTGCCCGGAAACTTGTTAGAGGATTCAGATTTTCAGACTCCGCCCCAGATCTTCTGAACCAGATATCTGAGTTGGGGGGCTCAGGAATCCATGTCCTAACAAGCTTCCATGTGATTCTAATGCACAAGTTTAAGAGTCTTTGTTCTTGGAAGGAATCCTTGAAATGACAAAAAGGAGACCAAAATAATGTATAATCCTTATATTGCACAGATGCAAGATACCTAGGCAGAAACCAGATGGAGGAGAGTCAGTGCTTCTCAACCCTGGCCGCACATGGGAATCACCTGAGGAGCTTTCACAATTACTAAGGCCAGGCCCCCACCCTCAGAAATTCTGATTCCAATGGTCTGGGGTTGGCCAGAGCATTTAATTTTTGAAATGAGGATTTGAATGGAGAATGGATGATTGAATAAACAGTGGGCAAGGCAGCCCATGTACTTCTGATTACAAAATTGTACTCTGGGGAGAAAACGAGGTAGGCTTTGAAGGCGAAGGGCAAAGTAAATGGAAGAAAAGCTGGACTTAGGCCCTTTGTGAATACTGGTAAAGATGGAATAATTCTGGAGACTGGAGTGGGGGTGAAGGTAGTTTGAATTAGTAACAATTCTTAACTATGGACTTTATTTTCAAAGAGATGTCAATAGTAAGATAGATATGCTTTGTAAATAAAGAAGCTCATTGGTAAATGTTACTGAGACCTAATGGAAAATAATAGGCTAACATCCTCCTGGAAGCTTCACTTAGACTATACCTATGTGTTAAAAATGTGAGCCGGGCACGGTGGCTCATGCCTGTAATCCCAGCACTTTGGGAGGCCAAGGCGGGTGGATCACGAGGTCAGGAGATCAAGACCATCATGGCCAACATGGTGAAACACCATCTCTACTAAAAATACAAAACTTAACTGGGCATGGTGGTGTGTGTCTGTAATCCCAGCTACTCAGGAGTCTGAGGCAGGAGAATTGCTTGAACCAGGGAGTCAGAAGTTGCAGTGAGCTGAGATTGCACCACTGCACTCCAGCCTAGCAACAGAGCGAGACTCCATCTCAAAAAAAAAAAAAAAAAAAGAATGTGCTCTGCCTCTCTGGCCTCTTAAACCTCACCGTTTACTTCGCTAACCTTCCTCTACAACTGATCTGGTCAGTTTACTGTCCCCTAAACTTGCTCACTCTGTTCCCATGTCCTGGCATTGGTTCCTGCCACCCCCGACCTTCTTTTTCTCTCCAGGCCTAGCTGCATCTAAAATCCTCCATGGCCTCCCAAGTCAGAGAGCTCCTTTTTCTCTGAATCTTTTTAGCACCTGGTGTCTTTCATGCATTCGACTCTTATTTTGTTTTTTTATCATTTTGTCCATTTCCCATCTCCACCCCTGGATTGTAGGCTCCCCAGGACAGCAATGGCTTATAATTATTTGCCCTCACCTAGCAGCTTAGCACCCTAGGAGCTTAGAATATAATAGTCAAGAAACGGTGCAAAGAGAATGTCAGTCCATCCTCTCCCCACATTATCATGGATTGCAGGTAAGAGGGGGCCACCTACAATAAGGTGTGACTGTGGTTTGGCCGTTCTGAGGGCTGCCGTGCAGGAGGAAACCGTAGGGGATCCTGGAAGGAATATCCTCCAGAGTAAAAAGTGGCCCTCACAGTGCATGGGGGTTCACAGTCTTATGATTCCACATTGCAATCTATTGGTCTCCTGGGACTGCCTCAACAAATTACTGCTAACTTGGTGCCTTAAAACAATAGAAATGTATTCTCTCGCAGTTCTGGAAGCCAAGAGTCTAGCATCACTGGGCCTACATGAAGGTGCTGGCTAGGCTGTTCTCCCTCCAGACGTTCTGCTCCTTGCCTCTTCCAGCTTCTGGGGCTGTCTGCATCCTTTGGCTTGTGACTGCTTCACTCCAATCTCTGCCTCTGTGGCCACTTGGCCTCCTCCTCCCTGACTCAGGTCTCCCTCTACCTGCCTCTTATAAGGACACTTATGATTGTATTTAAGACCCACGCTGGTAATCCAGGATAACCTCCCCATCTCAGGATCCTTCACTTAATTACATCTGCAAAATCCTTTTTTTTTTTTTTTTTTTTTAGCCATATAAGGTAACATTCACACATTCAAGGGTAGGACCTGGATATCTTTTAGAGGAGGATTGTTCAACCTACCACACATATAAAGACAACTGGAGCCCCAAAAGGGCAGAGACTTGTCCAAGATCACACTTCCAGATGACAACAAAAATCAAAGATCCAGGTCTCCTCTCTGTCCATTTAGGCTTCTTCCACTAGACCGAGGTGATGCCCACCGAAGGAAGACAGAGAAAAAGTAAAATTATGCTTCATACCCTAATCTGTGTGCTTTATTTGTTTGTCTTCTTTCTGGATCAGGTGCTACCAGGATTCACCCACCTTTGAGGCTTCTTCCCCCTTGAGTCTTGGTAACCTTACACTGAGCTCACACTAAGCTGGCCTGTGTGGGCAGCTGCAATCAAATGACCCAAATGGCATTTTCTTCTCTCCTTTCAGGACCGCCTCTTTTTCGTCATGGAATATGTAAATGGTGGAGACCTCATGTTTCAGATTCAGCGCTCCCGAAAATTCGACGAGCCTCGTTCACGGTTCTATGCTGCAGAGGTCACATCGGCCCTCATGTTCCTCCACCAGCATGGAGTCATCTACAGGTAGCCTCTTCTCTCCTCCTCTTTCCTGAAAGTGAAGAAAATAAAGGATGCTTCAGACACTTGAACTGACTTCAGCTCCTGCCCACTCGTCTCTTAGCAACCTGCTTTAGATTAGTTGTTTGTTCCAATTTGCTTACAGAAGACTTTTTTGGGGGCTGTTTATTCCTGTGAATGTTAGTATTTGAATGGCCCTGGGAGATTTGACCCACTGTTTGTGCCAGTTTTGATTTAAAGCTCAAGCATGACATTTTAAAGGCTTGGTGCCAGGTGACCTTGGTGTGACCTTCGTTTTTCTCTCTCTCCTCCACCCTCTTCCTTGAACATCAGGGCATTCTCTTTACGTTTTTCTTCTGTGCCATGAACTTCCTCCCCTTCCTAGTCTCTTGCCACTTCCTGAGTTTGTTTGGCTTAGTTTTCTCCAGCAGATAGAATCAGGGAAGGAGGAGTTGCTTGAGGGACTGGGGGTTTATGATCTTGGGTGGGGAACAAGGAATGGGAACTAGACAATATCCAACAGGAAGTTACTTTTTGCAGATCATCCAATCCTTTATTACTGCCCATTCCCCTTCCAAGAAACACACGCACGTCCACACACACATGCACGCGCACACGATTTTCCATAAAGAGAACAAAACTACGAAGGCTCTTCTGTGAGGTCAGGAATTCTGGGAGGAGTAAATATTTATAATTAGCAACAAGGACACTCAAGTTCCTTAAGGTTTTCTCAATGGCTGTTAATTTCTTCACTTGATCTTTGCTTCCTCTTTTTTTTATTTTATTTTATTTTATTCTATTCTTTTTTTTTTTTTTAATTGGGTAGAGGAGTAGCTGGCTTCGTTTCACCTAGAACTTGGTGAAACCAAGTATGGACATCATCTTGGTCTAGTGGAAGAAGCCTAAATGGACAGAAAGGAGACCTGGATCTTTCATTTTTGTTGCCAACTCGAAGTGTGGCATTGGACAAGTCTCTGCCCTTTTGGGGCTTCAGTTGCCTTTATGTCTGTGGTAGGTTGAACAGTCCTCCTCTAAAAGATATCCAGGTCCTAACCCTTGAATGTGTGAATGTTACTGACCTGCTCCTGGGAGCAGTGCCCTGGCCAGATGTTCTTCAAGGCATTCTGGTCAACCCCAGTCCAGGCTTCCTTTCCTTCTGCCATCTCTTAGCTTCTTTAGTCAGTGATTTCCTAGAGCCCATGTAATAAAGTCCATACTTCCTAGCCTGCCATTCATGGCCCTCTGCCATGGGAATCCACCCATTTGTTTTCTATTGCTGCATATCCAATGACCACAAACGTAATGGTGTCAAATAGCATCCATCCATTATCTCACAGTTTCCATTGGGTCAGGAGTCCAGGCATGACTTACCTACATGCCCTGGTCAGTGTATCACGAAGCTGTGATTGAGGAATCAGTCGGGCTGCATTCTCTTCTGAAGTTTGGGCTCATCTTTCAAGCTCATGTGTTTGTGGGTAGAATTTTTTTCCTTGCAGCTTTAGTACTTATGTGGCTTGCTCCTTCAAGGCCAGCAGGAGAGCAAGTCTTTTCTGCCGTAAGTCTCTAACTTCAGGGAAGGTCTGGGCCTTCTTTTCAATGGCCCTAATCAGGCTCACCCAAGATAATGTCCCTTTTGATTAACTCAAAGTCAGATGATTAGGATCCTTAATTATATCTGCAAAATCCCATTGCCATATAATGTCACATAACCTCAGTAGTGATATCACATCAGCTTTGCCATATTCTGTTGATTAGAGGTAAGTCACAGGCTCCACCTTACTCAAGGGCAAAAGACTATGGGATTATACCAGAGCATGAGTTGGGGGTCACTTTAGGCTGTGTCTGCTACAGCTTCATATACCTTTCTCTCCTCACTTCCCACACCCCTTGTTTCGCACCCACAAAGGTTCTTAGCTTTTCTCAAAGTCACCTGCCAATTTCCAACTTTGCTGTGCTTCTGCCCTCATTTTCACCTCCTCTGTCCAGCCCCAAAACCCCATGTAGCACTGCCTGCCTGGCCCCATCAGCCAGAGTGAGTCCCTCCGTCCCTCACACTTTCCTTTGTGAAGAAATTGCAATTTGAGACTTTCATTGCTGCACCTGCCCCTGTTCACCTTGTGGTAGGATTAGACATCTATATGGATCCTTCACTAAGTTTCAAACTCAAAGGGCCATTTCTTCTTTTTATTAAACCTTCAATCTTCCTTTATTCTTAATCCACATGCTCTTCTTGATTTGTGCATAATGAATATCAACCATTGACTTCAGTTAATGGTCTGAATGGCCTTAATCCCTATCCTCAAAGCAATTTACAAGCTACTTAGAGATGCAGGAGTTGGATACAATGCACGTACTTCAAGGCTGTGCATTGTTAGGTGCCAAGGACAAGAAGAAAAACGCCATTTCTTGAGATGTCTTCCCCATCTCTAATACAGTGAGTACAATCACCAACATTTTATTGCAGGGATACAGACACTCAATTTAAGGAATGTGTCCAAAGCCATACTTGGTAAATGACAGACATAGGAGGTATAACTGACACACCAACTCATGCTGTACACCATGACACTTGGTACCCTGCCTTTTCAAGTCCAACTCTAAACTCCTTCACTAATCATTTTAGATACTCCAAAACTTGACCTTCCCTTAGACATTTCTGCTTCCCTAAATGAATGCCTTCCTCTCACCAACCTGTGACCACTTTTGCCCTGTTGGCTTCTATGAGCCATTCTCTTCTCCCCACTTCCCTTCCCATTGTCCTAACCATTCTTATCACAGTGGCTGGCTCCTTCATCCTCTAAATGCTGGTTTTCCCCAGGGCCTTCCTCCCTCCTCATTCTTATTCTACATGCTGGGCAATTTCACCCTTCCCATGGCTTCAGACAGCTTCTACATGCCAATGACTCTTCACATCTGTATATCCAGCATTCCTCTATATCTAGCTCCCCGTTACTTCCAGAGCCCCACACAAGATCTCTTCCGTTAAACCTCTCCCCATCAATGTTGGACCTTCCCAGCCTTCTCCCTTCTTCCCTGGCTAGTTTGCAGTAGTTACTCTCTTCACTAGCTCACTGCCTCTTGGTTTTCTGCCCTCCAGTCTATCCATCCACCTCCCCTCAATTGCTGCCCACTATTCTTCTAAAACACAGACTGGTTGTTGCATGTTCCCCTTCTTAGCAGCCTTCAGCCCTTATAAGATAAAGTCCAAACTCCTTTGGGAACCAGACCCCTTCACGCCCTGGCCCCGGGGCTGCTGTGCATAGCTTTGTAGTTTGGGCCCAGCAGAAGTGAGGGGCACAGGCCGTGGGTTGGGGAAGGCATCCAGCCCCTCTCCACTTGCATGGGGAGCTTCAGCCCTCACCAAGAGATGCTTTTCTGCCCAGAGGAGATGGAGTTTTATGCTTCTCACAAAGACACCCTACTGTTAACAGGGCCCCGATGGCCATGATGACCTTTTGGCCCTTATCCCTATTGCCACCCTTTAGGCACTCCAAATTACTTGCCATTATCCCCCAAATACCATTCCCTCTCACTTCTCTGAGACTTTGCCCCCATTGTCCCTAGGATTCCCTTGCTCCTAATCTGTGTCTGCATCAGTGGTTCCCAGTTCGCATCCAAGATCTGATTGCCTCAGGGTCTCTGGTTTAAAAAAATACAGATCCTATAATACTGGGGGAGGGGAAATAGGTAAGGGTATGGGTGAAAACAGAACGGTCATGAGTAGGTGATTGCTGGAGATGGATGATGGGCACTTGGAGTTCACTATTCTGTCTACTTTTATGTATGTTTTGCCATAATAGTCATAAACACAGATTCCAGAGTAATCCTCCTGGAGCTATTGATTCAATAGATCTGATATATGGAGTTCAGGAATTTGTATTTTAAAAAAAGTGTTCTCTAGGTGATTGGGGGACCATAGCTCAAGAGAATTTCATCCTCAGGACCTCATCAAGCACTCCAGCTGTGAGCGGCCTCCCCTGACTCCCTCCCCTAGTGGGATCATGCCTCCCTGAGCAACATGACAGTCTCTTTATTGTGCATTTTGCTTGTTCCCTCTGCCAACCTTGGGTTTTTACTTATGATACCTCTTCTGTGATTGAGAACTCCACCTGAGAGTGCTTACTTAGTTGATCTAAGACAGCACCCTACTGGCAGTAGATGATCAATAAATATTTGTTCCTCTAGTCTCTACTGCCCCAGAGTCTTCTAATCCAGTGGATTGCTACCTCACAGGTATATATTTCTCCAGTCTTTGTTTGAAGCATTTCTAGTGTACAACATATTTTTTTCTGTGACCCTAGAAAACACCCCATTTCCTCTTATCTTTTATTTTATGGATTTATGAGGACCCTGTGGTCTGTGTTTCCCATGCTGCCTTTGTATCAAGCTGCAAAAGGCTCTGTGAAGGGCTCTGTGGGGAAGTCTATATGAGGTTGATGGAGAAGCTGTACATATGTGTTTCTGCCTGTTTGCTTCTGGCCATTCTGATCCAGGCAGAGACCATGTTTTATGTGATACAGGGAATTTATGTGGGAGACAGGCAAGACCAAATTTAGGAGGACAAGTGTCATTGCTTAAGTTGAGATAGAATTTTCCAGCCTTCCTGTTGGAATTGATATACAAACTAATTAGCAGCTAATTGGTTCATGTCCAAGAAGTAAGAGAAGTCATTTCTCTGGCTCACACTTGAAAGAGAGCCCAGATAGACACAATCTCCTTTTCCTCTGGTTTCTTTTCCCCCTAGACAGCAGAGGGTGCTGTCTCTGTGTCCCCTGTTGGACACGGGGTGGGGGAAGCAGGGGGAGGGGTGGGTGGGGGTTCCTGTCCCTTGTGCTGTAGTAGAAGAATGCATTAGATCACCTGTTTCCACTTTTCCTAATTATGGCATTTAACCACCCGCCCTCCCCATACACTTGTAGACACTGTGGGAGGTTTTTGAAGGGTGGGCCTTCCGTCCAAGGTTGATTCAGGGAAGTTCCTCCTCCTCAACATGCTGCTCAGTGCTTATGCATGTTAGTCTCCGAGCTGCTCAACGGCAGCAGCTGACTTTCAGAGAATACTCCCTCTGTCCACATGTCATGAAGGAGAAATTTTGTGATGATGCCTCAGACAGTGAGGGGAGTAGGGGGGCCTGGGAATGGAGCTGAAGGCTTGGCAGCCAGGAAGCTATCTTTTTATTCTTTTGTAATCCAGAAGCCAGGAGCGCTGTGCAGCAGAGGGTGGAGAAAGACGTAGATTCCATAGCCCTGACCAAGTGTCCCCATGTTTTCTGCCTGCATCCTCATCAATAAAATGGGGATGATAGTTATACCTGTCTCACAAAGTTGTAGGGATTTCATGAGTGAATAGGTCTAAGTAATTTTAAATAAATACCACCTGCCACAGAGTAAGTTCTCAGTAAATGTTAGCCAGTCACATACCTCGAATTTACATTACTAATGTACAGTGAAAGAACATTAGAGATTTCTTATCCATCCCAGTCTCCAAAAGGAATGCCTGAAATCACTTTAGAGAAATGAATTATTTCTTGTCCTTTTTTCTTCATTCTTCCCTTCTGATAAAATTGAACTCTTTCTTTTTTGAAATGATAAAGTAGTAGTCATAGGAAAAATAAAAATCTAAGCAGTGAAGAAAGGTGTAAAGTCCATTTTTCTTCATCAAACTCATAACTACCCAGGGGTAAACAGTTTAACAGTTTCTAGAGAACTTTCTGAGAAATCTTCTTGAGCAACTTTCAAAACCTCTTTGTGACTGGTCTCCACTTGTGAAGTTTAGATAGTACCTGCCTTGTCTCTTTCAAAAGGTAGCTGAGAGTGATTGCTGGAAGTCAGACTGTGATAGAGGATATGAAAGCCAGTGGGAAATGACAGAGCGTCTTATTTATGTCACATATCAAGAATAATTAACATTTGTCATTTTGAGCATTAAAATTTGGTCTTTATCCACCAGCAGAGAAAGATGTAAGTTATAAACTCTCCCTCCTTAGATTCTCCAAGCCTTTTGATCTCTAACGAGCCCTTATCATCATTCCCTGAGAGTCAGTCTTCCCTTAGTGCCTGTCGTGTGCCCGGTGCCAGAATTGGGCAGAGGGGAGACAAGGAGAAAGGAAGTGCCTCTGCCTTGGCCAAGCCTAGATTCTTCTGTACTCAGGAGGTACTTAGAAAGGGCTTTCCTTGTTGACCATGATGTTTACAAAAAGTCAGATAAGAATCAAGAGCTAGGAACAAAAATCCAGTCAGAACCTCAGTGCGCCTTATAAATCTGTCTTAACTATCTTGTTCTCTCCAGAGCCGGGGAACAAAGCCCAAAGGAGAGGCTTAGGAGGGGCTTTCCTAGAAGAAGCTGGGGTTGTACTGAGGTCTCTAGCTGTGCCCTCCAAACCAGGCCTCCGTATGGAAAATGCATACGAAGTTGTGATGTAAATTTTAATTCTGCCATCCTGCTAGTCAGAGGGGAAAGTGCGTGCCTTAATCTCTGGAATCATATCCTGCCATAGGCACACAGTTAGGGATTTCCTGAATTGAATGAAGGTCTTTAGTTAAACCTGAGTTAATAACTGGAAGGTCTAATGTGTAGTCTCATCCTCTTTTAATACATTATCAAGTTATTTAAAGCTCTAATACAAAGAAAGGGAGGAGAAGGTAGGGGCATCTCTTTTTGCCTTTGAGTCTTCTAGGACCTGACCTTTAGAAAGTCACTGAGGGTACTTGGGGATCGTTTTCCCCAGAGAGCATCGTTCTTAGCTGTCAGCGTTACCCCATCCATTATAGAAAATGATATTTTGACATAAAACTCCTAAGGATCTAAGGGCCGAGTCTCTAATGGAAGGAAATCAGCTACCATGGCAGAAATGATGAGTTAAATCAGGGAGGGCCTTGGAGACTGCATAATCCATCTCCTTCATTTTATAGATGCAGAACTTGGAAACCAAAATTGTGGAATAACTCACCCGAGTTTACACAATGAGGTAGTATAAAGTTTAGATGTTACTTCAGTCAAAGATAAACATACAGATGAATTAGTTCTACATGGTGTTTTGGTTAATAAAAAAGCAGGGTTTTTTTTGCCTTCCCTTCCCTCAATTTCCCCTTCCAAAGAAGCAACCACATTCAACTCGCAGCTGGGTCTTTTGGTATGTACCTCTGTATTTAGAAATAACATTATCTTATTGTACTTTTTTTTTTTTTGAGATAGGGTCTTGCTCTGTTGTCCAGGCTGCCATGCAGTGTTACAATGATAGCTCACTGCAACCTGGAACTCCTGGGTTTGAGCAATCCTCTCACCTCAGCCTCCCAAATTGCTGGGATTACACAGGCATGAACCACGGCACCTAGCCTTATTGTTATTTTAAAAACAATTATTTTACACATTATCTAGTGACTTACCACAGTGGAAAATGAGGATTTAGTTCTGTTTCTCACCCACTACCCACCTCCACAGCCCTATCATATATGCACACCCTTCCCAACCTCCCATCCTCTCAATATGGTTTACTGTAATTTTGGTTAAATGAATATATAGTATACATTATTATAACTGTGAAATACCATTTGGAATTCAGTTATGTGGTATGCTATAGTTACTTTTCCTTCCCAATGCATTTTTTTTGTTTATTTTCCCTGGAGTTAATAAATATCTCTTTGTTTTCTATGTAATTATTATTGATTCAACCACAAACTCTCTACAAACTGTCCATATCTCCTTTTAGCATGTTTAGTTATAATCAGTGTTCTATCAATTTCATATTCTTGGATACATTCTTCGCCAAGCCTTGTAAACTATTCCAGTCTAAATGGTTACCTTCTGCCCTGTGTGCCTGCTGCAAAGCTGTCACCCTGGGATCCCACTTCACTTTCATCCTAGGCTTCCTTTTCCCACTATCCTGTGAAGCTCCTGGCTCCAGTATCCCCTGCCTTCCTCTTTCTTTGTATACTGCATCAATTTGGTGAAGCACCTTTAGTAGATTTCTGAGAACAAATATATAGGAAGTGAAATATTGAGACTTTCCTTTTATATCTAAAATCATCTTTATTTTACTCTCAGACTTGATAAAGAGTTTGGGCATAGAATTTTAGATTAAAAAGAATCTTCAGATGAGATCATGTCCTTTGCAGGGACATGGGTGGAGCTGGAAGCCGTTATCCTCAGCAAACTAACACAGGAACAGAAAAGCAAACACTGCATGTTCTCACCTACAAGTGGGAGCTGAACGATGAGAACACATGGACACATGGTGGGGAACTACACACACTGGGGTCTGTCGGGGATGGGGTTGGGAGGGTGGGGACAGGGAGAGCATTAGAAAGAATAGCTAATGGATGCTGGGCTTAATACCTAGGTGATGGGATGATCTGTACAGCAGACCACCATGGCATGCATTTACCTGTATAACAAACATGCACATCCTGCATAAGAACTCAGAACTTAAAATAAAAGTTGAAGTTAAAAAAAAAAAAAGCATTTTCACTCAATTTTAAGGTATCATTCCATTGTCTTCCAGCTCTCAGTGCTGCTGTGCAGAAGTCTGAAGTCAATTGAATTCTCAATCATTTGTATGAATCGATTTCTCTTTTCCAGAAGTGTGTTAAAGCTTTGTCTCCATTATTCTAAAATTATTGAATGATGCGATATAGGTCTGTTTTCATCTATTGCACTCACCCGGGATAGATCTCTTCAATTTAGAAAATTAAGCCCTTCAGTTCTAGAAAATATATTACTTATTTCTTTAATGATTCTTTCTCTTCTGTTTTTCTGGAACTATCATTCAGATATTGGACTAGTCAACTTGGGGTTCACTGTAGACTAATCTGGGTGGCCCACTTTGTTGGGGAACCTCAGACTATCACTATTTTTAGGCCTTTCCTCTTGGAGTGCTTCGATTACTCCCAGAGTCCTGCCTAAAGGGAGACAGCCTGGTGGCCAGCACCGCAGGAACGAAGTGAAGCCAGATTAGAGGACCCGGCTTCCAGAATACACATGTTTATTTAATTCTCCTGTGTTCAGTACTATACCCTCATGCCCACCTACCCCCACTCCATGCTTAGTCTAGAGATCCTGTTTCACTTCTCCAGAGAATAAACCTCTAGGGACAGGGAAGGGGCCATGCCAAGAAGAAAAGAGAATCTGGATTTATAACTAGTTTTCAACCAAATCTCTCTTTTATCTCGCTCCACGTCACCCTCATCTCCAGAGTAACTGTTACTGCATATTTCCTGAGCTTTGGGGATAGGAAGATGGAAATTCTGCAGCAATAATTTGATTGCTCTTGACCTTCCCCATTGCTGGTTCAGGATTCAGTTTTCTTGGATCTACTAATTCAGTTACCACTCATCCATTTACTTTCAAGATTCCAACATTGTGTTGCATTCTTTTCTTATTCTCTCCATCTTTGTGTGTAATTTTGAGAAGGAAAGTAAAATAGTGGTGAATATTCAATATCTACAGTCTTTATCCAAAAATGAACAAGAATCTTAATAACAGCAGCAACAACAATAATAGCAAAACACTTATTTAGCCTTTGTGTAGCCAGACACTATTCTAAACACTTTGCACATGTTACTTATTTAGTCATCACACCAACCTTATACAGTAGAAACTCTTACTGTCCACTGGATTTACAACCTTTCCAAAAAGGAGATGTTGCCACATCCTACCACCATCACTGGCACTGTCAGGTCACCCTGTACTCTTTGTTGCCAGTCACAGTTTTACATGGGAAGCAACATTGTATGTTGGAGACAGCACAGAGTTTGAGGTCAGAAGAATGAGGCTGAATCCTGGGTCTGCCTCATCTTTGTTGTGTTTTCCTGGGTAGTATAATTAAACTGTTTGAAATGCAGTTTTCTCATTGTTCCATGGGAATTATAATGCAAACCTCTCTGTACTGCTTTGAAAATTACATGAGAAAACATTCGCAGAAGTGCTGAGTGCAATCTTTGACACCTAGTAAGCTCCATTATTATTGGTTGGCTAAACGGAGAACACAGTTCTGGAGTCAGAAAGTGAATGGACTGAATCATGCCCCCAACCCCCAGATTCTTATGTTGAAGCTCCAATCCCCAGTACCTCAGAATGTGATGGCATTTGGAGATAGGGCCTTTAAAGAGGTAATGAAAGCAAAATGAGGTCATTGGGTGACCTAATCCAATATGACTGATGTCCTTATAAGAAGAGGAGATTAGGACACAGACAAGCACAAGGGAAGACCTTGTGAAGAAACTGGGAGAATACAGCCTTCTGCAAGCCAAGGAGAGAGACTCAAAAGAAACCAACCCTGCCAGCACCTTGGTCTTACTCTTCTAGCCTTCACAACTGCAAGAAAATAAATTCCTGTTAAGTCACTCAATCTGTAGTTTTTTGTTATGGCAGTTCTAGCAAACTAATACTGAGAACCTCAGTTCAAGTCCTAGTATTGCCACTTACTAACTGTGTAATGCTGGGCAAATGACCTCATCTCTCTGAGCCACAGTTTCCTCATCTGTAAAATGGCACCACTAATGTATATTAAAATAAGAGGGCAAGGCCTGCGGACTTGGCACAAATTGTAATAGTTAAATAAGCTACTGGGCATAAAAATGTCTCTGGGGTTGTTTGGGGGCTCAGCCAGTGCCTGAGGAGTTACAGGTACCCCCACGATGGTGGCAGTGCAGTAACACTGCAGTCTGGGAGGAGCAGGTTGGTGGATATGTGAGTCTGTGTCTCTTTTGCAGGCTAAGGGCCCAGATCTCACAACCAGGTGATATTTTATTCTTGTGGTCACTTTGGGACCCAGGGACAGGATATATAGATACTGATAAACGTGCATGACGGTAACCAATGGGCTGGAAGGGCTGACAGATCTGCTTGCATTATAAAGCTGCAAAGTCGGCAGGGTGCAGTGGCTCACACTGGTAATCCCAACACTTTGGGAGGCCGAGGCGGGTGGATCACAAGATCAGGAGATCGAGACCATCCTGGCTAACACGGGGAAACCCCGTCTCTACTAAATATACAAAAAAAATTAGCCGGGCGTGGTGGCGGGTGTCTGTAGTCCCAGCTACTTGGGAGGCTGAGGCAGGAGAATGGCGTGAACCTGGGAGGTGGAGCTTGCAGTGAGCCGAGATCACACCACTGCATTCCAGCCTGGGAGACAGAGCAAGACTCCGTCTCAAAAAAAAAAAAAAAAGAAGTCTGACTTTGGTGGCTTGACTTCCCTGTTGGGCTCCCTTTGCACCCAGCCACCTTCATGAGAACCCGGCCCCATGCCCTGGTCCCTATGTGGCCTGCTTCAGCAAAGAAGCTGCCTTTGGAAATGTGCACTTTAGTTATAAGAGTCATTCTGTCCCTCTCCCATGTCATATAGATGAAGAGCTTGTCCCCTACTAAAGGAATGCCAAATACCAGCATGAGTTTTTCAGGAGTCATCATCACTTCTATATGGGTCCAAATCTACTTGAGGCTGAGACTATCTTTATCCCAAACTGATTCCATGCAGTGTTACCTGCCAGTGACAGTTGGGGGGTGAAAGCATTGTGACCTAACAAAGGGGAAGGGAGGAGGAGAGAGGAGAGACTGAGCTGGCTGGGATGAAAGCCAAGTTTACATTCCTTGGAGGAAGCCGCGTTATTGCTGACCAGCTTAGAAGTAGAATTCTGACTGCCTTTGACATCAGAGGTTTAGAGCAAACAGGAAGTTTGGAACCAAAGGGAAATTCCTGATTAAATTTGAGTGTTTCAGCTAGTAATGTGTGTTCAGAGCAAAAATTATGAGGGACCCCGTCATCTCTTATTTTTGTGTCTTTCATGGTAGCTCATATAGAACTGAGAACCCATTATAGTGGTTAAGGGCACAACTCTGGAACCCCTGGTCTCTAACCCTGCCTCTGCGCTCATTAGATCTGTGATGTTGGGCAAAGAACTTAACTTCCCTAAACCTCAGTTTCTTCATCTGTTAAATGGGGTTATTACTCCCCCCCCACCCACACAGAAATATTGTGAGAATCAAATGAGAGTTAGTACGAGTAAACCAGTAACAACTGGTTCTAGTACAGAGTAATTGCTCACTAAACATTAATTAATGTTATTATTATCATCGTTATTTTGCAAGTGGCTGAGTGCACAGTTCATAAGATTCACTTTGTCCATCTCAAAAATGGGGATGAATGTATCCTGCTAGTTAGTAAACTGATGAAAACACTTTGTCTAGTTAGAGGCCTCCAAACAAGGGCTAATTTGAGGTGTTGGGACCTGTCCTATATAGGGGAATTTGACATCAATATATTTTATTTTATGACTATGCTGTGTTCTATAGAAAGTAGACGTCTTGGAACAATTATTGCTGCAATATATTCAACAGCCAGTACTGAATGCTCCAAGGCTTAGTCATATGATTTTTGTTTCTTCAATGCCTTTGGCTATTGAATCATTAGATTGAGCTACTAAAAATGAGAATTGTTTCAGCAAACAAGTGGCAGCTTTGCCGTGGTAAGCAGAGTCCTGTGTGAATGTTTGAAGTTGGTCTCTGTGGTCCCTCCCAGTTGGCCATGTTTGTTTCAAGATGACTCAGGCTGGAGGTGGGGTGAGGAGGAGAGTGGTGGGGGGGTACCATAGTGAGCTGAGGCAGTGGAGACTACACTTAATTGGCTTTGCTTCCCTCTGGTCATGCAGCAGCAAGCTAAGGATTCATACTGCTAATTGTTGCCACCTTCTCTCTCCTTGCTTCTTGGTCTCTTCTTCCAACATTCTTGGCCAATTTATTCTGGTAAGCAAGGAGTTGGGTTGTTTTCTTGCTCAGAAGCCTGCCATGACTCCATTATCACAAGACATCCCCACTCTTCTGCTACTTACTCAAAGCCACCCATAAGCTGACCCTGCCCCTAGCTTCCTCTCTGGGGTTTATATACTGATCTCTTTCTACCCCACAAGATGACCCCTTTCTATCTCCTCAACAGCTTCTCCAGCCAAACTCCTCTTTGAGTCACTACTTGAGCCTAACAGAGGTGCTCATTGACAGGCCTTTGACACACCCATACACAATGTGCATTTATTACCAAGATCTTAAGCATCGATAGTCACAATACAACATGTTTCCACCACCCTGCACCTTTGCTTAGGAATACATACCTTTTCCTGGAATAAGGTATGGTATTTTTTTTTTTTTTTGCGCTAACTTTTCATCCTTTGAGATTCAGCTTCAGATCATTTTTCCTGGCTGTTAGTTATTTCTTCCAGCGAAGTTAGTTATTTCTTCCTCCTGTTAACATTGCATCTGCTACCTTGTATTCTAGCACTTCTTATACTGCATTGCAACTATTTCTTGGTTGACTGACCCTACAGAGTTTCCAGAGGTTATGATAAATGTATAGTTATACCCAGTGGCCCATGATTTCTTGACTAACCTATTTACATTTATCGAGAAAACTCCAGGGAGGTGAGGGGATTTTCTAAGCATATTTGGCTGCAGGATATATTTTCTAATGGACTTCTCACTGGACCACTCTTCCCCTGGGCCTCCTTTCTGTGTGCATGGCCCCATTTCACCTGTCTTTTTAGTCTTCACAAGGTCTGGTTGGTGAGTTGCTGCAGTGGAAAGAATACAGAGTTAGGAATTAGGGACTAGAACTCTAATAAAGCTCAGTCTTAGTTGGGTGTCCTTGGGCAAATGACTTCTCCTTGCTGGGTCTCAGTTTTCCTACCCACAAAATATGGTGGCCAGACTGGATGATCTAGCTCTGTGATCCTAAGATTGTTTGGTCTGGGAATGCCTTGAACAGCATCTGAAAATGAATTTCTGAAAATCTGTCTCAAAATTACCTCAGTGAGGCTCCAGAAGGTAACTGATCCCAAGTAACAAGAGTGCCCCTGAGGAACATTCAGAGATCCGGGCCCACAATTCCTGTCATTCCTCGGAAGGTGAGACTTCATTGGCTGGTGGTCCTATGTCAAATCACCATCTGTGGGTTTTCCTCCCTCTCTAATTTACCCAAAGTCCTCACTCTTAACCAAAACAAATAGCTTTTGGGGGATCTGATGTTACCAAGTTGTTAAGTATTTGCTCCTGTGGCAAGCAGAGCTCCCGCAAGGGGCTGTAACCAACCATGTAAGCAAGAACTGCTGGCCGAGGAGCAGGGATGCTTGCTCAGAAGTCCTAGTCCTGTCAGGATTGAGAATGCCACCCCTGAGACAACACCCTCTCGGAAGTGGGGCATCCCTTATGAAATCCCCTCCCTTGTTGGAAATCTGCTCATGCAAAAGCGTTCATCAGAAGGGGGTTTCTTTCTAGATTTGTACTTTTGTCTGGGGAAGCAACTAAGAAAAATATCTGTTGTTTGAAGAGCAGTATGATTTAAGCAGACATTCATTTATTCATTCAACAGACAACGAGTAAGTCATTTTTGCTGTGCCAGGTATAGGACTACTCTAAGATGCCATGACAAGGAAGAAGAGCACATTCTATCTCTACCTTCTTTCTGAATCTTCCTTCTTTCCTTTTCTTTTTTCTCTTCTCTTCTCTTCTCTTTTCTTGACGGGATCTCGCTCTGTCACCCATGCTGGAGTGTAGTAGCACGATCTCAGCTCACTGCAACCTCCGCCTCCCAGGTTCAAGCGATTCTCCCACCTCAGCCTCCCTGAATAGCTGGGATTACAAGCACCCGCCAACTTGCCTGGTTCACTTTTGGATTTTTAGTAGAAATGGGGTTTCACTATGTTGGCCAGCTAGTCTCAAACTCCTGACTTCGAGTGATCTGTCCACCTTGGCCTCCCGAAGTCTGGGATTACAGGTGTGAGCCACCATGCCTGGCCTATTTCTTTTTTAAAAAACTGATAACCAGAGAGACAGTCTCTGCCCCTTTGGCACTTGAATTTAGGTGGGGATGGCAGACAATAAAAGGAGCAATAACAATAAGAGTTATGATAGAAAAAAATATGGAGTTGCCAGGGAAACACATTACAGGGATACCTCAGCCAGTTTAGAAAAAGTCAAGGAAGGCTTTCTGGAGGAAGTGACCACTCCCGGAGAGATTCAATGGGCTAAGTAAGAGTTGGCCAGAGAAAGAGGACATGAAAGAGTGGCCCAAGGAGTGGGAATAGCATGTGCAAAGGCTCTGGTGGAGGGAGAGGGAACACCAAATGGGTCTGTGGCTCTACAGAATTTGTATATGCCTGGAACTCAAAGCACAAATAGAGGCCAGGGACCCTAGCCTCAGAGGCTGTCGAATGACTGTCAAAGCCCTGTAAGTGCACGGTGACATGACCTCAGGTTTTATCTGGAACAACATGTGGGAACTGAAAGATAATCCTAGTATTTAATAGAATTTCAGAGATGGGAGAAAACTTGGGAGTTTAGTCCTCCAATTCGCTGTTTTATAGATGACTAAACTGAAACTCAGAGACAATGTGGCTTGTCTGAGGACACTCGGTCTCATAGCAACACAGACAGAACCATGAGTTGGGAGTCTAGTGTTTTGATGGTGTATGCTGATAAACTGGCTTTCAAAAAAAAAAAAAAAAACCCAAAACCCTGATTTGTAGCATTAACTGATTTCTATGGTATAAATATTCCCCCTGGGGCCAGTTTCAGGCTATCCATGTTGAACAACCAGCTCACAAAATTCCTGAAATTTTAACAATCTGCTCTTGTGAGCTGGTGTGAGCTAGCTACAGGTCCCGGTGGGAAAGGTGATTGTGCGTGTCTCTTCCCCATTCTGTGTTCAGTCACATTCCATTGGTAGCTTGAAATCAGCCATGATGGTAGTACTTATACCATGGAAATCAGCAAGGGTTTTCCTCATTGTAAAGCCATTGTTAAGTGCTTGCCAGGACACCACTGGAGTATACAGTCTTCAGGACTAGTAATCAGAGACTCTCTTATGAAGATAAGAGAAAGCATTCCAGTGTGTTAACAGGCCTACACTGGGTTCCTTTACATCTCTGGTCTTGATTTCCTCACCTGTAGAATGAGGATAATGTCAAAGTTCAATAAATTTCAGATGTCTTTAAGATACACCATTATTTTTATTTAAATAAACTTTTTGTTTTAGAACAGCTTTAGATTTACAGAATAGTTGCAAAGATAGAACAGAGAGTTGCCACACACCCTACACCAGGTTCCCCTATTAATGAACTAATACTGACACATTATTATTAACTAAGCCCATATTTTATTCCAATTTCCTAAGTTTTTACCTAATGCCTTCTTGTTGTTGTTCCAGGATCTCATCCAGAATATCATATTACATTTAGTTGTCATGTCTCCTTCAGCTCTTCTTGGCTGTGACATTTTCTCAGACTTTCCTTGTTTTATGACCTTCACAATTTGAGGAATAGTGGTCAGGTATTTTGTAGAATATCTCTGAACTGGGATTTGTCTGATGTTTTCCTCATGATTAGACTCTGATTATGGATTAGACAGGAATACCTCAGAGGTGAAGTCTTATTTTCATTACATCACATCAAAGGTCCATACTATCAACATGACTTATCATTGATATTGACGTCAATAGTCAATATCAAATGTTTGCCAGGTTTCTCCACTGTAAAGTTTCTCTCCTTTTCCATGCCCTTTTCCATACTGTATTCTTTGGAAAGAAGTATATAAAGCCCACACTTGAGGAGTGACAAATTATATTTCACCTCTGTGAGGGCAGAGTAGCAATGTAATTTATTTAGAATTCTTCCACCCAGGTGCATTGTCTCCTCCACCATTATATATGTATTTGCTCATTTATTTATATCAATATGAACTCATAGATAGTTATTTTATATTTTGGGTTATAATTCAATACTACTTTATTTTGTTGCTCGAATTATTACAGATCTGCTTATTGGGAGCTCCTTTAGGTGGCTCCTGTGTCTCTTTGACATACCCCCATCATTGTGGAGTGGTTTGGTTTTCAGCACTTTCTTACTTTCTGGTATTACAAAATGTATATTTCTTGCCCCAGTCCTAGAATCAGCCATTTTCCCAAGGATCCCTGGCTTCTTTTATTGGAGAATGGAAATAGAAACCAAAATCTATGTGTGAAGTGTGCTAGTCGCTACTGGGATGTCATTTCTTGTAGTCCCTCTCAAAGGACAGAACAAGGAATAGTGTGTGTTCTAACTCATGAATACACACATACACATAACTCATGTATAATACACATATTAAGTATTTCTACAGTGGACCCTTGAAAAACATGGGAGTGAGTGAGCAAATTGAAAAAACAGTTGAAAATCTGTGTATAACTTTTGAATCCCCCCAAACTTAACTACTGATGCCCTACTGTTGCCCAGAAGCCTTACTGATAACATAAACAGTTAATTGGCCCATATTTTGTATGTTACATGTATTATATACTGTATTCTTAAAATGTAAGCTAGAGAAAAGAAAATATAGAAAATCATAAAGAAGAGAAATATATTTATAATTCATTAAGTGGAAGTGGATCATCATAAAGGTTTTCGTTCTTATCTCCACATTTGAGTAGGCTGAGGAGGAGGAAGAAGATGAGGGGTTGGCAGAGATGGAAAAGGTGGAGGAGGTGGAAGGGGAGGTGGGAGAGACTGGCATACTTGGTGTAACTTCACAGGAATACATCATAATTTCTGTCTGCCTCTTTTGCCTTTTCATTTCTCTAAAAATGTTTCTATACTATACCAATTCTTCCACCGTTTGCTTTATTTTCAGTGCCCATAAGATAAAAAGGTCCATGTTCTGAAAGAAGTCAAAAGCAACCTTGAATAATCAGAATCCTCTGCCAGATTGCCTAATATCAGTTTTTATTCTGGCACTGCTGCTCTACGTCTTCTTCCTCATCATCTGGCATTGCTTTGGAAGACTTCGTCTCCATCAAGTAACCTTCTGATAATTCTTCTGATGTGATGTCTATTAGCTCTTGAATTACCCCAAGATCCCTATCTTGAAACCCTTCACCTTGTACTTTTTTTTTTTTTTTTGCCATATCTGCAATCTCTTTCATGATTTTCTTGATTGGTCTGTTGTAAATCCTGTGAAGTCATGCACAACATCTCAAAAGTTTTCTCCTACAGGTATTTATTGTTTCAGGCTTAATGGCTTTCATGGCTTTTTCTAGAACAAGGATGGCATGTTCAGTGATGTAACCCTTCCAGACTTTCATGATGCTCTGTCTGTTGGGGTTCTTTTCTGTAGCATTGGCAGTCCTTTCCATAGAGTACTATATACAATGAGCCTTAAAGGTCTTTATGATCCCCTTATTAAGAGGCTAAATTAGAGATATTGTGTTTGGGGGCAAGTAGACCACTTTGACTTCTTTGATGTTCAACTTATGAGGTTCCGGATGGCCAGGGATATTGTTCAATATCAAAAGAACTTTAAAAGGTAGTTCTTTACTAGCAAGGTACTTCCTGACCTCAGGGACAATGAAACCAATTGTCCAATGAAACCAATCTAGAAAAAGTGTTCTTGTCTAGGTCCTTTTGTACAACTGAAAGACTGGCGGCTGGGGTTTATCTTTTCCCTTCAAGGCTCTGGGGTTAGCAGCTTTATAGATAAGAGCATTGTTGTTTATAAACCTGACTGCATTTGCACAAAACAGTGGAGTTAGAATATCCCTTCCTGCCTTAAATTCTGGTGCTTGGTTCTCTTCCTTACTAATAAATGTCCTCTGTGACATCTTCCTTTTTTTTTTTTTTTTTTTTCCAGAATAGAGCACTTTTGCCTGCATCAAAAACCTATTTGGGCAGATGTCTGTTCTTCTCAATGATTTTCTTAACGGTGTCTGAGAGTTTGTCTGCTGCTTCTTAGTAGACAGAAGCTGCTTCTCGGTAGACAGAAGCTGCTTCTCCTGTTATCTTGACATTTTTTAAGACAAATTTTTTCTGAAATTATCAAACCATCCTTTGCTGGCATTATATTTTTCAGCTTTAGATCCTTCACCTTCCTTTTGCTTTATCATATAACTTCCCTTCTTGAATCATATTAGAGTCTATGGCTAGGGCTTTCTTATAGCCTATGCTGAGCCCCTGTAAAAGCTGCCTTTCAATACAAAATTAAAAGGTATTTCACAAAAAGTGCAAGGTTTTCATGCCTGCTGGCATAGCTGCAACAACAACTTCACAAATTATCTTTATCTTTCCTTTTTTTTTTTCACAATAGTGCTTACGTTTGACTCATTTATCTTGAGATGTCAGGCAACCACAGATGCATACCTCAATCTGTGGCACGTATCAAGAAATTCACCTTTTTCTTCTAATACCATGACTTTTGGGAACACTTCCAGCATCACTAGTGAATGGCACTACAGTATTATACTAAACACAATGAAAAATACTCAAGAACCACCAGAGATCACTTTTTGCTGTGTGTAATACACAATTTGCTGGAGAGAGGAACTGCTCATATGGAGGTGGTTAGCATCACATGGCCTTTTAAGCAGATACTCACAACACTTGAGCTTACCACAATAGCAACAGGAGGTGGCTACAAAATTATTATACTAATACAGTATGCAGTACAGTTAATTTATGCAGTTATGACTTCATACTGCATCATTACATTCATTTACATTTTTCATGACTGCAAATGGCACCAGGTATGGTTGGTGTTTGCATAAGTTTTGATAAATTTTAACTTTTTATGTTAGATTTATGTATGTTTTATAGTAGTAAATGATTAAATAGACTACTATCTACATATGTTTTATTATTCATGACATACCTAACTTGTGCTTAACTTTTTCAATATTTCTAGGCTATGTGGTTTGTCTGCAAGTTTTTTCAAGTTGTCATAAATCTGCAAACATTTTTCCAATATATTTATTGAAAAAAATCCATGTATTAGTGGACCTATATAGTTGAAACTCATGTTGTTCAAGGGCCAATTGTGTATGTAACCATCTGTGTCTGTATGAAGCTATTTGAGCTCACACCGATGTCTAATTCTCATCTGTTACCATATGGATCATTCTAGCCTCTTCTCATTGCTTTTCTGTGAACTCCCACTCTGACATTAAGAAACCTAGCTCCCACCACCTGCCACCCATTTACTTAAGTGCTCATTCCCAGTATATATGCATAGAATTGTTAACCCACACTGCTGTGGGAAAAACTTTATCAACTAGAGTACTGCAATAGTTTGCTTGGGCTGCCATAAGAAAATACCACAAACTGGGTGGCTTGAACAATAGAAATATATTTTCTCATAGTTCTGGAGGCTGGATGTTCAAGATCAAGGTACCAACAAATTCCAAGGGCCATAACAGAAGGATCTGTTCCAAGTTTCTCTCTTTGGCTTGCAGAAGGCTGCTTTCTTGCTACCTGTTTGCATGGTCACCCCTCTGTGCACATGCACACCTGGTGTCTTTTCTGTGTGTCTGAATGTCCACTTCTTATCAGGACACCAGTCAGATTGGAGTAGGACCATCCTACTGGCCTTATTTGAATTAAATGACCTCTTTAAACGCCCTGTCTCCAAATACAGTGATTTTCTGAGTTATGGAGGGTTAGGGCTTCAACATACAAATTTTTGCAGAACACAAATCAGTCCCATACCAAGTATTGTGCTTAGGCTTAGGTCAGCACCTTTCTTCCCCACCCTTCAATGAAGTTGTTTCATACGTTTATAATACAGATAAGTTATTTTGTCACATTTTGCACTCCATCTGGGATTCCTCAGCTTCCTAAATAATTTTTCAAATTTGAGTGTATTAAGTTTCACTCTTTGTGCTATAAAGTTTTATGGGTTTTAACAAATGCATAGCATCATATATCACCATTACATTGTCATACAACATAGTTACATTGGCTGAAAAACCCCCTGTGCTTTACCTATCCAACTCTCTCCTCCTCGCTAAACCCCTGATAACCACTTACCTTTTTTTACCAACACTGTAATTTTTGCCTTTTCAGAACGCCATTTAATTGGAATCAAACAGTGTGTAACCTTTTCAGACTGGCTTCTTTCACCTGGCAATATGCACTTAAGATTCATCTATGTCTTTTTGTTGCTTGACAGCTCATTTCTTCTTATTTTTAAATAATATTCCGGCCGGGCACGGTGGCTCACGCCTGTAATCCCAGCACTTTGGGAGGCTGAGGCAGGCAGATATTCCACTTTATGGCTGTACCACACTTTGTTTATCCATTCACTATTGAAGGACATCTTACTTCCAGTTTTGGTGATTATGAGTAAAGCTACTATAAACACTCACATGCAGATTCTGGGGTAAACATGTTTTCCAATCAGTTGGATAAATACCTAGGGGAGCAATTGCTGGATTATATGGAAGACTATGCTTAGCTTGGTAAGAAACTGCTAAACTGTCTTGCAAAGTGGCTGAAATAATTTTGCATTTCTATCAACAGTGAGTGAAAGTTCCTGTTGTTCCACATCCTCTGTAGTAATTAGTATTGTTAGTTCTTGGATTGTAGTCATTCTAATAGGTGGGTAGTGGTGTCTAATTGTTGTAATTTGCAATTCACTAATGATAAATGATGTTACACATCTTTTCCTATCTTATTTGCCATCTGCATATCTGTATATCTGTAAAGGTATCCTTACAGATCTTTTGCCCATTTTTTAATTGAGTTGTTTTCTTATTGTTGAGGGTTTTGTTTTTGTTTTTGTTTTCTTCTAAGACAGGCTCTCACTCTCACAAGACTGCAATACAGTGGTGTGATCCTAGCTCACTTAACCTTGAACTCCTGGGCTCAAGCTGTCCTCCTGCCTCAGTCACCCAAGTAGCTGGGGCTACAGGTGTGTACCATTGCACCTGGCTAATTTTTTAGGGTTTTTTTGAGACAGGGTGTCGTTCTGTTGCCCAGGCTGGTCTCTAACTCTTGGCCTCAAGCAACCGAAAGGTCTTGGATTATAGGTGTGAGCCTCCATGCCGGGCCTTATTTTTGAGTTTTATGAGTTCTGTGTATATTCTGAATACAAATCCTTTATCAGATAAGTGTTTTTCAAATATTTTCTCCCAGTCTGTGGCTTGACTTTTTATTATGTTAATAGTGTCTTTTAATGAAATCATATCTTTTGCAGCAACACAGATAGAATTGGAGGCCATTGTCTTAAGTGAAACAACTCAGACACAGAACAACAAATATAGGATGTCTTCACTTGTAAGTGGGAGATAAATAAACTATGCATCCACTTGTGAGCAGAGTGTGGAATGATGGACAGTGGAGACTCGGAGAGGTCAAGGGGAATGGGTGATAGGAGGCTGCTCGATGGGTACAATGTGCATTGCTACAGTGATGGATTCACTGAAGACCCTGACATCACCACAGTGCAGTATATCAATGTAGCAAAATTGCATTTCTACCCCATGCATATCTACAAATAAAAAAGTGTGTTTTGTGGAGCGTAAGTTCTGAATTTTAATAAAGTCCAACTGATCAATTGTTTTACTTCATAGATTGTGGTTTTGGGTGTGTTGTATCTAAAACCTCATCACCAAACCCAAGGTCACCAAGATTGTCTCCTGTGTTTTATTCTAGAAGTTTTGTAGTTTAGTGTTTGATATTTAGATCTATGATCTATTTTGAGTTAATTTTTGTGGAAGGTGTAAAGTCTATGTATAGGTTCTTTTTTTTTTTTTCAATATTGATGTCCAGTTGTTCAAGCACCATTTGTTGTCAAGACTGTTCTTTTTTCATTGCATTGCCTTTGCTCCATTGTCAAAACTCAGTTGGCTGTATTTGAGTCTATTTTGAGGCTTTCTATTCTGTTTCATTGATATTTGTGTCTATTATTTCCCCAATACCATGCTGTCTTGATTACTATAGCTTTATAGTAAGTCTCAAAATTGGTTAATGTGAGTCCCCCAACTTTCTTCTTCTTCAGTAATGTTTTGGGTCCCTTATGTCTTTTGCTTTTCCATACACATTTTAGAATAAGTTGCTGATATCTGCAAATTAGCTTCCTGGGATTTGGATGGGTATTGTATTGAATCTATAGATTTTAAGTTGGGGACAATTGACATCTTAACAATATTGAAGCTTCTAATCCATGAACATGGAATAACTCTTCATTTATTTAGATCTTCCTTGATTTCTTGTGTCAGTGGTCTATAGTTTTCTTAGTTTTCTACATACAGATCCTATACATATTTTGTTAGATTTATACCTAAGCATGTAATTTTTTTGTGTGCTACTGAAAACGATATTTTTTTTAAAATTTCAAGTCTCAATTGTTCATTGCAAATACATAGGACATCAGATGACTTTTGCATATTAACCTTGTATCCTGTAACCATTCTATTATGTTTATTAATTACAGGAGTTTTTTGTCGGTGATTTTGGATTTTCTACATAGACAATTATGTCATATGTGAATAAAGACAATTTTGTTAATTCCTTCCTAATCTGCACACCTTTTATTTTCTTTTCTTGCTTTATCACACTAACTAGAACTCCAGTACAATGTTGAATAGGAATGGGGGGAGAGGACCTTCTTGTCTGTTACAGATCTTAGTGGGAAAGCATCCAGCTACTCACCATTAAGTATGATATTAACAGGAAGTTTTTTGTAGATGCTCCCTACCAAGTTCAGAAAATTCCCCTCTATTCCTAATCTGCTGAGAATTTTTATAATGAATGGGTATTGGATTTTGTAAGATGCTTCATCTGCATTAATTGATATGATCAAATGATTTTTCTTCTCTAGGCTATTGATACGTCAGACTACATTGATTTTCAAATGTTGAACCAGCCTTGCATACCTTGAATAAATCCCACTTGGTTGTGGTATATAATTCTTTTTATACATTGTTAGATTTGCTAATTTTTTGAGAAATCTTTGCATCTATGATCATGAGAGATATTGGTCAGTTGTTATATTTTCTTGTAATATCTTTGTCTGGTTTTAGTGTTAGGGTAATGCTGACCTCATAGAATGAGTTAGGAAGTATTCATTTTGCTTCTATATTCTGGAACAGATTGTGGATAATTGGTGTCGTTTCTCCCTTAAGTGTTTGGTACAATTCACCAGTGAAACTCTCTGGGTCTTATACTTTCTTTTTTGGGGGAAATTATTAATTACTGATTTGATTTCTTTAATAAGTAGAGGCCTATTCGGATTATCTATTTCTCCTTGTGTGAATCTTGGTAGTTTGTATCTTTCACAGAATTGGCCCATTTCATTTAGTTATCAAATTTGTGGGCATAAAGTTCTTTACAGTATTCATTTATTACTGTTTTCACGTTCCCGTGATCAACAGTGATGACACTGCTTACATTTCTTATATTGGTTATTAGCGTCTTCTCTCTTTTTCTGGGCTAGCCTGGCTATAGTCTTGTCAATATTATTGGTCTTTTTTTTAAAAAGCGGCTTTTGGTTTTATTAATTTTTCTCTATTGTTTTTCTGTTTTACATTTCATTAATTTATGCTCTAATTTCTATTATTTGTTTGTTTCTGCCTTAGGTTTAAATTGCTCTTCTTTTCTAGTTTCTTGGGACAGAAGGTTATTTATTGATTTTTAAGTTTTTCTTGTTTTTTAATGTACACATTCAATGCTATAAAATTCTGTTTAAACACTGCTTTCACCGTATTCCACTAATTTTGATAGGTTGTATTTTCATTTTCACTTAGTTTAAAGTATTTTTAAATATTTCTTGATAGTTCTTCTTTGACCCATGTGCTCTTTAAAAGTGTATTGTTTTATCTCCAAATAATTAGATATTTTCCAGCTATTTTTCTCTTGTTGATTTCTGGTTTAATTCCGTTATGATCTGAAAGTTTTCTGTCAATTTTAATTCTTTTACATTTAAGGCAGTTTTTCTCATCTGGATGTGATCTATCTTGATGACCATTCCATGCAAGCTTGAGAAGAATGTGAATTCTTATGTTATTGGACGGCTATTTTATAAATGTCAATTAGGTTAAGTTGATTGCTAATGCTGTTCAGGTCAACTATATCCTTATTGATTTTCTGCCTGCTTGATCCATCACTGAAATAGGGGATTTGTCTGTTTCTCCTTTCAGTTTAATCAGTTTTTTGGTAACAGCTTCATTGAGATATAATTCACGTACTATATAATTCATGCATTTAGAGTACACAAATCAATGGTTTTTAGTATATTCAAGCAGTTGTGCAGTCATCACCACAATCAACTTTAGAAAATTTTTGTCACACCAAAAAGGAACTCTGTTCCTTTTAACAATCATCCCCTAGTCCTTCCATCCCCTTACCCTGAGCCTTAGGCATTCACTTACCTAGTTTCCTTTTAGATTTGCCTGTTCTGGACATTTTGCATAAATGGGATCACACAATACATGGTTATTTGTTACTGGCTTCTTTTATTTAACATTATGTTTTCAAGATCCACTTTGTAGCATGTATTAGAACTTCTTTTATCACTGAATATTTCGTTGTTTGGATATACCACATTTTGTTTATTCACTCTCAGTTGATGGACACTTAGGTTGTTTCTACCTGCTGCTGTAAATATTAGTGTGCAAGTTTTTGAGAAGACTGATGTCTTCATTTCTCTTGGGTATATACCTAGGAGTGGACTTGCTGGGTCAAGTAGTGACTCTATGTTTAACTGAGGAACTCCCTGCGTGTTTTCCAAAAACGGCTGTACCATTTTATATTCCCACCAGCAATGTATGAAGGCTCTAGTTTCTCCAAATCCTCACCAACACTTGTCATTATCTGTTTTTCTTATTATATACCCACCTGGATCATCACATCCCACAGTGGTTTTGAGTTCTATCATTTCTTGCCTCTGTCAGTTTTGACACCCTGTTGTTAGTTGTATACCTGTTTAGGATTTTTAGATCATCTTGAGGAACCAACATCTTTATCATTATGTAATGCCCTCTTTTTGCCTGATAATTTTCTTTGTTTTGAAGTCATCTTTGTCTGAAGCTAATATAGGCACTCCAGCTTTCTTTTCATTAACGTTAGCATAGTAATTCTTTCTCTGTCCCTTTACTTTGAACCTGTCTGAGCCTTTATATTTAAAGTGGTTTTCTTTTAGAAAACAGATAGTGGAGTATTGTGGATTTTTGGTTTGTTTTGGTTTTCTTGCTTGTTTTGTTTATTTGTTTTATCCACTCCATCTCTGTCTTTTAATTGATGTATTTAGACCATTCACATTTAAAGTGATTATTGATATAGTTGGGTTAATATCTACTCTCTTTATCCCTGTTTTTGTTTTTTTGGTCTTTTTTGTTTGTTTGTTTTTTGTTTTTGAGAGACAGAGTCTTACCTTGTCACCCAGGCTGGAGTGGTACAGTGGCACAATCTTGGCTCACTGCAGCCTCCACCACCCGGGTTCAGGCAATTCTCATGCCTCAGCCGCCCCAAGTAGCTGGGATTACAGGCACGTGCCACCATGCCTGGCTAATTTTTGTATTTTTAGTAGAGACAGGGTTTCACCATGTTGGCCAGGCTAGTCTCGAACTCCTGACCTCAAGTGATCCACCCACCTTGGCCTCCCAAAGTGCTGGGGTTACAGGTGTGACCCACCACACCTGGCCTCTTTATCACTGTTTTCTATTTGTTATATTCATTTTTTGTTCCCTTCCCCCATCTTTTTTGTTGCTTTTTTACTAAAAAGAAAAATTACCAGCTGTAGGTTGCATCTTAATTTCAGATTTGTTAAAATATGAAAAAAGTTTGTTCTAGAATCTATAACATATTGTCATAGTACCCTCCTCATAGAGAGATTGTGAGGCTTAAATAGGACAATGCATCAAAGTACTTAGCCCAGTATTTGGTTTGGCAGTGAGCACTAGATATTAACCATTAATATAATTACTGTATTAGTGCTGCCCAAATACTTTATGGACCTCACAGCTGATTTAGACACCCCAATTCTGTCACTGCACCAAGGCTAAGAATAATTACCCTAAATACATAGTTCTGACTGCTTTTTTGTGGTCAGTTACTGCAAGTATGTTCTCTTTGCATGTTTATTCTGTGGTCTGTAGTTAAATGCAGAACTCTAAAGTCAGACATCCATGTGTTTGAATCCCAGACTGTACTTACAGATATCTGAACTTAAAGAGGTTTTTAAATCTCTTTCAATCTCATTTTAGTCACCTGAAAATATTTATACTAATACCTTCCTCACAGAATGTGGTCAGGACCTAGCAGGGGCCCAAATCATAGATATTATTATTGTCATCAGTTGTCCTCATATCTCTTCCTCTTAACAAGGTGCTCCCTGCGGCTCAGTCTCCCTTTTTGAGCTGGAAACTCTGGGGAGAAGTACTTTGGACCTGACGAAGGGAGAGGCTGCATATAGGAATTAAGCGTTAGCAGGGAGAATGTCTTGACCTATGGGGAAAGATCTCTGCAGGTAGAGTTTGCAGTCCCTGACTTGCAGTGGGAAGGGGGATGTGCTGCATGCTCACCTGCCTCATTTAAGGGCTGCCACTTAGCCCTGGGTAGGGGTAGCTTTTAGGCAAAAAGAGATTCCTGAGGGATGAATGTAACAGGGGTGGCATGACATGTGACCCCTTCTCATACCCATCATATCATAAAGCAGTGAGTCCTGAACGAGGACCAGCCACTTATTCGTCTCAGTCCTGGCTGTGGTGGGGACCTCAGATAGATGACTGGGCTTTGTCTCTACAGTTTTCTCTTCAAGACTATTCAAGATACTGCTAGTTATTCATCTTCCTTTGTTTCATTATTTTCCTCTTATATTTTTGTTATCTGACTCTGCAGTTTGGGTTTAACGGGAAGGAATCACTGCCTCTCTTTTCACTCCCCAGACACATTTTTAATGTCTGAACATCTACCAGGCTGGGCCTTTGGACCCGAATGAGCAGGGAGAAGCATATCCACAGAAGAACCCTGCGGTTCTTGGCTCTGCTTCACAGCAGTGGTGGGTATGTCGAGTGGCACAGAACTCAAGGTTCTGTATAGACTTCGGGGGTATAAACCTGTGCAGACCTCAGCCTGCCATGAGAGGACATTTCTGTGTCTGTCTTAGTGTCCAGCGATCAGGGGGGCTTTGTGGATGATTTTTCTGAGTTAAGATTACCATCTTCCCAGAGATTGGGCATTGCCTGACCAACAGGGCTAGAAATAATATTGCCCTCCCAGAGTCCAAGGCTTTTTTTTTTTTTTTTTTGAGACAGAGTCTCGCTCTGTCGCCCAGCCTGGAGTGCAGTGGCACAATCTCAGCTCACTGCAAGCTCCACCTCCCAGGTTCACGACATTCTCCCGCCTCAGCCTCCTGAGTAGCTGGGACTACAGGCACCCGCCACCACGCCTGGCTAATTTTTTGTATTTTTTCAGTAGAGACAGAGTTTCACCGTGTTAGCCAGGATGGTCTCGATCTCCTGACCTCGTAATCCGCCCGCCTCAGCCTCCCAAAGTGCTGAGATTACGGGCGTCAGCCACCGTGCCCAGCCCCAGAGTCCAAGGCTTTTAAGAGAATCTAAAACCCTTTCCCTCAAGAAAGCCCATTCACTGTGCCTTATGATTTAGTGAGAATTCTAATATACTGATGTGAGTTTAAAATATGTGTGTGTGTGGTTGATTAGAGCAATTGTCTGGATTACTTAAGCCAAGAAAAAGGCAAGATTTAGAGAAAAATATTTGAGACCTTTATAATATATGTTTAGGGATCTTTCTTATGATTATGTATTCTAGAAGGTCCCAGGAACTCTTGTGCCATTGACCTGGGCTGGTGAGGACATACTGGGACAGTCCCATGAAGGTGTCCAACCTCTCCTGAGTGGCCCTCCACATGAATCATGCTGCTATGGAATTGTTCCATCTGATGTTCCTGCTTGATCACAGTGTAGTGCAACCGTCAGTTCTAGGCACTGGCAGGTTCTCTTTGGATTCAGGTGTCAGGGAAGTAGTATTTCACAAGTATCAACTATGCAAAGAACAGAGGTGCTAAGCTCAGCCTGTCACCTTGGCCTCTTGCCATCTGGTCTTCTGCACTTCCATAGGACAGACATTCTCAGACACTGCTTCCATCCTGCCAGGTCCCTGTGAAGCAGGGGGAGTGATTTTGCTATTGGCAGGAGTCTAAAAACCTAACATTTTTTTGCACAAAGAGATGCACATCTCATAAAACCCAAATTCACAGTGAAAAATTTTCATCTAGTCTATCTTGCTCAGAGATTTGAGCCACCAAACACATGGCTGGAAAAATAAGCTGAGAGGGGTGTAAGGAACCCAGAAGCCCCATTTCTCTTCAAGCTCCTCAGCATTCTCCAGTGGGGACCCCTTTATCGTCTAATCTCATGCTGTGTATATACAACATGGTATCTGGCCATTGCTGCATGCAGCAGGCCAGATTTTGAAAAGATCTCTATGTGCATCAGTGCTTGCATCAAAGCTCCCAAGTTCTTTTTGTATATTTGTCTAAATTATAAATCAGTGTTTTAGATGGAAGCAAGATTCAGAGGTATAATTAAGCCAGCTTGGAACCAGACACAGGCTGCTTTCCCCCTTTGTAATTAGCACCCCATCACAGAGGGTACCAGGTACCCCAGGGACCTCGGCTGAGAGAGAGTGACCCCACCCTTTGCCTTCTGTTTTATCTTTGTATATGACTCTTCATCTTTGATTTTCTTTTTGATATAAGACATACAAATTTCCTTACTTTTAGAAGCCTGTGTCAACCAAGGGCCTAAAGCTACAGAGGAAAGGACTTGCTTTATAATGTTACAGGGCAGGAGGATTGGGGTGAGGTTTCTCCATACGGTGAATGATCATTTTCTCAGTGGCTTATGGGATTTTGGAGTGTGGGTACAGATGTAATGCTTGCTTAGTCTCGAAATGTTTCGTTTTTATTAGTCTTGTCTCCCCAACCAAATTGCTAGCTAGCCCTTGGAGATCAGAGACCATGACCTCACCTTCTCTTGGATCCTCCAAGGTACCCAGCTTAGGGCGGTGTCCAAGGGAAGCCAACTTCAGAGAGATGACCACAATCCTCTATGATGGAGAATGTCACGTGAGAGTTGCTTTCTAGAACTTCCCAGGAAACAGTGTGCACAGATGGGCATGAGCTGCCTTGACACTGCAATACACAGGATTCTAAAGTAAACGTCCCTGTGACCAGTAATAAGCAATTTGGTAACTGTGACCTGGTTGCTTTCATCCTAGTTTCAAGTAATAAGATGATTAAGAAAAATGTGAAAGGAGATTGGAGAAACTGCTGAGGTCACTGTTGACACTTTGAATCAATTAGGAAATCAGAAGGCTGGGTTACCGTGAGTATGTGCTCCCCACCTCTGCTGTCTGCCCTTAACTGAAATCAAGTGGGTCCTTTGATTGATGGGATTTGGTCTGTGTAGCCTTCATTTGCTTGTTAGCCAAGTTCATGGTTTATACATCTGTCCCCACCCTCCTCTGTGGCTGGCCAGAGACGCTAATTCAGTCATCACACATGGTGCTATTTCTGAGAAGCATGCCTGTTCGGAGACAAAAAAGCCCCTTGAAGGTCTGGCTAGAGAAATAGGAGGAGTAAAAGCATCCTCTACTGAAATAAGGGAAAGGAGAAAGAGTAGCACTGAGAGCGTACTGCAGCGGTTAGGTCTGGGAGGGGAAAAAAAACTGGAGAGCAGGCATTTCACTTGGAGAATCTAAAGAATTGCAGGGTGGTTTCTCTTGCTATTGTTTGAAGGGAAGCCAGCAGTCAAGAAAATTATTGGTCAAATTTCACAGAAGAAGGAACATGACACAGAGGATTTTAGTTTTAATAGCTCAGAATCAAATCTCATGTTTCAAGGAAAGTGAAGAGAACAATTGACTATCAAAAGTACTGGAGAATCTGCCACTGAGCTCTTCCCAAAAGCAAGTGAGGGCACCAGAGGGGTGAGAGTTTCTGTCCTTTGCCATAAGGAAATAGACTGACTTTTTTAAACCAACATACCAGAGTTTACACATTCACATGAGTATTGTCCTCTCCTTTAACTGTCCTTTTGGGAGACTTCATTCTCAGGGCAAAAATACTGCTTTTACATTGAATACATCTACATTCCTCTCTAGGTTTTTATTTGACTACATAGTCTCTTTTGTGGCTAATAATCCTGCTTTGGGAGTAGATCTGATTTCTGAAAATCATTTTGTATCCAAAATAATGTAAGCCTATAAAGGAAAAACCTGATTTTTCTGAGTTGGCTTTGAAATGATGGATTCTGAAATTAATTCTACATGAGGTTCAGAAATCACATGGGCAGAGATTTCAGGGCTCCCCATGGTACCTTCTGGGGAGCCAGAAGTTCAGCCAAGCTGGGTGATTACTCACCTGTGAGTCAGACACTCCTGGGATGGGATCCTCCCTTCACATGTGGATCCTAAGCCAGTTCTTTTTACCTTCTGATCCTCAATTTTCTCACTTAAAAGCCGGGATAGTAATAGTATCTACCTCATGGGATTACTGTGAATATTAAATGAGGTGATACTTGGGAAAACACATAGGAAGGGCTTAGTAATTGCTTATTATTATTGATCCCTCACATTGCCATAATGTGGAGCCAGGTACATAGTAGGTAATCACTGAATCTTTGTCAACTAGTTGCAGGGTTGTTGCTAAGGATGTCAGGTTTTGACTTGAAAGTACACCTGTAGTTAAAGAGTGGGGTCATCTGAGGTAACTCCAAGACTAGAAAAACATTTCTAATCCTCAATCCTGTAAAACACTTCAAAATGGCATTTGTTCACCTCTAAGATCTACCCTAGCTCTAATAGTCCATGAAATCATGATGCTGAATTACATAAAACAATGGGATTAATGTGAACAAAAGAAAAAATGTTGATAAATGGCATGGATAATTGAAGAATAAATGGTCAGAACCAGGAAACTCTAGAGGAAAAGCTTAGAGGACAGTTTCATGGAATTATCAACTGGAGAGACTCCTTTGAGGTTGTTTAAAATGACGACATCATTGTTTAACTTGAGCATGGGAACCATCACCAGGAGGAAACCTACCTGAAATTCTACACTCAGAAGAGTTGGCACTTGGGTAGCTGTGGGACACGGTGGAGAAAGAAACTACCCAAAGTTGGCCAAAGAGCTTGTCACTGTTCTACAATGATCTCAAATTGGTAAAGGAGGTTTTCACAGCTTTTCCAAAGGTTTGAAAAAGAAAATAGCTACTGGTGGCTGTGAAAACACTGCATTGGCTGCAAAAATCAGTGTGATCTGGTATCAGAAGCAAGGTGTTAAATATTATCCAAAAAATGCAGACACAATATACTCTCCATGGAAAGCCTTGGACTAACAAAAGAGAAAAATGGAGATGAGGCTATCATATGATAATCACTGCCTAACAACTGGCTTCAATAAGGAGGCTCCCCATGCTGTTGTAACCACAGAATACAGAGCATGAAGAAATGGACTTAAGTTACAGCCAAAGAGATGGAGGATGAGACCTAAGGAAAAAGACTTTCTTACCCTTCTTGAAGATAAAGCATAAGAATGAAGATCCCTAGAGATGGATGGGAGTCGCTGTGGAATCTGGCAGTTTGGGCGTTGACCTGTCCGATAGCAAACCCAGAGCAATGACCCCAGGGAGTCTGGGAGCCTCCAGGAAAGCAGAGACTTCACCCAAGAGTCTCATTCGAACAACCTGACTGAATCTCAGCCTGCAACAGATGGAACAAAAGTTCCATCTTAGGATGCTGGAGACTAAATGGGTTAGGAGTAGAGGGGGAAGTGCACGAACTCGGCTCCAGGAGGAAGAGAGCAAATGGCCCATGGAAGTTTTCCTATCTCTGGCTCCTTGGAACCATGGAGTCAACACGATAAAATTAGCAGAGCTAAGTAGGCAGATTTGTGGGGTTGGAGGCATAATTGGTCCTGTTTTTCTCTAGTCTTGACCTAACTGAAGTTCACTGGGTATGTAATGGAAAAAAAACAACCAGCTTGATATAAAAATACAGGAAATGCCTGCAATCACTGCTGATTACAGTAGCAGCTTTCCTTCTGTTATTTTTGTGAAAGAGAAAAAAAAAGGGGGGGTTATTAGGGTGTTTTTTTTCCCTTTCCTAAACTTTAGAAACAACTTGGGCTATTAGTTCTTTTTAGGGCATTCTTTACTCTAGCTAAATGATGTCACTTAATCTTTATAAAGTGGGTGGGGGGAGACATTCAAATTCTTATCATAAATAAAATTCCTGAGTATAAAATACATACAAATGGTTCTAAATATGGTTTATTGGCCCTAAGGGCTTGTGTTTTCCGAATTCCCCTAATTTCTAATCTTTCTAGGCTGAACAGGATAAATTTAGTTTTTAGCGTAGTGCCTCATTTTGCAGTATGGTTTGCATTAGTGCTAGGAGAGGAACATTGTTTCCAGCATTTTATCTCCCAGAAACCATCTCTGCTTAGCAAGTGAAGAAATATTTGCAAAGAGACTCTTTCAACTAGTGATTGAGAAACACGCATTGTTCCGGCAGCAGAGACAGTACATAGATTCTCACTAAAATGGTGCTTGTGAGGAACACTCCACCCAGTGTGTTAGTATCACTACTTATATCTTAATTTTGGCTTCAGGATTCTCAACTCCCGTTGCTAGAATTTAGATAGAACTGTTGAAGTCTGTAATGATAATGTATCTTTTAAAATGTCACCTTGGAATTTGTTGGATTCTCCTGGCTTTTAGTTGGCGGGTACCCTGGGAGTTTGTAGCTGGGTGGCTCCTTGGGCACCTTTTGGAGATGCTATGCTTTGTCTGTTAAGCCCTGGGGCTCCTTTGTTCATAAGTTTTCAAAAGATGCTGTCATTTTGGGACTTAGAAAACCCTTCTCCCCAGCATGAAGCTCAGATAAAACATAGAATTTGGTTCTTAAGCGGTAGCATTGTTAAGAGGAAACGCACTGACCTCATGTTCAGACACTCATCAACCATAGTCTCTTCACCTCCCCAGTGAAAAGTGGTTCTTGATGTTCCTCTAGCATAATGGTTCTCAACCACTAGTGGTTATTTTACCTCCAGGGAAGATTTGGCCGTGTCTAGAGACATTTTTGGTTGCTGAAACTTGGGGATGGGGGCCAGGAGAGTGCTGCTGGCATCTAGTGGGTAGAGGCCAAGGATACTGCTAAACATTCTGCAATGCACAGGACGGTCCTCACAACAAAGAATTATCCAGCCTAACATGTCAGTAGTGCCCAGGCTGGAAAACCCGCTCTAGATGCAAAGTTCTCTGCTCATGTGACTCTGAAGGTTTGGGGGTAGCTGTGAGCTAACAGGTCTCTTGTTTTGGCTAGTAAGATTTATACAGATTTTGCCATGGTGTTTAGGTAGAGTACAACCATATTTGCAGGTTTTTCAGACCCTGGAGAAATCAGATGTAGATGATGTAGGCTTTTTGAGCTCTTCTGAAGATAGGAGAAGGCATAAGGGGAGAGACTTCCATTTGTCATTTCACTTCCTTTCTCTACTCAACACGTTTTTGTAACTTCTCAGATTGTATTGAACTTTCTTTCAAAGGATGCCACCCATGTTTCAAAAACCAGAGGCTTGTCTTCTTTTCCTGTCAATGTTAAGTCAAGAAATATATTTAATCTATCCATACTGTAAAAACTAGAATAGTCTGAGTAGAATCCTGCCTTCTTACCGATGTATTAATATCAGTTTTCCACCACTCACAGCTGTTATGTTTGTTCACCATGAATCTGTGGCACTTGACCTACATGATCAGGAAGATGATTTTTAAAAACCCAACTCAGTCAAAGCTGTAAAATTTATTGTCTAAGAAAGCATAGGAGCCTTTTGGACTACTTGGATTCATTCCCAAAGTAAAACCCTTTCTTTTGAGATAAATTGTGTTTCAAACAAACCAAACTTTTTAAAATGTCACTTTACCATCACAGCTCCATCTAACCAGCGTATCTTCACCCACCCTTTCAGCAACTTTTATGGGGATGTTTATGCCAATAATGCTATGGCATTCTTGGGGTTAATAAGCTTAAGAATGCACAGGCAGACAATTTTCATTTCCACCTTGGTGCACCCATTGTAAAGTAGGCGTTGCATTGTTTATGGCCTCTTGGGGCCAGACTGCCTTGAATGTTTTATGGCATGAGATCAGTCCCCATGATCTGAGGTGGGCCCCACCCTGCACACTGAGAGATGTCCCCTGGTTCTGTTCTCTCTGACACCAGGGTGCCTGGCACAGTCATTGCCTGTCTTTGACATACAGGTACCTGCAACTCCCTGCCCAGTCTGTACAGCATCACACAGTGGACTCTGAGATATTATAGAGGTGCCCATAGGGAATTTACAGGACCCGGCATGGTGCTGGGCTTGTAAAAGATGGCTAAAAGATATTGACCAATTTGTGGATGGGAATTCTGGGTTGATGGTCAGGCTCACCAAATTCAATGCAAAGATCATAAACGCTAGGCTTTCAGCATGTGTCAGTGAGCACATTTGGACTGACAACAGACAGGTGTGCCAGCCCTAAATGGATACCTGCAGGGCCTTGTACACCCAAACACATACTAAACTGATGCTCATGAATGCTGTGGACAGGAGTCAAGATCTGATCATGGAGAAAAGACAGCACTGTTCTTTCTTGCCAGTCAGCTCACTCATTGAGATGGCTTCTCCTAAGCTGGGTTTACAGGGAACTTAAAAGGAGTAAATCAGGCCAAGGGAAATCATTTACATTCACCAGTATTCTTCTCTTTTTTTCACCCTTTTTCCCTCCTTCCCTCCTTTTTTCCCATTGAGATATAATAGGCCTACAGTTGAGTGCACAGTTCTTAGATATTAATGAATTTTTACATGAATACACACCTGTGTAACCCAAACGAAGATACAGCATATTCCCAGCACGAGGCAGGCTTCCTTAGGCTCCTTCCAGTCAGTGCTCCCCACTGCCCAGAGAGGTAGCCACCATTCTGCCAATAGGTAAGTTTTGTATTTAGGTCTCTTTATTTGTGTTTTTTGTTTGTTTGTTTTTGTTTTGTTTTTTTGAGACGGAGTCTTGCTCTGTCATCCAGGGTGGAGTGCAGTGGCGTGATCTTGGCTCACTGCAACCTCTGCCTCCTGGGTTCAAGTGATTCTCCTGCTCAGCCTCCTGAGAAGCTGGGATTACAGGTGCATGCCACTATGCCCAGCTAATTTTTGTATTTTTAGTAGACGGGGTTTCGCCATGTTGGCCAGCTGGTCTCAAACTCCTGACCTCAAGTGATCCACCCACCTTGGCCTCCCAAAGTGCTGGGATTACAGGCATGAGTCACTGCACCCAGCCCACTTATAGGTCTCTTTAAAACTGACCTTAGTGATGAAATATGTAAATAGTCCTCACTGGGCGAGGTTACATCCCTCTGACCTTACCCAGGTTTGGGTTGATAGATGAAATTCCTCGCTTTTATGAAGAATAATAATTATTATTGAGGGGTTAAATTGGGCCTGACAGTAAGTGTTTTTTGTACATTCTTTCATTTAACCATTGGGAAGATAGCTGCAAGGTAGATAGCATTGTCCCCATTTTACAGGTAAAGAAACTGAGGCTTCAAGTTTTAACATGAAGCAAAAAGGTCCAATGGTCAGGAAGTGGGGGCGCAGTGTTGAAACCTGGCTTTTTCTGGCACAACAGTCTGGGTTTTTTTTTGTTTTTTTTTTTTAGCAGTACACCAACCAGCACTAGTCACCATTATAATCAGGAGAGTCCTGGTGAAGCCAAATTATTTTTTATGTAAAACTGAGTTATTTCCTCCCTGGTAAAATCTGAGGAAAGATCCTAGAAAGCTTTACCAGATCACTTTGGTCATTGTGGCAATATTACTGCCCTGGGGCCATGGTTTCTGAAACCTGTCTCTGAAATGTATGTTTAAACTTTAAGAGGAAAGTTGACTTAAGTTCACTAGCAAAAAAAAAAAATGTGCAAATACAAGGAAAGGAAAAGCTTTACAAAAGAAAACACTTGCCTTTTTTTTTTTTTTTTTTTTTTTTTTTTGGTCTACACACAGCTTAAAGGAAACTCAGAGTAAAGAGATAAGCAAAGCACATGCTTTAATGTCTTAAACTATTCCCTGCAACTGTGGGGCAGTAGCTGACAAGTAGTGAGGCTGAAATGAGGATCATTTGGGGGAAGTCAAATGCAAGGGATTACTTTTAATGAAAGGATGGATGATTTGTCCTGTTTACTCTTAGAATCTTTGAGATCACATAGAACAAAAGCAAACTTTATGGGTTTCTTTCTTCCTTTCTTTCTTTTTGAAGACAGAGTCTCGCTCTGTCGCCCAGGCTGGAGTGCAGTGGCATGATCTGAGCTCACTGCAATCTCCGCTTCCCAGGTTCAAGCAATTCTCATGCCCCAACCTCCCAGGTAACTGGAACTACAGGCATGCACCACCATGCCCAACTAATTTTTGTATTAGTAGAGATAGGGTTTTGCCATGTTGACCAGGCTGGTATCAAACTCCTGACCTCCAATGACCCACCTGCCTCAGCCTCCCAAAGTGCTGGGATTATAGGCATGAGCCACTGTGCCCTGCCAAGTTTTATGTTGTATCTATGTCTTCTTCAGCTCTCTCAGAAGTTTGGTGGTAAGGATTTGTACCATTCCAAATGCAAAGAAATAAAGTTGCCTACAATGAATGAAGAAGCAAATGTTTACAAGGCATGCACTGATTGACAGGGGTGCTAACTCAAGGCAGTGCTGAGTGCCAGCAGTTGGCATGTGTCAAACAATTTCACCAAGCCATCCTGGGATGAAAAGTGATTTTAAAATGTTTGCTTTTTAATAAAGAGATATGGCTGGGTATGGTGGCTCACACCTGTAATCTCAGCACTTTGGGAGGCCAAGGTGGGCGGATCACCTGAGGTCAGGAGTTCAAGACCAGCCTGGCCAACATGGTGAAACCCCATCTCTACTAAAAATACAAGAATTAGTCAAGTGTGGTGGTGCATGCCTGTAATCCCAGATACTTGGGAGGCTGAGGCAGGAGAATCACTTGAATCCAGGAGGTGTAGGTTGCAGTGATCCAAGATCGCACCACTGCACTCCAGCCTGGGCAACAGAGCGAGACTGCATCTCAAACAAAAAAGAAAGAGAGATACTAGTGTTGAGTGGCTGACACTTTTCTTATTTCTAATTTTAATCGTGTTGCTGCCTTCCGAGATGTAATAAGGAATATGAATAGATGGCAATCTATAGAGAATTTTCTCTTAATGAATGGTTCAATTCTATCCACTGATACTAATATAAATAAGAATCACCTCCTCTGTGAAACCTCATTTCATGAGTTTCCTTGATACTGCCCTATCACTTTGTGTTCATTCCCCAGTTAGAGACCCCTCCTTCTGCTAAAAATGACCACATAATCCATGGCTCTGCATTTATGTTCACACTTGTGGGCAGAGGAAAGGGATCATGTTCTTTGTACCCAACACTTCACTCATCGATCTACGTGTGACAAACTACAAACTCTGAAGACTGGGCTCACTCCCAGTCTCCTATCTCTCTGATCTTCTAATATATCCAGCAAAGATCCTTAGTCACTGTGGGGAATGATAAGGATGATGGTGCTGTATGATTATAAAATATCACGTGCCCCAAAACAACTAAAAATATTTCTCCACTAGCAACCTCCACTTAATCGATGAATATGGTAAGTCTTGAAAGGAACTTTTTAGACACAGTTAAATCTTAGCTGGAAAAAGGGATGTCTCACTTGGCCTATCTCAAAGTGGCACAAATAAAGAGACTTTGGTATTTATTTGCAATGGTGTCTTGCCTCGTTCAGCCACTGATTGCCCAGTACTTTCTCCCTGTAGCCATTTCTCAAGTTCTTCTTTACTGCCGTGCTTAGTTATATGTCTGCATGTAAGCTTTAGAAAATTGGAATCTAATTGATTGCAGTTACACTTCTCTAAATATTAGTAGAAAAGTCTTTGGGAAGAGCATTTGGGAAAATGAATTGACGGTCAGTACTATAGTTCATCCAGTCTGTAGAGCTCAGTAATACAAACTGATAGGAAGGGAAAATAGGCATCATCCCGGGTATGTGGTTGACAAGGAGGACTGTTTGGTTGCTGATGTACTGTGCCTCTCTAGAAACTCCTTTGTACCCAGCCAATAACAGTGACTTTGGGGGGACATTTTAATTAACAATGACTGGATTTAAAATAAAAGTTTGAATTTGTGGGAGTCAATTTATCTGAAAAAGAGAAATATTTTCTCAAGTCGGTATATTGGACAAGAGGTGGCTGTTACATTCAGGCCTTAAGAAGGGGCTGGGGGAGGATGGTCGGTTTCCTAGATATGGTTAACCATACATCATCAGGAGAGAAATGAGCTAGTCATTGACTTCATCTAGCCAAATTCAACTGACTGATGGAATTTTTCCACTTTTCAGTGTCTTTGAATAATTTTCTTCTCTTAAATTCATGCATGCCAATAAATACAGGCATAAATATACCTTCACAGTATATACAGACACTTAGTAGGTACATAAGTGAGAATTCTGAGAAAAATCAATGTTCTGCCTATGACAATGAGTCATTCTTAATTCATATTAGAATTAAATAAGCATGAAAATCAAAGTCCATTGCATACATGATTACTGCCAGAGCAAAATGGAGTGTGAATCAAAATCCAGTTGTACGTGTCTTCGTTATGAGTGAAGTACCTGTTTAAAATGATTAAAAATGATTTAAGACAAGTTAATCTGCTCCAACAGCATGGCAGATGTAAGCAGCAGGCTTGGACCGCCAAGCCAGAGCCCTAATACTCCAACAGGTCGGTTCTTGCCGAGTGGGCTCAGGCAGTGTTGTTTTACCAGCCTGGCATCCAAGCTCTGGCACAGGTAATGCTGTTTCCAGAAGAAAAGTACTTATTGGATGTTTCTTTGGTAAATACTCCAAAGTGCCTGTTGTCTTAGAAGCAGATTCCATTCAACCCACAGAGATCTCTCTGGGTCTCTTCTTAACCCCTCTGTTCATTCTTAACCATCAGATATTTACTAAGGGCCTATTACATCTCAGGCACTGTGCAGCGTGCTGGGGGGATACAGTGGTAAACAAGACTCAGTTCCTTTGTCCCCTCTTTGTAGACCTCGCTGCCTATTGGGGGCATTCACATTTTCTTATAATATATACTACACCAGAGGAGGCATAGTGCCTTGGACCCCTTAGGAGGGGCACTGAACCCCCACATGGACTCCCATGGGGGAGTCCATGAATGCTTCTTACAGAAAGTGATGGTAGTTGGCCAGAGAAGGCATTGGCGGATGCTGTTACAGACAGAGGAAACAGTTTATGCAAAAGCCTGAAAGTGAACACTTAGTAGGCATACCTTTTATTTGATATTTACTCATAATTAAATATATATTTCCCATCTGAATATCAGATTAAAAGGCTTTTCCTGGTGGTAATTCTTTTTTAGCTTTCTTGTGTCTCCCCATAGGACCTAACACAGAACCGGGTCTATGGTAAGGGATTGACAACTGTGAATTTCCTCCTCCCTTCCCTTGAGCAGTCCCATGGGAGGGTGAATGCTGCCGTCACAGCCCTTACTGGGAGCTGATGAGTGAGGGCTACAAAGAGCATGGAGCCAGTAGATGCTGGAGGCAGGACAAGCATGAGATGAGGAAAGGCTACAGACAGCAAAGACACACTTCAGCGGTTTACAGTTTTCTTAAGACCCAACATTAACAGACTTGTCTTAGGTGAGCTCCTTTGAAATATGGGTGTTGTTGAGCTTAAAAATCTAGAGTCAGTGAGTGCTATTTTAAGCCTCCAGACCCTTGGCCTAGGAGTTCAGGGGCAAATGCAGAAAAAGGAAAGCTTGAGAGCCGGAGAGCCCACAGATTTGGGCCTTCCCGGTTAGCTCTAGGGGAATTCTAGATGCTTCAGTGTCCATTCTATGTTTAGCTTCCAGGTTTGTTCAGTTCAAAATTGTTGACCCTTGCCCTTAAACAATTTATCATTGATATTTTCTTCACGTCACTAAAATCCTGGTTTCTTAGGATCTTTTTAATACAGTGTCCCGCACAGTGAGTCCTCCAGGTTTTAGTAATATGTTTGATGTGTTCTTTTATTTTGAAGCTGGAGTAGAAACAGCTGTATAGACTTGTTTATATATATAAAAGAGAGAGCACGCCCTAAACCAGCATCTGATCCTAACCTCTCAGCTTCTAGATGTTCACAGTCATGGCAATATTCATCCAGTAGCTAATTTTTGCCCCAGCCTTCTCTTAGGGCATAGAAGCCCACTGCATTTGTAATGCTGGTCATATTGCACTTGATTACTTTTCACAGTATTGGTCTCTGCTATCAACCAGTGCTGTGCACTTGTGGGGAATGTATGATGGCCAGCAGGGCCTCTCCACACTGACTTGGATCTTGAGATAGTTCTGAGTTGGTAAATCTTTGACAGTGAGTGGCTGTCATTGTGGGCAGCCTGTTACCGTTGAGGATCAAGGAGTAGACTGTCCTGGAACTTGGGAGTTCGGTCAGAGTTCTCAGTAGTATGCATAGCTCTGCCTAACTTGCGTGGATAAAGAATTTGCTGGAAAGACATGAGACAGCTCACAGATACAGTCGGCAAACTGGAAAATCAATGGGAAAATGGACAGGGACTGGGGCTGGACCACAGCTACGTTTCTCAGACACGGCCGTGGGAAAACACAGTGGGTCAGCTCACAGCCGGTTTGCCTTCATGCCACTACCTCAAAAGTCACAGGAGTATCAGGAAGGCCAAGCCTTGGTGTTCCATGTTCACACACTGAGGTACGCCCTTTGTGGCAGACAGAGTCTGCTACAGTGGGCAGTAAAGATAAAATGAAAGCAAGCAGGTACAGACACCAGGTTACAATTCCTGGACAAATTATTCCAATGATATCCTCTTTCTATTCCTTACCTGGTTCCCCCTCTAGTTTTTGTTATTGTCATTTGCCATTGTGTTGTTCCCTTCCAGCATCACTTGTAATGTCATCAGTCAACAACAAAAAAAGAGTAGATATTCGAATCTGTTTACATGACAGTGATTTTTTTAGTATGTGAGAAAGGGGTAATGAACTCGTGGTTTAAATGGTCAAGTTTGGAAACGCTCATGAAGGGCATTTGGAGCTAACATTTGTTAAGCACCCACTCTGTGCCAGGAACTGGTATAAACCCTTTCCATATTACCTGGTTTAGGCATCACAGTAAGCCTTTGAAATGAGTACTGTTATCCCCATTTTATGGGTTAGGAACCTGAACCTAAGTGAGACTAAGACATTGTATTCACGTATTATTAATACTAAATCAGAGTAATCTTCAGACTTAGGCCTGGGAGACGTCATGTTCTCCTGCTCAATCTCAGGCATCTCTGCCTTGCTGTTCCTTAAGTAGCATCATAGGAGCTCCCTGTTTTGGTAAACGTTCCCTAATCTTTATGTCTTCGATCTTTTAATCACTTTTCCAGTGGCCCCAAATATAGATCTGTGGTTGACCATTAAAAATAAGGTTGATAAGCCAATGAAGTGTCATCATTGAGTAGTCAGGGCTGGATAACCACACACCTAAAGACCTTCTGCACTGGAAATGTTGGTGATCCTGGGGAGAGACCACCAGAGAGTGACCAGGCAGTCAGTATTTCTGGTCCTGCTTGTGGGCACTTGACTCTGGAGCAGGTGCTATGAACTTGAGGAAAATATGGATGCCATAGCAGATGCGGGTCCTTCTTGGAGGAGCTCAGGGCTTCTCAGGACCTCCTCCACCACCTAGCCTAGACACTGGGTGGTTAAGAGTTTGCCTCTGAGTTTCAAATCTTAGTTTCCCACTCCTATACTAGCTGTGGGCCCCTGAGCAAGACATGCACCCTCTCTAGGTCTCAGATTTGTCATCTTTAAAATGGGAGTGATGATAGTACCCATTTCAGAGTTTGGGGGAGAATTCGAGGAGCTCCTCCACATGAGGCGCACTAGTAAAGGCTCATCAGCACCATCAGTGAGCACAGGGTCTTCATGGTTTTCTCCTTGTTTCACATGTGGATGGCAGAAGCCAAGTCTCAGAATGATACCTCCCATCCAAGGAAGGTGGGGGCCCATGGCAGGTGCTCAGTATGTAGCTGTTGGTGAATGGAAAAGAAACAAGGGCATGGACCAGAGTTAATCTCAGCATGTACGTTCACAGCACTTTTACTCCTCAACGTTATTTTATTTTTTTTATATGTGTTGATTGTCTCTTTCCACACTAGGATATAAATGCCAAGAGGACAGGGAACGTGTTTCCATAGTGCCAAGAACAGCGCGTGTCACGTGGTAGTCACTCCATGAATATTTGAATGCATGAGTGTATGGGTTTTTTCTATGAAAAGGAACAAGCTGATGAGGAGCCTGTGGGCAGCCTCTGCCCTGGAACCTCCTGAGCCCTGGGCTGACTGTCTCATTCTTCCATCGGGCACTCCAGGCAGCCTTGTGTTCATGCTGGCTGAAGGCTGCCCACAGGAAGCTGCCTGTGCCCGCTCCTTGCCCCAGCAAACTACAGGGTCCAGGGCAGAGCCTTGCAGATTGAAAGCTGCTGAGTTATGTTGTAAGACTCGCTGGGAAATGCTGCCATTCCGATTTATTATTTTAATTGTTTTATAGTTTATACTTATGCCCTGCAGTGATTTTCCATTAAATCAGAACACTTATGTTTTCAAAAAAGAGCAGGTATGGTTGTGGGTGTATATCTTAACAGCTAATCTCTGGCAATAAAAGCTGTTTGACAGTCATCAACAGATTAGGAAATTAGTATTTGTTTAATTAACCTCCCTTAGGGACTATTAGCACATGAAAATAGCGAGTTTTTTTTTAACCTGATAAGATGACAGATTTTGCTCTTGTGTATTCTTAAGGTTTCAGGTATAATTGTTCTTGTGGTTGTTTTCATTTTTATTAGCATAAACCATTGGATTGGTAAAAATAATTACAAAATTGGAAAGAGACAAATAACACAAAGTATAATCTAATGAGTTACAATTAAACTTTTATTAATTTTATGTCATATTTACACTATATGTATATATTATACCACATAAAATATAAATATGCATATATGAATATACTATTACATATATTAATCATACTATATACTTTATCATACATACTTTGTTATACATTATATATACTTTGTTATATATAATAAAGTATACAGTATGATTAATATAACATGACATAGATATATAGAAACGTTGAGAGTTACATGTTGTCTGCGTACAGTCTCACAACACATGTTAATTATCTTTTTAGTTTTCACTGAAGTTTCAATTTTTGTCATAGCACTTGCTAAAATAAATTTTAAGTCATGATTTCTTTATTTCAGAATAGACTGCTTAAAGGATTTATTTGTCATAGATCTGAACCACCAACAAATTCCACATTCCTTTCTTCAGTTTGTTCAAAGCACTTGCTTTCTGGCTGAGAAATATTCCTTCCGCAGACCTCATTGCTCTGTTTCCGCTTGGTCTGGCTCATTTGCTGGCCAGCTAACCTACCCACACGTAGTTTCATTAGAAAACACATTAAGATATGTCCTGTACACAGGTAGAAAGTGCTGCTTGTTTTGGACCCTTAGAGTAGCTTGAGAAGAGTAAAACTGCAAATGCCAAATGTGGGTCTGCTATACTTCGTGTGCGCACCTTTGTGCCATCAGGATACTTCCATGACCTGAATCATAATTGAGAGACTTTGCTTAAAAACTGGGGGTCACTTTTTCCCAAAGCAGAGATAGGTTATCCTTTTTGAGTACCTGTCTTCCTTGAATATAACTTACTAATATTTCATCCACATCTATGGCCAAACAACCTGCTCTAGTGTGAGGATAAATCCAGCTGGTGACCACCAGCAAAGTCAGGGATTGAACAGCACTCTGAATTTTAGCTGAATGGCCTCAAGAAAATCCAAATCTTGCTCCAAGTAGAGTCTTTGGGTTAAAGAAGGTAAAAGGGAGCAGTTGGCTGGGGATGGAGTCAGAGGCAGGGGTGAGGCTGTGGCCTTCAGGAGGGCCCTGGAGAGGGAAATCTAGACTCTTCCTGCCAGGATTTGAGAAGTGGTCTTGAAGCTGTGCCCCATGCCTTATCACCTCTGCTGACTCTCCTGGATCTTCTGATACATCTCTGCAAGTTCCCTGGGGGAAGTTACATTTCAAGCCATAAGGGTCCACCTTAGCTCAATGACACTGAGCAGATTTGCAAGTAGTTCAGAAGGGATCACAGTTTAGGGAAGGGTGATTTTTAAAAAGGAGGAAGTAAAGAAATGTCCAGAGTATGGGCACCCCTTCTGATGGGCCTGGTGGAGTGGAGAGGAAAGAGAGGGCCCAGGAACACTGAGCTGATTTGGGCTGGGTCACCATTGCCCCAACTAACCTGCTCCTCAGGGACAGCCTAGGGTTGGCAAAGGAGAAGCTGCTGGATCCTTCTTGGTTGGAAGACTGGAAGGCATGTGGAGAACATGGAACTCTGGTGGGTTTTCTCTGAATAGGGTTCTTCCCACATGCAGACTCTACTGCCTTGAAAAAGGGCATGTCTCCCAGTGTCACTCCAAGAGTTATTGCTTGCTTCCTTTTTTTCCCCAAGTGGAATTCTGGAACTCTCCTTCTTTCCCATTGGCAGGTTTGAGGTTTACAGTTACTTTCTTTACTACAGCTATTCACTGGGCAGACCCTGATACACAATGCCTCTATTAGTCTGGAAAGTCTTTTCTCAAAAGACAGAACCAATTATTATTTTTATTATTATTATTTATTATTTCTAAATCAGAGTCTCAAAGCATAAAAAGAAAAAATAAATAAATATAAGTAAGGGCGCGTGACTTTATCTGCCTGGGCCTCGGCTGGATAAAAAGACCTCTAAACCACCCAAGTTCAGAGCCCTTCACTGACTGACCACGCTCTTTGTTTGAGATTCTCTTTTTGGGTTTCCCAAACACCAAAGTCCTCTGTGGTTGCTCTGTCCCAAGTCCCAACCATCAAGCGTTGTGCTTGCTTACGGATCATTTCCAGCCCTCTTCTCTTGTCACACTATATGTGATCCTCTTCTCAAAAAATCTCACCCACATTCATTCTTTTCCTCCAGCCCAAACCTTCACATATCACACCTAGTCAGCATGTCCGGTGAGGTGCTTCCAAGGGACCAATAACGTTCAGCATGCACGAGCTGAACTGCTGCTATCCTCCTGCCTCCCTCCAAAACCTGGGCCTTTCTGGTATGTCAGAAGTGCTCAGTAGATGTCCATCACATGGAGAAATGGAGGCTGTCTTTATCTCTAATCACCTTTGATTTTGTAAACTCTACCAGATTATGTCCTCCCTGATGAAGAGGAGGACTCTTCTTAACCGGCCTCATTCGCCTGAGCCTGTGCAGCCTCGTTGTCCATCAAACCACAGGTCTAGGCCCATAACAGGGCATAAGCACAGCCGTGTACCCCTTCTTATTGGCATATATGCATATATGCACATGTGCGCGCACAAACACATTTCTTAGCCGTTGGAAAGCACCGCATGGTCTTAAAGCAAATACCTTCCATGGCCAAATTAAACAAATACAAATGTAAGACTTCTTTTTTAAGAATAATAAAATCTGTTTTCTGTCCCTTCAGAGGTCAGTCCATTTTCAGCCTCCTAACCTTGAATGAGGCCTCTGATATCCTCCAAGTAACTTGGGTGACCCCCACTTTGCAGGAAGACGTGCCTTCCCTACATCCCCGTCAAATTGTGTGGAGTTACATTTGTGTTTCCTCAGCTCTTTATCTGGGCTGGGGTGACCTAAAAGGGGCTAACCAATCTCCTAGCACGTGGCTCCTTATGTGGCTGGACATGGAAGACATACGCCTACTAGTTTTGGCAGCCTCTGGTCCTGACAAAGGAGCTTGAAGTGCAGTTTTCTGGCCTTCCTGTCCGGGAATTCTGGACCCTGTATTGGGTTCTACGGTCCACTTCCGCCAGGCTCCAGGAACGCCCCCAGAAAGGTTACTCTTGGTCCTTTAGCTGGAGTGGCCCTTTCTGTGATGACAGAGTGCTGGCTGGACTTGGAGCTACAAATCTCTGGGCCCAAAAGAGGTGAAACCAGCAATCCTTGCCTTCTAAGGCAGTGATGATGTCCTGTTTCTCCCTCTGGTTTTAGAACTTGCCATCCTAGTACTCTGGCCTCATGTCCATCTCTCCTTCTAGACCCTAGACCTTTCCTTGAAAACAGGGATTGTGTCTTTCTTCCCTCTCCCTATCCTGAAACAGACTCTAAGTAGAAACTCAATAACTATTATAGAATTATTACATAGTAGGGGCAAGTAGTCAATGAATATATCAGTAATTGTAATCATGCTGCCAATTTGATGGATGCTAAAATGGACTTCATAGAGACCCTGCCCATCATTTCATTCTGACATTCAGTGAACATTGAATACTGGGTACTTTGCAGGGCCCTGAGGACCAATCTGTGAACACAAAGGCACCATCTCTGTTCTCCTGGAGTTCATGTGAGGAAACCAATAATGCTCAAGGCAATAAGCAAAATAATGACAAATTGTCATTGTTGTAGAGGAGCTGACCAAAGTGCTGTGACTGACATTAAAGGAAGGGTTGGGGGTGGTAGTGAGGGGCTGCTTCAGGTAAAGTGGCCAAGAGAGGCATCTTTGGGATAAAGGCAGAGACCTCACAACAAGAGGGTGTTGCTTGGTTCTCTTCCTGAGTATAATAGGGAGAATGGGTTGGAGAGTGCAAGAGAATGTTGGATTCAGCTGCCTCTGATGGTTTTGGCCTTAGTTTTAATAATTTTCAATAAAAATGTGTCAGTCATTCCATACATTATCTGGAAATGTGTGTTCACATCATCTGTCTGCCTGGGGCCACGATCTGTGAATTCACTTTTCTGCTCTTATTCCTTCATCCATTTGACCAGTAGGTATTGAGACACTGGGATGCATCAGACACTGTGGGGACTTGGAGACCCTGCCCTCATGGAATGGTCCCTTGTGGAGGGTAGACACTCATAGTGGAACAGGAGACAGGGACCATCCGAAGGTTCCTCTGGCCTTCTAGCCTTATCCATCATCATACACTCTCCTGATCCAAACTGGATGGATGAGGCTAGAAGGCCGTGGGGGACCACAAAGGGTCTCTCACACCATGCTAACAACCCTGCTTCTGGGGTGCCATTGAAGAATGCAAGCAGCAGGGGAGCATCATCTGATTTACATTTCGTGTAAAAATGCCTGCTGGCAAAGGTTTGCTCCAAAGTGGAAAGGGGAAACATTTGGTGTGCAACAGCCAGGACTGCAAGTTCAAGCAAGTTCTTTCACGGGCTCCAGCTGCCTTCGCTTCCTGGATCTTAGACTGGAAAGGCCCTTGGGGATTAACTCATCCAGCCGTCTTATCTCGTATTTGAGGACAGTAATGCTCAGAAAAGTGACTTGCTTGTGGTCACTCTGTCCTGGGCTCTGCCCAAACAGCTGTTTTGATGACCAAGTTGATTGGCCTGGAGAGAGATAGGGGAACTAGGTGTAAGTGTCATGACGGATCGTCAGGGTAGCTCACCCACATGCTGGAAACACAAGGCAATGCCTGTTTCCCCTCAGCAGGGATGAGGATTTTATCCATGAATATTAAGGATAAGAATGTACTTTCATTATTGTGGGTTAAAAAAAGTAATTGGATGATCATGCAATCAGATAAGCAATTCTGTAGTGATTCCAAGGCTTAATGCCCAGGTACAGCCACAGGCTGTTTATTATTATTTTTTCTGTTGGCGGGATCAACCAGGTACCAGGCTATTTATTTTGGCTTCAAACTGAGATGTTGTTTGACACCTCAGGCTTCCAGCTGTCAGTGTAGTGGCTAAAAGTCTTCTCTCTCCAGTTGAGAGGACATCTATTTGATCAAAATAGCATTGTCTGGCTTATCTGTTACATCTTATAAGCATGTTTCCATGAGTTAGAAACAACCACCACCCCAACAACTACAACTGTGTTCTCTATCCCATGAAAGGGTGGGCGTGTGGACACAATGTATATTTTTTTCTCCTCAAACAACACAGTGAAGTGATTCAGAGCATGGAAGTGGGGTCAGGCAGGGTGGACTCTGTTGCTCACTCACCACCTGTGTGTCCTGGGCCAGTCAAGTAACCCCTCAAACTCTTTTTCCTCATCTAGCAGGTAGGGATAATAACAGTCTTACCAGATTCACAGAGCACTTGTGGGATTAAATGAAGTAAGAGATAGAAAAGATTTGACACTGAGCTTGGGATACAAAAGCATTTGGAAGAAGAAAAGTTGTTAATTGTGTTGCTCCTAAATGATTGAATTTTCCTATGCAAAGACTTGGGGAGATTTTCCCTGGAGATTGGCCCAGAATGAAATATTATCTTTGACTCTCGGTTATCAGCACTGCAATGGAGAACTTGAAAAAAATTTACCTTGGGCTCAGAAACAAATTATGCTTTTTTTTTTTTTTTTTTTATGGAGGGGCAATAGACGCACTTTGCTTGTCTTTGTGTTTGGCCTCTGGTGGTCTTTGAGGGACTTGCTTCCTGAGAGTGATGGGAGGTGCCTGTGTAGAGAATGTCAGGAAGAGGGTGCCTGCCAGTCACCAACATTTGCCACAGTGTTGAGCTGGAAAAAACGTCTTTCTCTCAAGTGTATTGTTAAATTTATGAAGGTGCTGGTAACATCTGCCAGAAGAGCCAATATTCCCGTCTGATTGACCACAGTCATTCACAAGTCTCCACTATTTGTCCCAAAACAAGCAGGATTTCTTCATAATCTCCCTCGAGGGCCTGCTCTAGGACATGAAGTAATTTTTCTAATCTCTTATCTTCAAGTAACTAGAGGAATTTGCTGTTATTTCTGCAGCACTCAGGCCTGAGCTTTGTGGAATTTGCATGCCAGGGAAGTGAGGGCATTGGAAAACGAGCGAAGAATAAAGGAGCATTACAGGGCTCTTCTGTGGTGAATTTTCAAGTCAAGCATAAAAGAATTGTTTCCTATTCTTTCTGATATGTTAAGGGCCTCACGCGTGCTAACTGTTTGCTAGATGCTGTATGGTTTACAGAAGGAGAGTTTTCTGGCTGTTATTCTTAGGGAATCTACCATCAATATAGAAAGATACAATTTTCCAAATGGGAAATGATAAATTCAGATGAGATAGCTGAGTTGCAGGGTAAAGAAAACAGGATTCCACCACACATCTACAGTTTAGGTCTCAGTCACCTCCCTAGCCTTGTTTACTCACCCCCACCCCACCTCAAGTTCTTTATCTGCAAACCTATGATGATACCCGCTGCCCAGGGCTGTTGTGGGAAGGAAAGGAATACTGTATGTGATAGCACACAGTGGCAGCCAGTCCTGAGAAGTTTAAGGGTCTGGAAGCTGTCGCATGAATCCTGTTGATCAACATCTGCACAGCCTCACCCCTACCTGTGAGCCCCACTATCTTTGCTTTCTTCCCTGGGAACTTTGTGTTTCCATGCACAGTGTCATTCCCCAGTCCCGGGGAAAGGAATCTTGACTTTCTCACCGGGCTATGCTAAAAGTCTCAGTCAGTCTCGTCTCTGTTCCACATCATTTGTCCCTTTCCCCTAAGTTACAGTTGCGTATATTTCATATGTTTCGTCCCACAGCATCTATCTCAGTGCTTTATACACATAAAAGACCGTAAGTATTTTTCAAAAATAAAAGGAGTTTTAGGGATTTAGTGACTTGCACTGGCAGGGAATGTGTATTTTAAGAAATGAGTGTTAGAGACCCCTGGAGGAGGCAGAATTTCTGGGATAGCATGGATCAGGCACTGTGCTAGAGCTTTCGCAGAGGTTACATCATTCCATCATGGCAATACTATCCCCAGTTAACAGATAAGAAAACTAAGTCTTAAAGATATGTTGAACCAGCCCAACCTTATCCAGCTGGTAAGTGGCAGAGTTGAGATATAGATTCAGAACTGCCTCACTTCTTGTCTGACGTCGGGAAGAGAAAATCTGGGGACCCACCCAACATCTCAGATCACATGTAGGCACAAACAACTTCTTATACATAAATTACTATACACAGAATTAGATACATGCATAGCCAAACCTGGGAGGCAATTCTTAGAAGCCAAAATATGTGTTTCAGATTATTCTAGACACGTTGCTAGAGACATGAACAGTCAGTTTCTTTGCTGGGCACGGTGGCTCATGCCTGTAATCCTAGCACTTCGGGAGGCCAAGGCGGGTGGATCATTTGAGGTCAGGAGTTCGAGACCAGCCTGACCAACATGGTGAAACCCTGTCTCTACTAAAATTACAAAAAAAAAAAAGATCTGGACAGTAGTGGTGCATGCCTGTAATCCCAGCAACTCAGGAGGCTGAGGCAAGAGAATCGCTTGATCCTGGGAGGCGGAGGGTGCACCGAGATAGTGCCACTGCACTCTAGTCTGGACAACAGAGTGAGACCCTGTCTCAAAAAAAAAAAAAAAAAAAGTCAGTTTCTTGTCAAGTTAGAAGTAGAATTTGACCTACCACTGGTCTCATCCCATCTCCAGCATACCAGTATATATCTTGATATGAGATCTTCTTTGCATACCAGTTCTCCCTCAGTCTTAGACCATTTCTTCCCCACCTTGCAGCAAAATCACATTAGGGATCTGTTTGTACTCACTGATGCTTTTCCATTTTCCTACCCTAATAAATTAGTTAGTATAGTTGGTCTTAGAAGTCAAACTTTTTGTTTTTCCCTTGACACTATAACTGCTAGGTCTTATTTCTTTCCTGCTCAGATAGGTTTTATAGAATATTTTAAAAGTACATTGTTTAGGGAATTTCCTTTCTTGTCATGTTGTGATTTTCTGGAAGAGATCTTCACTCCTACCCCAGGAGAGCCTTCATTGTGCCATCCTGCCTTGAAGTGGGTCTGCCCTGGTAGTGTCTGTGATCCCTTGTGCTCCATGTTCTCCTCACCACAAAGATTTCTTTTCCCAGCCCAGAGGAATTTTAGTCCAAGCATCAAATAGAGATTTCCAACTCATACGTCTCTCATTTTATCTAATAGGTGGTCACAGGCAGTTATGTAGGGTCAGCCCACGCTGCCTTTTACCAGCCATGTGACCTCAGACAAGTTACCTTTTCTGAGCCTCAGTTTCCTCATACATTTAAAAATGTGGGTTGAGGATGCCAATTAGCAGGGTTGGTAGAGTCAGGATTCCCATCTCCTAGGAATAAAATGGCAGAGGATGTGCCAGGCGAATGCACCCTTTCCTTATAGCCAGGATGTGCTTTCCAAATCTCTGTCTGGCTTAGTGATCCGGGCCAGGCCATGTTAGAGCCCTAATCACTGCTTAAGACTCAGATTAGAGCAGTGGTCGTCAACCAGAGGGCCTGCAAGGGACATTTAGCAATGTCTGGAGACACAGTTGGTTGTCACAGCTGGAGAGGGGGCATACTAATAGCATCTAATGCATAGCATCTCATAGCATCTAATGCGTAGAGACCAGGATGCTAGTAAACATCCTGTAGTACACAGCACAGCCCCCCACAACACAGGATTATCCAGCCCCAAATGTCAATCTGGTCCCAGCATGCCAAGGTTAAGACACACTGGACTCAAGGGAAGCTGAAGAGCCTGGTTCTTATCACCTTCCTATAGCCCACATCCCAGTTGGCTCTTGGCACTGGGGGAGGAAGTGGGGTTCCATGGAAGTTCTCGTAAGTCTTTAGTCGAGTGGAGAGTAAAGTAGCCATCTATCCAGGTGTCAGGCAACAAGGGCTATCGCAAAGGCATTCAGGCTGAGGGGGAAATGCTAGGAGTGGCCCTCCTAAAATCAGGGACCACCAAAGATGCTATCACCATTATTACTTAGCATTGTTCTTGAGGTTCCAGTCAACACAATCAGACACAAGAAATGAATTAGAAGTATAAGTACTAAAAAGGAAGAGGTAAATTAATCATTAATAGCAGACAATTTGAAAAATCCAGAAGAATCACCTGGAAAACTGTTACAAAAATAGAGGGTTCGGTATAATGGCAGGGCACAGAATGATAAACATAAATCAATACCTAGCCTATACATGTGTGAGCAGATAGAAGATATAACAGAAGAAAGCCCCCATTTACCAGAGGAATTTAAAATATAAAATAATAGCCTGGATTATTTTGAAGTGGATTCCATTGCAATTAACACATAAACCCAAAACAACTGTGCTCTAAATAAGATACAAGTTTATTTCTTTTTCATATGAAAGTTATCTGAAGGCTGATGGTCCACTTACCATTCCTAGGACTTAGTCCTTGTCTTTATGGATGTAGGTGGCTGCTACTACTTTAGGCATTATATCCTCATTCATGCAATATACAGAATATATAGAGGAACATATATATATATATGCGTATATATGTGTGTGTATATATATACATATATACATATACATATATATATAGAGAGAGAGAGAGAGAGAGAGAATATATAGAAGGAGGAAAGAAAAAGAAGAGTAAGGCTCTTCCTTTTAAGGAGACTTCCACATATCTGATTGCCTAGAACCTAGTCACATAACTACACCCAGCTCCAAGGGCAGCTTTTAATTCTAGTTCATGGCTGCGTAGCTATGTGCCTGGCTTAAAAAATAGAAAGTAAATGTTCTCTTACAAAGGAAGAAAGTGAGAATAGATATTGGGACAACCAGCAATCTGCCATAAAATGTCATAAGAAATTTACAATATCTATATGAGAGAATTTTAAAATGCTCCTAAGGGACACAGATGACATGAAAATGGAAAGACACAAAGTATTATTGGATAAGAAGGGAAGACTTAACATCATAAAAATATGAACTCTCCCTAAGTTAATTTATAACTTTAAACATATTCACAATAAAGACATCATCAGGATTGTTTTTTAACTAGACAAATGATTCTAAAGTTCATATGGAAAAATAAACAGGAATGGCCAGGAAATTTTGAAAAATAATAATATGTAGACTGGTACTACCAAGTGTTAAAAGGCATTATAAACCTGCAATAATTAAAAGAGTGTGGCATAGAGTGACATTATAGAATAAAAGGTACAGGAAAAATTCAAGTGCACATGAGGATTTAGTACTAGTATTTGATAAAGGTGGTATTTCAATCAGTGAGGAAAAGATGACCTATTCAACGTATGGGATTGGGACAACTTACTAAGTTTCTGAAAACAAGTGAAGTTGGATATGGATCACACATCTTTTATCAGAACAAGTCCCAAATATATCAAAGATTTACATTTACCAGATGAAAACATAAAAGTACTGGGAGAAACCCTGGGAGAATACTTTTGTAACTTTGAAATGGGTAAAGCCTTTCAAATTAAGACATAAAATCCAAACCCATGATATAAAACATCAATTCAATTACATAAAAATAAATAATATTGGCATGACAAAACCACCATAAGCAATGCCAAAAGTCAAACAAAAAACTGGGATAAGTATTTGCAATTCTTATCTTATTGTATGCCCTTTCATGCATGAAGTTTGTTTCCTAATATAGAATGAGCTCCTAAAAATGGATAAAAAACAAACACCACAAAAGAAAAATGGGCAACAATTCATGGAAAAAAATACAGATCTCTTTCGAATACATGAAAACATGCTCAAACTTACAGAGAAACTTAATAATATAATGGGATACTGTTTTCACCTATCAAACTACCAAATCTTGATAATATACCATGTTGGGAAAGATATCGGAAGCAGGCACTGTCATATATTGCTGATGGACGTATAAATTGTTCTACCACCAAGAAGGGCAGTTTGGCAACATCCATCAAAATTCACATTCTTGTAGTACCTGATTCAGAAATTTATTTTCTAGGAAATGTGTATAGTTACCTTCACATATGTGCAAAATGTCCTATGTAGATGGTTATCCACAGCAGCACTGTTTGTACTAGCATATACTAGAAGCATCCTAAATGTCCCCCAATAAATACTGTGGATTATTATATAGCCACAATAAAGAATCAGAAGGCTCTTTAAGTGCCAAGACAGAAAGAGCTTCAATATATTTTAAGTGAAAAAGATAAAGTCTCAAAAAATGTGTACAGTAAGCTCCCATTTAGTTAAATGAGGGGAAATGAACATATAATCATATTTTCTTATTTATATTTAAAGTATGATCAAGAGAATACACAGGGCATGAATAAAAAGAAATCGCCTGTAGAGAGAGAAAAGGGTGACTAGGGAATGGATGCAGGAGGGAGAATTTTTACTGCGTGCCCTTTCATACTTTTTGGTTTTTTGAACACATGAAAGTATTACCTATTGAAGAAAAATTGAATGAAACTTTAAATAGATAAATGAGTATAGGCTAGTCACATTGGCTCACGTATTGGGAAAGAAATTTTGCTGGATTTTCCCCCCTCTATTAAAAAAAGACCCCCCTCCTTAAAATATGTCCCACTCCTCAAAAGTACCTGGCCTTGTATTTGAGGACCAAGTACACAGGGACTAATATCTGGGCAGTTGTCCCTCTTTGCAAAGCCGTCAGTCTCCAGCAAGTTTGATGAGCACTTGCTACACGCCTGGCCGTGTCCTGAACACTGAACACCATGGGAACTCTCAGGAGAATAGACAGCCTGCCCGGTTCTGCCCTGCCAGCAGGACCCCAAAGTAGGCAAGGCTGGGAAACCATTATTCCCAGTCCTCCTCCCCAGGAAGGTCTACAGGCCCCTAGCAAAGAGGCAGCACGGAAAACATACAGGCAGGAGACTCCTGGGGCAGGAATAAGGAGTGGAAATTCAGAGGTCCTGGGGTAGCAGTGCTGGTAAGAAAACCATAAAGGAATCTCTTAGGGAAGGACTAGCTCTTTATCTTCCTACCACCTTTCACCTCCACTGCATCCTGCCCCTACACCCACCCCTGAGCCATCATGGCCCTGGGCTTCCCTGAGCTATCCCATCCACTGAAACCCTACTCGTGAACTGCTTGCCACTGAGAGCCCAGTGCCAGGCAAGTTTAGTCCCAGAGGTGTGAGCTCTTTTGTTTATAATGGAACCGAAGACCCCCAGAGAAACAGAAAGTCCTAACAATCGCCCTTCTGGCTCCCGGAAGTCTTTGGACCCACTCTTAACTTTTTCTGTCATTAAGGAAAGGAACTTAAGTCCCTAACTCTTCCTGGACTTGGTTTTATATGGACAGTTAGAGTTTTCAAGAAATACAGAGGGGGAATTGGAGGAAGTGACCAGGGGCGGGCTTCAGGCCTCAGTGGCAAGACAGCAGGAAGAAGCATTTTGGCCAGGGCCTCCCCTAGTCATAGCCAAGGGCAGCTGCTGCATGCTGCCTGCAGACCATGCTTGGCTGTGGCAGCCACCCTGGACCACCTTTCCCCTGGGGAGAAGAAAGGGTAGAAAGCAAAGGGAGGGTGAGCATCTGGGGCCAGTGCAGGGGCAGGCAAAGAAGAGCAGGAGCTGGGGAGCAGTGAGGACTTCCTCCTTCTTTGCCCCACCTGAGGCAACCCTGGGCAGAAGGAAAGGCGGAGCCTTGCAGCCTGAGTCAGAAAAGGGGCAAGGTTCAAGCTGGCTTGGAATCTTCTGAATCCATTCAATTTATACAAAATTAGAAGAAGTCCTTCCTCAGACATAACAAAGGCTTTAAAAAGAGTGCTTAGGAGGTGGCATTTGGGGTATTTTATAAAGTTGGGCTTGGTGGCTGGCATTGGAGGAAGTCAACCAATGTGAAGGCAGGAGGGCAGAGGAGTGCAGCACACAGGGACAAGCACACTGGCTTGCAGAGCAGATCCACCAAGCCTTCACCGCCTGTAATTACCTACCTTCTTCCAGCTTCCATTGACTTATTTCTGTAAGGGTAGTTGCCACATGTGCTCCTCCTAACTCACAGAGCTATGCAATGGAACTGTTTAATGCAATTCACAGTGCTGAGCGTGGATCATGAACTGGGAGGTGCTTCCCACACATAAAGAAGCATCATTGTTGTTCCTTTTCCAATTAGTATCACCATTGTGCTGATCGTGTGTGTCATGGGGGTTGGCAGCACTGGATACTACAAAATAGGGATAGAGGGGCGTGTGACTCAGTGGGGCCCCAGCTGTCAGCTTCTCAAGGACTCAGACATTTGCAAGTGGGCAGATAGTTCACCCAGTTCCCTTGAACTTGTTTCCTTCATGAAGAAAGTGAGTGTGACAATGTTAAAGACCTTCTACTTTCACGCATATCTCATTAGTCCTTCAAATAAGCCTACAAGCATGAGCATGTCATTCTGATTCACCAGATAAGGTCACAGACCAGCAAGGTGACTTTACCACGACAAGGCTACAACCAGTGCTACAAACTCAGGCCCTGGGTCCTGGCCCAGTGTTTGTCTCACTGCTCCATCACCCACAGCCAGAGCTGGGCCTTGACCACACACAGTGGCCAGGGTGGGGGTGGGAGAACCCTGGTCCCAGGGGCTCAGCTTGGTTGGGCTCACTGTTCTTTCTGTAGTTCATGAGCATTTGCTTAGAGCAGCATATTTTATATGCTCTTTTTTCTCAAGAAGTCCCAGCTGTAAGCGGAAACGGGGTCATGGGTACAATGCAGGCAGGTCCTAAAGTGCTTCCTGCCCCACCTTTGCACTCAGGCCTGGATGCCTGGCAATGGCCGGAGTTCACATCTTGACACCAGCAGACCCCTCCTGCTTTCTGTGTGCAGACAAATGGGCCTTCTTTGCAAGACCCTTCACCCTCCATCCCAGCATAGCTGTTGCGGGGAGCCCAAGGTGGATACCACCACCCAGTCTGGGTTCTCCTACCGCGTCAGGGCTGTGGGTTCCAGGCATGGTGGCAAGGAATTCTTACCCAGAACCCCAAAGTGTAAAACAGGCCCCAAGGGAGCTGCACTGTTTGAGGCTGGCATGCCCCTATGGCTCTTGCTTGCTGCACAGAACCACGTGGGCTCTGTGGGTCCAGGTGATTCTAAGCAATGTGCCTTCCTTCCTGCCGCCAGACCTTTCCCCCACCCAGCCTGCTTGCCCCTAGGAAAGTGATCTTACAAATGCATTGTGCTCATGCAGGCAGGATGCTTATTGCTGTTAGCATGCATTTCAAATTCTTTTTCCTAGCATTCCAGGCTCTTTGAGCAAAACATTCCTGTCTTGCTTCACCATTCACTAGGGCCCAATTCTCTGGCCTCCTCACTACCTTTTGCATCAGCTATATTGGCCTTCTCCTCTCTCCCATCTTCTCTCCTCACAGTGTATCGAACCCTTATCTTCTAGCCAAGTTTCTCTTGAGGGGCGCTATTTCCTGGAAGCCCTCACTGCCTGCACTAGCTGTTTGTGGTCTCCCGCTCTGACGCACATTAGCTCTCATAGTGTTCTATAAAGTAGTGCCTGACTCTTAGGTGGTTTTATCTGTTTCGTTGATGTCCCTATGTGTCATGCTGGGACCCCCAGCTGATCCCCATGGTTAGTTCATGAGGGACAGGGGTAGATGCTTCCTTCTTTCATAGCAGGATCTGATTAATATGAATGTGGATGCGTAGCAGGGCTTCTATATATACCTACTGACTTAGCTCTATTAAACCACAGCAGTCTTGATATATTCCTGGGGTTACAGAAGTTCCTCCCTCTTGCTGAAGAAAGTGGAGGTGCCGTTAGGGGCTGACTAACATGAGAGAGAGCCCCTGGACTGAGATGGGTTTCAAGAAACACAAGCTTCTTTCAGGACTTTTTTTCTGGAGATTTCCCTAAGATAGGCACATACCTCCAACTCAAGAAGACTATATTGGGGTGAGTGACGTATTGACATTATGGTCCTGGCCTATCTTGCAGGGATTTGAAACTGGACAACATCCTTCTGGATGCAGAAGGTCACTGCAAGCTGGCTGACTTTGGGATGTGCAAGGAAGGGATTCTGAATGGTGTGACGACCACCACGTTCTGTGGGACTCCTGACTACATAGCTCCTGAGGTAAGACCTGTGTGCAAAGGTTCACCTCCTCCTGGTGCCAGGACCGAGGCAGGGGTCCAAACCCATGCACTGGGGTCATCTAGTGGTGCTGGGGGAAGGCTCTGGAAATCCAGGATGGATTCTAGGAAGGAGGGAGAAAAGGAAAGGAAAAAAGCTTGCTGATTGATGTCTGTCAAGAAGTCCTAGTGTTGGGGAGATGATGAGTGAAATGAGAGTAACAGGCTATTTCCGAAACCCGGGCAAGTTCTCACTGAACATCTCTTTCCCATCCTAGTCCAGAACCACCAATAAATCTAGGACCAAGGAAAACGTGTTGACTTTTATTATTGTTTTCATGTCTTTAAAATCAGAACAGGGTGGGCACAGTGACTCACATCTGTAATCCCAGCACTTTGGGAGGCCAAGGCAGGCAGATCGCTTGAGCCCAGGAGTTCAAGACCAGCCTGGGCAACATGGTGAAACCCTGTCTATATAAAAAATACAAAAATTAGCCAGGCATAGTGGTGCAAACCTGTAGTCCCAGCTACTTGGGAGGCTGAGGTGAAAGGATCAGTTGAGCCCAGAAGGTTGAGGCTATAGTGAGCCATAATTGCACCATTGCACTCCAGCCTGGGTGACAGAGCAAGACCGTGTCTCAATAAAAAAAAAAAGTAAAAAATAAAATCAGAATAAAGGAGCATCATTGATCATGGGAACACTTCACTTTATCAGCTACAATTTGCTAACAGTAAAACTAGGAACTGTTTGCTATTTCCCGCATAGTGGCAGTTCTACGCTGTGAGTACACAGGATGGAGCAGGAAGAGGAGAGTGACTGTGCCTCATTATATACAGATATCAGAGATGTTCACTGTGAACCACTCCAATAGGCTGCCTTTCCTGAAAGTTGTTTGGGATGTTTTGCTCGGCATGAAGTGTTTGTTTGCCTTATTCCTGCCCAAACTGAGAGATAACTAGTGTGATGTGATTCAGATTTAAGACATGGCCTGTCATAGACAATCAAAATGATCTTCATGGTTCTGAGACATGTAAGATAGGAAAGAAGTACCAATCCCCACTAAACATCGCCCATGGCGGATAGGTATTAGCACATTCAGAGCTCATTTCTTTCAGTGGGCATTGTTTGAGCACGTGCTAGGCACAAAGCAATGTGGAGATAAAGAACTGACTGAGACACTTGTCCCTATTCAAAAGAAGCTTTTGGTCTAAAGGGAGTGATAGATAAGTAAACAACTAATTAAGCAGAATAAATAGGCACATAAAAGAAGATGGTATCCTCAGGGATCAGGAAAGGCTTCTTGGAGCACCTGGTGGATGAATTGAGTTGTAAAGAATGAGGATTTCCTTTGACGGAAGGGGTGGGGAGGGTATTCCTGAAAACAACAGGATTGGAACGGGGGCAGGACAGGAAAGGAGGTTCAGCGTCCCTGGGCCCTGGATCCTTTGAGGGCAGGGTCTGTGTTTCTAATCTGGGTACTGCCAGGATCCGGCACACAAATCAGGATCTTAGAAAGGTTTGGTAAAAAATGACAACTTATGACATTCCAACATGAGCAAAGGCCAAGGGACAAAAACATCTTGGTCTTTTCCAGGACAGTTAAAAAGTGTAGCTAGATCATAGGGTTTCCTGATGCTCATAGTAATGAATGAGATTGGGATAAAGACCCAATGAATGTGGCTTTGATCCTGTAGGATCCGTGGACCCACTCAGGGTTTCAGTGGAGGAGAGTCCTAGTCAGATCCATCCCAGGAAGAAGGAAGGCCACAGCTGTGCAGATCAGAAGGCAGGGAGTGAGGGACTGATGGTCAGGAGGCTTCACAGACCACACAAGACAGGGGAGGCCTGAGGAACATCTCGAAGTGAAGGTGATGAGTAATAGGTAGTTTCCCTTTAGAATCTTTATCTTCTAAGAGATCTGAAGAGTAGGGATTTCAGTCTTTCTGCAAATGTATTTCCTTAGCAAGAACACTAGGAATTCAACCTTCAAGGAGCAATAAATGAAAGTGAGAGCTTTCAACAGGGAACTGCTTTTCTCGTGTTCTTCGTTCATTCTTCATTGTCAGAATACTCAGTTCCAGTTCCTCTGTAAGTTGATGCCATCGTTCATTCTTCATTGTCAGAATACTCAGTTCCAGTTCCTCTGTAAGTTGATGCCAGAGTCTAACAGTTGACAGCCCATATTATAGTTAAGGACCCAACCCAAGACAGAACATTCACTTTATAATGAACAAAATAGCCACTCAGCTTTCATGAAAAGCAGTCCATTGGTGAGACTCACAATGAACAACTCTGATCTCTGTTCACAATGAAGCACAGACACTCTTCCTTCCTGCTCTGGCCTTTGTGCCCACCGTGCAGAAACATCTCTGCACTGGCAATGACAATCCCTGGTCTTGCTGTAGGCAAATTACAGCTGATAAAGGTATTGCTGCCTTCATCGAGGGCTACTGGGAAGATTAAATGAGATTATGCCTCTAAAGCATTAGCCCAGTGCCCAGCCCACAGGGAGTGCTGGCTAAACGGTGGCTTCATGGTTATCATCATTGTTGGGTTGTGTGATGGGACAGGAAACGCAATCCTGAGAATTGAGTCTTGAGTCCAGATTTGACCACAAATGTACACATGAGCATTTGATGACTTGATGAAGTCACAAAATGTTTTTGAGTCTCAGGTTTCTCATCTTTCAGATGGGAGCCATAACTCCTGCCCTACCTACCTCATCAAGCTGCTTTGAGAATCTAATGAGATTAGAGCATGGAAATGCTTGAGAAAGCAGAAGCCTCTATTCAAATGGGAGAGGTGATAAGGTGCTGAGCTAACCTCAAAACCAGAGACAGCTTCGGAGGCATGAGGTCTGCCCCAAGGCTTATCTTCCTGCCACGTGATATGCCCCATGGCACCCCCTCTGCCCTCCCACTCCCAGCCCTTGCTTCCCAGGAAGTGGCCACCAGCCTTTGGTAATAGCATCATCAGGGCCAATGCCTTCTCCCTTCTCCCGAGCTCTGACGCACTTGAGGGGTTGGCTCCAGGTGACTTCCCGTGACATGGAAGCCTTGCCCTTCTGCCCAGATCCACTGCCGACAGCTAATTAGGAAGCAGATAATGAGAGCCAAGCCTAAAAGGAATCTTACAAAAGATGCCACCCAAAATGAGAAGGCTGTGGAAGGGGCCTGGAGCGGGGTGGCAGGGCGGCTCTGTGGTTTCCACAGCACCATCCAGTCTCAGCACACACAAGCCACCTTCTCCCCACCCCCTGAAGGCACAGAACCCAGCTGCCTCCTTCCGAGAAGCTGGAGGGCGGCCACTGTAGCACCCAGTGTGCCCTGAGGCTAGAAGAGAAGGGAGCATGCCCAGTAGATACACACAGTGGCCATGCATGCTAGCCAGTCACAAGATGTTGACTGTCTCCTAGATGATAGAACAGGCTGGCCACAGCAGTGGGCTCAGTAGCATGTTACAGCTCCTACCCTCTGGTACCTTATAGTTGCACTGGGGAGACCGCTGGCCATGAAAAAATAACTAACGATGCAGTGGTATGTGGAAAGTGAGAAAGTGCCTGCAACTCGTAGGAACAGGCAGGGGTCTTGAGTTGGGCGCTGTGTCTTTTGAGGTTGAGGGAGGAGTTGGCATTGGCTTTGGAGCATAGCAGAATCACTGGCTCCTCAGGACAGTGGAGCCCATAGCTTTGACCTTACAGCTCAAGGAACACTAACCACTGGGCTTAGACCAAAGGTATTAGCCAAACAGATTGCCAGCCCCAAGTAATGTAGAGTTGGCTGCATTTTCTCAAATTCCTTTTCATTCCAAATTCAGAAGATTCTAAACTGTGAGTGTTTTAACTGTTTCTAAATGCTTCTTCTATCCAAATCTTTCTAGTTCATCCTAAGCAATTTGTAACCTCTAGAAGGGTATTTTGAGTAGACCGCAGAAAGTCCAGATACTTGAATTCAGCCTCCTCTTCCCTGGCCACCATGAAATCTGAGAACTAAATTGGAGCCTTGTCCCCAGCCTGAGATATTATCTGCCCAAGGTGTCCCATGGGCTGGAATGACTAGGCATGAACTTTGCCTTTTTTTTTTTCAGGGTCCTCAAAGTGTTCCCCCTTTCAGGACATGCACTCCAACCTTGTTTCTCCTTCACTTTTTAAAATTCTTTATAGAATTATGGACCTGGATAGATCATCTCATCCACCCTCCTGTTTCTGGGCAGAGCCATGCCTAATCCCACTCTAATAAGAAGAGAAAATAATTGTGGAATGGGAATGTCACCTCATGATCTCTTCCTTGTAGAGTGGACAGCTCAGCATTTATTTTTCCTCTGAGCCAAACACATCATTGACCTGCTACATATTTTATTTATATATGTTATATTTTAAAGGCATACTGTAAAATACAAAGCTCTATACAGCTGAAAGGTGATATTAAATTCTAGTCTTTTCCATTGGATCTCATCTCCATATATATGTGTATATATATATATGTATTAATATATATATATCATTGACTTGCTGCATATTTATATGTATGTGTGTGTGTATCATGTATTTATGACATATGTGTATGGAGAGCAGATCAAATAGAATAGCCAATCAGAAAAGATCCTTTTTTTTTTTTTTGAGATAGGGTCTCACTCTGTTACCCAGGTTGAAGCGCAGTAGCATGATTATGACTCACTACACTCAACCTCCCGGGCTCAAGTGATTTTTTCCACCTCAGCCTTCTGAGAAGATGAGACTACAGACATGTACCACCATGCCCAGCTAATTTTTTTTAAGAGACAGGGTCTTACCATGTTGCCCAGGCTGGTCTCGAACTCCTGGACTCAAGTGATCCTCCCACCTCAGCCTCCCAAAGTGCTAGGATTACAGGTGTGAGCCACTGCGCCCAGCCAGAAAAGATGTCTTGTATTCAGTAGCATCATGTCATACATGCATTTAATCTAAGTGAATTTGACTCTACATATTTGGCTAGAGGAAAAAGAGAGACAGCATAGATAAGACAAGTGACCATTGTCAAAGACAAAATGCACCAGACAATCAAGGAGATGGTTCGATTCTGGCTATTGCAATAGGGGGTTCATTAGTGAAGGTGGCCCCAAAGGAAGGGGGCCTAGGGTTTTGTAGAAGCAGGCAAAGTGGGGGATTCTTCAGTGGATCTTATGGGAATCATGATGAACAATAGAGATGGGTTTTTTCTTAGAATATGCAAGAGTATAGTGGTCCTTTATAGGTGGACCATTACAGGGTGGGGGAGACTTATTCATTGCAGTTTCCTCTCCAGGAGCACAGGGCTCAGGTAAATTGAGTGTTGCACCATTTAAAGAAGACCTCTGCTCACCTTTCCACTCAGGCAGTGAGCTGTGCCCTGGACTGTGTGAGATGGGAGACCCGACCTCGCTGCACTCTGAGTCACTTACAGCTTGTTCTCTCAGTCTGCATCGTGCTCCCCTGACCCTGATTTTAGTGTCAAACTATGCAGTTTTTTAAAATGTGGCCCTCATGCCAGTCAGGAACTTTATCTGGTGCTCAAAGAAATAGGAATTTGTTCCCACTGGAAGACAGACTGTCGATGTTGACTTTGGAAAGATGATAGCCGGCCCCCAGCATAGTGCCTCCAAACTCAACTGTCACTGAATTTGCTGACTTAGAACTTCTAGGACTAGGACTCAACTGTAGGGAGGAGCAAGTTGGAATTGAAGTCCTTCCCACGGGCGTTCGTAGCACGGGTGTCACTGGGGTGGGAGCCTTTGATGGTGCCTGACATTGCTGGTTTCCTGAACAGATCCTGCAGGAGTTGGAGTATGGCCCCTCCGTGGACTGGTGGGCCCTGGGGGTGCTGATGTACGAGATGATGGCTGGACAGCCTCCCTTTGAGGCCGACAATGAGGACGACCTATTTGAGTCCATCCTCCATGACGACGTGCTGTACCCAGTCTGGCTCAGCAAGGAGGCTGTCAGCATCTTGAAAGCTGTGAGTCACTGCCCCTCACCCATGGCTGTGCTCTCCTGGGCTCCTCCCCCTACACACACACACACACACACACACACACACACACACACACACTCCCTTCTCCCTTTCTCTGTCCAGCTTTCTCCCTCCCACCTCTGCTTATCACCACGGAATGGGAAGGATTAAGGGCAGTTGCCACTGGGAGTTCAGGCACAGTGCAGAGGACTGCTACCAAGAGAATGGGGCCTGAGATGACTTGCTCTTCTGGTGGGAAAAGGAGCGCATGTCTGTGCTTCCTGAGATGAGGCACTGTGTACGTCTGTGTCCTCCAGCATTTCAGAGGGAACAGAAGCAACTCAACTGTGCTGACATCACCTCTGCCACTTCCATACCTTCCTTACCTGTGGCCTGTCTTCATCAGGGACCTGTGATGGAGAACAGAGAGGAGGGGAGGGAGGGTGGGCACCGCCCACCTGTGTCCATGACAGCATCACTGTGGCTCAAGAGCCAATCAGAAAAGATCTGGTACACTGGAAATTCATGCAGTCCTGCTGGATTTAGATACATAATACAGAGACTGACCCTGCCCTAGGAATCATCCCTCACATGGGAAAACCCCTTATGCTTTCTCAGCACAGCCATCTCTACGATGTAACAATGCTTGTACTGTGTCAAGCAAGTGATGTTACCTGTCCCCTTTTGAAATCCGTGAAAGCTGAGGTACAGGGAAGTTAAGCAAGCAGTCTGCCCAGGGTCACCCCTCTGAGCTAAGATAGGATGAGGGTGACAGCCCAGGGATCATGACTTCTAGACTTGGCTTCTTCCACTCATCTGAATGCCCCAAAATTCAGTCATTTGCACATCATAGTCACAAAATTTGCCATCTTCAAGTGTCTTCTGCACTATTACTAGCTTTTCTTGTTCTTTTAATCAACTTCCAATATTTACCTGATTATATGTATTTTACAAAGAAATTTTTTTTTTTTTTTTTTTTAGACAGAGTCTCACTGCAATGGCCAGGCTGGAGTGCAATGGTGCTATCTTGGCTCACTGCAACCTCCTCCTCCCGGGTTCAAGTGATTCTCCTGCCTCAGCCTCCTGAGTAGCTGGGATTACAGGCACCCGCCACCACGCCGGCTAATTTTTGTATTTTTAGTAGTGACAAGATTTCACCATGTTGGTCAGGCTGGCCTTGAACTCCTGACCTCAGGTGATCCCCCACCTCAGCCTCCCAAAGTGCTAGGATTACAGACATGAGCCACTGCGCCCAGCCTGTATTTTACAAAGAAATTTTATACCATTATCGTAGGTAGAAAATCAGTATCACTTGCCATAATGAATTAATGCAATTTTTTTTCAAGATGGAGTGTTGCTTTGTTACCCAGGCTGGAGTGCAGTGGTGTGATCTCGGCTCACTGCAACCTCTGCCTCTCGGGTTCAAGAGATTCTCCTGCCTCAGCCTCCCAAGTAGCTAGGATTACAGGCACCCACCACCATGCCCAGCTACTTTTTGTATTTTTAGTAGAGATGGGGTTTCGCCATGTTGGCCAGGCTGGTTCCGAACTCCTGACCTCATGATCCACCCACCTCGGCTTCCCAAAGTGCTGGGATTACAGGTGTGAGCCACTACGCCCTACCTAATGTAAATTATTGTATACAAATTTTTGAAAGATCTAAAACCATGTTGTAGGTATCTGAGGGTGCATGTACCATGTTTTAGAAAACTCCACATCAGAACATGTTACCCTTTTCTGTAGTTTTTTTTTCCTCCTTCCTTTCCTCTTTCCCTCACCTCATTCCTTCTCTCCCCTCTGCCCTTACTCTCCTCCCTCTCTCCTTCATTCATTCATTCAGTGAACTACTATCTATTGAGCACTTCCAACATGCCAGGCATGGTGCTGGATGCTGAATAAGTATTGGTGAGACCTGGTCTCTGCCTTGTGAAGTTTCCAATCCTGTGGAATTATTTATTATTTTTAATAAATTAAAAATATATCAATAGGTAGCCACAATTGGGATAAGAGAAGTGAAGGATGCAAATAGAGTATGTTCATTCATGCATTCATTTATTAAACAAATATTTATTGAGCATCTAGTAATGACTATTTATTCATTTATTCCATAAATATTTATTGGCAGGCACTATGCCAGGCGCTGGTGATACAAAGAACACAGTCTCTGCTTACAGACTAGTGAATAAATGAACAGACAAATGACTGTATATTGTACTAAATGGTAACAAGTGCAAAAAGACACACGCAGAGGCTCAGGAAATGAGGAGTAACAGGCTGCATGGGGTGCTCTTGAGTCTGGAAACGCCTGTCCCATGAGGGGACACTAAGGCGAGGTTTCAGTCAGGTGGCTACTGGGGGAAAGGGCGTCTGTTCAGAAGGAACAGCAAGTGCACAGGCCTTGGACTAGAAAACATCTGCCAGGGTGGACAACCCAAAAGGAGCTCAGGGAGAGTGGGCACGAGGAGGGTGATGGGATGGCGGTGTCTGAGTATGCAGGGCTTCTTCTTCTTCTTCGTCCTCCTCTTCCTCCTCTTCCTCCTGTTCCTCCTCTTCTTCTTCTTTTTTTTTTTTTTTTGAGACCAAGTCTTGCTCTGTCACCCAGGCTGGAGTGCAGCGGCACGATCTCTGCTCACTGCAACTTCCCCCTCACGGGTTCAAGCGATTCTCCTGCCTCAGCCTCCCGAGTAGCTGGGACTACAGGCACACACCACCATGCCTGGCTAATTTTTGTATTTTTAGTAGAGGCAGGGTTTCACCGTGTTAGCCAGGATGGTCTCCATCTCCTGACCTCGTGATCCGCCCGCCTCAGCCTCCCAAAGTGCTGGGATTACAGGAGTGAGCCTCCACGCCCGGCCTGGGTATGCAGGGCTTCTTATGCCACGAGAGCTTCCATTCGATTCCCAGTGCAGGGCTAACCCTCAGAGGACCAGACAGGGGAGGGAGCTGGCTGGTACACCTAGAAGGTAGCTCTGGCTGCTGGGGAGAGCGTGGTCTGGAGGGTGCCTCTCCTGCCAGCCTCCAAAGTCCTCCGCCGTTGCCCCAAGCCAGTGAGGAGGCCTGGGGGGTACTAGTCTTATTTAGGGATACTAGTTTGTTTATCCAACTTTCCAAATTCAATATGTGTTCTGGGCTGGGCCTCTCACTCCGAGCATGGTTCTTGCTACTCGTGGAAATTACTTCTGTTGCACTTCTCTGCCTTGATGTCCTCACGGCCCTCCCCACTCCCCCACCCCCAACCCCCCCCCACCCACCCCCCCCCCAAGCCACTGCATTTCTCCTCGGCCCCCTGTGGCTCTTTGAAGCTTTCAGGACCCCTGCCTTGGAGCCTCCCAGCCACATTCACTGGCTCAGCCAAGCCCCTCCGTGTTAAAGTCCTCCTTGTCCTTGCCCTCTGGGACTGGGTCTCCTCTGGCATTGGGCAGCTGCTTCTCCATCTCCTTTGCTACCCCTTTCTCCTGCTGCCCTCTGAGTGCCAACGTTTTCATAGGTTGACTCAGTAGCATTTTCTCAGTGAGGCTTCTTTTTTTTTTTTTTTTACAAAAAACTAAACCTTGTCCCCTTCCCTATCCGCCCTTATCCTGCTCAGTTGATACCTGATAGCAGTTTCCACTTTCTAACCCACTATATGTATTATGTATTATGTTTATTGTCTATTTCCTTCCACAAGACTGAGCTTCATGAGGGCAGGAACGTTTTCCAGCTTATTTCTCAGACGTGTCCCAAGGGCTGAGAACAGTGCCAAGCACATTGTACGAGCTATGTAACTGTTTCGTAAAAAACAGAAACAGCTCTTAGCTCTCTGTTCTTTCCATTTTATCACATATTTCAAAGTTAAATGCCTGCAAGAGCCCAGCAGGAGCTGTGGAAGGTGAACAGGACTGGGTGGGGCAGGGTAAACGGAGACCCCTCATGATCCCCCAGCAGATCTGGCTGGACTGGAACGAGGACTTCACCTCACCAGATCTGGCTTTCCAAGAGAAGCACGAAATCCAGATTTTTATGTAAAAATCTCGAAACATTAAATGATTATAACTAGTTCAATTAAATGATTACAACTAGTTCAACTGAGAGCCAAGGAAAACTTTGACCTGGGTGCCTCTTGGGTGACTCTTTGATGGACCCCTTCAAGGAGCTCTTCTCAGCTCCTTGCTGGTGTCACTCGCGGGCCCCTGTTCGGCTCCTTCATGAATGGATTCTGGTCACCGCCTCTCTTGTTCCTCAGGCCTGGGCCCCAGGTCCTCTGGGTACCCTGTGCTCTCCCCTGCACAGCACTCTCCCACTTCCCACCCTGCACTCAGGGAGGGGTATCCCCAGCCAGACCCATCTTCCAGCCTCCAGGCCTGTGTTTCCAGTTCCCTACTCACTTTCTCCCTTCAGCTGGCCAGGGGTCCCTCACATTCTGTATACTCCCAAACAGCTCTGGATGGTCCCCCGCAAATCTGCTCACTCTCAAATTCCTTGGTTCCGTAAATGGCACCCTGTCTTCCTTTCTAAACAGACCAGAAATGGGGTGCAATCCCTCTCTCCCCATCACAGCTAGCCATCAAGTCCGTTCCCCCTGCTAACCTTTTCCATTTGAGTTACCTTTCTCCATCCTTCTCCCCACTATCCCCATTGGAGCCACCACCGCCTCTCCCTTGGTGAACTGCAGGACCTCCTAACGGGCGGCCCTTCTTGTCTCGTTCTCATCTCTGTACATCCATCAGAGCGATCTCTTAAGAATGCAAATCTAGCCATTTCGCACCTCATCCCCTACTTAAAACTCATCACATTGTGATTAGATAAAGACCTTCTCTTCCACATAGCCTCCAGGGTTCTGCATCAGGCCCCGCCTCCCCCTCAGCCGTTCCCCGTCATCTGCTGGGCTCTGGCCATATTGGACCACTCTCCCCTGTGCCCTTTTTGCCTAGGTACATTCCTCCTTCAGGTCTCAGCCTAGGTGTTGCCTCTCAGGGAAAGCTTTGCCAAGTTCCTTGCCCATCACACTGTCAGAGCCTGCTGTGCTTCTCTCGTGGAGTTCATCACAGTCTCAGCTAATTGATTCTCTGGCAATTATGTGTTTCTTCTCAGCCTCCTTTACTCTTCTACATGCCCTGTGAGGGCAGGGACCGTGTCTCATCACTCACCACAGCACTTGGTACAGAATGGAGACTCATGTGTGTGCAAAGGAAGGAGAGAAGGGATTTTCATTGATGAGTACAGGGCACCTGCTAGGCAAGGCATTCAGCGAGACTGTCTGTATCCAAAAATGGCTCCCAGCCTCTTCCATTCTGACCTTCCTACAGGAAAGCACTTTAGGAAGGGCACGTCACCCAGTGGGAAGGAGCCTTGCTTAGGGGGACTCTATTGTCCAACTTTTCAAATTCTGTTTTGTTCAGTTTATATATTTAGGCCTTAAATATTTCATTATTTGCTTGCTGGTTTGATCACATGCTATTTTTTAAAAAAACACAAAGCATAAAATCAGATACAGTGAAAGGTCTCTGTCTCATCCTTGCTTCCATCTGCCCACTTCCCACACACTCTCTACTTATGTTTTGAGGCTTTTATATATCCTTCTGGAATTTCTTTAGGTATATGCAAGCAAATACAAATATAACTTCTTATTTCTTTTTCTGTGTTATACAATGGTAGGAATGCTGTACACGTATCTCATTTTCCTGTCAATGGTGTATCTTGCTTTTTCCACTCAATGAGATCTTGCAACAGGCATATCTTCATTGGTTCTGCCTCTACTTACACTTTGGAGCTGCAACTCTGAATCACTGCAGAGAACTCTCTGGGGTAATTAACTTGGGGTGGACATGGGAGCTTTTGCCTCCTGATTCCCGGAGCCCCATCTCTTCCCAAGTCAGCTGAGTAACTAAAGGAAAACCTCAGCTGCACCCGAGTCCACCAGAACACCATGCCCAGCAGAGCTGGCCACCATCCCAGGCCCCAACACCAGCCCATCACACCTCCCTGTGAGTCCCCTGCCAGCATACCAGCTGAGCCCTTTTATTTTGGAGGCCTTAGAGCAGTGGCCTTTAACTAGGGGCAATTTTGTCCTGTTCCCTTAGACATTCAGTAATGTCTGGAGATATTTTTGGTGCTGCTGGCATGTAGTAGGTAGAGGCCATGGAGGCTGCTAAACTGCCTGCAATGCACAGGACAGCTCCCCCCACCCACCCTGCAAAGAAGTATCCAGTCAAAAATGTTAATAGCATGAAGGCTGAGAAACCTTAACTTACAGAGATCCAGAAGTTAGAAGTCGTGCCTAACCGGTTAACCAGTTCGTGAGGGTGAGACATTCATGAGAAGAGCATCTTCCAACTGAGAAGAGCCTCTGGCTCAGGGGCAGCTTCCTAAGATGCCCAAACCTCTATGTGTATCCCTGACCCTGATACTTCCCCTCCCAGAAAAGGGAGGATGGGAGGAGCTGAGGAAGTGAGGAATCTACTACACCCTTGGCCTCAAAACACTTCATTTCCTCACACTGTCACTTGACTGCAGGGCCAGGCCAGGATTTCCATGACTCTAGCCACTGAGCTGTGTCTCCAAGGGCTACTGCCTATGTGAAGGTAATGCAGAACTTTAGAGAATTCCATTTGTATCATAGAAGTATGCAGTGCACAACCTGTGCAACAAGAAGTGGCTGTGCCACAGTCTCCCTCCCTCAGTACTATGCCCTGAGGCCCAGCCTTTAGCCCCTCACTCCATCATCACAATTTGCTGAGTGTACAGTGGGAACCAGGCACTGAGCCAGGTTTGGGGCAGATAAGACAGATTCCTAAATCATAGAGCTCACCAAAGGGAAGAGATGTTTAGACAAATTATAATTTAAATAAACCAGAAGCATGGGGTCTAAGATATCAACAGAGGAGGGAATGTGGGGAGGCTTCACAGAGGAGGTAGCATTTTGAGTAGTTCCTAGAGGAGGCCTAGGGACTGGAGAGGGACATTCAACCAGAGGGAAGAAAGAATGCAAACGGACAGCAAGGTAGACAGTGTTCAGGCTGAGGAGCTCCTGTGTGCCAAACTAAGGAGTATGGACTTCATGGTGGGGGCCATCCAAGGTGTTAAAGTGGGGGTCACCTTGCTGACTTGTAGATGAGAAAGATGAGGTGCACTGGTACCATTCCTGACTCACACCTACTCTCCACCCCTTTCACTCTTTATCTGGGGCTGCCCCCTCCAATCGCATTGAACTCGAGGCCAGGTGCTTTGGTTCCAAGGGCATCAGGCAAGAAATAGTTAGAGGCTCTCTCCCTTGCTGATGAAGCCTGAAATTCTACCAAAGATGTATTCCTTTGGATTATAATTTATTCTCTCAAGTTCCTCTGTTTAGATAGATATTCACCCTTCACACTATGAAATGTGACATTTTGTCTCTAACACACATGCACATACAATACATACATGCCATTATTTCGGGTAGCTATCAGAAATATTTCCACCTACTGGCACTTTTTTTCCCCAAGGTTTTATTGGTATACGTGTGCTCAATTAAATTAATGTTTACCCTCAGGACTGACTCATTTAATAGGAATAACAAGTTCACCTGGGTGTGTAGGGCTCACCAGACACCACCCAGAAAATATAAAACACATCAATGTGATTTTCACCTACAAGCATTGAAAAGGAATAAGCCTTTCTTTTTCTTGTTTTTTGTCTTTTGACCTTCATGGGCATTTTGTGTCAAGATTGCAAATTCAAATATAGAAACAGTGGAGAGGGGCTGGGTCCAGGAATAGGAAAGGGGCTGGAGGAGGTATTAGTACATTTGATCATTTACCTGGTCCTTATTCCTTATCTCAAAAAGGACTGTTGACCTCTCCGTGTAAATGAGTTTATCAGACCTCAGTCTCCCTGATGAGAAGACCTGAGAATCTGAGGGGGATCAGAGAGTCAGTAAGAGCCAGAGTGCGTAATCCCAGCTTGGTCCCTTACTAGCTGGGTGACTTTGGCCAAATTAGCTGACCTCTGTGTGCGTCTAGTGCCTCGTTTATAACATAGAGACAATGATAATACCTCGTAGGGCATTAGGATGAAATGAGTTGATACATGTACTATGTCTAGAATGGTGACTGGGACATAGTCAATTCTATGTAAGAGTTAAAGAAAACCCAACAGATGTGGCCCTTGAAAGTGCAAAGAACAGACTTGGGAGGCGATGCTGAAGATGCTGCCTTGGCTGACCTCCATCTGTCCCTTATAGCCTGTGCTGGCCAGGCCTTTCTCACTAATTCTGACTCTGTCCTCATCCCTGCAGTTCATGACGAAGAATCCCCACAAGCGCCTGGGCTGTGTGGCATCGCAGAACGGCGAGGACGCCATCAAGCAGCACCCATTCTTCAAAGAGATTGACTGGGTGCTCCTGGAGCAGAAGAAGATCAAGCCACCCTTCAAACCACGCATTGTAAGTTGGTCCCCGTGCACGTTCAGCACCATGGGTCGGGCCCAGGTACTTGCAAGACAGGCTGCGTGCACCCAGGAAGAGTGGTCAGGGGATGCGTATTACAGTAAAAATGACGAAGACCAGAGGTGGCTGAGGCTCTCCCTAAGACAATGTCTTTAGGCCCCAAGTGTTTACTATTGAAAACATGTAACCCACTACAGCAGCACCCAAGGTGATGATTTACGTGGGCCACAGAACACCTTTTGTCTTTATAGAGATTCAATTTATTTATTTTGATTGAAAATGACAAATGATACTAGTTTTCCATGTATGATAGAGACATAAGGTTTCTTTATGAAGAACTGGGTTTGTTTTCTAAATGGGTCAGTTTAAAGGAAAATATTAACTAAATAATAGCCGTGGTCATTCCATGGAACTAGCACAGAGCATGAAGCTGGGATTCACTGACTGGCAGCAGGAAGGATGGTGCTGGGGGGAGCTTCTGAGAGGCCCACTGCGTAAAAGTGCATTTCTGTGAGATACCCTCTCCCTTCTCTGCCGCACTCTCCCTTCTGCCTTCCAGATTCTCGGGCCTGCTGTGATGCCAGTTGGAGGGGGCATGTAACACAGGGCAGTTGAAGCTCAGAGCTTTCAGTCTGGGCTCGACTCACAAAATAAAGACCATGTCCTGGCAGTGGCCTTCTGCTGGAATGGGGCAAGGGTCATGTTGCAGTCCTTAAAGTTACAGTGTGTGTTATCTTAATTCTGTTATGTTGTAGCCCATTGAAGCAATCAATCATTCAGACTGAAAATTGAGGTAGCCGGCTGGCAGGCTTGCTGGGAGGTGAAGGGGGTGTGCAATGTAAGAGTTTATTAGGCAGGAGCCCCAGTGCTGTGGGGCTGTGGAACTGGGGTCCCAGGCAGGGAGGACTTGCCATCAGGCAATCAGCCCTCAGTCACCCAGCATACTGTCAGATGAGCCCCCGCTCCCCTTCTCCAAGTGCAGAAAAGACCTTCCTGTGCCTTGTGAACCATCAGAGAGGAATTCCATTCTATTCAAGGAGATTTTCTGGGGAGCCGTTATTGACAATGTTGTGATTCTCAGAAATCTTCCACGGTGGGAGTGGGAGTGGGAGTGGGAGTAGGGGTGGGGGATAGTGTCAGTGGACAGGTGTGGTCCAGGCCTCAGCCAGACTCAAGCACGTGGGGTTGAACATCCCCGGATGCTTGGTCCCGTCACCACTCCTCATTCGCTTCCTCCTTTGGTTTTCATGTTTTCGCTGGATAGCACAAGCTTGGGACAGCTCAGATTTAGGTTCACCTTCTTTCTTTGTAAATATCACTTCCTCTTCAGCCCATCTCCACCACAGCTCCAGGCCCACCATTCCAAGCCAGGAGGGCTTAGACTCTAAGTTCCCTGGGCTAACTGTCCCCTGCTGCCACAGGGCTCCCTGCACATGCCAGCCTGCCCCATTGCTGGGGGCTGAGGGCCTCTGCCAGTCACTTTTAAGGAAAGGATTAACTGTGCCCCTGGCAAAATAGGGGAAGTAGGACCCCAGAGGCCTAAAAAAGGAGGAGGAGAAACTAAAGGCTCAGATAGTAGGGTGAATTTTAACTTCTATTTAATCTAAGTTAATCAACCCAAAGAAAAATTAGAAGTAGTGCTAAGTGAAGAATCCAGGCCCAACTAACAGAAACACAGGATGAGACTGAAGCTGAGGGGATTATCAGTGCAGGGCTACAAGATGACTTAAACTCGAGTCTCCAGGTCTCAGCAAAACCACATTAAACCAGGCTTATGGAGCACCAGGCCCCAGCTGTACTGGCAGAGACGGAGGAGCAGCCCCTTCCTGCTTGGGGAAGAGTGGGGAGGACAAGTGAAGCCCAGAGGGAACCATCAGCAAGGGGTGTGAGGAGAGAGAGGGTCTGGGGTGTGGCAGAGGAAGCCAGGGGGTTTTTATTGAGAGGCCACTGGGTGGGAAGGAAGTAGGGAAGAACCTTAATCATAAAAGGCACAAAGGAGGTTTTAGAGTGTGGATTCATGAAGAATCGTCTCTCCCTGAGGTATAGCAGATTCCAGAACACTGGCAAAGCCCTTCCCGTCACAGGAATCCCTCACTGGGACTCCCAACTTTTAGTTTGAGACTTTGAGCCAATGAAAGTGCAGGCCTTCTGAGAGGCATCCCTCTTTGAGCAGCATATGGCAGGAAGGGTATGAAGAACAGGGGTGAGGTGAACAGGTGTGGGTCTGAGGGATAGGGAAAAGCCTAGACAGAAAGGAAGAGAGGGAAGGACAAACCGGGAGGGAGGCAGGCACGTGACTTACTCCACTAACACGCAGGCATTGCCTTGCCTCAGACAGGCAGGGAGCCCCTTAAAGCTCTCCCTGGCCAGAAGTGAAGGTGTTCCTGTGGGCAGGGGTATGAGGGGGCCTGGGAGCCAGCAGGAGGAAATATATCCCTGGGTCAGGGGTCAGGCAGGAGTCCACCTCTGCCTGGATGTCTAGAGCAAAAAGTACCTGTGCTTTCTGTCCTTGGGCCTCTTGGGAGCTCCCCCTTGGGACTAAAGAGCCAGAAAGACCCTGTTTGCTTTCTTTTGCCTGGAGGGTCAAGGAAGCTTCCAGGGTCCTTATCACCCCCTGAGAGGATGGCAAAGAGAAAGGATGGGGCTGTCCAGGAGCTCCCACCAATTTCAAAACTGCCTCGGTCAGACTTCCTAAAGACTGACTTCATCATTGCCTTGAAGTGATCTCCTGCGCATGTTCCCACTCTCCCTGCCTCCCCAGACCTTCAGAGTTAACCTCAATGCTCAGTGCTGTGGAGGGGGGCGGGGTCAGGGGAGAGGGTATTGATTAGGTAGGTTTGAATTCAGTTGGGAGGAGAGAATTAGAACATCTGGAAAAAGGAAGGCTAAAACGGAAAGCTGACGTTGTGTAAGAGGTGTTTCTGGCCACACTTTGAGCTGAGTAATGTTGATCCTTAGAGAGTTCTCAGCTGCAGGTCTTTAAAGACTTCTTCAAGTTATTTAAATGTCTGACATTTACAGCCTTGGCACTAGAGATTTCTCTCAGGAGAAATACCAAAATTGGGGAAAAAAATAAAAGAGAGTGGTCCACATCTAGTTAGCAGGTTGGAAAAGTGACCCAAATCTGTCCCTAAGTCAAAAGCTCTTTTCTGAAAAATGTCGATGGCACCAGCCCGAGTCATCCATGGGCTTGTGTAGAAAAAGCAGAAATAAATTTTAAATAGGATTAAAGCCCAAGGGTTAAAGCCCATGGCAGTGATGCACATACTGCATTTCTCATCTCAGAAAGCCTCAAAAGACTAATGGGAAGACTCACTTGAGGTTTTCATACGCCATCGCGCCCCTGTAACCAACTCAGGGTTGACCCCGGGGATGTGGGTGCCTGCCTAGCTCAGGTACCAGCAGTGAGGACAACTCTGTGCTGCATAAGCAGAGTCAGCCTTACCACAGGCAAAACAGATGGCCACCCACAGAGGCCACTGGAGAGCCACGGGGAAGCGGAGGTGCACCCCACAGAGGGCACTGAGAGACAGAGGGAAGCTGAGGCACATCCCCACAGAGGCCACTGAGAGCCATGGGGAAGCTGAGGTGCACCCCACAGAGGCCACTGAGAGACATGGGGAAGCTGAGTTGTACCCCACAGAGGCCACGGGAAAGGTGAGGTGCACCCCACAGAGGCCACTGAGAGACACAGGGAAGCTGAGGTGCATCCCCACAGAGGCCACTGAGAGACACGGGGAAGCTGAGGTGCACCCCACAGAGGCCACTGAGAGCCATGGGGAAGCTGAGGTGCACCCCACAGAGGCCACTGAGAGACACGGGGAAGCTGCGTTGTACCCCACAGAGGCCACTGAGAGACACGGGGAAGCTGAGGCGCACCCCACAGAGGCCACTGAGAGACACAGGGAAGCTGAGGCACACCCCACAGAGGCCACTGAGAGACACGGGGAAGCTGAGGCACACCCCACAGAGGCCACTGAGAGACACAGGGAAGCTGAGGTGTACCCCACAGAGGCCACGGGAAAGGTGAGGCACACCCCACAGAGGCCACTGAGAGACACAGGGAAGCTGAGGCACATCCCCACAGAGGCCACTGAGAGCCATGGGGAAGCTGAGGTGCACCCCACAGAGGCCACTGAGAGACACAGGGAAGCTGAGGTGCATCCCCACAGAGGCCACTGAGAGACACGGGGAAGCTGAGGTGCACCCCACAGAGGCCACTGAGAGACACGGGGAAGCTGAGGCGCACCCCACAGAGGCCACTGAGAGACACGGGGAAGCTGAGGTATACCCCACAGAGGCCACTGAGAGACACAGGGAAGCTGAGGCGCACCCCACAGAGGCCACTGAGAGACACGGGGAAGCTGAGGCACACCCCACAGAGGCCACTGAGAGACACAGGGAAGCTGAGGCACACCCCACAGAGGCCACTGAGAGACACAGGGAAGCTGAGGCACACCCCACAGAGGCCACTGAGAGACAGGGGGAAGCTGAGGCACACCCCACAGAGGCCACTGAGAGACACAGGGAAGCTGAGGTGTACCCCACAGAGGCCACGGGAAAGGTGAGGCACACCCCACAGAGGCCACTGAGAGACACAGGGAAGCTGAGGTGCATCCCCATAGAGGCCACTGAGAGACACGGGGAAGCTGAGGTACACCCCACAGAGGCCACTGAGAGCCATGGGGAAGCTGAGGTGCACCCCACAGAGGCCACTGAGAGACACGGGGAAGCTGAGGTGTACCCTACAGAGGCCACGGGAAAGGTGAGGTGCACCCCACAGAGGCCACTGAGAGACACAGGGAAGCTGAGGTGCATCCCCACAGAGGCCACTGAGAGACACGGGGAAGCTGAGGCGCACCCCACAGAGGCCACTGAGAGACACGGGGAAGCTGAGGTGTACCCCACAGAGGCCACTGAGAGACACAGGGAAGCTGAGGTGCACCCCACAGAGGCCACTGAGAGACACGGGGAAGCTGAGGCACATCCCCACAGAGGCCACCGAGAGACACAGGGAAGCTGAGATGCCTCCCACAGAGGCCACTGGGGAGACACGGGGAAGCTGAGCTTCATCCCCACAGAGGCCACTGAGAGACACAGGGAAGCTGAGGTGCACCCCACAGAGGCCACGGGAAAGGTGAGGCACACCCCACAGAGGCCACTGAGAGACACGGGGAAGCTGAGGTGCACCCCACAGAGGTTGTGGTGAGGTGGCTTCTATTCAGGGGGCAGATTGCCATCACAAGACAGGATATCAAATAACTTGAGGACATGTGAGATGCCTTCCTAGCAGAGCTGGGAAAGAAAGGGCTTTGACAGAGGGAAGAGGGAAAACTGGTTTAGATCCCAACATTGGGAAAAAAACCTCCAAGTTACCGGATCACAAGCAGCCAGGGACAATGTGCAGTTGTTGGTCCTGGGTCTTTGACAGACTCCAGGTCAAAGGCAAGACACTGTGAGAAGGGAAAGGATCAAGTCTGTGAGCAAACACCATCAGCCTTGCAATTTGATGGTGGCCTCAAGGAGACATTGGGTGTGTGTTTAAACAAGCAAGGAAGGCAGCTGTACAAGTGCCCTAATCTGGTAAAACTGAATACCTCCAAGGTGACTCAGTCAAGTGCCTGAAGCCCCTGAGGGAGCTCCAGGTTTCCTCTGTCGTGGGTTACCTCCACTTGCTTCCAAGCCATGCCCTTTTGGCATCATACTAGAATGACACCAGTCTCCAGAAACCTGAATTACCCCACTCCTCAGCTGGCCATACTGAATCTGGGTGACCTGGAGGGGGTGCCTTGCCTGTCTGATACAAGGAGGACCTGGTTTTGTCAGGTGGTTGGTGCTGGAGGTGAGGCTGGAAGAAGTCATGTCACTTACAGGAGCCAGGATGCAGTGGCATATTTTTGCAGAGCTCCTGACCCTCTCCACTCTCACTACAAGGACAGAGCCCCTTCGTGGAAGAACCTGCCAGGCACAACAAGGCTGTACTCTGCCCAGGCTGGCTCACTAGAGGCTGGGGGCCCCTGGGTCACCACCACAGAGGCCGAGGATGCAACAGCACAACAGCTTTCAGGCCTGACTTCCATTCCTGCACAGGAAGCCTCGCCCCTCTGAAGCTATCACCAAGGAGATTGTCCAGATTCATAGCTGGAATTTGGCCTCTGGTCAGGTTCCATCACATACCTCAATTGGCTTCTATTCCCCCCAGGCTTTTGCCTTCTTGAGATGTCTGCTAAGCTGAGATTTCTGCTCCCCCGGCTCCTAAGCCTCCCTTGTCTAACCCCTGCCCTGACTCACCAGCTGTCACTAGTCCAACTGGGTTTCCTGACTACAGGCCAACATCCCTTTGTACTAACCCCCACCCAGTGCAGTTTTCAGTGGCCTCTGCTTCAGCGTGGAGACTTTCCTGTCTTTCGTTCTCTCAGCTCTCTTACGTACTCTCCCTCCTCCACTTTCCCTTTTGTATTCCTCTTGTTCACCCTCTGTCCACCCACATAATGAACTGAGTTTGTGCAAGCGATGTGCCATCAACACCAAACCAAAGACTTTGCACCATCATGTACTCAAGTCAATTTTCCGGGGGTGGCTTGCTTCAGAGCAAGGACACACAGTGGGGGGCTGTTTGGTGGCAAATACTCCAGCACTGAGGGGTTGGGGAGACAGGAAAGCCAGCAAGGCTGGAGCCAAAGCCTTCGATGCTGGAGAAAATCTCCAACCCTAGAATGCACTGGTCTATCCCATTGGGGATTTCATCCCAAGATGATGGCATTGTCTAATTGCCAATAACAGTAGCACATTTCGCTTTTGTGTTACTGATGGGCTTGCCTTCTTTGGGGACTGGAGGGGCAGAGCAATGTGTTTGGTGTGGTTGAAGGGCATCATCTGACCTTGCAGATCTTGGGGATGTTCTGCTCACTCCTGGCTTCTCTGCTGTGTACCCATTCCTTCCCCTCAAAAGCGTTCAGCTCTGAGACTCTGGCTCCCAGGGCTTCAGCACTGGAATGGGGGGAAGCCAGCGTAGGAGGGAGAGATTTGCCTCCCCAGAAACCTAGTTGTCCTCAGTGAAAGCCAGAGGCAATGAGGGAAATGCTGGCCAAGTAAACTTCTCTTTGTGTACATGTTCTCTCTTTTCAAGTTTGCTTCAGTGTGAATGTCCCTCTTTAAGGTAAGGCCTCCAGAGTGGGGAGTCTCTCCAGGTAGGTGAGCCCTCAGGCCCGGTGACATAGAGGCCCCTCTCAACCTCATGATCCGTTTCCATCCAGCCATCCGCGCTGCATGGCGGGACCCCCGAGGGAGGCCTCTCCTGCATGCTCCTGCATGACTGGGCTGTGCTGAGAGAAAACCTGGGAAGTGGGCTCGAGACCCGCACACTTCACCAAGTTAGCGACCTGAGGAGGAGCCCTGTTGAACAGGCAGCCCCTTCCCCTGAAGCCAGCCCACCTGCCTAGGGACCACCTGATAACATGGGTTGTGATGATGGAGGCCAGTCATGACACCATCCTCATCCTCTGTCCTGGCAGAGCTGGGGCAGGAGCAATGCTGGGTTCTGCAGCCCCTCATGAGGACATCCCCCTGGACTGTGTCCACCACATCCAAGCGGCTTACCATCCAAGAGGCTCCAAGAGCCCTCCAAGAGCCAGGGCTCTGATCCAGGACTGGAGGGCATGGGAAAAGTCCAGAAACCTGTTTTTGGTGGTTGACCCAGCGGGTGGCATGGTACAGTGGACAGGATACTGGCTTTGACTTCTGAGAGACTTGGGTTGGAATAAAATTGCTCTCACAGGAAAGCCATATGACACTCAGAATTCACCTCACCCCTGGACCTCTGGCTTCCTTGAGCCTCCTTATCTGTAAAATTGGGATACTATGAGAATTCTTCCCTCATGGAATTATTAACAGGAATAGCTGGGTACTGTGGTTCATACCTGTAATTCCAGCACTTTGGGAGGCCAAGGCAGGCAGATCACTTGCACTCAGGAGTTCGAGACAAGCCTGGGCAACACGGCAAAACCCTGTCTCTACAAAAAATGCAAAAAGTAGCCAGGCGTGGTGGCATGCACTTGTAGTCCCAGCTACTTGGGAGGCTGGGGTGGGAGGATTGCTTGAGCCCAGGAGGTTGAGGCTGTAGTGAGCCATGTTCATGCTACTGCACTCCAGCCTGGGTGACGAAGGGAGATCCTGTCTCAAAAAGAATTATAAACAGGAATAGAATAAGTCTAAGCTACTTTGTGCACTGTAGATTCTCAATGAATTTTAATTCCTCTCTCTCCATTCACCACCCCTACCCTGGCCTTTTAACTTCTTCTCATCCCCAAACTCCAAGAATCAAGAGTTAAGAATTGCAGGAGGTTGGTGTGATGTTTGGAGGCTGGGCTTTGGAATCAGATGCAACCAGGTTCTAATTTGGGCTGTGGGATATTGGGAAAGTCACCACTTCTCTCTGAGCCTCGGTATGCCGATCATAGCATGGGGGTTATAAATATCTACCACCTGGGGTTGCTGTGAAGCGTCAACAAACCTAATTACCTGAAATGAGTAGCACAGTGCCTGATACAGGTGAACACTTGGATGGTGTTGATGCTGATGGTGAGGAGGACAACAGGAGCCTGAGGCCAAGGGAGGCTGGACTGGACAACACTCCTGTCCCAGAGGGACTGAGGGGCCAGGAGTTCAGATGAGGGGATGGCACCATCCAGCAAGGCACCAGCCATTACAGGGCAGAAAGCATCTGAAGGCAGGGAAGGAGCACAGTTCAGAATGCTGAGGCGCCTGCGGGGGCGTCATTCCAGCACAGCCACTGATATGAGCTGGGGAGTGCCAAGGGAAGGGAGGTACTGCGAGGGTAACTCACCCCAGGTGCCAGCATTCCAAGCCCTTTTTGCCTCTTGGGATGGCACCCCAAGTTCTGCCACATTTTCTCAGCACCCCCCGCCCCACCCCCCGTCCCCTGCTTTTACTCTGTGGCCATGCTTACCACGTTGACGTTCCCTGCCTTCATTCTCAGTAGTGTTTTTGCTGGGTACAGCTGTGCGGCCCTCAGCACCCCAGCCTTGAAGTGGTAGCAGTCACCAGTGAGACCCTGTTCCAGCACAGCACGCTCCCAAATATTTCTAAGCGAAACAGCCTCAGTGGAGCATCTTTGACTCTGGACAAGTGATTTCGCCATTTTAGAATTCTGATTGCAGGAATTTTGCCATTTGAGAATTCTGATGGCAGGAACAATGATTTCACCATTAGAGAATTCTGATTGCAGGAACGTTCCTGTGGCCTGGGATTGGGAGGGCCGACGAACACATCATTTTCATCCCCTACCCCCACTCCAGGGAAGAGTTTGAGGCCTGGGCTGGCCTGGGCTTTGCTGGGCACTTTCATAAGCTCCTAAGCTTTTCTTTGTGTCTTAATGGCCGTTACTTTGGTATATGCCTTCCTGGGTTCATCAGACTAGTGTTTCTTGAACTTAGTCTCCTCCCAGACCCACCTGCACTTGAAGTAACACACATACAACTCACCTGGGAGCATGGGAGGACTTCCTAGGCCATGCCTGATCAAACCAGAGGACAGCAGGAGGAATCAGGGAATGTTTGCTAGAGGAGCTGGAACTTGACAGAAAGCTGGGAGGGATCAGGAAGAAAGAACTATCTGCGAAAGGCATAAAAGGAGAAAGGGAAAGGCAAGATTCAGATCAGTTATATTCAACAAGTGTTTGTTGAACATGTCCTTTGCGCCCTCTGTGAAGCCCTGAAGCCCTAGAGGGAGAAGCTTGACAAAGGCAAGGAAAGAATCTTCTGCCATCACCCTAACATTGCCACCTTGAAAAGCTTCGATGGCAGAAGACTTGGTAATGCAAAATACTTAAGGGATAGTAGGCAGTAGGGTAGAATCCAGCATCTGACTCCTAACAGGATGCTCATTTGCAAGAGGAATTTGGAGCTCTGCCTTTCAAGGTTTGAGGACAGAAAGAAGAGGGCCTCCCCAAACAGGCTGGGAGCCAGGGTTTCTGTGGGTCCTGAGAGCCTATGTCAGCCCCCTTCTCGTCTTGGGTCTTGCAGAAGATCATATCCAAGTGGGTCTGCACTGCTGGATAAGCAATGCCCTCCTGCCTATCTCTGCGGAGAGGACTAAAGGATGGTCTGGCTGCCAGGAGGGACAGGGGTCAGAGCCTGGTTCGTGTGTATTGAAGTGAAGGCAGACAGAGCCTCATCCCTCCCTCACAGAAGGGCTCAGCCCTCCAGCCAGAATTTGTTCCCTGAAGGGTACAGGCACCAAGGGGCACTTTGCAAGCTGACTGGGGGGGGGGGTGTGTTCTGCCCACATCAAGTGGAGGACCTTTGATCTCCAGAGGCATATATGTCATGGAGAAGAGACACTCTGGGGAATCCAGTTTTGCACTTGGGGGATCAGTGCCTTCTTAACTTCCCATTGTTTGTGCTGGGGAAGGGGATGGTAACAGAATTAGGTTTGGCCTAAACATTCCATTGTTATTCTGGAATTCTGGGATTTGACTAATACACCGTGGGTTTGTGAAGGTTCATTAAGTTTCCACATCAACCTCAGTCTCCTCACTGTGAGAAGGCCTGGCCACATAGCAGCAGCCCTTCACCCTCCATGTTCCTCTGGCTACTCCTTTCTGGACCTACTTAGCCTTAACAGCAGCTTTCTTGGAGCACAGAGCTTGGAGATCAATGGAGTATTTCAGGTGTGAGAGGCCAGTAGGTGTGGAAGAGGGTGGCGAATGGCTAGGCCAGGGAACTATGAAATATATTTGCCTTAAGTAAGGAGATGGAAAGATAAGCCCTCCAGAGTAGGGCTTATCAACTGAGATGACTTAGAAAATAAACCAGACCCTGACCTAGGACTTTAGCCGCACTCCTTCCCCCCTAGCGCAGCAGCTGACATATCAGCTAGTGTTGGCAGTAACAGGATTTGCAGACTTCCTGGGAGGCGTGGCAGACTCAGACTATAGGGACCTGGGGTGTGGGTGTTCAACCAAATAATTGAGAAGACAGTCACCCCAAAATGTGGCACTTCAGATTGAAGCACCCACCTTGTATCACAGGCAGTGAGCTAAGGGGAAGTGCTGGACAGAACTGTTACTATCTGTGAGATGCTGAGAAATCCACTGAATCTCTCTGCTCCTTTCCTGTAAAATGAGGGACTTAAGTAATCCCTAAGATTTCTTCCAGCCCCAGCCATGTGAGAGCAGGGATTTGCAGGGTTTTTTTAATGTATTGCGATAAAATTTACATAGAATAAATGCACCCATTTCAAGTCCACATTCTGATGCATCTGAAAAATGTCATACACCCGTGTGACCACCAGCACAATAAGTATATAGAACACCTCCATCCTCCCAAGAAGTTTCCTGCCCATAGCCCCAGGCAACCCTGGTCTGCTTTCTGTCACTGGAGATTAGATTCGTCTTTTCTAGAGTTTCTTATAAATGGAGCCACATAGCATGTACTTTTTTTGTCTCTGCCTTCTTTCACTCAGCATCATGTTTTTGAGATTTGGGACTTATAATTTTAACTTTAGTATGGAAATTTCCAAACATATATAAAAGTAGAGCAAATCATTGAATGAGTCCCCATGTGTTCATCATCCAGCGTCAACAATTAGCAATGCACAGTAATTAGCAATTAGCAATCAAGGGAGAGAGTTACATCTGTTTTGTTCACAAGTGCATCCCCAGCAGTTAGAACAATTCCTGGCACACAGTAGGTATTCAATCTATATTTGTGGAATGAACAAATGAATTCCCCAGATATACAGTGTTTTTTTCAGCTCTATCTCAAAATTCTCTTCTCACCTTTTATGGCTCAAGATCAGTTCCAGTATATGCCCGGGAATTTGGGGGTCATAAGATCCTGCATTAGGAAACCTGAAATTATTGTTGAATGGTGAGAGAAGGTGGGTGACTTCGTCTTGACTTGAGAGGCACATATTAGAATGTTTACAGTTCCCATTTCACAGGCAGTGCAATAATCCTGGGCCAAGAGAACTGATCTCTATCTAGAACATTTTCCTAAATAAGTGGGGGAGAGATTGGTAAGTGGAGGAACTGGGCCTTTGCCAGGGCCAGATTGGAAAGTTTCTTCTTTGGATACCAAAAATATCCCTGGAATGGTAAACCCAACAGCTGTCAGCAATAACACGGCTTTAAAAAGTAGATGATAAATGAAAAAGATCCCCCAGTTAGAAGCAGAATGAGTCCAAGTTGCCACTGTTTTCTTACCCACTTCCAGCTGGAGACACAGGCTCCTGCTGCATCGCCAGGCTCGGGTCCTGCCACTGCACATCCCGCTGCGGGGGGCCAGCTCACTGCAGGGCCTGGCTCAGCAAGCTCAGGCCCCAGGCAAGCCAGCTCAGGCAGGGTACTGTCTCCTTCTAAGGCTCTTTATTCCTGGATAGCCACACAGTATTTTCGACATCATGTTCTGTCCCAGGCCTCTCCTGGGGTGCCCCAATGTCTACGAAATAACCCCAAAAGACTTGGTGGTGATGGTGGCCTCTTGCACTGTGAGGGGTACACAGCAGAATGCAGTTGTTTGTTTGATGTTAACGCAGCAACACCGCTATTGATAGAAACCATTGAACTGGCAGCTTATGCTGGGCACAGTGCTGCGTGTCTTTGTGCAGATGGCTGCATTGATGCCTCCCGGCAGTTCTTCATGGGAGGCAGGATAGTACATGCCAGGGGCACAGCCTAGGGGTCAGAACAAGCTGATTCCAAGTCCTGACCCCACCTCTTGCCCAGCCTGCCTGTTAGACAAGACGTCTAATGCCTCCGAGCCCATTTCCCCATCTTTACAATGGAGATGTGATCACAGCACTCTCCTCCCTGTGGAGTGGGTGTGAGGTTACAAGAGCCGGGTGTTGAAGGCATCAAAGCACTGGCAAAGTCTCCATCTGCAGCTTTGTTATGTTTTCGTCCTAAAGAAGCTAAGGCTGTCCCAGGCACTGAGCTGGTGCTAAAAACACAAGGCAGATGCCCATGTGGAGCTCCAGTCCAGTGGAAAAGACACCTCAGACTGAGTCATCATAGCTCCAGTTATGAGGAGTACCAGGAAACAGAACCCCAGCACAAGGGTCAAGGTATATATAGGAGGGGACTAGCCTGGTTTGGGGATCATTCCCCCAGGAAGAGGCATTTCCTTTCCTGTACAGCAGCAGCAGACACGTCCCTTGAGTGGCCTCAGGAATGGTTTCAGAGCTCACGTGCAGCATCCTCTTAGTTCGACTCTTGGAGGGCCAGTGCGCTCAACGGTGGAGAGAATGGCTGTGGCTCTCTGCCGTCCTCCAGAGACTCTGCAGGGTTCATTCCATTAGCTGGAAGCCTGCAAAGCCAGGCTGAGCTGGGCCCTGCTAGTGTCAGAAGCGCCAGGCCCTCTTTCCCCCCAGACACTGCCAGCCTCTTGCAGGAGCCGAGACTCCTGGGGCACTTAGCGACATACCCAGGCCATTTCTAAATCCCAGACTGGATGTCATCTGGGGCCAGTGTGCACTGGATGGACGATGTGGACTCATCCATAATCAGGTGGCCCCATGTGGCCGGAATGTGTACTTTATATTTTTGTTACCAAATTTCAGAATCAACGTGTCACAGCCAAAGGAGTGCATAGGTGTGGGCCTGGGCAGGCCTGGGCGGGCCTGGGCGGCCCTGGGAGGGTTTGAGGAGCAGGAATAAGCGCCATCCCTCAGAACTGCCCAGAAATGCCTCCTTCACTAACAAGAATGGAGACATAATGTGTTTGGAGCTAACGCTTTGAGACTATTGACTTCACCTGCACTTAGAAGACACCTCTGGAAAGAGGCTTAGATACACAGTCTACATCCAGGGGAGTGTTCTCAGCCATTTTTACATGAGACAGCCTTCCCCACAGAGCACCGTATAGTCACTAAGTCCAGAGGGGATGCCCCGTGCTGGGGACCCTTGTGGTCTGAAAGACTTAAGCAAAAGGGGGCACTTCAGGTCCTGAAAATACTTCTCAGGGCTTTCTCCTTTATGTGGATTCCTCAGAGACAGTTATTGTACCACTTAGAAAGCCAGGCTTTTTATAATGGAAATGTTTAAATCAGTGGTTCTTAACTTGGCAGTGGTATCACTACCCCCTTGGAGAATCTGATACAGTAAACTCTGTCTCCAGGAAAACCCCAAGGTGTCACAAACACAGTACACTGTTCTATATTCTACCAGGCTCGTGGAAACCCTGAAGCCATCCTTTGAGGCAGGGGTCTGCAAACTGCAGCCCAGGGCCAAATCCAGCCCACCACCTGCTTTTGTGCAGCCCTAGAATAAGAATGGTTTCAACATTTTATTAATGGTTGAAGAATACTATTTCATGACACATGAACACTGTATGAAATTCAAACATCAGTGCCCATAAAGTTTTATCGGAACACAGCCATGGTCATTCATTTACACAAGTTCATGCTGCTTTTGGGCTACAGTGGCAGAGCGGAGTGGTTATGACAGAGACCATATGGCTCACAACATCTAAAATATTTACTACCTGGCCTTTCACAGAAAAAAATGGCAACCCTTGCTCCAGGGGTGGGAACCCCATTTAAGAAGCTTACTTTATATTCCTTACTTTTGCTTACAAATGATTGAGCCATGGAATTTAGACATAGAAGCAGCATTGAAAGTCTCCTTGAAAAGCTTCTCACTTTACCAACAGCACACAAGGAACATGTTCCCCAGTTTCGCAGGAGCAAGAGCCAGGAAGGGGCTCTCTCCTGGGCCCTCCCTTTCTTCTGTAGGTTTCTGAATTGGCACTGCCTTCCAAAGGAACCTTTGGGTAGTTGCCCTGAAGTTTTGTTTCAAAGCATCATAACACATGTTAGAAGTTTGGTGGCAACTTCTTTATAACAGGGACACCTGCTTGCCTCTGTGATGGCAATCCCTGAAAGCTGTGTCTATAGACCCCAGCTAATTCCCAGACAAACCATAGTTGGCTGAACTCCTTTGATCTCTATTTGCTGAGTGTAGGGGAGGAGGTTTGCTGTTAGCTAATACCTGAAGTAGAGTTTTCTTTTTTCCTAAAGTAACTTCTCACATGGAATTTGTAAAAAAAATTTTTTTTTATAGTTTAGCAAACAATAATGAGACTGGAGATGGGAAATAGTTGAATTCCATCAAACAGCAGACCTGATAAAATTCAGCTGTGGTTGATTGTTCAGAATGCCTGGCGGTCTGAGAGAATTTGGTCCATTTAGAAAACAGATATGTGTGTCTACTGACTGCCTCCAAAGGAATGAAGCAACTTTCCCTCAGAAGTGTTTCAGCGAGGAAACCAATGAGATTGTGGGGAAGGGGCCTGTGAGGCCCAGCCTGAGGTTTGGGCAGCTTGTCCCTAGGACTACAGGGGCCACCTAGCTGCCAGGACCCTTTCCCGTGGGCTGGGGAATGGTGGGCCAAGTGGCCTCCCATTTTAACTGCCATCTGTGCCATCACGCTTAAAAAGCAAGTGGGTCTTCATTTTCTTCTCCCTTAAAAGGTGGAAGCAGCAATCTTTTCAATGACGTAAAGGTCGCAAACTGGAGGATTGTGAGACCCATTCAGCCAGGAGATAACTTCTTTAAAATCGAATTAGTAGGCAACATTTAAAGAGAGATGTAAGTGAAAATGTAGACTGGGGCATTTCGTGGCAACTCCAAAGACCTGGGACCCCTGGGTCTGTGTCCCCGACAGGTGGCATCAGCTGGTGAGGCATGCAGCCCTCAGCTTGCTGGGCTCCTCAGTTCCCGGTGCGCCCAGGCTCCCCCATGCCACTGGGGTTTATGCACACACACAACACACACAGACACCCAAAGACACACACATGCCCCACTCATTAGAAAAGGAGATATGATGCTTTTTAATTTTTTTTTAGATAAGATCTGGCACTGTCACCCAGGCTGGAGGGCAGTGATACGATCTTGGCTCTCTTGCAACCTCTACCTCCTGGACTCAAGCCAACCTCACACCTCCGCCTCCTGAGTAGCTGGGACTATAGGCACATGCCACCGTGTCTGGCTAATTTTTGTATTTTTTTGTAAAGACAGGGTCTCACTATGTGGCCCAGGCTGGTCTCAAACTCCTGGGCTCGAGCTATCCACCTACCTTGTCCACCAGAAGTGCTGGGATTACAGGCATGAACCACCATGCCCAGCCGAGATCTGGTGTTAGACAGCCTGCAATTTTAGCCAGCAGTGCTAAAATTGCTTCCTTCATTCCTTGTTTTTCCAAAATCCTTCCTTCCTTGTTTTTCCTTTCTTATTCCAGAAAGTTTAAAGACGTATATATAAAGTTTACTATGAATGTAATGTCCGTGAAAAGAAAGAAAGAGAAAACAGCACAGGAAGGCAAAAAAGAATCAGAAATGTTCTTTTGGGTGGGTCACATATTTGGCTATTTGCCTCCAGTGAAAACTAATTGTTTCTAGATTTCATGTGCATGGGAGATAAATGCACACAGGTGGCCTAGGTGAAACAATGATTATTCCGTGAACTGAGACCAGATAGAAAGTTCTCTCCTGGATCATCCCAAAGACAATTCTGTTTGTTCTAACCATATAGTTGTGATCTTAGATATATTGAGGAAGGAACAATGCCAATAATTTACTCGATGTCACCTACTGTTCTCACCACTTGATTGTATTCTTTCATTTAATCCTCATAACAAATATGTGGGGAGGCCTACTAATGTCCCCATTTTATGGATGAGAAAATGGCGGCACAGAGATTACATAATTGGCCCAAGGCCACGAAGTTAGTAACTGGAGAAGCAGGCATGGAATTCAGGCAGTCTGGCTGTAGAGCATGAAGGCTAAGCCACTAAGCTACCTCTCACAGATCGGCATTTAGAGAAACCAGTCTGATTCCATGAGAGTTCTCAGATGTCCCAATTTTATAAATACCAATATAAAATAGACCAAGAAGTCATGAAGCTGAGAAGGAATGCCAGTATATAGCATGAACTTGCTATGTGTTGGAGGAGGCCAAATCTAGTATGGTCTCAGGCTCCTAAAAAAGCCTTTGGGCAACAATGAAAACAGGCCTTTTGAAATTGTTAAAAGAAGAAAGAAAGAGACCCACGGCCTTTATATGGAGGGACTCCACCAGGCTGCCCACCAGAATCACTTATGGAGCTTTAAAAACTCACCGTCTGGAGATTCCAATTCATCAGGCCTAGGATGACTCTCAGGTGTCTAAATGGCTGTGTTTGGTTTTTATGCACAGCCAGGATTGAGAACCTCTGTGTTAAAAAATGGCAAAAAGCAGACCTGTTATTTTGCCTCCAATTTTCCCTAAAGAGAAATGGCTCCAAAGTACAAAGATAAGGGTGAAAACCACTAAGAGGAAATTGAAACCCAAGAGAGGCAAATTACATTTAATAAAGCTCACCTGGGGAGCCCTATTATTCCATGCCCAGACCAGATCCCAAAGCAATTCAACAGAATCCCTAGAGTGGGACGAGCAGCTCAGTGCGTTGAAGCTCCCCCAGGTGACTCCAGTGTAGGCCCAGGTGAATTACATTCCAGGTTACGGAAGAATCTGCTCTGCCTGCTGTTTGGTAAATTGGAAATGATGGGATAGAGTAATGATACCAAGTGATAGGAGAAAGGCAACCCATCTCCCAGTATTCAGAAACTGGGAAAATGTGAACTTAGGACACTTTGAAATTGATATTATTAAAGCAAGTTTCTATAAATTCTTAATGAGAAGATAGTTTGTGGACATTTAGGGGGCAGTAGTAATCACTTGAAACAATTAACTTCATTTCCAGCAGAGAAATGCTCAGCCGTTTGTATCTTTATTCCAGCAAAGCAACTGAGCAAAATGAAAACAGTGACCATGGCTGGTTGCTTCTCAATGAATTTCACAACCACACCCCAAAGAGTGCTGGTGGGACTTGATGTCACCTTTGTGAGAGGGCTGTTTCAGGGGCCAGGTCAAAGGGCTCTGGTCCTGATCCTGTACTAAACAATATTTGCATAAGTGTCCCAACAGAGAGATTGGAGGCATGCCAATCAAATTTTAGGATGACATAAAGCTGGAGGATGTAGCAGATAAGATGGATGATAGAATTAAAATGGCATTTGCATTGTATTTTAGGGTTTATCTGAGCTTTACCTATAACCCTCAGAAAGCTAGGTATGTCTGTTATGTCTACTTCCTAGGTAAATACACTGAGATTCAGAGAGGTAAGTTGCAGAATCATGGTGATCTTGACAGGCTAGAAATATGTCCCAAAATAAGAAGAAATCAAGTGTAAAGGATTACGTTAGGATTTTAAAAACCAATTTCAGGCCGAGTATGGTAGCTCACACCTGTAATCCCAGCAGTTTGGAAGGCTGAGGTGGGAGGATCACTTGAGCCCAGGAATTCAAGACCAGCCAGGGCAACACAGCGAGATTTCATTTCTCTACTTTATATACTTAAAAAATTTTTTTTAAATCAATTTCAGAAAAATAAGATTGGAGTCTGTATTAGTTGCCCAGGGCTACCGTAACAAAGTACCAAAACCTGGGTGGCTTATCTAACAACAGAAATTTATGATCTCATGGTTTGAGGCTAGAAGTCTGAAATCAAGGTGTTGGCAGGGTCTTGCTCCCTCTGAAACCTACAGAAGAATCTTTCCTTGCCTCTTTCAGCTTCTGGTAGCCACAGACGTTCATTGGCTCGTGCCGCACAGCTTCAGTCTTCACACGTGTCCCCGTGTCTCTTCCCTCTCTGCATGTCTGTCTCTGTGTCCAATTTCCCCTCTTATAAGGACACCAGTCATATTGGATCAGGGCCCAGTCTAATGACCTCATCTTCGTTTGATTACGTCTGCAAAGAACTTATTTCCAAATAAGACCACATCCTGTGGTACTGGGGATTAAAACTTCACATATCTTTTTGGGGAGACACAATTCAACTCATAACATGGTAAAATTGGATTGATACAACTAAGATAGTGCCAATGTTTTCTCATAGCTACTTAAGAAATGATAAAACATTGATACTATCTTAGACAATGTTAATGTAATTTAAGGGTTCACGCCAAGTAGAAAGTAACACCACTGCACTTGGCACTGTTCAGACCGCAGAGGCAGGAACTGAGCAGTCACTTCTGGCCACTACCAAGGATATGGATTTTAAAAAAAATGGCTGGGCGTGGTGGCTCACACTTGTGATCCCAGCACTTTGGGAGGCCGAGGCAGGTGGGTCACCAGAGGTCAGGAGTTCGAGACCAGCCTGACCAACAGGGAGATACCCCATCTCTACTAAAAATACAAAAGCTAGCCAGGCGTGGTGGCACATGCCTGTAATCCCAGCTACTCAGGAGGCTGAGGCAGAAGAATTGATTGAACCCGGGAGGCGGAGGTTGCAGTGAGCCAAGATTGTGCTATTGCACTCCAGCCTGGGCAACAAGAGCGAAACTCTGTCTCAAAAAAAATAGAGCACTGCCATGGACTCCCAGTAGAAAGTTCCATGGGCAGTCCAGTGCCAGATGACCCCTCTATACATTTTGACCTGTTTACTGTAAAGAAAATCCAAAAGTATGAACATTTCTTGGCTAACAAAATTATAAAGAGGAAGAAGGGATGACAGATGATTATGTTTAGAGAAATTTTTAACTTGAGAGTTAGATTCTCATTTTTGCCAGGCAGGGCACTATGCAGTGATACCTTCCTTATTTCATTTAACTTCACACATCAGTATGTGTGTATAAACATATACACATATATTCTTTTAATTCGAATGTATGACTATGAAGAATATATGCATCTATATGAGGATCTAGTTAATGTTGAGGAAGTGTTCTAATTGTTTAAATTCTTTTTCTTTTAGAATATTTAAAAGAGAAAAGTGGAGCATAGATAAGAATATGGACATTTCAAAGCTAGGACGGACTTGGGATTTGGCTGTTATGGTGACTAAAATTATTTCCAGCCAGTGAACATTAAGTGTCTGCTGTGTGCCCTGCCTTGCAGTAGGTACCTTGAGGGGTATGATGGGGAATATGATACACATGAAATAGCAGAAGGGGCTAAATGCATGATCCAGACAGTGCCATAGGAGCCGGGAGGAGGGCAGGGTGGAATGAGACTGGAGTTACAGAAGTCATAAGAAGGAGCCTCACGTGGGACCTAGAAGGATGCTGGCATTTGGGAGACCATGTAGAGACAGCATGTCTCAGTTCAGGTCACACCCCATGAGGCAGAGGACCTCTGGCTTGGGGTCACTATGCTACTTGTGCTGTTGCTGTCACGCCAAGCAGAGTTAAGGGGGAAGGCAGGGACCAATAAGGCAGCCACATGAAAGCCAGCCCTATGCCCCAGCCTGTAAGATCAGGGAGTTTTCTCAGTGCTTTAAAACAAAGTCATCTGTTGATCTCCTGGGAATCAGATGAAGACAGAAGCAGACACTGCTGGCTCCTCCGAAAGCTCAAGTTTATGACGTCAGCACAGTGAGGGCTGTGAGAGATTGTGCTGGCCAGACAGGAAGTAAGCATTGACGCTGCCTGCCTACCTCTGCCCTGGGCTCCCAACACCACCACAGCCGCTGAGTCTCTAGGCCTCAGAGCTGCCTGAGCTCTGAGGCAGGCCCAGTCTCTGAGAGGGATCTGGAGTGACCTGAAACTCTTATTTCCTCCCTTCCTGACTACAGACACCAAAAATGTGCCCTTCCCGCAGAGTCAGTCCCAGATTTCTCAAATCTAAGACCTTATTTCTGAAACGATGCCAGAGGGAATCGGAATGTTGTTTTCCTCTAACATCAGCCACAGGGGTCAGACATACCCACAAAGTCCCTAAACATATCTGTCTTGATGGAATTTTCCCAAACCCTGGTCGAACCTGTTTGTTTCTATCTTGTGTCAGCAATTAGAAAACTCTAGTGCCCCAAGTCCTGGGAGAAGAAATTTCATTAATTGGGCCTAAGCCTACCTGTTTTGCAGACCCCGTGGGCCTAGTGATGGTCTGGGATGCCTGGCTGTAGGCCCTTCATGAATCAGACTACAGCCATCCCCCCCAACTCCCTGCCTCCACTTCCCAAAATCAAAACACCCCCTGACAGGACAGCAGCCCCTGGCCCTGAACCCAGATCACATTACTGGCTCTAGATAAAGTAGCAGCAAGAGAGGTGCATTTATTAATTTTTTCTAGCAGATATCTATTGAGTATGCAGTATGTGCCAGGCATTGTGCTAGGCTGGGGATAGAATGGTGAGTTCAACCCAGTCTCTGCCTGCAAGGAGCTCATAGATTAGTTGAAAAGAAGAGGCCTCCTCAGTGTGGTGAGTACTAAGTTAGGAGAGATGGTGAGGGCACCCACAAGAAGCTTTGCTCAAGCAGCCTTGGAGGGATGAGGAGGGTTCCTGAAAGAAGAGCATGTACATGGAGGTGGGGAAATTGCATGGATATGGGGCAGAAGGCAGGGATAGGGGAGGGCATTCCAGGTAGAGGGCTAGCTGTGCAAGGCTGGAGGCAGGAGAAAGCAGGAGGAAGCCCCATGGTTGGGCAGTGCCAGGGATATGAACCTGGGGGATGAGGCAAGGACAAGCTCCTGAAGGGCCTCAGAAGCAGGTGAGTGAAAGAACTCAGGACCTTACCCCAAAAGCAGTGATGTGCAATGAAGCATCTCAGTTGCTGGAGGAAGCACTAGGATGTTCAGGCAGGCCCAGGCTCAGTCCTAGTTCAGGATTTGGAGGCACCGAAAGAAAGGTAAGACTCAGCCCCTACCTTCAGGAAACTCACTGATGGGCAGATACCACGCACTGTGTTGGGAAACAACCAAGCTGTGCCTGATGCATGCCCATGGCACACGAATGCTAAGATTTGAAGGCATGATGGGAGCTATCATTTATTGAGTGCCCTCTGTATGCCAGGTTCTGCAGAAGGAACCTAATGTCACATCTCACTCAGTCCTCAAGGAAACCTATAGTGTGCCTGTTACCACCCCCGTGTGACAGATGAAAAGACCACGGCTTAAAGAGGTTAACTTCACAGCGTCAATAACCAGGAAAGGATGGCACCAGAATGAGCTCAGCCAGTGATCTTCCTCCTACTCTATTCAGCCTTCCCTAAGTGTGGGCCAAAGGTTGTAGAAAAGGCTTCATGGATTAGGAAGGGACTGGAGAGTTAGAATGTTGTTCCCTGTGTCCCACTGTCATCTCTCAGGCTCTGCAGTGGGGGCCAGGAGCCTGACATTTAGGCATTAGGGGAGGCAGGGATGACTGAGGATCAGGATAAACAAGTGTCTCTGAGAGCCTGCCCCTCAGAATCTTTAAGTCAAGTCATGTGCCTGCTCTGTGCGGGAGGTAGCAGCTTTTCAAAGAATACAATCAGTGAGTAAAGAATATAATCTGCAGTTCTTTCCAAATTTGAGGATGCTGTGCTGCCTACATACCATTAATAGGGGATGGGTTTTCCCAGAGATGTTTGCTTTGGAAAACTCCCAAGCCTCTAGTGTTAATAGTTAGAGATTGCACATAGTGGGGATGGTTATTTGAATTAGAAATGGGTAACTCACATGCACCTGAAATGTCTCCAAGTAAAGTAGGGTAGGGACCAAGTTGTATAAGGAGATGGGTGAGCCAAGTCTGTAACGATCATGAAGAATGGCATACTCTCTCAAATGCCACAGATGATTCTGGAACCTCAAGAATCTCAGAGCTGAGCCAAATGGCTCTCCAAGATAGCCCACCATGGAGCTAAGGTCCTCTGGAATGACACCACTAGCAGTATTGACTGAGCCTGGTTCCCTGATTCACAACAGCAAGTCATGAAATTCAGACATCCTGTAGAATCTAGCTTTACCACTATGCTCAGTTGACCTCAAGAAATGAAACCAGCTTCCATGATTAACAGACACTAATGACCAACAGGTGAAACACAATCAGGTAAATAGGGAGAGCCAGTGCCAGAGAGCTTACAGATTTTCTGAAGTTCTTCATACACAGGTTCCCCTCATTAGCAGCCATCTGGGAGGGAGCTGGGGATGATTCTGAAACCTGGAGAATCCCGGTCACTATATCATACATTAGTTGAAAAGAGGGAGCCTCCTCAGTGTGGTGAGTGCCAAGTTAGGAGAGATGGTGAAGGCATCTCCTGCCTACACGCCTTGTACAGCCAGCCCTCTGCCTGGATTATACCAGTCTACCACATACCTGGGCAAGGCCCGTCCTTAGTGACGTTACAAAAAAGGGAATATTCTTCTTGCCCTATTCCTTGACTCTCTTTTTCTCCTTACTGCCACCCCTACTACTCCATTGTCCCCTTCGGCTCCAGCTCCCCCGGCGTGGATGCTCCTGGCTTGCCTTCTGGGATGATACCCAGGGCTTCCCTAATTGTTGCCACAGCCTACCCAGCCCGCTCCTCCCTCTGGACTCACTTCACCAGGCACAGAGGACCCATAGCCTGCAATCCTCCCCAGTCAGTGAATCCCTCCCCCTTCCATAGAGATCTTCAGAAGAGGTGTCGCCACACCCTTTGCCCAGGCGTCACCCTCCCGCGTCAATGTGCGTCACCGTGGGGATGGTCTTTGTTGTTTCCCTCTCAAGCAGGGCCCTCCTTTTCCTCTTGTTCTGTACACACTGGAGAGGGAGAACAGATGGTCCCCCTGCCGGGGGCCAGCCCTCCTGGCAGAGGTGACCAAACCACCCAGCTTTCCCATCTCAGGGGCATCATGGACACCCCTCAGCTACAGGTTCTGTTTCTGGGGATCCCTTGGGTTTTCTGTGTGTCCCCCCCTTCCCCCTTCCAAGGTCTCTGAGACCTGCTGACCTATGCAGCTCAAACCCAGAGAGAAGACACCAGGCAGGACTGGTGGTGCTAAAAGATGGTAGAAATCAGTTTGTCCCTCCTCCATGCTGTTTGTGATTCTGATTTCAACCTGGGACCAGTTGAAAACAGTCCCCTGCGCAGCTCACCCGGCCCACGTTACCCACTATCTTCCCAGACTCACAGCTGTCTCCACCCATGCTTGCCTACTGGCAGGCCTTTCCGGCTTTATTTTGCCTAGTGGTGTTACCTAAATGTCTCCTGGTTGAACTTGACTCTTGTTATATCTTCCAATTCCTCCCGTGTCCGGATTTCCAGACCTTACCCACTGTGGAAGGCATCACACTGAAGCCCAGACATGAGTTCTGGCTCTGCTCTTACCCAGTCCAGTGACCCTGGGAAAGTCACCAAACCTCTCTGAGCCAGTTTCCTCATCTGCAGGATCAGGATGTTACCGGCCTGTTCTGAGGATCAAATGAGCGAATAAATGCAAAGATTCTTTGTAAACTGTAAACCAACATTCTCCAAACTGCATTCTGTAGATCCTGCTCTCAGGAGAGGTGTTCATAAACTATTTAGGAAAACAAAAAAGTTTTATGTCAAGTTTGAGGAAGGCTAGCCTAAACAAAGCAAACCAGATTTCCTCGCTCTAGAATTGCTCGGAGACTAACTTGCCAATGTGCATAGCAAATCTCCAAGAGCAGGGTAGAAAACGTGGCTTTATGTCAAAACTGCTTTTTTCATGGACTACTTATTAACTTCTTTAGGTTAGTGGTTTCCACAGAGCATAGTGTATATTAATATTATTTCTCCTACAAATAATAATGTGAATCTTTCCACAAGATTTATTCCATCATCCAAGTCACTAATCCTGGGTAATACCAGTTAATCAGTGTCTGAAAACAGTATTGCTGGAGTCCCTGCCTTTAATCTTCTGGGCATTGTGCTCTGTGCTGTGGGGGAGAGGGGACCTGCTATTGAAGGCCTCTGCCATTGGACTCCAGCCCTAACTCCCGCCATCTCCATGCCGCACTCTGCCCCTGCAGCTTAGTGAACCCGCTGCCCTGTGTATGCATCTTTTGTCTTCCTGTTCCCTGCCTTTGTTCCATCCTTCTCCCTGCCAAGGTGCCTCCCTCCCATTTCTACCAGTACAGTTGTCGCCCATTCCTCAAGTCTTAGCCCAAATCCCAACTTCTCCATGGAAATTTTTCTAACTAAAGCGATGTGCTCTACACAGGACTACTGACCCCTTGAACTCAACTCTAAGCCCCTAAAGGCAGAGAGCATTACTTATACTTCCTGATTTTCTCCAAAAACCAGGATTCATTTCTGGGTTGATTGATTGCTCCCTTCCACCCCACCCCCCAAGAACCATAAGGCACACAGTTGTACCTTGGGAACTTCAACCCAGAGGTATGGGTCCTTCAGAGCTGGGGAGTCAGTGGTGAGTTTACTTACTTCATTCAGTAGACACTTATTGCTGGGGAACTGCTGGGAACTCAAAGTTGAACAAGACAAGGTCTCTGCCTTTAAGAAGCTCTTGGTCTAGACAAAAGCATAAAAATGTCATGGCAAGTCAATGTGCTGAGTGTAATAATTGAAAAAATACTGGAGCACAAAATTGGGTTCGTGGTGAGAGTAAGTGGAAATCGAGGCAGGCTTGTGGAGAGGATGTCACCTGGAGCAGATGTGGCCGGGTTATGGGGAAGAAGGACCTCTGAGAGGGGATTCAGATCTGTTCCCTGGGTCACAGGGAGGGAGGTTGTAATGGAGCCAGTAGGTTACAGCAGTTGCTGAAAGAGGGTGTGAGATGGGACCTTTGCATCATACACACACAAACACACACACACACACACACACACACACATCTGTGGGAATCCCACTTCCCTGCTTTTCCATCATACCCTCTCACCCCTTCTTCCTTCTCACCTTGACTCATTCTTCCTCTCCTCGTCTCTCACCTCCGGGTCCTGGGGCCATCCATTGTTACCTCATCGGGACAGCCCCGTGTCTGCTGTCTGTTGGTAGCTAGAGGCCTGCTTTGGTGACAGGCTGGTCAGTGCGGTGCCCACTCCCCATGGGGGGCCCTCAGGAGGGAGAGCAGCCTCAACCCACCACTTTCTCTTTTCTTCCCACAGAAAACCAAAAGAGATGTCAATAATTTTGACCAAGACTTTACCCGGGAAGAGCCGGTACTCACCCTTGTGGACGAAGCAATTGTAAAGCAGATCAACCAGGAGGAATTCAAAGGTTTCTCCTACTTTGGTGAAGACCTGATGCCCTGAGAGCCCACTGCAGTTGGACTTTGCCGATGCTGCAAGAAGGGGTGCAGAGAAGACTCCTGTGTTGGAGACACTCAGCAGGTCTTGAACTACTTCTCCTCCTCGGAGCCCCAGTCCCATGTCCACTGTCTATTTATTGCATTCCCTTGCCCCAGGCCACCTCCTCCCCCTCCCACCTGGTGACCAGAAGGCGCTCTCGGTTCTTGTCTCACCAGTAATGCAGACTCGTTGGGTCAGCAATTAGCTGTATACACTGCCGTGTTTGGACCATTGGCAAGCCTGGTTCCACTCCTCAGGGGCTCCTGGCAGTGAAGCAACTTCAGTTCTTTTACTGCAAAGAAAAGAAAAAAGAAAGAAAGCAAACAAGAAGACTCTGGCTCTGCTATCGGACACAGATCCTGACCCCTCTTGCTTCTTTTCCCTCCTGCACCCCAGCTTGCCATCCCTGCCCTTCTGTCCTGGAGAAGAGACTGGTGCTTCTCCACACACACGAGGGAGGGCGCCCTTGAGGCATGCCCTCTAAGGGAGGGAGACCAGAGATGCAGGGATTGGCCAGCTGGGTTGGTTTGCTCTGGAATGGCTAACTCTTGCCTGCTTTGGTTTTAGCTTTTCAGCATGCCAAAGTCATGTAAGTTTGTGTCTTGTGGAAGAAATCCTCTTTGTGGAAAAAGAAACGGGGTTTTGAACTCTGTTAACATTTGAAAAATATATTTTCAAATTCACTTTCTAATTGGCCAAAAGAGATGAGTTCCAGTCTGAATACAGGTAGATATTAAAGGGCTAATACAAAATGAGAAACCGGTCGTCCAAGGTGGATGCTGTCAATGCCCGAGTGACACATGAGGGCTGTATGAATTGAGAGAAAAGGCAACACGTAGCATTCTTCATCATTCAAGTTCTACCTGGACACAAAGGCGAGGACCCTGGGGTTCCAACAAAGCTCAGCTCCCAGATTCTCTTTCCAGTTTCATCCTAAGTTCCTAGCATAAACACTATTTATTTTCTGCAGCAGTGTGTTATTTTTGCGCACTTATACAAAATGGTAGTACTACTGTGTTGTGGTTTTTAAACATTAAACATGTAAAGTTATATATGAAATATCTGCTTTTGGAATAAGCAGAATGAGGCTAAACATGGGTTATACAAAGGGTATCTGGAGACTGAAGAGCAACTTGTTTGAAAACTGACAATGTCGCAAGATGTACTCAGTTTTGTTTCTGTGTGACATGCAATGGCAACTCATGTGGACACTATTGAAGGGATGTGACATTACCTCCTGTAGATATGCTAACAGTGTTATTCTTTCATTTCCAAGGGTTCTCTGTGGCTTTGTGTATATGTTTCCCAGAGGTCATTTGATTACCTAATTTACTGAACTGATTTAGCAGGGAATGGAATCCATTCCAACTATTGCACGTGGATTTCCTAGCTGCCCCTAAATATATATACTTGTGAGTGGCAAAGTGGCACTAATGAAGCTTTTGCCTTTTGTACATTTGAGATTTTTGTATATAGTGTTTGCTGCAAGGCCTGTGGAATTAATTCATTGAATATAGAGGTATCAACTGCTGCATGTTCAGGCATATTATAAAACTTTAGTCTATGAAAGAATAATTATAATAATGTCCAGGTGCAATACTCTGTAAGTGTATTGGTTCAAGTTACCGAGAGATAGGTGTGTTCCTTTATGGGGGATGGGGGGGTGTGTTGGGGATTCTTTGTATTGTTTATTTCATTTTGGTTTATTTTAAAAGATGTAAACATATATTAAGCTATATTAAATCTCACATACAGTTCTCCTGTGCTCTATTATACCCTGATAGAGATGGGGGAGAGAAAGGAATGTTTTTGATGGTGGTTTCAAAGCTCGGACAGTAACTATCTTGAGCCCATTAGAGAGTCTGTGTCCATATTTGCATCTGGCTGGTCATAGCCTTTGTTACTAATGATGACATTCAGTTCTCTTGTTTTTATTTTTTAAAAACTCAGGTGTAATTATTATCTGTTCTTAAGATAATTGCAAATATTAAATATTATGATATATCAATTCATGTGTTTGGCATACCAGTGAATGATGAAGAACATTAGATTAATTTAATTTATCTTCGGTAACTTGACATTCTGGAGAGAGACTATCTTCTGGAGTTGAGTACAAGCACAGAAACATCTTTACGGTGGCATCATCTCATTTTTTAGGAAGACATGATAATACTGCCCATCATATTCATGTGTAACTACTGTTCTTTCTTCTGCTTTCTTCACCATTATAAACTTTGGACAACCAAGCAAGCTCTAACCGCAATGCCAGATGGCCTTGTCCAAGGGCCTGGTGTTTGCACGGCAGTGGGAACTGGGCCTTTCCTACAGGACAACTGGCAAGTTTGCTGGGAAGTCAAATAATACATTCCACCTGGCAGCTGAAGGCAGTCAGTCAGTCTGTCCCAGAAAGGGCCCTTTTCAGCACCCAAAGCTGGGCTGGCTGGGATGCCTCTGGCTGGTGAAGTTCTCACATAGGCTGATTTAAATCCAGCAAAGGTCTATAGAAAAAGGCTTGTGTGTTCCTTGAGTAATCATTGTTTCATTTTCATTTTTACAAGAGTTTGAAAATAGACACACTGTTAACACTTCTGCCAGTTTTTTCTAATCTTTCCAGCCCCACCCCCTTTCTCTTTCTCTCTCTCTCTCTCAGAGAAAAAAAAAATGGGAGTGCAAAAAAAAAAAGCCAAAAAATATATGAAGGATAGCTGTTCTTCTGTGTTCTCTCATTATGGACTTTGTGAAGTAGAAACATAATTTTTTTTCCTCCAAAGGTGAAAAAACAACGCATTCTTGCTTTAAAAAAAAAAAAAGGCTAAAAAATTACCTCTTTTTAAATTATGTGCAAAATAATTCTGGCTAACTGTAAAATGTATTCAATTTTAGGATTTTTTTTTTTTGTATTGTGATGCTTTATTTGTACATTTTTTCCTTTCTGGATGTAATTTTAATCTCTTGCCATTCATTAGTGTTATTTCATTGTAAACATTATTGTGCCAAATGTACTGTATTCAAAAGGATGTGAATGTGTATTGTTTCAGAACCTAATAAATACAATGACGTTAAGTCTTATTTTCAGTGCCAATAAGAATTTTTCATCTCCGTTATGAGTGGCAAAGTGGCACTAATGAAGCTTTTTGCCATTTATATGTTAGAGATTCAAAAATTCCTAAACCTAAACGTGGTTTCAGCTTTTCCTTTCTCCTTGGAAGATGCAGAAAAGCTGCAAATGACCATATTTGCACATTCCCCCTGCCTCTGTGCTTCTGGGCTGTCAGAAGGAATAAGGGGGACCCGTGCCGACTGGACATGGCTCTCAGCTGCCTTGGCCTGTCTGCCTTGAGGTGCTGGGTGATAGGAAAGAAGGCAGGCGGCATCTGCATTTTTGTCTTTCCAGAGAAGCAAATGCTGGACCACCTTGCAAACAATGCCCACTTGAGCCTCCTCATGACTCAGTTTTGAGCCTGATGCTTGGAACTATAGGCCTTAGGGGTCCAGGGACTCCTCCTAGGGTGAGAGTTCCTTGCAGGCTGGCCTGGAGCACAGACTGGCCAGCGGGGCTCCATGCTTAGCTCTTGCCCGCCTCCCCCATGCAGCCCATGTCTGTGCCCATCCTGCCGACTCCCGGGCTCTCCAGGTTCCTCCTTCACTCTGGGACTCCTTTTCTGACATTCCAAGCATGTTGCCCTGGTACTGCAAGACTCCTCCTCTTTCTCCAGCACAAACTTTTCAAGAATGTTTGAAACTCAAAAGCACCCTCTTGAGTACACCAGAAATTTCCATTGGCCAAAACTTCCTGTTCCTTAAAAGTTACAGAAATGGGGCCGGGCACTGTGGCTCATGCCTGTAATCCCAGCACTTTGGGAGGCCGAGGTGGGTGGATCACCTGAGGTTGGAAGTTCGAGACCAGCCTGACCAACATGGAGAAACCCCACCTCTATAAAAATACAAAATCAGCTGGGCAGGGTGGCACATGCCTATAATCCCAGCTACTCAGGAGGCTGAGGCAAGAGACTTGCTTGAACTCGGGAGGCGGAGGTTGCGTTGAGCCGACATCGCACCATTGCACTCCAGCCTGGGCAACAAGAGCAAAACTCCGTCTCAAAAAAAAAGAAAAAAAAGTTAGAGAAATGATTGCAGTTCTACTATTTCTTATCCTAAGGTAAGGGGATGGCCTACCTTGTCACCCTCTCAACTTCCTCATAAGCCCTCCAGTGACTGGCATATCTGCCTGCAAGGCCTCTTCTCTCACAGTTTTTCCTCTCTCAGCAACATCTGCTGCCCACCTGGAGATCGAAGCATGAATTTCCAGACCCACCCCAAGAAGGATGTGTTTAGCACATAGTTTTCTCTCTGATTCAAGAGTTGTTTCTAGGTAAGTGACCACCCAAGGAGAAGCAACCGTCCTACCAGTTTGTCTGTCTTATCACGAACTTAAAATTAGGAGAAACATCAAACTCATAGAGGCAGAGAGTACAATGGTGGTTGCCAGGGTCTGGGGTGGGGGTGGAAATGGGGAGATGTTGGTCAAACTACAAAGTTTCAATTAGGACAAATACATTCCGAAGCGCGAATGTAGAACATGGTGACTATGGTTAATAATAATGTATAATTGAAAGTTGCCAAGAGAGAAGATATTATGCGTTCTCGCCACAAAAAAGAATGGGCCGGGGCCAGGCACAGTGGCTCACACCTGTAATTCCAGCACTTTGGGAGGCCAAGGTGAGAGGATCACTTGAGCCCAGGAATTCAAGACCAGCCTGGTCAATAAAGTGAGACCTCATCTCTACAAAAAAAAAAAAAAGAAAAAAAAATAGCCAGGTATGGTGGTGCACGCCTGTGGTCCAGCTACACAGGAGGCCATGGCAGGAGGATTGCTTAAGCCCAGAAGGTCGAGGCTGTAGTGAGCCATAATTGTGCCACTGCACTCCAGCCTGGGCAACAGAACAAGATCCTGTCTCAAAATAATAATAATGAGGAGGAGGAGGAGGAGGAGGAGAAAGAATGTGAAGTGATGGATATGTTAGGTTGGTGCAAAATTAATTGTGGTTTTTGACATTTTTAAAAGTAATACTAACACTTTTACCTATGTAACAAACTTGCACATCCTGTACATGTACCCTGGAACCTAAAATAAAAATTAAATACTATATACTATTTTAACAAATTTTAAAAAGTAGTGGCAAAACTACAATTACTTTTGCACCAATCTAACATCAATTAGCTTGATTTAATCATTTCACAATGTATGCCTATATCAAAACATCACATATACCACAAATATACACAATTTTTACTTGTCAATTATAACTTAATAAAGCTGAAAAACATTCACAGAAACAAAAGGAGCTGTTGTAGGAAGGTCAGGAGACATCTGCAAGCACTTGACTGAATGAAATGTGACCAGCCTGCCCTTCCCTTTACCTAGCACTCTGGAAGAGAACAGCTCCAAAGTCCTGGAGACAAGGGACTGGTCCTCTCAAATCTCTATGCTCCACAAAGCACTAAGAAAGGTCAATTGCTGTCAGTTTATCTGGTTTGGAGCCTCTTTTCCCACCCCCAACCACATTCTAGATGAGAAAGCCAGGCGCTGACCCACCTGTTCCAGGGGAGCGCTGGGCAGGGTCCCTAGCAAGGTTCAGGTGGCTGCAGAGCTCCTTGAGGAGAGTATGTGTGGCTGTGCCCTGAACTAAGAAAAAGCCAGACTAATAGATTTCTTGCCAAGGAAATCTATGGGGATATTGTCCCTTCTCTATTACCTTGTACCTAAGTGCAGACCATCACTCGGGCTACCAGAAGCCTGAAGATCCCCATGCAAGGCAATCTCAGAAGCACGAGGCATGTGTTGTCCTAGTGTTTACAGTGGCAGAGAGGGAGTGGAAATAAGGCTTGAAAGCCACATTATGAAGCCTGTTTTCTACTTTAAAGTACTTTAGCCCAGAGAGTGACATTACATATGTGGTATGTTAGTTTTAAGCTATACTTGAAGGATGATCTTTCAAGTATAATCAGAAATACATTTTTCAGGGGTGAACAGCAGGTTAAATAAGTAGTATTTATTCAGAAAGCTACTACAAGTGCTTCAGCCTTCTTTTACCTCCCAAAGCACCTGGGAGTTTTGTCATTAACATAAGGGATGCTAGAAAACTATTTTCTCAAGGAAAATGGTGGCTTGTTAATTAGCATAAAGAATGTTAGAAAGGTGACATTAGTGGTGTCTGAGATAAGTAGACTGGAAAAGATATCTCAAGATAAATCTCCACGTTTCAAAACACGGGGTATACAAACCTAGAGGACTTCAACTTTTCTAGTAATTGGAAAACTGCACATTTAAATCGAACTGTGATGCCACTTTACCTCCACCCAAATGACTAACTCAAAAAGGCAGACATAAGATGTGGAACAATTGGAACGTTCAGTGTTTCTAGTCTGAGTAGAAAATGGTACAAGTACTTTGAAAAACATCGTCAATATCTATGAAAGCCAAATTGTATACCTTTGACCCAGGAGAAAAATCTATCCACTATGGAAAGGAAAAATGAATTGTGAAATATTCCCACAATGGAACACTACATAACCATAAGAATGAGTGATTTAGAGCTACACGCAACAACACAGAGGACTCTCTTAACATAATGTTGAGGAAAAGAAGCCAAGCCGAAGAGTACACACTGATTCTATTGATATGAAACACAATCTATGCTCTTGGAAATCAGGCTAGTGGTTAGCCTTACGGGGAGGCGAGGTCGTGACTAGGAGGGGGCACAAAAGGGCTTCTGGGGGTACTAGTTTTGTTTTCAGAATGAGGAGCCAGCAAACAGATGGGTTCACATTGTGACAGTGCATTGAGCTGTATCCTTAAGATCTATGCACTTCTCTGTAGGTGTGTTATACTTAAAAGAACCCCAACCAAACACCGCATATTCTCACTCATAGGTGGGAATTGAACAATGAGAACACATAGACACAGGAAGGGGAACATCACACTCTGAGGACTGTTGTGGGGTAGGGGGAGGGGGGAGGGACAGCTTTAGGAGATATACCTAATGCTAAATGACGAGTTAATGGGTGCAGCACACCAGCATGACACATGTATACATATGTAACTAACCTGCACATTGTGCACATGTACCCTAAAACTTAAATAATAATAAAATAAAAAATAAAAAATAAAAATAAAAATAAAAAATAAAAAGAACCCCATGGCTGGGCGCGGTGGCTCGTGCCTGTAATTCCAGCACTTCGGGAGGCCAAGGTGGGCAGATCATAAGCCCAAGAGATCCAGACCATCCTGGCCAACATGGTGAAACCCTGTCTCTACTAAAAATACAAAAATTAGCTGGGCGTGGTGGCACATGCCAGTAATCCCAGCTACTCGGGAGGCTGAGGCAGGAGAATCGCTTGAACCCGGGAGGTGGAGGTTACAGTGAGCCGAGATCGCGCCACTGCACTCCAGCCTGGTGGCAGAGCAAGACTCCGTCTCAAAAACATAAAAAAGAAAATAAGTAAATAACCCCCTGCCGGGTGCAGTGGCTCACACCTGTGATCCCAGCACTTTGAGAGGCCAGTGTGGGCAGATAGCTTGCACCCAGGAATTCAAGACAAGCCTGGGCAACACGGCAAACCTTGTCTCTACAAAAAATTAGCCAGTCATAGTGGTGATGCCTGTAGCCCCAGCTACTTGGGAGACTGAGGTAATCACCTGAGCCCAGAGATTGAGGCCACAGTGAGCTGTGATGGCATCACTGCACTCTAGCCTGGGTGGCAAAATGAGACCCTGTCTCAAAAAAAAAAAAAAGAAAAGAAAATACCCCAAATCTGGAAAGACCTTTGCCTATCGCCCTTGGAGACAGCAACTTAGGCTGAACCCCTAAATGGCCTGTGTTTCCTGCTGCCTTGCAGGTGTCCTGGTTGTCTTAACTCCCACAGACAGCCTGATGCTATGGGGGAACAGGGTCGCATTTGCCACAGGAAACCTTTCCTGGGAGGCACTATCAAAAACACCCAAAAGGACAGGGACCTGGGACTTGATGGAGCTTTCAGAATATCCACAAGCCTCTCTGCCTACTTGCTAATAAATTGTCTGTATTTGTCTCGGAGGGTGGGCTGAGAACTTGTTATGGAGTAACTACGTCTCCCCTTCCTGCAGATGTAGGAATCTACCAAAAAGAATGCAAGGATGTGCACCAAAAATTGGCTTAGGGAGCTCGCTCACCTTTGGTAAGTAACTGTACCTTTCTAAACCTGTATCTATATTTATAAAATGGTGGTAATGAGACCTACAGCCTCAAGACCTGTTGTGAAACACCAGTGAGATCAAAAGTTCCAAGGCACAGTTTCTGGTTCTATTGCCATCATTTCTCCTCCCTGAGGCACTCACACCCCCACTTCTTGATCAGAGTGCGGGCTGCACCATGGGAAAGACTGGCTTGGTGTAACGAGGGCAGCCTTTCTTTTCTGTTTTCTCTCGTCTTTCAGATGTCTTGCTCCTCAGCATTCCTGGGGGCACCTGACACAACCCCCCACCCCCCAATGAGGGATCCTTACTGCAGACAGAAAGGAGCATAAGTCTCCAAGGCAAGGTTCTGGCCCTCAGGGAACTGACAACCAGCATGAAACAAAACAGGCCCCATACAGGAGAGCAGCAGAAGGCAGGCAAGAGAGACAAAGAAAGCCCTGCAGACGATACCAGGGAAATCCAGAGAAGGGGGGTAGGTTTGCCTTATCGAGGCAGGTTTCCCGGATGAGGCAGTGCTGAGAGGGCACTGAAGGGGGAGGAAGATGTGGGCAGACAAAGAGCAGGGAAGGGCCTTGCAGGGAAGGGCCACTCAGCTTTGCATGGCATGGAAGGGCTGGGAGCTTGGGGGACTTGGGTTCCAGGACAGTCCTGCAGCAGCCTTCTTCATTTCTCAACATGAGAGTGTCAAGTCATGGGAATTGTTTATAAAGTGGTTTGATGGTTTTTGTAGGGGGTGCAATCTTTGAGAGCTCAACCCACCCCTTCAATAAAGACACCCTTGTCTCTGTGTATGATGGCAGAGTTCATGTTTTACTGCTTACTTTCCCCAGTTGGATCAGGTCAATGCTGCCAGAGGGTTGAGATCAGACCAAATTCAGCTTTGGAACCCCCGTGCAAGGTGAACATTATACATGCCACTGCCTCTCAGGCCTTACGTACATTGGAGCAGGAGGCCACCCATTGGCTGCTTTGGGAAGCTCTGAAAAGGCTGACTTCCAGGAAACCAAATGCAGAATCCACCATTCATGCTTCCTTCTTTAGGTTATTAATAACTTAAATAACCTTCTTTGTTTCAGACACTATACTAAGTATGTCACATAAATTAGCCTATTTAAACCTCACCAAAATCACATGAAGTAGACACTCTAATTATCCCCCATTTTATAGATGAGGAAACTGAGTCTCAGAAATTATATAGCTTATTTAATCCTTACAACTTCATAAAGCTGTTGTTATTTGTATGTCAGTTCTACAGTTAAGGAAACTGAACATTGCTCAGTTCACAGACCTAGCGACAGGCCAGATCTGGCTGAACCCCAGAGACCATACAAAAAGTACTTGCACACAGGATAGATGATACACAGAACTATTCATGCACTCATTCATTCATTCACTTATTCCACAAATTTTCGTGGAGTTCCCACTAAATGTAAGCCATCTATCTAGACATCAGTGAACAAAGACAAAAATCCTTGCCCTTACACAAGGCAAGGATGTTGGCAGATAATAAGAAACTGTAAACAAGACCATTAAATAAATTACATAATGTGTTTGAAGGTCCAGGCTGCCCCTGACATTTAAGGAGTAGTATAAATGGACCAAAGGGCTAAATATGTTTAAAGTTATAAAGCAGGGTATTGTTAAGTAAAATACATCCTAGCTTTGTCCCTTGACAAATACATTTTCATAACAACCTGAAAGGCCAGGTTTGAATTTGGAATAGGGCTCCTTGGAGTCCTGGCTCCCAGGAACACGGCTGCCTGGGGAAAGCTGGCCCTGCTTGTTGGCTGCTCCTTCTCTTCCCACTCCAAGCTGTGTCTCACGCCAGTAGGACACCCCAGTCATCATGTCCAGATTCCGTCCACACTCCTTGGCCAAGGGTGCACATGCTGGGGGTTGGGTCACCCTGGCAGGATGGGCCCAAGGACAAAGTCTGTGCAGACTCTGACAGCAAACTCTGGACCATGAGTTTGCTCATGGCAGGGAATTCTACATCCTAGGTACCCAGAGGTAGTCTAGCAGCAGGGCTGCTGGCTGCAGCTGCTGGCTCCTTGGCCCTTGGAAAGGGGGAGCAGCTAGGGAAGGGATCCCTCTAAATTGCAGGGCCTGGGCACAGCCCCTCCTGCCTGGATCTAGGACTGTCCTGAGAAGGTGGCATATGCTATGGAGAAAAGAAAGAAAACGCCGAAGAGATCACAACGTGGGATGAAGTCGTTGTGATTTTCCCTAGGGCTGAACTATATTTATATGTAATTAAAAGAATGAACGAACGAATAAACCAATGAACAGTCATTCAGGGCTCCCAGAAGCATCCCAGAGAGAAGACTGTTAGGATGAGGGGTGGGAACCGGCCTGCTGAGATTCACTCAGCCTTCCTCTTCCTGCTGGGACCAAATCAAATAAATAGACCCTCCCAAGGACCCTTCTTTGGCATTTGATCCCATCTGGGTGGTGGTTTTTCCTGGAGCAGAACAATGTTGTGATCATAGAATTATCGGCCGCCCTCAGCTCTGAGTTCCCAGGGCTCCAGCAGAGCATGGTTTTCTGAGAGCACTTCCCCCAGGAATACATTCACCCAGGGCCAGCAGGCCTGGCTCTACCTTCACCCCAGATCTTTACGTGTGCATGCATAGAGACATTTTCACATTATTGCCAGATTTCCTAAATCTACCTCACTCCTACTTTATTGTCCCGAGAAAGGTGGGAGGGCAAGGAGGAGAGAACGAGGAGAGACTCAGGAAGGAGGAGAAAGTCTACATGGGCAGAGTCCGAGACAGGCTCAGCTGTGTCCAGCTGTTCCCTGCTCAGACGAGAGTGGGCCTCAGGCGGCCTCTGTTCTGGGCGGTTGTCAAGTCACTCGGTGCCTCCAGCAATTCAGCTGCTCCAAAGAGGCACCACTCCAAAGGGAAAGGTGAGGGCCCATCTTAACGGACACTGTCCACCCAGAGGCAAGGGTGGTGACACAAAAGACAGCAGACCAAGGGCCAGATGGAATCTGAGCAAGGCTGGGCTGATGGGCCCTCCCCACCCTCCCCTCCAGCCTTCCCGTCTAGGCCAGCTCCTCCGCACCTGGACCCACCATGGGGATGGGAGCTGTGGGCCTCATCTGGCCAACACCTTCTTAAAAATTGTGGTCCGTGTTAATGACCTTCGTAAATGGCCTTACTTTCTACCCACTCTCTCCCAGCTGTGAGGGGGCTATTAATCTGCACTCTATGTTGATGCTGGGGGTTGGGGGTCCTAGGTGATCCCTGGCCGGGGCAGAGGAACTGACAGAGTCTAGCGTGGTGGGGATAATGGGGACCAAAGGCAAGGCACGTGGGGCCAATCAGGAAATTCTGTCCTCCCCCGATCCTCTTTGCACTCACCACCCAATGAGGCAATACAGGAGAGCCAGAGCTGGGCAAGTGAGGGGCTGGGGACCAGCATGTGCCTGTAGGGTCGTAGAGAAGGCAGGAGAGAGGGCTTGGGGAGGGGCAGCAGCACCAGCCTAGAGCCTTCCCTTTGGCGGAAGTGGAGCCGATTGCGTTGTTTGGGGAACAGATGTGCCTCTGGACCCTTCTCCCCCTGCACTCAGTTGGAAGGAAGGAGACTGGCTTCCATTGGTGCCTGGGAGGGGGTTATTTGGACCCCATTCTAGAAATGAAGGCTCTGAGGTTCACAGAGGCCAGGAATTTGTCCAAGCAGCATACCCAGCCTCAGGGACAGATGAGCACTCAAGCCTGTGATTTGAATCTGGGTCTGGGTGGCGCCAAAGACCCGGCTCTTTCAACATGCTTCTGGTCACCATGCCAACATAGGTCCTGCATACTTTTTGCTTTTCCTCTCCAGAGAACTTTCACCTCCATGTGAAATACACACAATTGTTTGAGGTATGATTATGCTGGTGTTGCTCCCTCTAAGGGCTCTGGATGTGAACACAAAGGCACAGCCAGGAAACAGGCTGAGGTGTCCAGGGGTTCTTGCTCTCCTTTCCCACTCGTCTCCGTGGGCCACCTCCTACCAGAGCCCTGAGAGCTTGTCCTCAAGTCCAACAAAGCCTCCGCCTCCAGACACCCTGCCCACCATCAAAAAAAGAAACCATCCTTATGGACTGTTCTAAGCAGGAAGCTGAGTTTTCAGTTCACTGGAAAACAGGAAATGCCTCCAAGGGCCTGAAGTCTTTTTAGTGGCTGTGCCCTTCATGCAAGGGCTGTCTCCCAGGCCAGCTGCTGAGGACAGCCCTAGAACCAGGGCTATGCCAACTCCAGCCTGGAGAGCCAGTTCCTTGGTGCCACACCTGAGCCCCCTCTACCCCTAGAGAAGGAGCTGACCCCTCCATCCTCTGCTCAGGACAGTGGACCTTTTGTACTAAGGCAAGAAGGCTTGGGATGTCACGGATGCTGCGCGACACACCAGAGAGGTTGATTAGCATTGCAAGAAACAAACAGTGGCCATGGACTGACACCACCCCAACCTAAGGCTGGCCTCTTACTCCAGCCAGATTGACTTCTAAACCCCATCAGAGATAGGCTGAGCCTCAACAATGACTGACTTCCCCATCCTAGCTGCAGTCCGACCCTCTAACCTTGACCTTGTCAGAAACCAACTTTTAATCACAGGAAACTAACCCTGGCCACAGACCAAACCTAAAAATTTGTCAGCCTCCTCATTCATTCTCAATCATTGATTGAGCTGCTACTGAGCCCAGCACCACCCACGCAGCCCCTGCAGCCTCGGGTGGGGGTGGCAGGCCCCTCATGTGAAGCTCCAATCTGAGGCTGGTTGTGAGTGGGGATGGGGGAGGAGAGCAGAAGTTTTGTTTGAGACCTGATCTTATCTCTACCTTGCTACGTGACCTTGGGCTGGTCACATCATCTCCTGGGCCGGGCTCTCCATTTGTTCTTCCACAGTGGGGTGACAGGCCTAGATGGTCTCCATGTCCCTGTCCTCATGGCACCATGTCAGCAGGGGAAAGCCAGGAGTGATCTAGAATGGAGGTATCATGGTCAGGATTGATGTTACTCTTGGAAGTAGGAAGATATAAGAGATCAGGAACTTCTGCTTTTGCATAGTAATTAATAGGGGTTAAAGGAATTCCTCCATTTGAATGTTGTTTTCCTGGTTCTGCCACAGCCTCTGGAACCCTGACTGGATGCCATTGATTCTCCTTCCTGCCTCAGCTTTTCCATCTGTAAAAAGAGGTGTGACATCAGCTGTTCAGGAATTTGGAAGGATGGACAGATGGGCCTGTGTGAACATGAGCATCTGCAAATTCAGACAGAAGACTTCAACTGGAAGACAAAGTCAGATTCTGACTACGTATGTTGCTCACCCCAAAGACAGGAGCAATAGGATAATTTGCAGTGACGGCCCTCCAAGGCCAGCGCACGAGTTGTAGGGTTGCAGTTTAATTCCCCAGACAGCACCAGGATGGGGGTGGGCAGGGTGTGGGTTGGCTGAGGAGGGGACAGACTCTACCTGGAACCTCCCATGATCTGCCATCATGTCCCCGAGTAGCTGCACACTGCCTGAAATTCCACTCTCAGGGAGCAGCAATGCAATGTGCAGGCACCGTCCTGACCTGGGACTGGAAATGCACCCTATCACCTGTTACTGCTCACCTGCACAGGGCCTCATCCCTATACCAGTCCTCTTCCTCCTCTCAGCTGAGAGCGGGACAGTGAAAGAAGAGGCAGATACGGACTTGATAAAATCCATAAGAGCAGTTGAAGAGCGATAGTTCCAGAGTAGCAGTTTTCTAAGTGAGGTCTGGGAACTCCTGGGCATCCCTAAGACCCTCTCATGGGTATATTAGTTGTCCAATGCTGTGGAAGAAATTACTCAAAAGCACAGCAGCTTAAAACAACAAACATTTATCTGCAAGTATCTCACAGGCAGTCAGGAATCTGGGCAGGCTTAACGGATGCCTCATGGTCCCTCACAGGCTACATTCAAGAGTTCAGCTGAGGCTGCAGTCTCATCTGAAGGATCTACTAGGGGAAGATGTCCTTCCAAACGCATTGCCGTGGTTGTTGGCAGGATTCATTTCCTCGCTGGATATGGGCCAGAGGTCTCCTTCAGTTCCAAAAAGCCAGTCTTATTGTAATGTAATCGTCAAAGTGATATCTCACCACTTTTGCCATATGTATTGCTTAGAACCAAATCACTAGGTCCGGCCCACATAGGAGGGGAGGGGTTTACACAAGGATATGAATGCTGGGGGGCAGGATCACTGGGAGACATCTTAGAGGCTGCCTAACACAGGATCCATGAGGTCCTCACTTTTCCAACTGCATATCTCTGTGATGCTGGATTTTCTCCATATGCTTTGACCAAAGCATATCTTAAAGTATTTAATGCAAAAGCAGATATAAGAATCCAGCTGCCTTCTACTCAGCTGCACATTAAAGAGATTTATAAAAATATGAAACAATGCCGCTATGTTGATAGATACAGCTCAATAAATACAAGCTCTTCGGGGCCCTCATAATTTTTAAAAGTATAAGGTGGTCCTGAGGCCAGTTGTGGTGGCTCACGCCTGTAATCCCAGAACTTTGGGAGACCAAGGCAGGCGGATCACCTGAGGTCAGGAGTTCGAGACCAGCCTGGTCAACCCGGTGAAACCCCCATGTCTACTAAAAATACAAAAATTAGCCAGTGTGGCGGCGGGTGCCTGTAATCCCAGCTACTAGGGAGGCTGAGGCAGGAGAATTGCTTGAACCTGGGAGGCAGAGGTTGCAGTGAGCCGAGATAGTTCCACTGCACTCTAGCATGGGTGACAGAGCAAGACTGTCTCAAAAAACAAACAAACAAAGGGGTCCTGAGATCAAAAAGCTTGAGGACTACATGTCCAGAAAAATAGAGCTAAGATACTGCCCAAGGAGGGCTGCCCTGGGTGGGCATGGGGGACAAACCTGTAAGAAGTCTTCCAGCAGCCAGACATTACCAGAGGGACGGGGGTCAAATACAGCAAGGTACAGCAAGGGAGAGGAAGGGCCTAGATTCCAGCTTTTGCTTTCTTTACACTTTTACACAGTGTCTCTATGTTTATCTTTTATACATTTGTGTGCATAGAGGTTCACTGTGCACACACATTTCTTGGCATGAGCACATGTGCATGTACACACATGGGTGTGTGTGGGCACCTGTCATGGTTGTTATGTGTGTGCATACATGTGTGTACATATGCCTGTTTAAGCACAGTGTGCCTGGAGCCCCTGAGAATGAGCAAGTCCTGACCAGCAGGTCCAGGGGCATCCTGTGAAAGGAAGGGGCAGCAGAGGGTTGGGTGGCATGGGCCACTACCACCTCCACAGCTGTGTATCCCTGAAATCCCCCAGCCCTCAGCCCTCTGCTCTCAGCATGACTCTCAAATATTTTCATCTTCTATGGGAACTTCCTGTCCAACTTCCTGTTGTTCTTGGACTTTTCTTTTTTAGTTTTTTTTTAAAGGTTGTAATTCTTTAATCTGCCTTTTTATTTTGCCCAGAGAGGCACTGTGGTCTCCAGCCACCTCTGAGGAAGGGAGAAAAAAATCTTGCCAGAGCAGGCCAGGTCCTTGGCTGGAGTTAAAGGCTCCCAGGAATTGACCACAGGGACTGAACTCCTTTTTCCATCAAGATAAACGAAATAGTTTAAAAACCCCAATTTGTCTCATAGAAGATATTCAAGAGCTTCTGCCTGCTGTGCCCCAGAGTGAGCGGTAGTGGGAGAGAAAGAGGCCTCAGGACAGGTTTCTTGGGGGCTCAGAAAGGGCTGCCCTGAGATTTACAGGGCACAGGGTCCCATCAGTTCTGCCCCTCCATTCTCCTTTCCTTCAGAACCTGCCAAAGGGAGACCAGCTAACAAAGAATCCAGAAGCACCTGCCAGCCAGAGCCCAGCCTCAGCTCAGCCCAACCAAGTCTCCAGCCTCATCCCCCTGATCAGTGCCCTCCCCACAAATGGCGGTTCCTCTGCAAAGTCTGGTGCCTGTTCCCTTGCTGTCCTTCTATGCCCTTCATTTTCCAACCAGCCTCTGCTTCATCAGATTATTCTTCCCAGCTGTCATCAAATGGCCTCTGGGAAGCCTTCCCTGGCTCTCCCAGGCCAAAGAAATTGCTTCATCCATAATGCTTCCTTGGCAGGCCCTCCCCAGGGCTCCATCAGCACTGGTGTACCTCCCTGGTATCCCTCAGCACTGCTCCTACTGCCGCCCCTGTAGCTGGTCCTGTGGTTGAGCCATCCTTGTCTTCGTATTCTGGACCCCCTGTGTGTCCCAGCAGACCCCAGATGCCTGCAGGCCTGCCGCAAGCCTACTTCTCCCAAGGTGAGCCGGGGTTCTGAACTCCATCCCCTTTTCTCCTCACTTCCTTCTAGCTGCTTTCAAAGGGCAGCTCCCCCGCTTTTCTCAACTAGTCTCCCCTGCCCAGGCTGGGACCTAGCACAATTAGTCCTGAATAAGTGTTTGTTACTTGTGTTGTTTCATCTCCAGCAGTGCATTGCTTTGAAAAACTCACCCTGTTCAATTGTTAATAGCTGATGTGTCTTTCCCTCATCAAGCCTTCCCTCCTTCCCCAGCTGAGAGGTGTTTGCATTTTAGCTAGAGACAAACCTTAACCGAAAGAAACAAATGAATCTGCAACAGTGAGATTTTAGGGCACCCTGAAGAAGGTGGGGGTGGAGGGGAGCGCCCCTCAGGCCTTGAACAGTCTCTTTCACCCTTGCTTAGGGCTGGGCTCTTCCCAGCTGCAAGATGCCAAAGCTAGACCACTCCACTTCTCTGGGCCTGCCCAGAAGGCAAACCAGTCTCCTCTAGCAGGAACTTCTGTAAATATGTTCAAGTGAAAATGCGACTCTTGGGCTCCATCCTTTAACTCCTGAAGTCGGAATTGGAGGGTGGAGGGTTTCAAAGGTGACCTCATGTGTAGCTGGGGCTGTTGAACTCTGTCCTCACAGTGTCCTCAGTTTCTAGCTGAGTGACTGCCATGGTAGGTACCTCATAAATGTTTGAAGAACTGAATGAGAGGCAGGGAAATAGAGTGCAAGCAGCCTGGGTCTAAGGGATCTGCCATGTTCTATGGGATCTGGGGCGCATTCTGTGCACTGCTGAAGTAGAGACATTCTCCCCTGCCTTGCAGGGTTGCTGGAGGGGCCCCTCAAAGGCCAGGATGTACAGTTGTGCCCAAGGAGGGTGTGTACAGAGAAACTGCTCAGCCCTGTCTTCTGGAACTAAGGAAAACCAGCAGGAGCCATATCCTGGGGCTTTCCCTCCCCAGCCTTGGCCGGAGGGGCTCCTTGGAATCAATGTTTATGGTACTGGGATTGTTCCTTGGGCCAAGCTCAAGCAAGTAGCATTCCTGGAATCTGTTGTTTATTAGCAGGGATGAGAGGACAGGACACCACTTGCTGGTTAAACCATCTCTAGCCCTTATCTCTGCCCAGCACCTTTAAACACAAACTTTGCCCTGGGGCTGTAGCCCTCTGAAGCCACCGCAGCTAAATGAGGTGCATTTGGGTTTTGAGCCTGTTGATTCACACTTACCTCCAGAGAGTTCTCCTTCCTCCCCTAAAGCTCCCTCTAGAAACTTCCCTCAGGACCCAAGAGGGAACCTCTGCCAAACCAGCTCAACCTCCACCATCTAATTCCACTGGTATGGATAAAGCTCACATCATCCCAGGCCTCAAAACTCACAAGACAAGGAGTTCAGATGGTAGTTTAAAATGTTTCCCTTCTCCTAGCCCTGCCCAAGAGACTAATTCCCTGTTACTTCAGCCTTCACCGGAAGCCCAGAGTCCTCCAGGGTCTTACTGCTCTGATCCGTCCAGGCCTAGTTTTATCTAACCCTCTACCTATTCCCTCCTTGTCAAACCCTCCACTGGCCTCTGTCATGGACTGTTACTCCTAGCTCACTGTTTCTCTCTCCTGACTTCATTCTATGAGGCTTTAACATCCACGTGGCCACCCCACCCAATACCTCGATCTCCCAGTTCCCTGCCCAACTTGCCTCTAACTTTTCTTCTACCCCAATTCAGCCACTTCCCTGCCCCCATGGTCGCCCCACTCCTATTCAACACCAGTGACTCCAGCACCTCTGAAACTCAACCACAAACCTCCCATCTTCTCACCACAACCTTCTAGCTTTCTAGGCAAAAGTGCATCGACTTTTGCATCCCATCAATGTGTTTCAACTTCATTGAGACTTCTAATCCATTGATCCCATCACTTTTTCACTATCATCTTTCTTTTATCTTCAATTCTCTTTGTACAGCTTAAATTCTATAATTACTACCTTTCAAACACTCTCAGCTTCCTTGGGATTTAGTGTTTCTTCTCTGGTAAAATCCTAAACTGGGTAAAACCCAACAATTTCACCATGCCTATCCCTGAGCAACTACATATTGGTTGAGAAAATCACAAACTCTTTTTTTTTTTTTTTTGAGATAGAGTCTGCCTCTGTTGCCCAGGCTGGAGTGCAGTGGCATGATCTCGGCTCACTGCAACCTCCGCTTCCCGGGTTCAAGCAATTCTTCTGCCTCAGCCTCTCGAGTAGCTGGGACTACAGGCACGTGCCACCATGCTCGGCTAATGTTTGTATTTTTAGTACAGACAGGTTTCACCTTGTTGATCAGGCTTATCTTGAATTCCTGGCCTCGTGATCCACTCACCTTGGCCTCCCGAAGTCCTGGGATTACAGGCGTGAGCCACCACGCCCAGCCGAAAGTCACAAACTCTTATAGGTTTCCTCTTCCATTCATGATCACCAAACACAGTGGACATTTAACTTTTTCTCACAATCCTTGGATGGTTCCCGAATAAGTTTGCTCTCCCACTCTACAAGATGCTTAGTCAATACCTTCCCTTCTTACCAAACGTCTGACAGCTTCCCACCCATGTTCAGCTGATAACATTGCCTCATGCTTCATGGGGAAAATTAATGCCATCAAAGAATTCTTCATCCTCCTACCTCCCAACCTACCCTGGGAAGGACACAACCAGGACAATTTGAATAGAAACCATTATTATGGACATTCTTGATTTGATCCTGGTTTTAATGGGAAATCTCTCATACTTCAATATTAACTATAATGATTGCTATAGGTTTTAGAAAGATGTCTCTTTTCATGTTACCTTCTAGTACCAGTTGGATATGAGGTCTGTTTTGTTTAACATGAGTAAGTGTTGAATTTTATTAAGTATATTTTCTATATTGATTGATATAACTACATGGTTACAGAGATCCACAGACAATGGAGTGAGAAGTGTCGTAAGTTACTGAGATTTGGCGTTATTTGTTACATGACATGAGTGAAGCAAAACCTAACTAATATATTTTGTAAAACAAATTGGATTTTTTTTCTTTTTATATTCTCCGAAATAATTTGTATGTTTTTCTATTCTCTGAAATGAAGCTTTCGTGTAAAACCATCTGTGCCTGGTGTCTTTTGGGAGAAGGCTTTTGGTTACCAATTCACCTTCTTTCAGTCTCATTGTTTTTTTTTTTTTTTTAATTTGCTTTATGACTCAATCCTTATCATTTATATTGTTCTAGGAATATATTCATTTCATTCCAGTTTTCAAGTGGTTTCACATTATCCTTATTTTTGTATAAGTGAGGCATTCACTAGGCCCACAAATCAAAAGGTATAAAGAGCTTCTCACTATATAACTCTTTATATCTTTTGATTTGTGGGCCTTGTGTTATCAGTGGAACTGTTATCAGTTCCATTTGATAACAATGGACTAGGTAACTCCTACCTACCCTGCTGCTGAGAATAAAGAAGATACAATATTTTTAAAAATCGTAGATGTATCAAAAAACTTGTCGCAGGCTGAGAAATCTTTGGGAGACAAGGGAAACCTGGAGAGTTAAGCCTAGTGATTCCAAACTATGCTTGGCCCTGAGATAATTTACCTGGGTAAACAGCTGTGAAGCAGATCCTAACTCCTAGTTGGTTGCCTTATATAATTCACCGTATTAATAATTATAAGCCAAAACCCATATAATAGTTTCAATTGATTCAGAAAAATATTTGTTAAAAATAACGATTTATGATAAAGACACTTTAAAAAAGAGGCAGACAAGAGGCTCATAGAACACTGCAAAAATGCAGATTTTTCTGGAGCTCTTAGTGGGCAAGGCCATCATTCCTCCCCACTTCACCCAAAGATCAGCTACACTATGAAGAATATCAAAGTCAAAATTCAAAATGGGGAAGGAAAGCAATCCTTCTAACCAACAGCTTCTGATTTTTGCTAGCAAGCTGCTCAGGGATGAACTTACTCTTCACACTGAAAATATCTAAAGAGAATTTATCTACCATGTATCTGGTGCTGTGTTTTGGGGGCATTATCACTGGGTCTTCCTCTGCCAGTCTACCCAGAAATATCACTGCAACAATTATCTATTGAAAATATTACACCTAGCTGAATACCTTGCTTCAACACAGAAAAAAAGTGCAGTCATGCCAACAATTTATCCCCAAAGAAAGTCAAATAAAGGCCTTTTCCTCATTTGCCTGACAAAGGTGATCTCATTTCTGAGCTTCGTAAGACTGAGGTCTCAATAAAGCTCCCCTTTGGTTGACAGTAGTGATTAAACAAGAAGAAGAACTATAACCTCTTAGCAAATTAGGAAAAGAAGAGAATTCCCTAAATTTGGCAGCACATCTTACATTCCATAAGTAAAATGTTGAAAGTTCTCCCTTTGAAATTGTGAGGAAGACAGATACCTGCTGCCACTATGTAATCATTTCCTCTATTCAGCATTGTACCAGGATGTCCTAGCTTGTGCAACAAGGTAAAATAACTAACGAAACTAATACCAAGAAAAAAGGAACACTTGTAAAAGTAGGAAAACAAGAAACAAAAGTCATTTCCAAAACAGATAATTGTCTGTGAAGTAAGTCCAAAAGAATCTGTAGCTAAATCATTTGAATTAGTATGAAAATTTTACAAAATATCTCTGTACACATTCATTGTGCAAAACCAAACTGTATTTCTATATATCAGCAATAAACAGGTAGAAAATCAAATTTCTAAAAAATACTATTTACAATAACACCAAAAAACATGAACCACCTAGGAATACACAACAAGTTGCATACAATACCAAGAAAACTACAGAATATTAAGAAACATTAAAGAATACTTTAAACAATGGAGAAAACTACTATGGTCAAAGATTAGAAAATTTAATTTATACAGTGTTGCTGTAGAAAAATCTGAGCCTACTTAGTTTTTTTCTCCCTTATAAGTGATTTAATCTTTTTTCATGGCTGGCCAAAAAGATTTTCTGTCTCTTGGTTCTCTTGACGTTTATGTGATATGGTTTGGCTCTGTGTCCCCACCCAAATGTCATGTCACATTATAATCCCCACATGTCAGGGGAAGGACCTGGTGAGAGGCGATTGGATCATGGGGGTGGATGTCCCCCTTGCTGTTCTTGGGATAGTGAATGAATTCTCATGATATCTGATGGTTTAAAATGTGTGGCACTTCCTCCTTCACCCCAGTTCTCTCTCTCTCCTGCCACCATGTGAAGAAGGTCCTTGTTTCCCCTTTGCTTTACTCCATGATTGTAAGTTTCCTGATGTCTCCCAGTTATGCTTCCTATTAAGTCTACAGAACTGTGAGTCAATTAAACCTCTTTTCTTCAAAAACTACCAGTCTCAGGTAGTTTTTTGTAGCAGCGTGAGAATGGACTAATACACTTTGTCTTCATATTGACCACTCTGTCAGTTTGCTATGGCATATGGTGTGCCCTTTCATTATGTAGACTCAAGCTGCCGTTTATTGCAAGGTTTCAAAATTTTCCTGAATTCTGCATTCTAACTTAAGATCATCTAAATATCTGTTCTACTCCATTTTTCTCTTTTTAATAAACAATGACTCCAATTACACATATGTTAATTTCCTTCTCCTGTCTTCTATATATTTGCCCCTCTGATCCTTTGAAAACCTTTATTTCTGTTTCACAGTGGTCACAGTTTCAAAAATTTCTGACAACCATGTAACTCACTTATTTTCTGCCGTGCCTAGTTTGTCTCATTCCCCTTTTAATTTCCTCTTTGTTTCCAGGATAGTTTTTCTCTCTTTCCTGAGTGTGACTAGCTCCTGTTTTATCCTCTCTATCATTTTACCATCAACTCTTGATTTCTTATCTCTTTCCTGAATTCTTATGTTTTTTTCTTTGTGGTTTTTTTTCACAGCAACTATTGCTTTGTTAGGTTTTAATTTTTAAATTATAATAATGTGTTTTCATAGGATTTTTGTCTCTCCCTTGGCAATATTTTTCTGATGAGTGTTCTGCGTCTAGTAAATATTGCTGCCCTTTCCCAAATGATTTGTACTTTCCTGGCCCAGCTATTTCTAAGAGACTGTTTCGTGGAGTTATTTTTGCTGATATTTTTCACAATCTGCTACCCTGAGGCTATATTACCATTCTCTGCATTTTCCTGTGCCTCATACCCTATCCACCCCTGCCCGTGATTTCTGTCTCATTTCTGCCCTGTCCTTCTTGGATCTTGAAACATGTATTTAAAGATACACGATCATCACTACGGGGTGGGGTTCTTATCCACACGAGTAAGTTTTTAACAGAGTTCTCTCAGGCCTGCTGCACCTGGGGCTGTCTGGATATTGTCAACAGCCTATGGTACACTCTTCCAGATGTTCAGAACGTTGGGGTTTTAGAATGTGGATAAGGATTATGAATCTTTATTTCTTTTTTTATGTCTACCTGTAACTGGTTTATTTTTGCCTATGTGTGTTCTATGTTACTAAAAGTCATTTTTTATTTTGTTTCTTGAATATCCTAAAATACTAATTTTAAAAACCATTTTAACTTTCATTTTAGATTCAGAGGGTTCATGTACAGGTTTGTTACATGGGTATATGGTGTGTTGCTAAAGTTTTGAGTACAATTGACCCATCACCCAGGTACTAAGCAAAGTACCCCAAAATTAGTTTTTCAACCCTTGTCCCCCTCCCACCCTCCCACCTGTAGTAGTCCACAGTGTCTATTGGTGTCAACTTTACGTTCAATTAGTACCCAATGTTTAGCTCCCATTTATAAGTGAGAACATGTGGTATTTGGTTTTCTGTTTCTGTATTATTTCACTTAGGATAATGGCCTCTGGCTGCATCCTTGTTGCTGCAAAGAACATGATTTTGTTCTTTTTTGTGGCTGTGTAATATTCTGTCGTATATGACATTTTATTTAACCAATCTACTGTTGATGGGCAGTTAGGTTGCTTCTATGTCTTTGCTATTGTGTCTAATGCTGTAATTAACATATAAGTACATGTGTCTTTTTGGTAGAACGATTTATCTTCTTTTGGATATTGACCCGATAATGCTACTCCTGGGTTGAATGGTAGTTCTATTGTAAGTTCTTTGAGAAATCTCCAAACTGTTTTCCACAGTGGCTGAACTAATTGACATTCTAACCAATAATGTATAAGCTTTCCCTTTTTTTTGCAGCCTCATCAGCATCTGTTTTTTTGTTGTTGTTGTTGGTTTCTTTTTTGGACTTTTTAATAATAGCTGTGGTGTGAGATGGTACTGCATTGTGGTTTTGATTTGCATTTCTCTGATAACTAGTGATGTTGAGCATTTTTTCATGTTTGCTGGTCACTTGCATGTCTTCTTTTGAGAAGTGTCTGTTCATGTATTTTGCCCATTTTAAATAGAGTTGTTTTTTTCTTGTTGAATTGTTTATGTGCTTTGTAGATTCTGAATATTAGACCTTTGTCAAATTCATAGTTTATAAATATTTTCTCCCATTCTGTAAGTTTTCTGCTTACTCTGTGGAGAGTTTTGTTTTTGTTTTGGTTTTTGTTTGTTTTGTTTTGTTGCTGTACAGAAGCTCATTAGTTCAATTAGATCCCACTTGTCAATGTCTGTTTTCATTGCAATTGCTTTTGAGGACTTAGTCATAAATTCTTTCCCGAGGCTGATGTCCAGAATGGCATTTCCTAGGTTTTCTTCTAGGATTCTTATAGTTTAAGGTCTTATGTTTAGATATTTAATACATCTTGAGTATATTTCTGTATATGCTGAAAGGTAGGGGTCCAGTTTCATTATTCTGCATTTGGCCATGGCCAGCCAGCTATCCCAGTGCCATTTATTGAATAGGGAGTCCTTTCCCCATTTTTTATTTTTGTTGACTTTATTGAAGATCAGATGGCTGTAGGTGTGTGGCTTTATTTCTGAGTACTCTGTTCTGTTCCATTGGTCTATGTGTCTGTTTTTTTGTACCAGTACCATGCTATATTGATTACTGTAGCCTTATAGTAGAGTTTGAAGTCAGGTAATGTGATGCCTCCAGCTTTGTTCTTTTTGCTTAGGATTGCTTTGGTGATTTTGGTTATTTTTTGGTTCCATATGAATTTTAGAGTAGTTTTGTCTAGTTCTGTGAAAAATTACATTTGTAGCTTGATATGATAGTGTTGAATCTGTATGTTGCTTTGGGAAGTATGGCCATTTTAACAATATTGATTTTTCTGATCCATGAGCATGGAATGTTTTTCCATTTATTTGTGTCATCTTTGATTTCTTTCAGCAGTGTTTTGTAGTTATCCTCGTAGGGATCTTTCACCTCCTTGGTTAGATGTATTCTTATATAATTTTTTGTAGCTATTGTAAATGGGATTGTGTTCTTGATTTGGCTCTCAGCTTGAACATTATTGGTGTATAGAAATGCTACTGATTTTTGTACATTGATTTTGTGTCTGGAAACTTTATTGAAGTCATTTATCAGTTCCAGGAGCCTTTTGGCAAGGGTTTTCCAGGTATAGAATGATATCAGTGAAGAGAGATAGCTTGACTTATTTTCCTATTTGGATACCTTTCATTTCTTTCTCTTGTTTTATTGCTCTGGTAAGAACGTCCCATACTATGTTGAATAGGAGTGGTAAGAATGGACTTCCTTGTTTTGTTTCAGTGTTCAAGGGAAATGCTTTCAGATTTTGCCATTTGGTATGATGTTGGCTGTGAGTTTGTCATAGATGGCTCTTATTCTTTTGAGGTATGTTCCTTTAATACCTAGTTTCTTGGGGATTTTTATTATAAAAGGATGTTGGACTTTATTAAAAACTTTTTATGTGTCTATTGAGATGATCATATGGTTTTTGTTTTTAATTCTGCTTATGTGATGAATCACATTTATTACTTTGCATATGTTGAACAAACCTTGCATCCCAGGAATGAAGCCTACTTGATCATGGTGAATTAACTTTTCAGTATACTGTTGGATTCAGTTTACTAGTACTAAAATACTTATTTAAAGGGTTTACGTAGCTCAGAAAACAAACAGAAACAAGAAGTATTTGGGAGGGAAAAGAAAACCTCACAAAAGCAAGAAATACTATTCTTAATATCCTTAAGAGAGAAGACATTTTTCAATTTTAAAACAAAAAAAAGTATGTTTTATTTAAAGAGAGTAAGGAATATTTGAAGAACAACAACAACGACAACAAGAATTTCAGAAATATTATTTAATGGTAGTAGGAAAAAAGGCCCAATAGAATGTTTGGAAAATTCTTGACCATTATTTCTTTAAATATTGCTTCTTTTCCCATTCTAACTTTCCCTTCTTCTTCTAGGACTCCAGTGATACATATGTTGGATATTTGTTACTGTGTCTCATATCTCTTTTATGCTCCTTTCTGATTTTTTCCCATTTCTTTTCTTTCTGTGTTTCAGTTTAGATATTTTTTTCTTGTGTGTGTGTGTTTTTTTTTTTTTTTTTTTTTTTTTTTTTTTTTTTTATTGAGACAGAGTTTTGCTCTTGTTGCCCAGGCTGGAGTGCAGTGGTGCGGTCTCGGCTCACTGCAACCTCCGCCTCCTGGGTTCAAGTAACTCTTCTGCCTTAGCCTCCCAAGTAGCTGGGATTACAGGCATGTGCCACCACACCCAGCTAATTTTATATTTTTAGTAGAGACAGGGTTCCTCCATGTTGGTCAGGCTGGTCTCAAACTCCTGACCTCAGGTGATCTGCCTGTCTCAGCCTCCCAAAGTGCTGGGATTACAGGCATGAGCAACCTCACCTGGCCTAGATTTTTTTTTAATCTCTCCTTTAGTTCTCTAAATCTGTCTTCTCTGTGTCTAGTCTATTGTCCAACTTAAGAATAAAAAATATTCCTATTTTCTTAAGGTAAGAATACACTCTCTAGCAATAACTAATCACCAAAAGTGGTTTTATTTTCATTATTCATGCTAATTGACCGATTATAACTTGTTTTAGTAACTATGCTTCTGAATGCCAGCAAATCAGCAACAACCTTCATTTGAGAATCTATGCTGCTATAGCTAATGATCAGCCATTTCCTGAATACATTTACTTCTGAAACTCTGCCAATCCTGAACTCTACCCTTCCTCAAACTCTATACAAGAACAGCTGTAAGCTCTACTCAGAGATAATGTGTCTTATAATAATAGCACAATACATTCAGCTTTTTATCATATAGTAAATGATGATCTCTTACTTTGACGATCTAATCCAATGAGTTCTTTTTTTTTTTTTTTTTTTTTTTTTTAGAGTCTCATTCTGTCACTCTGTCACCCAGGCTAGAGTGCAGTGGCACAATCTCAGCTCACTGAAACTTCCACCTCTCAGGTACAAGCGATTCTCCTGCCTCAGCCTCCTGAGTAGCTGGGTTCTTTATTTTGTTCCATTGGTCTAAGTGTCTGTTTTTATACCAGACCATGCTGTTTTTGTTACCATGGTTCTGTAGTATAATGTGAAGTCAGGTAATGTGACTCCTTCAGTTTTGTTCTTTTTGCTCAGGATAACTTTGGCTATTCTGGGTCTTTTGTGATTCCATATAAATTTTAGCATTGTATTGTTCTATTTCTGTGAAAGATGTCATTGGTATTTTGATAGGGATTGCATTGGCTCTGTAGATTGCTTTGGATAGTATGGATATTCAAACAATATTAATTATTTCAATCTATGAACATGGAATACTTTTTCATTTTTTGGTGTCCCCTTCAATTTCTTTCATCAGTGTTTTATAGTTTCCATTGTAGATTTCTTTTACTTCTTTGGTTAAGATAATTCCTAGGTATTTAATTTTATGTGTGGCTATTGTAAATGAGATTACTTTTTAAATTTATTTTTCACACTGTTCACTACTGGCATATCAAAATGGTTTTTGTATGTTGATTTTGTACCTTCACCTTTACTGAATTTGTTTATCAGTTCTAGTAGTTTTCCTGCACAGTCTTTAGGTTTTTCCAAATATAAGAATATGTCATCTGCCAACAAGGATAATTTGACTTCTTCCTTTTCAACTTGGATGTCCTTTCTTTTTTTCTTTTTTTTTTTTTTTTGTCTGATTGCTCTAGCTATGACTTCTAGTATTATGCTGAATAATAGTGGTAACAGTGGGAATCTTTGTTTTATTCCTGATCTTAGAGGAAAAGCTTTCAGTTTTTCCCCATTCAGTGTAATACTAGCTGTGGGTCTGTTGAATATGGCTTTTATTATGTTGAGGTATGTTCCTTCTATCTCCATTTTTTGAGGGTTTTTTTCATGAAGCGATGTTGAATTTTATCAAATGCTTTTCAGCATCAATTGAAATGATTATATGGTTTTCATCTTCATTTCGTTGATATAATGTATCACATTGATTGATTTGCATATGTTGGACTGTCCTGAATCTCAGGGATAAATCCCACTTGGTCATACTGAAAGATCTTTCTAATGTATTGTTGAATTTCATTTGCTGGTATTTTGTTGAAGATTTTTGCATCAATATTCATTAGAGATGTTGATCTGTGTGTGTGGTTTTTTTTTTTTTTAATGTGTCTTTGTCTGGTTTTTGTGTCAAGGTAAATACTGGCCTCATAGAATGAGTTTCAAACTATGCACTCCTCCTCTATTTTTGGAATAGTTTGAGTAGGATTGGTATTAATTCTCTTTAAATGTTTGGTAGAATTCAGCAGTGAAGCCATCAGGTCCTGGGCTTTTCTTTAGTTGGAGACTTTTTATTATGGTTTCAATCTTGTTACTAGTTATTGGTCTGTTCAGGTTTTTGATTTCTTTCCAGTTCAATCTTGGTAGGTTGTATGTATCTAGGAATTTGTCCATTGATTATAGATTTCTAATTTATTGGCATATAGTTGCTCATATTAGCCACTAATGATCCTTTGAATTTCTGCAGTTTCAGTTGTAATGTCTCCTTTTTCATTTCTGATTTTCTTTATTTGAATCTTGTGTCTTTTATTCTTAGTCTGGGTAAAGATTTTTCACTTTTGCTTAACTTTTCAAACAATGAACTTTTTGTTTCATTGATCTTTTGTACCATTTCTTTCATTTCAATTTCATTTATTTCTGCTCTATTCTTTGTATTTCTTTTCTTCTTCTAATTTATGTTTGGTTTGCTCTTGCTTTTCTAGTTATTTAAGAGGCATCATTAAATTGTTCATTTGAAGTTTTTTTCTCTTTTTTAATGTAGGTACTAATAACTATAAACTTCCCTCTTAGTAGTGCTTTTGTTTTATCCCGTGGATTTTGGTACACTGTGTTTCCATTATCATTTGCTTCAATAAATTTTTCAATTTCCTTCTTAATTCCTTTATTGACCCACTCAGGAGCATATTGTTTACTTTCCATGTATTAAAATCATTTCCAAAATTCCTCTTGTTGTTAATTTCTAGTTTTATTCCATTGTGGTCAGAGAAGATGCTTGATATAATTTTAGTTTTTTGAATGTTTTAAGACATGTTTTATGACCTAGCATATGGTCTATCCTTGAGAATGATCCACGAGCTGTGTAAAAGAATGTGTATTCTGCAACTCTTGGGTGAAATGTTCTATAACTATCTATTAGATCCATCTGGTCTATTGCGCAGATTAAGTCTGATGTTTCTTTGTTAATTTTCTGTCTGGAACATCTGTTCAATGCTGAAAGTGGGGTGGTAAAGTCTCCAGCTATTACTGTGTTGGGGCCTATCTCTCTCTAAATAATATTTATCTCTCTCTAATAATATTTCCTTTATCTGTCTGTGTGCTCCAGTGCTGGGTGCACATATTTATATTTAAAATTGTTATATTCTCTTGCTAAATTGACCTGTTTATTATTTTATAGTGACCTTATTTGTTTCTTCTTATAGTTTTTGTCTTGAAATTTATTTTTTTCTGATATAAGTATGGCAATTCTTGCTTTTTTTGGCTTCCATTAGCATGGAATATTTTTTTCCATCTCTTTATTTTCAGTCTATATGTGTCTTCATAGGTGAAGTGTGTTTCTTGTAGGCAACAGATCAATGGGTCTTATTTTTTCATCCATTCAGCCTGTCCATATCTTTTAATTGGAGAGTTTAGTCCATTGACAGTCAATATTATTATTGATAAGTAGGACTTCCTCCTCCCATTTTGTTATTTGTTTTCTGATTATTTTTTGGTCTTCTCATCCTTCTTTCTTTTCTTCCTGTCTTCCTCTAGGGAAGGTGATTTTATCTGGTAATATAATTTAGTTTCTTGCTTGTGTGTGTGTGTGTGTGTGTGTGTGTGTGTATCCATTGTATGATTTTTGGTTTGTGGTTACCATGAGACTTGCAAATACTATCTTATAACTCATTATTTTAACCTGATAACAACTTAACACTATTTGCATAAACAAACAAGCAAGCAAATAGAAAACTCTCCTTAACTTTGTCCCCCTGCTTTTTAACTTTTTGTTGTTTCTATTTATATTTATTGTACTATGTCTTGGAAAGTTGTTGTAAATATTTTTGATTGGTTAATCATTTAGTCTTTCTACTTAAGAGTAGTTTACACACCATAGTTACAATGTTATAATATTCTGTGTTTTTCTGTGTACTCACCAGTGAGTTTTATACCTCCAGGTGATTATTTATTGTTTATTAATGCCCTTTTCTTTCTGATTGAAGTACTCCCTTTAGCATTTCTTGTAGGACAGGCCTGGCATTGATGAAATCCCTCAGCTTTTGTTTGTCTGGGGAAGTCTTTATTTCTCCTTTATGTTTAAAGGGTATTTTTGCTGGATATACTATTCTAGAGTAAAAGGTTTTTCTTTTTCCCTCTAACACTTTAAATATGTCACTCTCTCCAGGCCTGTAAGGTTTCCACTGAAAAGTCTGCTGTCAGACATATTGGGGCTCCATAGTATGTTATTTGTTTCTTTCCTCTTGCTGTTTTTAGGATCCTTTTTTAAAACTTGACCTTTGGGAGTTTAATTATTAAATGCCTTGAGGTGGTCTTCTCTGGGTTAAATCTGCGTGATGTTCTATAACCTTCTTGTACTTGGATATTGATATCTTTCTTTAGGTTTGGGATATTTTCTGTTATTATCCCTTTGAATAAACTGTCTACCCTTATCTCTTCCTCTATCTCCTCTTTAAGGCCAATAACTTTTAGATTTGTCCCTTTAAGGCTATTTTCTAGATCTTGTAGGCATACTTTCTTTTAATTCCTTTTACTTTTGTCTCCTCTGACTGTATATTTTCAAATAGACTGTCTTCAAGCTCACAAAGTCTTTCTTCAGCTTGATCAGTTCTGCTATTAAAGAACTCTGCATTCTTCAGTATGTCAATTCCATTTTTCATCTCCAAAACTTCTGCTTGATTATTTGTAATTATTTCAATCTCTTTGTTAACTCTATTCGATATAATTCTGAATTTCTTCTGTATTATCTTGAATTTCTTTGAGTTTCCTCAACAAAGCTATTTTTTTGAATTCTCTGTCGAAACATCACATATCTCTGTTTCTCCAGGATTGGTTTCTGGTGCCTTATTTTGTTCTTTTGGTGAGGTCATGTTTTCATGGATGGAGTTGATGCTAATAGATGTTCTTTGCTGTCTGGACATTGAAAGGTTAGGTATTTACTGTAGTTTTCACTGTCTGGGCTTATTTGTAGCCATCATTCTTGGGAAGGCTTTCCAGATATTTGAAAGATCTTAGGTGTTGTGATCTAAACTGTATCTGCTTTAGGGAACATTCCAAGCCCAATAACACTGTGGTTCTTACAGACTGACTCATAGAGGTATCATCTTGATGGTCTTGGCCCAGATCTGGGAGAATTCTCTGGATTACCAGACAGAGACTCTTGTTTTCTTCTCTTACTTTCTCCCAAGCATACAGAGTCTCTCTGTTTTGAGCCACCTAATGCTGGGAGTGGAATGACACAAGCACCCCTGTGACCACCACTACTATGACTGTACTATGTCAGACCTGAAGCCAGCACAGCACTGCGTCTTGCCCAAGGCCTACTGTAACCACTCCATGGGTACTGGCTACATTTACTCAAGGCCCTAGGGCTCTACAATTAGCAGGTGGCAAAGCCACCCAGTGTCCTTCATTTCAGGGCAGCAATGTCCCCCAGGCCCTGGGTAAGGTCCAGAAGTGTTTTCCAGGAGTCAGGGACTAGAGTCAAAAACTTTAGAAGTCTACCTGGTATTCTATTGCACTGTTGCACTCAAACCACAAGGCATAGTCCTTCCCACTCTTCCCTCCCCTTTCCAAAGGCAGAGGAACCTCATCCTATAGCAACTGCCACCCCAGGCCATGAGGAGTGCTGCCAGACTACCACTGATGTTCCCTTAAGGCCCACGGTCTCTTAAGTCAGCTTGTTGTGAATGCTGCCTGGCCCAGGACTCATCCTTTAGGGCAGTGGACTCCCCTCTGGCCCAGGGCATGTCTAGAAATGGCATCCAAGAGTCAAGTCTTGGAATCAGGGATCTCAAGAGCCCACTTGGTGCTCTTACCCCACTTTGGCTGTGCTGGTATCTAAGATGCAAGACAAAGTCTCCTTTACTTTTCCCTCCACTTTTCTCAAGCAGAAGGAGTTTTGCTCCATAGCCACTATAGCTGATAATGTGCAGAGTCTCACCTGAAGCCAGCAAGTCTGAGGTTCACCAATGCTCTCAATGTAGTATGTGGGTGTCAGTGCTGGTTATTTAAGGCCCAAGGGCTCTTCAGTTAGCAGGTGATTAATGCTGCCAGGACTTGGTTCTTTCCTTCAAGGCAATAGGTTCCCTTCTGGCTCACAGTGTGTCTAGAAATGTCATCTGGGAGCTAGTGCCTGGAACAGGAGGCTCATGTCTCTGTGCTCTATCCTGATCTATCCTCTGGCTGAGCTGGTATCCTAGATGCAAGGCAAAGTCCTTTCCACTCTTCCCTCTCCTCTCCTCAAGCAGAAGGAAGGGGTCTCTTTTGGAGCCTCAAGCCTGGGGTTAGGGGAGGGGTGACGCCAGCACTCCCTTAGCTGCCCCAGCTAGTGTTTCAGTATGTTGTGTGTCTCCTCAGTCCACTGTCTTTGGGCCTAGTTCAGCACTAGGATTCACCTAAAAGTTGCAATCCTTATGGCCTAGACTGCCTTTCAAGTTTACTTGGAGACGCAGAGTGCTGTAGCCCTTGGTGGTGAGATTTGCAGGCACTCAAGTTCTGACTGTTGAGATTGGTGATTTCCTTCTGGCTAGAGCTGGTTTAAATGCTGCCTCCATGGGCAGGCATCATCTGAGTTTGGTCTGGGTTTCCTTTCTGCTCTAACAGGACAGCACTGAATCCAATGCATCACAATTATTATGATCTCCCTCCCCCGGTGCCCAGAGATGCTCTCTGCACCATGCTGCTGCTGCCGCCAGGGGTGGGGGTGGTGTCAGCAATTTAGGACTGTTTTTTCTATTTCTTCAGTGCCTCTTTCAGTGATATGAAGTTAAAATCAGTTACTGTGAGTGCTTGCCTGATTTTGCGTTCTTATGAAGGTGGTTTTTTTCTGTGTGGATAGTTGTTAACTTATTGTCCTTGCTAGGGTTATGATCAGTGGAGCTTTCTATTCTGCCATGCTGCTCTCCCAGCTCTACCATCTTGCTCCCCCATCTGATTCTCTGTTGAAACACACCATTATTCATCCATTTATCCATTGTCCCTATATATCTTTCTTCTACCAATTGTGGTTATTTAGAAATCCTTGTCTGCTAACTCAATGACTGTTACCTTTTCTGTGTCTACTTATATTGACCCTTCTATCTTTTGGTCAGTGCTTCCCATTTCCACAATCCTCTCTTTTTTTTGCTTGATTATGAAGTTTTTAATGCAAGCTAGATATTGTGGGTGACACATTTTAGAAGCTCAGGATTATGTTATCTTTATCTAAAGCAGAGATATACAAACTACAGACAAAACTGCTGCTTGCTTTTAAAATAAAGTCATATTGGAACACAGCCATGTCCATTTGTTTGCATAGTGTCTATGACTGCTTTCATATTACAGTGGCAGAGTTGAACAGCTGTAATAGAAATCTTCAAAATCCAAAATATTTGCTCTCTGATTTTTCATAGAAATATTTGTCAACCTTTGGTCAAAAGAGTGTTGAGTTTTATTTGAAAAGACACTTATTCATATGTTACTGTGAATCCCCTTGACCCAATAAGGGTTGATTTTTACTTTGTCAGGGCAGGTCTATTTTAGTTTTGCTTTCTTAAAGCATAGCTCTGGGCCGGGTGTGGTGGCTCACGCCTGTAATCCCAGCACTTTGGGAGGCCAAGGTGGGCAGATCATGTGAGGTCAGGAGTTCAAGAACAGCTTGACCAACATGGTGAAACCATGTCTCTACAAAAATACAAAAATTAACTGGGCCTGATGGTGGGTGCCTGTAATTCCAGCTACTCAGGAGGCTGAGATGGGAGAATCGCTTGAACCCACGAGGCAGAGGTTGCAGTGAGCCGAGATCATGCCATTGCATACAGCCTGGGTGGCTGAGTGAGACTCCATCTCAAAAACAAAAACAAACAAACAAACAAAACACATAGCTTTTACTCCTAGGACATGGCTTTTTTGTGGTCTCTATCAAATGCCATGGATGCTCATCAAAGTTTCTCCACTCTGGCCAGAGAGAATCTCTAATGTCTCTCCAACTCTAAACAATCTCTAAAATCTCTATTCAGTTTCTAGGGCACACTCCAACAGCTCTTTTCTTTAGGTTTTCTGGGGTCTCAATTTGTGCATGCACATCTGAGGATTAAGCTAAGGATTCAAGAAAACCCCTACACAGATTTTTGATGTTCCCTCTATGTAGCTGTCTTGAGCATCATGCCCCTCCAAATCCCATCCATCACCCTACCATCCCCAAGCTCTGAAATCTGTTTCCTCCACCCACCAGACTTCCTCTCTCTGCTTGGGCTCTACTTCCTTGTACCATAGCTGTGAAATGCTTCCAGGAAGAAAGACAGAGTAAATGTGGGGTTCACTTTGCATGCTTCCTTTTTCTTAAGTCTTGCAACCTTGCACTGTTAGGTATCCAGTGCTTATAAAAATTGGTTGTTACTACCAGTACCAGCCACTGCAAAAATATGCCAAATTGTAAAGACCATCAATGCTAGGAAGAAACTGCATCAACTAACGAGCAAAATAACCAGCTAACATTATAATGACAGGATCAAATTCACACATAACAATATCAACCTTAAATGTGAATGGGCTAAATGCTCCAATTAAAAGACACAGACTGGCAAATTGGATAAAGAGTCAAGACCTATCAGTGTGCTGTCTTCAGGAGACCCATCTCATGTGCAGAGACACACATAGGCTCAAAATAAAGGGATGGAGGAAGATCTACCAAGCAAATGGAAGACCAAAAAAAGCAAGGGTTGCAATCCTAGTCTCTGATAAAATAGACTTTAAACCAACAAAGATCAAAAGAGACAAACAAGGCCACTATATAATGGTAAAGGGATCAATTCAACAAGAAGAGCTAACTATCCTAGATATATATGCACCCAATACAGGAGCACCCAGATTCATAAGGCAAGTCCTTAGAGACCTACAAAGAGACTTAGACTCCCACACAATAATAATGGGAGACTTTAACACCCCACTGTCAACATTAGACAGATCAATGAGACAGAAAGTTAACAAGGATATCCAGGAATTAAACTCAGCTCTGCACCAAGCAGACCTAATAGACATCTACAGAACTCTCCATCCCAAATGAACAGAATATACATTCTTCTCAGCACCACATTGCACTTATTCCAAAATTGACAACATAGCTGGAAGTAAAGCACTCTTCAGCAAATGTAAAAGAACAGAAATTATACAAACTGTCTCTCAGACCACAGTGCAATCAAACTAGAACTCAGGATTAAGAATCTCACTCAAAACCGCTCAACTACATGGAAACTGAACAATGGAAACTGAACAATCTGCTCCTGAATGACTACTGGGTACATAATGAAATGAAGGCAGAAATAAAGATGTTCTTTGAAACCAATGAGAACAAAGACACAACATACCAGAATCTCTGGGACACATTTAAAGCAGTGTGTAGAGGGAAATTTATAGCACTAAATGCCCACAAGAGAAAGCAGGAAAGATCTAAAAGTGACACCCTAACATCACAATTAAAAGAACTAGAGAAGCAAGAGCAAACACATTCAAAAGCTAGCAGAAGGAAAGAAATAACTAAGATCAGAGCAGAACTGAAGGAGACAGAGACACAAAAAAACCCTTAAAAAAATCAATGAATCCAGGAGCTGGTTTTTTGAAAAGATCAACAAAATTGATAGACCTCTAATAAGACTAATAAAGAAGAAAAGAGAGAAGAATCAAATAGACGCAATAAAAAATGATAAAGGGGATATCACCACCAATCCCACAGAAATACAAACTACCATCAGAGAATACTACAAACACCTCTATGCAAATAAACTAGAAAATCTAGAAGAAATGGATAAATTCCTGGACACATATACCCTCCCAAGACTAAACTAGGAAGAAGTTGAATCCCTGAATAGACCAATAACAGGCTCTGAAGTTGAGGCAATAATTAATAGCCTACCAACCAAAAAAAAGTCCAGGACCAGACAAATTCACAGCTGAATTCTACCAGAGGTACAAAGAGGAGCTGGTACCATTCCTTCTGAAACTATTCCAATCAATAGAAAAAGAGGGAATCCTCCCTAACTCATTTTATGAGGCCAGCATCATCCTGATACCAAAGCCTGGCAGAGACACAACAAAAAAGAATTTTAGACCAATATCCCTGATGAACATCAATGCAAAAATCCTCAATAAAATACTGGCAAACTGAATCCAGCAGCACGTCAAAAAGCTTATCCACCATGATCAAGTTGGCTCCATCCCTGGGGTGCAAGGCTAGTTCAACATACACAAATCAATAAACGTAATCCATCATATAAACAGAACCGAAGACAAAAACCACATGATTATCTCAATAGATGCAGAAAAGGCCTTCGACAAAATTCAACAGCCCTTCATGCTAAAAACTCTCAATAAACTAGGTATTGATGGTACATATCTCAAAATAATAAGAGCTATTTATGACAAACCCACAGCCAATATCATACTGAATGGGCAAAAGCTGGAAGCATTCCCTTTGAAAACTGGCACAAGACAGGGATGCCCTCTCTCACCTCTCCTATTCAACATAGTGTTGGAAATTCTGGCCAGGGCAATCAGGCAGGAGAAAGAAATAAAGGGTATTCAATTAGGAGAAGAGGAAGTCAGATTGTCCCTGTTTGCAGATGACATGATTGTATATTTAGAAAACCCCTTAGTCTCAGCCCAAAATCTCCTTAAGCTGATAAGCAACTTCAGCAAATTCTCAGGATACAAAATGAGTGTGCAAAAATCACAAGCATTCCTATACACCAACAACCAACAAAAGAAGAGCCAAATCATGAGTGAACTCCCATTCACAATTGCTTCAAAGAGAATAAAATACCTAGGAATCCAACTTACAAGGGATGTGAAGGACCTCTTCAAGGAGAGCTACAAACCACTGCTCAGGGAAATAAGAGAGAACACAAACAAATGGAAGAACATTCCATGCTCATGGGTAGGAAGAATCAATATCGTGAAAATGGCCATACTTCCCAAGGTAATTTATAGATTCAATGCCCTCCCCATCAAGCTACCAGTGACTTTCTTCACAGAATTGGAAAAAACTTTAAAGTTTATATGGAATCAAAAAAGAGCCCACATTGCCAAGTCAATCCTAAGCCAAAAGAACAAAGCTGGAGGCATCACGCTACCTGACTTCAAACTATACTACAAGGCTACAGTAACCAAAACAGCATGGTACTGGTACCAAAACAGAGATATAGATCAATGGAACAGAACAGAGCCCTCAGAAATAATACCACACATCTACAACCATCTGATCTTTGACAAACCTGACAAAAACAAGCAATGGGGAAAGGATTCCCTATTTAATAAATGGTGCTGGGAAAACTGGCTAGCCATATGTAGAAAGCTGAAACAGGATCCCTTCCTTACACCTTATACAAAAATTAGTTCAATATGGATTAAAGACTTTAATGTTAGACCTAAAACCATAAAAACCCTAGAAGAAAACCTAGGCAATACCATTCAGGACATAGGCATGGGCAAGGACTTCATGACTAAAACACAAAAAGCAATGGCAACAAAAGCCAAAATCGACAAATGGATCTAATTAATCTAAAGAGCTTCTGCACAGCAAAAGAAACTACCATCAGAGTGAACAGGCAACCTACAGAACGGGAGAAAATTTTTACAATCTACCCATCTGACAAAGGGCTAATATCCAGAATCCACAAAGAACTTAAACAAATTTACAAGAAAAAATCAAACAACCCCATGAAAAAGTGGTGAAGGATATGAACAGACACTTCTCAAAAGAAGACATTTATGCAGCCAATAGGCACATGAAAAAATGCTCATCATCAATGGCCATCAGAGAAATGAAAATCAAAACCACAATGAGATACCATCTCACACCAGTTAGAATGGCGATCATTAAAAAGTCAGGAAACAACAGGTGCTGGAGAGGATGTGGAGAAATAGGAACACTTTTACACTGTCAGAGGGACTGTAAACTAGTTCAACCATTGTGGAAGACAGTGTGGCGATTCCTCAAGGATCTAGAACTAGAAATACCATTTGACCCAGCCATCCCATTACTGGGTATATACCCAAAGGACTATAAATCACGTTGCTATAAAGACCATAAAAGTTATGCAATTGTGATCTCTTTCTCTCTCAAAATGCATTAAGTTTTCAGACTGTGGTTGACCATGGATAAGTAAAACTGCAGGAAGTGAAGGTGTGGATAGGATCGGGGGAATACTGTGCAAAAAAGGCAACAGGAGGGATCCTTGTGGTGATGGAAATGTTCTGTATCTTGACTGTATGAATGTCAATATTCTGGTTGTGATATTGTACTATATGTTTGTAAAACGTTAGCACTGGTGAAACTATGCAAAGGGTATATGGGATCTCTCTGTATTACTTCTGGCAATGCATGTGATTCTACAATTATCTTAAAACGAAATGTTTAATTAAAAAAAAACCACAAAACTTGACTGTTCCTCAAAACCTTCACTGAGTTAACCACTTCCTCTTTGAAACCACCTTATACCCTATACAACACTGATAATATAGTATTATTGCCCTTCCATGTTCTATTGTAATTAGTCTATCTCCCTTACCAAACTGTGATCTCCAAGAGGAGGTTTTAAAGGCAAGATATGTTTTGTTCATCTATGTATGCCTAGCATCTAGTAGTGCCTGATACATTGAAGATGTTTTGTAAATGCTTGTTGAATAAAACTGGATGTGACAGACGTAAAAAAAAAAAGACACACGCACACGTTTATTTCGGCACTATTCACAATAGCAAAGACTTGGAACCAACCCAAATGTCCATCAATGATAGACTGGATTAAGAAAATGTGGCACATATACACCATGGAATACTATGCAGCCATAAAAAATGATGAGTTCATGTCCTTTGTAGGGACATGGTTGAAGCTGGAAACCATCATTCTCAGCAAACTATTGCAAGGACAGAAAACCAAACACCGCATGTTCTCACTCACAGGTGGGAATTGAACAATGACAACACTTGGACACAGGATGGGGAACATCTCACACCGGGGCCTGTCGTGGGGTGGGGGGAGGGGGGAAGGATAGGAGATATACCTAATGTAAATGGCGAGTTAATGGGTGCAGCACACCAACATGGCACATGTATACATATGTAACAAACCTGCACGTTGTGCACATGTACCCTAGAACTTAAAGTATAATTTAAAAAAAAAGAACAGTGCTTTTCAGAAGAAAGTGATATTCCTCTGCTTTAATTAAAGACATGCATGTTTTCAGTAAAAAAAAAAAAAATTGGTTGTTACCTTTTCTTAATATTTTAGTGCTTTTTCTGTGTGTGTGTGTGTGTGTGTGTGTGTGTGTGTAGCAAGCAGGTTATTCTGATGCTGACTACTTCATCATGATCTTAAATAGAAGGATTTAAAGATAAAGATGAGGAAACCTCCAGAAAAATTGAATGAAGAGACATTGAGATAATAAATAGGAGTAAAACAATTAGAAAATCAGAGATCTAGTTCAGGAGATCTAACACCCAATAATTAGAGGTTACAGAAAAAGAGTATATATTAATGATCTATTTGGGGTGACAAATTACCTCAAAACTTAGTGGCTTAAAAAATTGTAAACATTTGTATCTCTTTCAGTTCCTGTGGCCACGAGTTCAAGAGTGACTCAGCTGAACGGTCTGCCTCAAGGTTTCTCATGAGGTTCAGTTGGATGTTGGCCAGGGCTGCAGTCTTCTTAAGACTGGCTGTAGCTGGATAATTTGCTCCAAGGCAGCACACTCATGTGACTAGTAGGTCTATGTTCTTTCTCAATTTCTCACTATGTGAATCTCTCCACAGGGTCACTTGAGTATCTTCATGACACGACAGCTAGCTTTTCCCAGAGAGAGTAATCCAAGAGACCAAGAAAAAAGGTGAAAGGTCTTTTATGACTACCCATTGATGTCATCCGTTGTCACTTTCACAATATCCTACTGGTCACACAGGTCCTCCCTTTTAATGTTGAAAGGGAGTACACAACAGCATGCATAGCAGGAGGCCGGGATCATTGTAAAGGGGCAAAAATAATCAAAGAAATAATAGAAGAAAATTTCCTATATGAGAAGAGCATGAAGTTTCTACTGCAGTGGATTAAAATAGACTCTACTCCAACGAACAACACCATGAAATTTCAGAAAACTGAAAGTCAAGAGAAAATTTCACAAGATTCTAGGAAGGAAAAAAAGGATGTCACATACCAAATGTTTAGAATCAAAATGGTTTCATAGGAGTGGATGCAGTGGTGTGCCCATGTAGTCCCAACTATTTGGGAGGTTGAAGCAGAGGATCACTTGAGGCTAAGAGTTTGAGGCCAGCCTGGGCAACACAGAAAGAACCCATCTCTAAAAAGAAATAAAGAAAAAAATAGCTACATACTCCTCAAAGGCAACATTGTAAGACATAATATATAATGTCAAATAGAATAAATGAAGACATATCATAAAGCAATATATTTAAAATTCTGGGAAAAATTATTTTAAACCTATAATTTAATACCCAAGTCAAACTATCAATTAAGTTTTAGTGTAGAATAAAGACACTTTAAGATATGCAAGTTAAAAAAATTATCTCCCACACACCCTTTCTCAGAAACCTTGGGAAAACAGAGGATTCAGGAAACAAGGGATTCAATACAAGGAAGAGGAGAAGGAAATCCCCAGAATGATGAAGAAAGGATTTCCCAAGACAACAGCTATGTGCCAAGTGCAGAGGGCAAACAGAACGGACTTTGAAAGGGCAGAAGATTCAGGAGATTGTTTCAAGGTTAAATTGATAGAACACCTAATGTGTTTAAACACACTGAGAGATTTACACAAGTGGGGAAGAGTTTAAAGTTGAACTACTTCAGATAGTGAACTTAGTGATAAATTCTTCAAAAAGGAAGGCAATGGAAAAATAAGCATTAATTCCAGACAAAACAATAAACTGTGCAGGAAAGGTAACACAACCAAAGTTTACTATATATCTCTGCTGGAACTGGCATTTACAAAGTCATGAAAATGTGAACACAGAATACTGATCTAGTGAAATCATAATATAATTATACTGAGAGGGCAGAGGAATGAAAAGTATGCATGTATGTGCTGGTGCAGACCAGGGATTAAAAGACAGCTAAATCTTCATTTTCCATAGTGGGAAATCAATAGGTAATATCTTGAACTGAAAAATCAATAAATAGCAATATAAGCATGTTATTTAGAGATGTGGAATTAAATACCAAATGAATCAACTATAGTTGCTGAAATTGGTTGCCTCTGGGGAGAATTAATGAAGGGTATGGCAAAATTTGTGCTAATTTTCTTAATAAACCTCATAAAACTGGCCTATTCTTTCAACAATGTTTGTATAAATTTTCATCAAAATAAACCAAAAACAATTAAACTTGAGAAAAATAACGGAAAAGCAGGGAGTAGTCAATTGTGTTGAACACTGATGAATAATCAAGAAGATAAGAACAGAGAATGGTTCATTAAAGGTGACAAGATGTAGATCATTGGTAACCAGAGGAGTAGTCAGTGTGGAACCCATTGGTAACTAGAGGAGTACTCGGTGTGGAAACCCCCTTAATATTCAAAGAGAAAAATATGCAAGGGATATAAATAGACATCACAGAAAATAGGTATATAATCATCCATAGACACATGAAAAAATACTCCATCTCATTCATAATAAAAGAAATGCCAATTAAAGTGATATCATGATATTTTGTAACATATTGGCATCAAATAAAAAAATAATGTACTCGTCATTGGTAATGGTGAGGACAGAATGACAGCCTCATACACAGTATATGAGAGTGTGAATTGGGAAAGACTTCACTGAAGGCTAATTTGGAATATCTATGAAAATGTATAATGCACCTGCTCTTTGAGTAACCCCTCTTCTGGGGTTTTATACTACAGATAAACTCATGGAAGTATGCAGTATGTTTGAAGATACTCAGTGGAAAATAATACAAATGTCTCTCAGCACAGAACTTGCTAAACAAACGATACATTCTTCCCACAGAATACTAGGTGCATCATTAAGAGTGGCTGTTCTGCACGTGCTCATATTGAAAAGGGGACAAGATATCTTAATTCAGAAAAAAAATGTTAATAGTATTTATAGTTATGAGTCTGCATGTGTGACAAATGAAGACAAGTCATTTGTAATGATCTGGCACCTACTGGATGGTCAATAGAAAGTTCTTAGCTACTGTTCCTAATGCAAGCTGTAAAACTAAACAATGATTATGATTCCAAATAAAAATGCATTGGATAATAAAGCTCACTTGGCTGTAGAGGTCATGCACATCGAACTTTACATTTTTCTGTGTGATTTACAACAGCTTTGCTGTTCTCATTGATCAACTTAATCATGATTAAATGTAATAAATTTGAACTTACAAAATCATGTAACAGTCTGCTGTCATATGTTTTGTATGTTTTGCCTATTGGACTTTTTTTTCAGAACAAGCTTTCTTTAAAAGTTATATAATTCTTTGGCTCAAAGAAAAAACCTAGAAAATAATATTCCCCACTGACCTGTACTTTCCTGACCCAGCAAGCCTTCAGCAGATTTGTCTTGGACTAGAATTCAAGACACCTGGGTGCCAGTCCTGGCTCGGCTACTCAGCAGCTGGGTGACCTTGAGCAAACCCCTCGGCCTCTTAGTTCTTCTTAGCTGTCATATGGGATACAGTACCTTTCCTATCTACCCTGTGGGACTACTGTGAAAAGCAAATGAGGCAACAGGTATATAAATGTGTAATCTGTGAAAGCATGCACATGAAAGCACTTTTATTTTGATAGCTAGAAGTATCCTCTCACAGGTTAAATATTTCTGGTCCTCCCAGTAGAGAGGCATGCCTGGGTATTTATTCAGTAGACCTTGAGTGCCTTTCTGGACCAAGCAGGGACTGGTGAGGCAGAATTGAATATGATGCAGTCCCTGTTCTCAAAGAACTCACAGTTTGATATGAGAGGCAATCACAGTAAAATGTGAGAAATACAATATAATGGTTATAGACAAAGACTGGTGGGACTCACAGGAGTCAAAATCTCTGACTAGGGAAGGCATCACTGACAAGTGACACCTGGATCGAGTCTTCAAGAACATGTGAGAATTTACCAGGCAGAGAACTGATTGATCGCTGGGTGGAACCCAGGCAGTGCCCCAACTGTGGAGCAATTTCTCACCCCTCTTTCTTTATCAAGTCTTACCTCTGCTGTGAGACAGCAGACCATCAGAAACTTGCTCTCAGCTACCTATCCTATTGGAAAATGTTTGAAAAAGATGTTAATGACAGGTTAGGTGTGTGCTTCCCTCCAGAATAGATGCATTTGGGTCCAGAGGGTGAGATGGTTCTCTATACACAGAAATACCAATAATTTTAGCTAAATAGATTTACTTTTAGGGAAAGTACCTAAGTATTTTTTTTTGAACCTCACTCTTTTACTGAAGTTAGAGTGCAGTGCTATTATCACAGCTCACTGCAGCCTTGACCTCCTGGGCTCAGGCAATCCTCGCACCTCAGCCTCCAGAATAGGCGGAACTACAGGTGTGCCACCACACCTGGCTTTTTTTTTTTTTTTAATAGAGACAGGGTCTCATCATGTTTCCCAGGCTGGTCTCATCATGTTTCCCAGGCTGGTCTCAAACTCCTGGGCTCAAGTGATCCTCCTGCCTAGACCTCCCAAAGTGCTGGGATTACAAGTGTTAGCCACCATGCCTGGCCAATACCTAAGTACTTTCTATGGCCACCAGCTGGTACGAGATCATTACAAACATTACTTTTCTTCATTATCACAACAACCTTGTTTTTTTCTTATTATAGGTGGCAGAACAAAGGACCAGAATCACCACCCAGCCAGTTATACCAGAGCCAGGATTCAAACTCAAGCCATGATCTTGCATATCCATTGACAAACTGTTTCTCATAACCGCCCTGGGAAATGAGCAGGAAAGGAATGTTATCCCCACTTAAGATGGGGAATCCAGGCATGGAAAGCTCTGCTGGGGACTCCCCGCTTGGCTTCCTGACTCCTACCCTGACTGAGGTTATTACCTTGCAATGGAGGCCAAAGTCCTGACAGGCAGTGGGAAAGATATTTTGGGGTAGGGCTGTCTCCCTGGTGCTTCTCAAATCTCATCTTGTGAAACAGTTGGTTCAAGTTCACTGGGCCCGGGTGCGCAGCCTTCCCTGGCTGGAGCTGGGACCCTGCTGTTCTGAAAAGCTATTTGGAAGGAGATTTCTTTCCTTCTCTGATTATCCTCACCACTAGGTGGGTTGGAAGCTGTCTACCAGAGTCTGCTGCAGGTTAACCCTTCCCCTGCCCTCATTCAAGGACATGACAGGGATGTTCCAGGTAAATGTGCCCCCTTGGCATGAGACAGCACTTGTGGTAATGGAATAGCTTCCTCTGCTATGGCCTGCTTGTGTTAGTTCACTGAGAACGGACTCCCTGTGGGTTCGTAGAGTGCAACAATTGAAGAGCTTGAATAATGGTTAACCAGGATGAAGTCACATCCGAATATGCGTCATCTCACCACCTCCTTTGCTGCAGTCCGAAAACCCCACTGAGTCTTTGTTCTTTTTCCACCCATCTGTCTCTCTTGGTATCTGTCTCTCTCTTTCTCATCACCCTTTCAAGGTATTGATGCTTATAGATACTGGATTTTCTTTCTCACTCCAGTTTTTCCTATCTCTATCCACCTGTCTTTCTCCCTCCAGCTCTCCCTCACTCTCTCTCCCTCCCCTTTTCCTCCCTTCTAGTTCCCCATTTTGCTGGTCTCATTGTAGACCTGCATTCATTTAGGATTCATTATTCTTACTGAAGAGATCCTTTGATCTTGTCTGTTAAAAAGTGAGTTGCACTCTATACACCAAGAAAAAACAAAATCATCTTTATTTAACTTTTTTTCTGGCCATGGGCCTGTGGCTGGAGCAAAAATAGGTCTCCCTGTTTCTGGCACACACACCAGCCTCCCCAAGCTGCAAGCCAGCCCAGTGGGCAGACACAGCTGCGGGGCAGGAATACTGTTACCCAACTCAGGGTGGTGCCAGAGCTCCGAGTGCCCAGGCAGGCCTCCCCGCCAAGGCAGGGATCGCTCTGAGGCCAGAGGAGGCCCAGGGGACACAGTCAAGGCTCCTGCTCACCTGGCCCTGGTTAGCCGCTTCCTCCCCTTCCCCAGCAGGGCAGCAGGAGGGTTCCACTGGAGCCCAGCCCTGTCTCAGCTTGACCCCTATACCTGGTGACATCCTGCAGCCTGGGTCAAGCTGTCAGGTTAGCATGCAGCCCAGTTAAATGCACTGGGCTAACATCTGGACTTAGAGTTATGTAATGTTTTTACCTCATAATATTGTAACCTAGTAGAGGACATTTTATGGAGTCTTTAGAGGTGACCAAACTGAGGCTCATGGAGGTTGAGTTATCCAGTTAGTCAGGGATGGAGCTGGTGCTCAGGATTCTGGAATCCCTTGCCCAGATGTTCCCAAACCAGGTTGCATGGGCTGCTCCCCCAGGCCTGTTTCCTAGGGTAAGTGGTAACAAGCATCCCCATCATCTCCAGTTTGGAGAGCAGCCATGGGGCAGTAGTTTGCCGGGGGGAGGGTGGAGCTTGGACATGTAAGCTGGAGTGTCCCCTGGCATGAGTGTGAGGTCCTCTGCAGGGCAGGATGTTGCTGCGGACAGGAAGTAAAGGCGGGTGGGATGGAGGCTGGGGGCTGGGGACCTGCTCTTCCTGAACCACCACATTCAGGCATGGAACTCCCAGGAACCGAATGTTCTGAATTTGAACCTGGCCTTCCACGTCATAATGAATGTGTATTTGCAAAATTGGAAGGATAGAATGTACTCTACTTAATGATTGTTAACTCAATAATTTTGAAATATTAAGATGTGAATTGGGCTATCACTAGACTTAGGGGCTCTGAGCCTCACAGATATTAGAACTGGGCCTGTGAAGCACCTTTTCACCTGTTGATTGGCTATTTGGTTTCCTCTTATGTGACACACCCCACAGCTGCTGTCCCAATTCCCCTTCAGATCCTCTCCCCTGGGGCCCGGGAGCTCCTCCTGACCACTGTCCTACCCCCAGCCTGGCTGGCTCTGCTCTATCCCCTTCTCCATTCTGCTGCCAGAGAGACATTCCTAAACGGCTCAGAAACTTTCCAAGTATCGCACTAGCCATGAACTAGAACTCCAGCTCCCAGCCTGCCCTTCAAGGCATTGTTTCCTTATGGAGCTAACTGTAAAGACCAAGTTGCTTTCTGCAGTGAGTTGGGGAGGCCAGGTGAGGATGCACAGGGAAGTCAACCGTGTGGCTAGACCTAGTCAACACTGTGGCTAGGCAAAGGCCAGGAAGCGCCACCAAGAAAGAGCAAGGAGAAGAGCAGGGTCAGGGCTTGTGGAGACTGGGGTATAGATGAGGGGCTCAGAGGTAGGGCCACCATGTTACCTCCTCAGCTCTGTGCTCTACTCTCACAGAAAGACACACAGCCCTCTGCTGCTCTCTTTGCTTTTTTCCCTTCTACTCTCAACACCAGCCAGCTACCTGTCTTTTTCTATCTCTCCACTTACAATCCCCCAGGGGAAGGATCTATTGATCCAATTAGTGCCAATATTCCTTTGGGCAGAATGTTCTTGCCTGGCCGCAAAGGGAAACAGAGGTACCCAGGCTGACCTAATCAACTGAGAGCTAGGAGGTGGGGTCACATGGTTTCTGAAGCTGGTCTTCTTGTTCTGGGGTGAATGGGCAGGTGTTCCAAGACCTGGCCTACCCCGTTCATCAGCCAGGCTCCAAGGCACTGTCCCCAGAGGTCCAGCTGCTGAGCCCACACAGTCTTTGCTTATGCCATTCCCCTCACCAGATACACTTAGCTTTCAAGCTCAGATAAATGCTGCCCCTCCTTCCCTTTCCCTCCCAGGAAGCCTTCCCTAAACCCCTCCGGCTAGAATGAACCCCTCACTCTGGGCCCGTGTTGCTAGTGCTTATAACCTTTTGTTAGCACTGATTGCCTTCTTTCTGTTATTATTATTATTGAGATGTAATCTCCCTCTGTTGCCCAGGCTGGAGTGCAGTGGCTCCATCTCAGCTCACTGCCACCTCCACCTCCCAGGTTCAGGTAATTCTCCTGCTTCAGCCTCCCAAGTAGCTGGGATTACAGGTGCCCACCACTACGCCTGACTAATCTTTGAATTTTTAGTAGAGATGGGGTTTCACTGTTTGGTCAGGCTAGTCTTGAATTCCTGACCTCATGTGATCCACCCGCCTCAGCCTCCTGAAAGTGCTGGGATTACAGGCGTGAACCACTGCGCAGGGTCCCTTCTTTCTGTTATTATTCTGAGTTGTTACTGATCTATCTCCTTAATTGGGCTGTAAACATCATGGAAGTGGAGACTATTTTATGCATCTTTGTATAGAGAGTCCAAGTGCCTAATACAGAGCCCTGCATAATAGGCTTTCAGTTCAATATTTTGTTAGATAAATGAATAAATGATCTGGTAAAATCAGCACAACAGATGATCCCAAAATTAATTTTCTTTTTTCTTAGATGCATCTTTTAAATGTTTTAAACACTAATAACAGATTTTTAAATGCTGGGGGCTCAAATACTGCCCCTCCACCCCCATTTCACCCTGCACCAGCTCCTCCTCAGTCAGGTCTAGGGTCCTGCCTCTGTCCCAGTGGCCACCTGGCTGTGGGGGCAGGGTGGGCCACCCAGGAACCTGTGTAGTCAGGGCTCTGCATGGAGGGTCTGCCAGGGCAGCCTGGGATGTGGCTGGGCTGCTGCTGTGGACTGGGTGGGGTGGGAGGCGTGGACAGCTCCAGCGTGCTCTCCCTCACGTCCTTGAAGTTTGCCCATCCTCTGACTCAGCTCCAGCATCTCAATTCGTGGATGAATGCCCTGGTCCTAGACAGAGAGCCAATTCAGCCCAGCAGGGTTTCTGGAGGGCTCCCAGGAGGGGGAGTCCCGGAACATGGCCCAGGACAGTGAAGTTGGGGTGATGGCCAGTTCACTCCAGCTGCAGCCTAGGACACATTCCTCTCCATTCCCACCCCCACCTCACATTCTGCTGGAGCCCTCCATAGTGCCCAGCTCTACGGGTAAACAGGAGACTCAAATATACCTTGGGGGCTCAGCTGCTAGTGTTCTGCAGCTCCTCTGCCCTGTTCCTCTCTTTCCCTCCATCTGGCTTTGTGTGTGTGCATATGTGTGCTTGTGTGTGTAAGGGTGTACACTCCTGATGGCAGATGAAGCCTCCATTCACGGTTCCTACAAGCCCCCAGGACTGCCATACACAGAGCTGCACAGGGAGTTCAGGAGTTCAGCCTCCTATTGAGCTGAAAAAGGCCCCAAAGGCAGGCTTAAACTTTTTTTTTTTTTTTTTTGAGATGGAGTCTCACTCTGTCACCCAGGCTGGAGTGCAGTGGCACGATCTCAGCGCACTGCAACCTCTGCCTCTCAGGTTCAAGCAATTCTCCTGCCTCAGCCTCCCAAGTAGCTGGGACTACAGGCTCCCACCACCATGCCAGGCTAATTTATTTTTTGTATTTTTAGTAGAGATGGGGTTTCACTATGTTGGCCAGGCTGGTCTTGAACTCCTGACCTTGTGATCCGCCCTCCTTGGCCTCCCAAAGTGCTGGGACTGCAACTTAAAATTTTTTTTTTTTTATTTTGAGACAGGGTCTCACTCTGTCTCCCAGACTGGAAAGTGCAATCATGGCTTACTGCAGCTTCAACCTCCTGGGCTTAGGTGATCCCCTCACCTCAGCCTCTGAGTAGCTGGGACTACAGGCACACACCATCATGCCCAGATAATTTTTTGTATTTTTTGTAGACACAGCATTTCACCGTGTTGTCCAGGCTGGTTTCAAACTCTTGAACTCAAGTGATCTGCCCACCTTGGCCTCCCAAAGTGGTGGGATTATAGGTGTGTGCCACTACATCTGGCCTATTTTTTCTATATAATTGATATTATATTAAAATGATATCATTTGATAAACATACAATAAAATGTACATATCAATTGATAATGTTTGACAATTTGGGTGCAACTATCATTCAAGTTATAGAATAGTTCATCTCCCCAAAATGTCCCTCACACCCCTTTCTACTCAACCCTCTCCGTTTTCAATCACTATCTGATTTTTATATATATTTATATATACATACATATATATATGTATACCTAAACCAGTATTAAGGTTTAAAATTTAAAAAAGATCTTCTTCAGACAAGACATCACATACTATGCCACTTAAGTATAGAGACAGCCACATGGTACCCAGTCCTCCTGAAGCTAAGGGGTCCTGACCTCCTCCCACCTTTCTTCCAGGTATCCCTACTCCAGGGCTACACCAGGGACTGCATGACAAGACAGTGGCATTTATAAAAGGTCCAGGGAAAGAGCCCAGGACTTGAAGTCGGAGGCTGGGCAGGGGTCCTGGGTTTGCCCTGTGTGGTTGGGAAAAGGCACTGGATCTTTCCAAGGCTCAGGTTCCTTAGCTATACACTGTGGAGGTGATGGTCACCCCCAGGGATGCTAGGAGGATTAAAGCCCATTTTGCAGCCAACTTTATTCTTCTGTAGACGGAGGCAAGGCATCAATCTATTAATTACATAACACAAATAGCTAACATACACTGAACTGTCTTTGGGTGCCAGGTACTAGGCTACCAACTTCCTTTTAACCCCCAAGTAAGGGAATGGGGACTATTGTTTATCCCCATTCTACAAATGAGAAAATGGGCCCAGAGGAATTAAAAGATTTGCCTTAGTTCAAACAGCACACCATGGAGTTAGTGTTTAACCCTAGGGAGCCACTGCAAACTCTTGCTCTTGTGTACTGTACCAGTCTTCCTCCCAGATGAATACAGTCATAGATAAAAATAAACTTCAGGCCAGGCACAGTGGCTCACACCTGTAATCCCAGCACTTTGAGAGACTAAGGCAGGAGGATGGCTTGAGTCCCGGAGTTCAAGACCAGCCTGAGCAACATAGCAAGACCCTATCTCTACAAAAAATTTAAAAAATTAGCTGAATGTGGTGTTGCATGACTGTGGTCCCAGCTAGTTGGGAGGCTGAGGCAGGAGGATCACTTGGGCCTAGGGGCTCAAGGTTAGAGTGAGCCCCTAGATGGCACCACTGCACTCTAGCCTGGGCAACAGAGCAAGACCCCTATCTCAAAGAAAAAAAGAATGAACTATAGCTGACAGCAGTTTGGAAACAACGATGTGCTGTGCATATGCTACTTGTAACTATTTCTACCAAAAGGTTTTGAGACCCAGAGAAGTGGATGACACCCGCAGGTCCCACCCTCTGAGCTGGTCTGTCCTAGTACATTTCAGAATCATGGCTGCTGCCTCCTCTTCTTGGATCCATGGAGTATTGCATCTCAGCTTCTGAGACAGAAAGTCCTTTATATCTAACTTCAGTCTCAACTGCAGTGGCATAGCCAGCACCGAGCTCACTCCTGGCCTTACACAAACTAATGTGCACGGGTGCCAATCGGATTTTGTACCCCAGAATGCTCAGACCTGATAGGGGCTGGTCTCCATAGTGCCCCTCCCAATCCTAAGCACGCCTCTCTAGGGCTTCTAGGGGTCATTCTCTGGCAAGGGAGGAGTAGAAAGGGAGGAAGAGTGCAGAGGGGGTACCTGAGCTGCCTCATCTGCTCTTCTCAGCTCCCGTGGTGGCCGCTGTGTCTGGCTCCTTTGTCTGCGAATTCTCCACCCACCATAGACTTAGCCCTCATGTCTTTGTGGTATTTCTGCAAGTCTTAGGGAGAAATGGGTATGGGGAGAAAGGAGAGCAGGGAGCAGGGAGAAATGTCCTGCCTTTGAGAGAGAAGGCCTTCTAGCTTGTCACTTGACCTTGGTTGGCCGGGGCCTGTCTTCATCCTCTGCCAATGGAGATAATGAGATCTACCTCCCAGGGTGAACACCTCTGAGCTCAGAGGCTCAGATAATACCAAAATGTGAGAAGGACTTGGCAGAGAAGAAAGACTTGAAATTCAGCCCCAGGGATTGCTTGAAGAACACCACGTAGCGGAGAAAGGCTCTGACTCACCTAAGGGAGCTCAGGACTAAGGGCCTGGCTTGCTGACCACTGGTCTAGGCTTCTCATGGACACATGCTGTGCCAAAGCATGAGGCAGAAGGACAGACAACCCACCCCAACCTCAAAACAAAGGGCCCCCTGCCATGCTGTGTGTGGGTTGGTCTGTGGGCCTCTATATCTGCACACTAGTCTGTGCTATAGGGTGCAAGTGGAGGTCTCTCTGTGATTACAGGGGAGGCTATGTTGAACCATGCAGCTCTCTGGGCATCTCTGTGTGTCTGCTGTGTGTCTGTGTGTCCCACTTCATGTCTCATGTGCATCTCTCTGTCTGCATATGTTGAAACATCTGTTTTTTATAAAGCAGTCCAAGATTTGTTATCTGTTAAATGGAAATGAGGCATCTTAGTCTCTAAGCATCTGGAAGCATGGTGATTGTTTTGTGAAGTGAGGGTGGGATGTCCACAAAGGCTTCAAAATCATTCCTCAATGCAAAAGTCTTAGCCTGGTATTCAAGGTTCTCTGCAGCCTGACACACACAGGTGTCCCCAGCACAGTTGTGCATTCTTACTAGGCACAGGCAGGAGAGGCTGCCACTTCCTGGCTGTGTGACTTGAGGCTTGTCATTTCTCCTCTGCCCCTTATTCTGTCAAATGTAAAATGAGCTATGAAAAGTTGATTGCAGAGTGTAAAGTTTGGTGTGTACACAAAGGATGTTTCCTGGAGCCCCTCCTGGACTTTGGGGCCTCTATGCCTTTCCTCCTGTTGCTCCTGTGTCCTCCCTGCTTGAGCACCCTCCCCTGTTTCTCTGAATACTCAGGATCTGCCCAGCTTTGGCACTCAGCTCCCCTCTGCCTGCACTTCTCCTCCTCACCCCACACCCTTCCCCAGGTCCCCTCTGTCCTCATGATTTCATGAGGGTTCCCGTGTGTGTGTGTGTGTGTGTGTGTGCGTGTGTGTATCGTGGGTATCTCTGTGTATGCATTTGGGTCTACCCTCTAGATATACCTTTAATTCATTCAGCAAATATTTCTTGAATACCTACCAGACATGGTGCTAACTGCTAGGAATTCAGTGTGAACAGGGCAGATGCAGGGCCATCACTAGCCCATTGGGCATCTGTGCAAATTAGAAACAGGTACCGTTGGGTAGATGCAGATCTGTGGCTGAATGGCTTGATGAGCAAATGATGCTTTTGTGCAGAGAAAAAGAGTTTTTTCCTCCTAGCAGGCACAGCCCCAAATTAAGATACAAAGCTTGGGAAATAGAGGTGGGGATGAACTTTATGATCCATTCACCCCACCTGGCTAAGCCAGGCACCTTTGTGCATTGAACAAACATACATCTAAAAAAGCAGCCCAGGAAATCTCTTACCCACCCTTGGCAGGTAGACCTCCAGCTTGGGGTGTGTCTGTGCACCTGTGTGCTGACTGTGTCTATTTCAGCCTGTGTGAGTCTGTGAGGTCTGTTGCACCTCTGTGTGCACATGTCCCTCCCTCTTGTGCTCCTCTTTGGACCCGTGTCTGTGGGGGTGGGGACTTACATGTAGTATAAGTGTATATGTGTGCACCTCTAGCTCTGACAGCCATTTCCTCAGCAGCCTGCAGATCTCTTCTTGGATGGCCACCTCATCTTCCCTAGTTGTTCCGTGTTCCCCAACTGAACCCCATGTTCTCTGAAATCTTTCTTGCTGTCTGCCGCCAACCCACCACCACCACACACTCCACAGCCTCAGGAACTCATACAGCAGAGGGGAGTTGAGCCACTGGTACAGCCAGACCAAAGCTGGGTCCCGTCCTCCTGCAACCTGTTTCCACTTCTTCATTCTTTCTAAGAAAAGACTGAACCCCTCATGGGGCAGCGTGGAACAGGGAAAAGGACATAGCCATAACACAGAGGGCCTAGGTTCCTTCTGCCTCGGAGTCTCTGGGAGACCCTGGCTAGTTCCCTAACCTCTGCTGACCTCCTACCCATGTGGAACAGGATAAACTTCTTTGTTTTTTGCTAAATAAGTTTTGCCCAGTCTTGCCTCTGCACCTTTGCTCAGGCTGTTACCCTTGAGGCATGCCCTTGCATCTGTCAAGACTGAGGGCCACCTCTCCTATAAATAGCAGCAGCAGCCCCCTTCTAAAAACACTCACTGCACCCAGGTGTGTGTGGAAACATGGATTGCACATATTGCTGTACACATGCCTGTTATACACACAATCTCAATCCTCACATCGATGTCATGAAATGGGTATTATTATTATTGTCCTAGTTTTAGAGGCAAGGAAACCAAGGCCCAGAAATGTTTAAGCACTTGCCCAAGGTCACGGTGCCTCACTAGCCTTCAAGGTAGTTGGGATTGGATTCTGCCTGACCCTTGGGCTCCTGCACTCACATCCTTGGGTCAGCCCCTGACCCCAGGGCTCACAATCAGCACTCCCGCTCTGAACACCTGTGGCCCTCTGGGCACAGCTGTGATCTGAACTCATAACCCCAAGCCATTGTCTTAAAAATCTATACTAAAATGAAAATTTTGTAACATTGTAGATACCTCCCTGATATGGCTTGGCTCTGTGTCCCCACCAAATCTCATCTCAAATTATAATCCCCAACTATTAAGGGAAGGACTTGGTGGAAGGTGATTGTATCATGGGGGTAGATTTCCTCCATGCTGATCTTGTGATTGTGAGTCCTCACAAGATCTGATGGTTTAAAAGTGCTTGGCAGTTCCCATCCACCCTGCCTCCTGCCACCATGTAAGACGTGCGTTGCTTCCACTTGGCCTTCTGCCATGATTGTTTAAGTTTCCTGAGGCCTCCTAAGCCATGTGGAACTGTGAGTCAATTAAACCTCTTTTCTTTATAAACTTCCCAGTCTCAGGTAGTTCTTTACAGCAGTATGAAAACAGACTAATACACTCCCTGGCTAAACTGTATGTTTCTGAAAGTAAGTACTATGTCTTTCAGCCATTTGTTTCTTCAGTTCCTTATGCCTAGAAGGTGGTGGTGGTGATGATGGTGATATGGTAATGGTGGTGAGGATGATGATCCTGATGGTAGTGATGGTGGTGATGATGGTGATGATGAATCATCCTTCTGCCCACAGCTACTTCCCACTCTGTCTCCTGGGCCACGAGGTCATGGTGTGACCTAGAAGAGCAGTGATTCTTGTAGAGAGTTTCCTGATTTGGGAGGAGGAACTGTGGGCAGCTGTGGCCCTCTGGCCTGGCTATGCCAAAGAAGCTTCTGCACCCTTGAGGACAGAAGTAGAGAGGGCTGCTCCCTCCCTCCTCCTGAAGCCCCAGTTCTTTGCCAGCCCTCCTACTCTGACTCCCCCAGGGCACTAGGCTTTACAGGCCTGGGTGGATAGGAAGTAGGTAGCAGGAGGACCTCCTGCTGCTTCTGTGGCTAGAGTATAAAGCTTTGTTGTCCTTGCAGTATGTTCAGAAACCCCATTCCCACAGAGGCCTGGACCAGGCGGAGCTGACCTCCTGAGGGCAGCCTGGTTGGATGGTCTGGGCCTGGGAGCCACCTTAGAGGTGCCTGACAGGTGCCACAGGATCTGGGCTGTGATGCTTCAGCTCACCTGAAATCAGCTGCCCAAGTCCTAGCATCTGAGAGGCTCACTAATAGCAGTTATGGGATCACAATTCTCTGCAATTTAGCAAATAATCAAGGACATGGCAAGCACCAGACACTGAGTGGGAAGGCTTTGAGATGCATTTCCTGCCCTATGCATAGGTGAGCTAGATACACACAGTCTGCTCACACCAGAAATGGGTGATAAATTCAGAAAGCAGTGCTGGGTAGCAGCAGTGCTGTGTTAAGCTTAGGAGGGGAGGGCATGGTGAGCCAGACGAGTCTGGGAAGGCAACACAGAGGAAGGAGCTGGCGGTTGACAGGGGAGAAGGCTCGGGGGATCTGAAAGGTTATCCTTGGGGTAATGTGCCAACTATTTCGTAACATGATGGTTTCCATCTCCCTCTACAGTGGATAGAGGCTGGGCCCTGACATGGGCTCCTCATAAACATAGAGGTACCCTCTCAAGATAGACCTGACATCTAATGTTGACACTACTGACTTCTAGGTGTGTGAACCTGGGAATGTTATTTCACATCTCTGAGGCTCAGTTTCCTCATCTGCAAAACAGAGATAATGACTCTTACCTCTGATGCTTGTTTATTTTTGAGTCCATCATTCTCTGGAGTGAGATAGCACTCTCAAGAGAAACTTCTAATCTTTCCCTAATTTGAATGAGGCGGAGAATGGTACTGTTTGGATTCCTTGACTTCTATCTACCAAAAAGTATTTATTTTCTCACCAAAAAAACCCAAATATGTACGATCTCACTAATATGAGGTACTCAGAGTCGTCAAAATCGTAGAGACAGAAAGTAGATGGGTGGCTTCCAGGGATTGGGGGAAGTAGGGGATGCAGTTTCATTTAATGGGTACAGGATTTCTGTTTTACGGAAAAGTTATGGCATAGATATTAGTGATGATTAAACAATATTATGAACATCTTTAATATCACTAACCTGTACACTTAAAAATGGATAAGATAGTAATTTTATGTATATGTATTTTACCACAATAAAAAAAATTGGGAAAAAAGGTACTGAAGTCCATAATTTTGCCCTGTGTTGTGTGTCATGAGGGAAGCAGGGGATGGCCTTTGGAATCTTCAAGCCTCTTTTGAGATACAAGGTTGGTCTTGGTTATAAGACTGGCTCTGAAGAGACAAGATTGTGCCTTGCCACAGTCCAGGGCAGTGTAGACAAACTGCACAGGCCAGACAGCAAGGGCTGCAGCGGCTTATAAAAGAGGACAGCAATAAGGGCTGGAGAAACCAGGATATACTGCTGTAGAGGCTGGTACTTGAATGGAACTTTTGACTTTGTTAAAATGGCCCAGCATGTTTTATATGGATGATCTTTCTGCCTATCCTTTGAATAATTTTTATGTTAGCATATAAGTTATCTATTGCTGCCTAACAAATTATGCCAAAATATAGTGGCTTAAAACAACAAATATTTATTATCTCATAGTTCCTCAGGATTAAGAATTCTGGAATGGCTTAGCTGGGTGATTCTGACTTGGGATCTCTCATGGGATTGCAGTCAAGATGTCAGTAGGGGCTGCACTGTAATCTGAAGTCTTGACTGTGCTGGAGAATTCATTTCTAAGTTCATGCCCATGACTATTGGCAGAAGGACTCCGTTCTGCACTGGCTGTTAGCTGAGACTGCAGTTCCTTACTATATGGGCTATTTGAGTGTCCTCACAACATGGTAGTTGGCTTCTTTCAAAGTGAGTAATTCGAGAAGGACAGGGCAAGGAGGAAGCTACACTGCCTTTTATGACCTTGTCTTTCAATTACACACCATCACTTCCACTCTTTCCTATTCATTAGCAGCTGTCACTAAGTACAGCCCACACTCAAGGGCAGAAGGGAATTAGACTTCACCTGTGCAAGGGAGGCATATCACCAAATTTGTAAACATATTTTCAGAGCATCACAATTATGGATTTTTTTTCTTTTTAACTGAGAAAATGTTAAACAAAGCATACAGAATAGGATAATGAACTCCCATATACCCATCATCCAGCTTCCAATTATGAACACAGGCCAATATTTACCAGCTTTATGGAGGTATGCCTGGCATATAATAAACTGCAGATAAGAGCACAATCTGTTAGTTTTGACATATGCTTACTCCCATGGAATCATCACCACATTCAAGATAATGAGCATACCCAGACCATCAAAATTTCCTTGTGCACCTGTTTGCTTCTCATTCACTTTTCTGCCTACTTTGTTATACCATTTTTAATATACAGACTGTAAAACTCCATTTGCAAAAGTCTATGTGAGGAGAGCACACCAGCAGGAAGGATTCTTAAACTATTCTTTATGAGTTTTTCTGTTGGTTTTGCTAGTTAATGGTGAAATACAGGACCCACCATTTTTGCAGATTCATCTGAAGCTTATGGCCATATTCACATTTTCACATTGCTTTTTTTTTTTTTTTTTTTTTTTGAAATGGAATCTCAATCTGTCACCCAGGCAGGAGTGCAGTGGTGCGATCTTGGCTCACTGCAACCTTCGCCTCCCCGGTTCATGCAGTTCTCCTGCCTCAGCCTCCCGAGTAGCTGGGATTACAGGTGCCTGCCACCATGCCCAGCTAATTTTTTTTTTTTTTTTGCATTTTTAGTAGAGATGGGGTTTCACCATGTTGGCCAGGCTGGTCTCGAACTCCTGATCCGCCTGCCTCGGCCTCCCAAAGTGCTGGGATTACAGGCATGAGCTACTGTGCCCAGCCCACATTGCTCTTTTGAAGTAGCCCTGCTCCTCTCAAAATTGATCAGAATCTGAGCTTCAGTCTACAGGCAGTGAGATCAACAGTCCATTTGGCTCTGCCTTTGAACAGCTTTCAGGAAGTACAATTTCTGAAGGGGTGTGCATTTCATGGATTTGCACATGCAGCTCTGTTTATTAAAGTGCATTCTTCTTTCCAAAAATAAACAAGAGGAATCATGTTTATCCTCTTTAAGCAAGGCACTTAAAAAAATGAACTTTTTGGTTTCTCAGCAGATATTCTCAAATTGATTCTATCACTATTAATTTTAGCCTTCTGTTTACAAACATTTATAGGGTTACAGGTGGAGGGAACCTTATAAAATTAAAGATGTGGCTTCTCTTGAAGCAAAAATCAGTTCAACAAATTCATACAGAGATATATACACTTGGTTTACAATGCATAAGCTTGTGGATATTTACACAGAGATTGAAGACATCCCCCTCGAAAAAAACCCCATTTAAAGTAATTTCCAGCCTAAACTCTCACTGTACATCTATATCAGAAAACTGTCTCCTGCTATCAGATTTGGTTTTAATTCATTCAAATTATTTCTGTACATTCTCTCCTGGCAGAATGTCGGTCCCAGCTTTGGAAGGAAGAATCCAGTTTAAGGAAGCCCTTTGTGCCCCTTGGTAATTCATTTTTTGCCTCCCACCCTACCCTCATCTCCAGGTGACCACTGATTGCTTATAAAATAGTTCACATTCTCTAGAATATTATAGAAACAAAATCATACAGCATGTACTCTTTTTGTTGGATTCTTTCACTCAGCTTAATTATTTTGAGATTCATTTATGGTGTTGTGTCTATCAATAGCGTATTCTTTTTTATTGCTAAGTAGTATTCCACTGTAGGTATATATTACTATTTGTTTATCCATTCATCTGTTGATGGGTATTTGCATTGTTTCTGGTTGTGGCCATTACAAACAAAGCTACTGTAAATATATGTGTACAAGTCTTTGGGTATACATATGATTTCATTGCTCTTGGGCAAGTGTCTAGCAGTGGAATGACTGGTTTATATGGTAGGGTATACTTAACTTTTTAGAAAACTACTGAACTATTTTGTAAAGTGATTGTGCCATTTTATATTCCCAGCAGCAGTGTACAGGAGTTAGCTCTTCCACCTCATCACCAACACCTGACATGATCAGTCTTTCTGATTTTAGACATACTAAAATTAGTAGTGGCATTTCATTGTGGTTTTAATTTACATTTCATGGTGGGGCATGGTGGCTCATGTCTGTAATCCCAACATTTTGGGAGGCTGAGGTGGGCAGATCACTTGAGGTCAGGAGTTCGAGACCAGCCTGGCCAACATGCCGAAACCCCGTCTCTACAAAAAATACAAAAAAAAATTAGCTGGGCGTGGTGGCGCATGCCTGTAATCCCAGCTACTCGGGAGGCTGAGGCACGAGAATCACTTGAACCCAGGAGGTGGAGGTTGCATTGAGCTGAGATCACAGCTTTGCACTCCAGCCTGGGTGATAGAGTGAGACTCTGTCTCAAAACAAACAAACAAACAAAATTCACTACTGACTAATGAAGTTTAACTTCTTTTCATGTGCTTATTTGTCATCCTCTTACTGTCTTTGGTAAAGTGTCTGCTGACAGGTTTTGCTCATTTTTTATTGGGTTGTTTGCTTACTTCCAGTAGAGGTTTTATTTTTCTTTTGAGGTAACACCCAGAACTATTTTTTAAAGGACTTTTTTGAGGTCCGATTGACATATAAAAAGCTGTACATATTTAATGCATGTAACTTGACATAAGTATATGTTTGTGACGTTATCACCACAGTCTATGGCATAAATATGTCCAGCATCTCCAAATGTTTCCTACCACCCTCTTTACTTATTATTAGGCTATATTATTGTTATTATTATTGTTATTTTTACTGTTTTTACAAAGTTTTGAGAGGTCTTCCTATATTCTGGATAAAAGTCCTGTTTTAGAAATGTGATTTGCAAATATTTTTTCCCAGTCTATGACTTCTCTTTTCACACTCTTAAATGTCTTTTAAAGAGAGGTTCTATTTTTTTAATTTTAATTTTAATTTTTTGAGATGGAGTTTCATTCTTGTTGCCCAGGCTGGAGGGCAATGGCACGATCTCAGCTCGCTGCAACCTCCACCTCCTGGTTTCATAGGAGTTTCTTTTCTCATCCTCCCAAATAGCTAGGATTACAGGCATGTGCCACCCTGCCCAGCTAATTTTTTTTTTTTTTGTAGAGTCAGGGTTTCACTATGTTGGTCAGGCTGGTCTCGAACTCCTGACCTCAGGTGATAAACCCACCTTGGCCTCCCAAAGTGCTGGGATTACAGGCGTGAACCACCATGCCTGGCCTAAAGAGAGGTTCTTAATTTTGATGAAGTCCAATTTATCCTTACTTTTTTGAAAATTTCTTTTTAAATAAAAGGGAACATTTTTTTTGGTGCTGTTTATAAGAATTCTTTGCCCAACCTTAGGTCATAAAGGTTTTCTGGTAGGTTTTCCTCTAGAATTTTTATAATTTCACGTTTTACATTGAGGTCTGTGATCCATTTTGAGTTAAGTTTTGTATATGGTTCAAAGTATGTGTCAAAGGGTTTTTTGGGTTTTTTTTTTTGCATACATACATCCAGATTTTCCAGAATTGTTTGTTGAAAAGTCTATCCTTTCTTTACCTTCGTTGAAAATCAATTGGCCATCTATCTGTGGATCTAACCTGGACTCTATAATTTTCTATTCATTTGTTTACTTATCTTTAAATCAAAACACACTTTATTAATTACTGTAGTTTTATAATAAGATTTTTCCTGTTTTTAAAACCTGAGACATAATTCTTGTATCATAATATTCATCTTCCTAAGCATACAATTTAGTGGGGCTTATGTATTAACAAAGTTGTGCAGCCATCACGACCATTTAATTCCAGAACATTTTCATCACACTCCCAAAAAAACCTGTACCCATTAGCAGTCATTGCTTGTTCCCCACCTCTTTGCCCTTAGTGGCCACTAATCTACTTTGCCTCTATGAGTTTACATGCAATGGTATGGTCACTTCTCACAACTAATTTTCCCTTCCTTCACCACTTATTAGGTAATAATAATACTGAATCCTGCATCCTTCATTTCCTTGTACTCCTTTTTTCTTTTTTTAAACTTTCCAACTTTTAGGTTCAAGGGATACATGTGCAGGTTTGTTACATGGGTAAATTGCGTGTTGCAGGGGTTTGGTATACAGATAATTTTGTCACCCAAGTACTCAGCGTAACACCCAACAGGTAACTCCCACTCTCTACCCTCAAGTAGGCCCTGGTGTCTGTTGTTCCCTTATTTGTGTCCATGTGTATTCAATGTTCAGCTTCCACTTATGAGAACATGCAGCATTTGGTTTTCTGTTCCTGTGTTAAGTTGCTTAGGATAATAGCCTCCAGCTCCATTGATGTTGTTGCAAAGGACATGATCTCATTCTTTTTATGGCTGCATAATATTCCATGATGTATATGTACCACATTTTCTTTAGCCTGTCCACTGTTGATAGACATCTAGGTTGATTCCATGTCTTTGCTGTTGTGAATAGCGCTATTGTTGGAAATGCTTGTTCCCCGGTGCCATAAAGAAATAGCACTTGAACATAAATTTAATTTACTCAGCAAGGCCATTTTTACTTCCTGCAGAAAGATTACACTTGTCAGCAGTTTTGCCACGAGAGTACACCGAACAAAGGAGAAGGGTATTTATAACCTGATGCGTCCACCTTACTGTTGTATCTGGTTTCCATTGGCTGGAACGGGACCTCACATTCTGTATTTGTCCTGATTGGCTAGCAACTTAGAACTTTTTTAAAGAGGCAAAGGCAGAGGAGAACAAAGGAAGGAGGAAGTAACTTGTGGAATGCTGAGAAAGGTAAAAAACACCTTCAAATAAGGAAGAGGAACAGGCTATTATCTAATGCTTGCTTGGACCAGTATAAGCATGCTAGGGCAAATATTTAGGCTAAATTGTGGGAGCTAAGAACATAAAGTACATTGATTTCTTTATCATGGCTAGCAGATATTTAAGACTGTTAGCACAGGTCTTTGAATAAATTTTGCTTCTAAGAGAAGTTACTATTTATTCCTAATTAAATGGGGAGGAAAGTCTTTGAAGAGGAACCTCTACTTTACTTTTTACACTATAATGAACATACACATTCATGTGTGTTTATGGCAGAATGATTTCTATTCCTTTGGGTATACACCCAATAATGAAATTGCTGGGTCAAATGGTAGCACTATGTTAAGTTCTCTGAGAAATCTCCAAACTGCTTTCCACTGTGGCCAAACTAATTTACATTCCCACCAGCAGTGTATAGATAAGCATTCTCTTTTCTCGACAGCCTCACCAGCATCTGTCTTTTTTTACTTTTTCAATAATAGCCATTCTGACTGGTGTGAGATGGTATCTCATTACGGTTTTGATTTGCATTACCCTAATGATTAGTGATTACATTGAGCTTTTTTTGGTATGCTTGTTGGCCGCAATGATTGTTGTTATAAGTCTTCTTTTGAGAAGTGTCTGTTCAATGTCTTTTCCCATGTTTAAATGGGATTATTTGTTTGTTGCTTGTTGATTTGTTTAAGTTCCTTATATATTATGGATATTAGACCTTTGTCAGATTCATAGTTTGCAAATATTTTCTCCCACTCTGTAGGCTCTGTTTAATCTGCTGATAGTGTCTTTTGCTGTGCAGAAGCTCGTTAGTTTAATTAGGCTCCATGTGTCAATTTTTGGTTTTGTTGCAATTGCTTTTGAGAACTTAGTCATAAATTCTTTCCCAAGGCTGATGTCCAGAATGGTGTTTCCTAGGAATCTTATAGTTTGAGGTCTTATATTTAAATCTCTGACCCATCTTGAGGTAATTTTTGTATACGGTTAAAGGTAAGGGTACAGTTTCATTCTCCTGCATGTAGCCAGCCAGCTATCCTAGTACCATTCATTGAATAGGGAGTCCTTTTCCCATTCCCTATTTTTGTTGACTTTGTTGAAAATCAGATTGTTGTAGGTGTGTGGCTTTATTTCTGGGTTTTCTGTTCTGTTCCATTGGTCTATGTATCTGTTTTTGTACCAGTACCATGCTGTTTTGGTTTTTGTAGCCTTGTAGTATAGTTTGAAGTCAGGTAATGTGATATCTCCAGCTTTGTTCTTTTTGCTTAGGATTGCTTTGGCTATTTGGGCTCTTTTTTTGCTTCCACATAAATTTTAGAGTAGTTTTTTTCTAGTTCTGTGAAAAATGTCATTGGTAGCTTGATAAGAATAACACTGAATCTATAGGTTGCTTTGGGCAGTATGGCCATTTTAACAATATTGATTTTTCATATCCATGAGCATGGGATGTTTTTCCATTTGTTGGTGTCATCTATGATTTCTTTTGTTTTACCTCTCTGGTTAGCTGTTATTCTTAGGCATTTTATTTATTTTGCAGCTATTGTAAATGGGATTGTATTCTTGATTTGGCTCTCAGCTTGGATCTTATTGGTGTATAGAAATGCTCTTGTATTGCTTTTTAATAGTATTATTGTATCCATATAACTTCTTAAATGTAATTTTAACATTTTTACCTAACTTTGTAAAAGTGATGTTATGCTGCATGTAGTTTGGGGAAACTTACATTTTTCACTTGATATTGTACTGCTTAGGTTTATTCATATTATTGTCTATCACTACAGTTTATTTATTTTAATCCCTATGTGAGAATATGCCAGAGTATGATCTTCCACTCTCTGGAGATAGACATTTGGATTGTTTCCAGACTTTGGCTATTGTAAACAGCTCTGCTATGAATACTCTTACACGTGTTTCCTGAGTACATGTGAGTGAGTGAAAATCTGGGGCATAGGTTATGTTTATTTTCAACTTTAGAAAATAATGCAAAGCTGTTTTATAGAAATGGTTTCACCAATTTATGCTCCCACTAGTAATGTACAAGAGACCCTGTAAATGTGGATCCACACACTCTAAAAACTTGATATTGTTTGACTTTTTAAATATTTCCCAATTGAATGGATGAAAAACAGTGTTTCATTATGATCTTGATTTGCGTTTCCTAATCAGCAATGATGTTGAACATCTTTGCATGTTTATTGGCCATATGGCTTCCCTTCTGTGAAATCTCTGGTCATGTCTCTTGTCCATCCTTCTGTTGGGTTGAGTGGGTCTATCCTCTTATTTAAAATGGTTGTTATATATACGAAAATATTCTTGATACTAATCTTTGTCAGTTGCGTATATTGCAAATATCTTCTCCCAATGTATAATTTATCTTTTTTACTTTAAATTGTCTCTTGAAAAACAAAAATTCTTACTTTTAATATAATCAAATCAATTTATCATATATGTATTTTTGTTGTTGTTGTTGTTGTTTTTTTTTTTTGAGATGGAGTCTCACTCTGTCACCCAGGCTGGAGTGCAGTGGTGCAATCTCGGCTCACTGCAACCTCTGCCTCCTGGGTTCACACCATTCTCCTGCCTCAGCCTCCCGAGTAGCTGGGACTACAGGCGCCCACCACCACATCCAGCTAATTTTTTGTATTTCTACTAGAGACGGGGTTTCACCATGTTAGCCAGGATGGTCTCGATCTCCTGACCTCGTGATCTGCCTGCCTCGGCCTCCCAAAGTGCTGGGATTACAGGCATGAGCCACCGCGCCCGGCCTTATCTTTTATATTTAGCCAATGTTTTTTGTGTTTTAAGAAACCCTTTCCTACCCCCAGGCATAAAAGATATTCACACATATTTTTTCCTAAGAATATTAAAGTTTTGTTCTCGACATTTAAGTCTAATCTATTTGTAGCTGTAAAAGGATCTAATTTTATCTATCTTTCTTTGAGTAACCATTTTCTCCCAGTTTCATTTATTGACTAATCCCTTTTGTCCCCACTGGTTGAATGTATGACATCTATTATTTACCACAGTTTCATGCTATATGAATCTGTTTCTGAATGCTCTGTTTTTTTGTTTGTTTGTTTTTGTTTTTGTTTTGAGAGGGAGTGTTGCTCTGTCACCCAGGCTGTAGCGCAGTGGCACCATCTCAGCTCACTGCAACCTCCACCTCCTGGTCTGAACTCTTTGTTCTATCGCATTGATCAATTTGTCTATACCTACACCTCACAGGGATACCACATTGTTTTGACCACAAGAGCTTAAAAATAAGTCTTGATATGCAGTAAGGCAATTTCCTGCTCATCTTCAGAAGGGCCCTATCCTTGGCCCTTTGGTTTTTCAATTAAATTTTAGAATTGTTTTCTCATGTTCCATTTTTAAAAGCCTCCTAATGGATTTTCAATGGAATTGCATTTAATTTATAGATCATACTGGGAAGAATTGACATCTTTATGATAATCAGGTTGTCAGTTCATAAATTAAGTATTTTCCATCCATTTATGTGTTTTAAGTATCTCTTAATAACATTCCCCTGTTCTTCAACATCACTTGTTAGATTTATGCCTGCATATTTTATATTCTTTAATGGACTACAGGCACCCACCACAACGCCTGGCTAATTTTTTGTATTTTTTTAATAGAGACAGGGTTTCACTGTGTTAGCCAGGATGGTCTCGATCTCCTGAGCTTGTGATCCGACCACCTCGGCCTCCCAGAGTGCTGGGATTACAGGCGTGAGCCACTGCACCCGACCAACTTTTGAATATTAATTTTATATCCAGGCACCTTGATGAATTCTCTAGGCTTTTAGAATATTTGTCCTTGATTGTCTTAAATTTCACTGCATTATAGATAGGTATGAGTCTTCCCTTTTTTCTCCTCTTTGGTGCTCTTATAGGTCCTTTCAATCTGAGGTTGCTCAGTTTTTCTTTTTTAATTTCAGGAAATACATATCTATTATTTCATAAGGTATTTTATCCCTTTTTCTCTTTCTCATAATTCCTATTAAACAGACATTAGCATTTCCACCTCTCAAATTCATATCCCCTAACTTCCCTTGTATGTGTTCTAATTCTTTCCTTTTTCTCTTTGAGAGCTTTTATCCATTTCAATTTTGGGCTTAGGAATTCATTTCTAGGTTTTAATCATCCTGCTATTTATCCATCTATTGTATTCTTTAATAAGAGTACAAGCTCCTAACTAATACTTCTACTTGGTTCTTATATTACGAGCTTTTCAAATTGCCGGCCTATTTGGGCTGGGGGCTCATTTTCTCCTAAGGGTACTAGTTAATGTGTCAGGCAATAACTATGTGGGGAGGGCCAGATTCTAGTCTGTGAAGATTTCAGAAGACTCAAGAGATGGCAATGAATAAACCTGAGGGTGGAGAGAGCTTCCAGTGCCTGAAAACCACAGTCCCCACCCAGGCCCAGCTTATCTACCAGCTGCAGCACACACGGTGCCAAGGGTCCACAACATTTTTAAGTACCCACAGAAGTGTTTTATTTCTAATTTATTTCACTATCTGAAGAAAGAAATAAGTATAGTAGTAATGAATATATAATAATGAATGAATTCAGCCTGGATTTTTTTTTTTTTTTTTTTTCTGAGATGGAGTCTTGCTCTGTTGTGCCCAGGCTGTGGAACAGTAGCACAATCTCGGCTCACTGCAACCTCTGCCTCCCGGATTCAAGCAATTCTCCCATTTCATTATCCCAAGTAGCTGGGATAACAGGTGCCCACCACCACACCCAGCTAATTTTTTGTGTTTTTAGTAGAGATGGGGTTTCACCATATTGGCCAGGCTGGTCTTGAACTCCCGATCTCAGGTGATCCACCCGCCTTGGCCTCCCAAAGTGCTAGGATTAGAGGTGTGAGCCACCGCGTCCGGCCCAGCCTGGATTATTTTCATCTTTATATGAATTCAGCTATAAAATACGATTTTTAATATATTTTATGAGGGAAGGGTACACAGGACTCACTAAAGTCATAACACAGGTCTGTCCTCACTCCCATAAAACACAGTCAATCACTGCTCAATCTACAAAAGAACTGCCAGGCCACTTCTGGTCTTTTCTCCTCCTCCTCCCATGCCCCAGACTGAGAAGTGCATTAAGAGGAGACACTCCCTAGGGTGTAATTTCCAAGCCCTTAGGACTGGAAGGAGATGGAGTAGGAAAGGAGGCCAGTTGGTCCCTACATATTTTTGTCACTTCCTTTTGAGCGCAGGGCTCCTGCTCTGTCTGATTTTAGTTCTGAGGCACCAGAGGTATGAGGACAGCACCTGTCTGACCAGAGAAATGGTGGTAGAAAAGCAGGAGCAGAACTCCAGCAGTTCATTGCTCAGTTTAGCCTCCTAGGAAGTGCTAGAAGCCAGAACACGTCTAGCCCCAGGCCAGTCACTTCCCACACCACAAATCAAAACAGTTTCTATCATGCTAGGGTGTCCTCACAGTTTTCTATCTCACATTTCTCCCTGGTTGATCTTGAGGGAAGAAAACCAGCAGATGTACTCCTTAAAGATGCAAATCTTATCTTGCCACTTACCTGGCTGAATAGCCTTTGGTGTTTCCCACTAGGCTTTCAGAGTCTTAATCTGATTCATTTAGGAGAAAGGAGAATTTATTATAACCTCCACTCCTATCCTATTCTAAGGTCCTCTCTGCTGCTTCTTCCCAACTCTCTCTCAAGAAGTATTAACCGGGAAGCTCAGCATTGAGAACTGCCGATTTGGTGCCATAGAGAAGTAGGTGGGCATGCCGTGCATTAATGAATCATGTGCATCCATGTGTCTTTCTGCATCCAGCTGAGGAGCAAGTTGACTTAGTAAATGAGTCCATATTTTACTGTACAAACCTGGCTGTATTAATTCCCCTCTACGTCTGATTTCTGCCATGCAATCCCAGCCAGAAGATGGTGAGCTCACAAACTGGATTTGGGCCTGGGGGGAAGCAGGACATCTTATTCAGCTTAGCATCTAAGCCTCAAGCTTCAACCCAACCGAAGACCTGCACTTGTGCAGCAATTGAGTGCAATTTCGATTCCTATTTGGCTCCTGTTCCTTCCAATGGGAACTTTGTGGGGCTGAGAGGAAGGGAGAAGAAATAATCTGCAGGACAGGAATCTGATTTTCCAGGATTCCTGACCACATGCCATCAAATGCCAGCTGCACCTCTTCCCCTGTGATGGTGTAGCTTTTCCAGCCCCTCTGTGAACTGGCTCAGTCCCTATGGCTCCAGTCTTCTTGCCATTTCACCTCTGCCTGTAGCGTTTCTGACAGCTGGTCCTTCTTGTGTGTCCCCAGCATTTAACATGGTGTCTGGCACCTCCCATATATTTGTAGAATGGACATGTTAAATAGGCCTTGTCACCCCTATTTCCTGGATGTAACTCAGAGAAACTCAGTAATTTCTCCAAAGTCACACAGCTAGTAAGTGCTGGATCTGGAATCGACATCAGGCTGGCCTGGTTCCCAGTCCCTGCTCCTCTCCACAGGGCAAAGCAGAGAGCTGCTTTCCCTGGCATGGCCCCATTTGTATCCGGAGAGGGAAACTTCAGCTCACAGAGATTACATGCTCTGCTGCTGACAGCTTGTTCATCTCGTCCACTTATCTGCTGTCTATCTTTCTTACTAGTGAAGGTACTGGGGCATAGTTCTTATTAAATTAAGCATAAGACAAAATAATTTATTTAAAGCCATTTACCTGTCCATTTCCCCAGGGCAGCTCTTTATTAAGTGATTTCTCACATTTTCCGGATGACTCAGTCAGTGTGATGGGTGCTATTCCAGGAGAAGAGAGAGGGAGGACAGAGACAGGGGCAGAGAAAGCCAATAAAGCTGACTGAGTAGCTGGAAGGGAAAGCACAGTATCATGGCATAGGTGTGGAGAGAGTATTTGAAGCTTACTGTGAAGGCCGTCTGTCACCACAGAGCTCTGGGAGCTACCCAAAATGTCCTCATGAGCAATTATGCCCTTCTGAGCCACTCCCTCTGAAGTACTGATTTCCCCCAGGAGGAAAAGCAGCTGCTGTTTGCCCAGTAAGGAGCCTCAGGGCAGAAGGCAGGTCTTGTGTTTCCAGAGGCCTGGGAAGCAAGGCGGAAAGGCCTAGAAAGGAGAGGGACTTGGGGGTAATGCTAGAAGCCAGACTTTATCCAGGGTAGAGTGTTGAGGGGGCTGGGCCCCTGTGAGAAAGAAAACCTCTCTAAGGTGAGAGTCGAGGCCTGAGAGTGACACGGCCCAAGGAACTGACACATGGCTGAGGTCTCATTGCCATTATTGTCAAGACTTTGAGAAATCCAGAGTAAACCAGTAAGGAGAATCTGTGAAAAGAAGTGGCAACTGTGCTGGGATCCAAGACATTAAATTGGGTGTCCGCCTGCTCTCAGGCTCGAAGGCCCTGCATGTGGAATGGAGTGTTAATCTGATGGTTCTCTCAGGCCCCTCACGCCTAAGGGGGGATCTTCGGCCTGGGTCAGAGCTTCCTGATGGTGCTGTCTGGACCTGACCTTTAAAGGCACCTGCCATACCACCACATGTAGAACATATGTGGGCTCATGAGGCTCAGACCCTGCCCTGAAACCCATTGTAGACAAAACATTTCTGATACTCCACAGGGCTCAGAGCAGGCTGGCTACCTAGGCAACCCGAAAAAATCCAGATCACTGGCCTTGGATCAGGATACTGGACCCTAATACCAGCTTCCTGTGTGACCCTGGTCAAGTCTCTAAACTTTCTGGTCTCCAACTATAAAATGAGGGAAATAATGTTTACCCCTTCTACCCCATGGGGGCTTGGAGATCCAAATGGGATCCGTCTGTGAAGGAGCTTAGAAGAATGTGAAGTTCTCCTGCAGAGGAAGGCAGATGACCAATACAGACATGGCTACGCAACCGTCAGCACAGATGCTCAGTGTTACCAACAAAAGTGGTTGTCTTTCTTGGAATTATTTTAGAAGTGGGTCATTTGCTTTAAAGAAAGAGATCATCATGGACTGGCCACACAGTCCATGACACAGCAGGTCAGAAAGGCTTCCTCCTACTGGGAAGTCTGGGTGGCTGCTGCACCCACATCCTGGGAGATTCCCACCTAGGGGGCCATCAGGTTTGGAGACATGACAGCCGGCGCTGGCCACAGCCAAAATGACACGGAGTAGTTATGGGCAACCCTAGGCTGGCAAGGTTGCAGCTATGAGGTTTCTGACCCCAGGGCTGTGCCCCGCCAGATGCTGGCTGGGTGATCCATGACACATGGTCTTCCATTCCCCAATCCCTAACCCCAAAACTTTTCCATCACCTCACAACCCTGTAGAGCCTCATTCTTCTGCTCCACTGTATTTCAAAACTCCTTGAAAGAGTTGTCTGAACTCACTGTCTTCTGCAAGGAGGGGTTCCTCTCCTTTCCTTATTTCTTTTTCTTTTTTTTTTTTTGAGACAGTCTCGCTCTGTCGCCCAGGCTGGAGTACAGTGGCGCGATCTTGGCTCACTGCAAGCTCTGCCTCCTGGGTTCACGCCATTCTCCTGCCTCAGCCTCCCGAGTAGCTGAGACTAGAGGTGCCCGCCACCCTGCCCAGCTAAATTTTTTTTATATTTTTAGTAGAGACGGGGTTTCACCATGTTAGCCAGGATGGTCTCAATCTCCTGACCTCATGATCCACCCGCCTCGGCCTCCCAAAGTGCTGTGATTACAGGCGTGAGCCACCGTGCCCGGCCTCTCCTTACCTTATTTCTTAAACTCATTCAGTTAGGTTTCTGCCCCATCACTCCACTCCCGTCAGAGCCACCAATGGTTATCATGCTGCACACTGATGCATGGCAGTCACTTCTCAGTGCTCATCCTCCTCCACCTCCCAGCAGCATTCGATGCAGTGGTCAGATCACTCCCTCTTCTCTGTGGCCTCTCTTCTTTTGATGTCCAAGACCACCGTCTCTTGGTTCTCAACTTCATGGGCTGGTTCTTGGCCTCCTTTGCAGGATTCACTTCATTTTCTTGAATTTCTTGATTGAACCCTGGGATCCTCCAACATCCAAACAAAATGTCTTTATTTATTTATTTATTTATTGGATGTTGGAGGATCCCAGGGTTCAGGCCTCAGATCTTTCTCTTCACCATCCATACTCACTCTTAGTTTAACCCATCCAGTGCATATTCAACAATGAATATGCTGATAATCCCCAACATATACTTCAGTCCAGACCTTTCCCCTGAACACCATGTGTATATTAGATTCCCGTCCAAAATGTCTACTTGGATGGCATCTCAACTGAAATACATCCAAAACCAAATTTCTGACTTTTCCCACCCCTCCTCTCCAATATTTCACTATCCTAGCAACTTTAGTTTAGTTACTCCAGCCGAAAACCTTGCCATCATCCTTAATTCTGTCCCTGCTCCCTACCTGCCCCCTCCATGTAATCAATCAGCAATTCCTGTCGGCTCTACCTGACTGCCTTATTCCACCCCCATAACCACCACTCGGTCCCAAATCACCCACGTCACACCCAGAGACCTGCAGCAGCCTCTGCACCCTCTCCTTGCTCCATCCTCATCCCCATCCTTTCATCACAGCAGCAAGAGTGATCCTTCCTAACATAAAAGTAGATCATGCTATACATTTGCCACAACTCACAGGATATATGCAACTCAAATAGTGACCCCTACTATGAAGAATGGATTTGAGTAGATAATAATGTATCAGTATTGGTTCATCAATGGTAAGAAATGTACCACACTAATATAAGATGTAAATAGCAGGGGGACCTGAGGAGAGTTGGTGTGTAGGAAATTTCTGTGCCTTTCCACCAATTTTTCTATAAACCTAAAACTGCTCAAAAGAATTATCCTAATAGAAAAAGAGTAGATCACATCACTCCTCTGCTGTAAACCCTCCAGGGGCTTCCAGCTCCTCGTAGGGGAGAGAGAAACAAATCCCCTACAGGAGCCCAGAAGAACTCCTGCGGTGTTGGCCTCCTATGAGTTCTAGAGCCTCAGTCTCATCTCTCCACCTCTCCCTCTCCCCTTCACTGTGTTCCAGCCACACTGGCCTCTTTGCTCTCCCTCAAATACAGCAAGCACCCTTCCCTGCCTCCCCGAACCTAGGGCTTAGCATTTACTCTTCCCATTGCTTGGAAGGTGCTCACCAGATGTCTCCTTGCTGTCTTCAGATCTCGCTTTGAAGTTTAGCTTCAGAGAAGTCCTCCCTTACACTCCGTGAAACATGGCACCTCCTCTCACTCTCTCCCTTTCTGACACTTTATCCTTCTTCTCTGCATGTAGCACCATGTGACCTTTAGTAAGATTATCTTTGTATTTCCCCACACGTCACTTCCTCAAAATTAAAAGAACAAAAAAGTCCTGAAGTTTAGAACTGGATCACTTGGCCCTTTCTCCTCTTATCTCCTCCCAGCTCAAAGTGCTCGTATCTCTGAATAGCCAGCATCCTCTTGATCTGCAGTTGGGTGCGACATGTTCCAGCTTTGGCACAAAGCTCTTGGTGATGTTAGCCTTCCTCTGGAAAACTGGCTTTGTTTGCCCACCATTGCCACTCTGTTTCCCATCACAGCACTCTTTCTCTGGGCACTCAGGGAATCCTTGCCCTTCTTATACCGGGTGGCTCTGTGAGGCTGATGTGTGCCACACTTCTTATAGAAAGTTCTTCAGTTTCCAGGTACTTTGACATCTTGCAGCGAAGGTGTCTACATGATGAAAATGGAAGTCTGGCATCTGCCCTCTCTGCCTTGCCCTGCTGGAGCCTGTCACCTGATGTGTCTGTGTAATTTTGTTGTCTTCCTCTACTAGAATGTAATCACCATGAGCACAGGAACTTTGCGCATTTTGCTTAATACTGTATCTTGAGGGACCTGCCCCCATGATCCAAACACCTCCCACCAGGCCTGATGGGATGCCTAAAAAAATCTGGGTACTGATTGATGTTTAATTAATATTTGTTGATGTAATGAATTACAAAAACAGAACAAATTAGAGTCCTTCCAGGCTGTCGGCCCTGGAAAGGCTCAGAAAGTCAGGAGTAGTAGGAGCTGCGTAGCCAGAGGATAAGAGTGGCTCAGTCGCCATAATGATGCAGTTTGTCAGAAGGAACTTCAGCATCTGTTGCTAAGGGGATGGCTAAACACCCATGTCACTCCAGCTGTGTTGTTCCTAAACAATAACATATTTTCCAGCTGGTGATTCAGCCTCCCTGAGATCTGGCTTGTAGTGCACTTGAGGTTGTTTCCTGTTCATTACGCTCTGTACACTTTCAAAAAGCCCTCATTCGCTGAATTAACCCAGCTACCTTTATTTGCAAACAGAAGGACTCAATTTATACAGAGAGGTAGAGAACTATCCTCATGCCCAGGTCTAAAAATTTACTATCAGTTTAACATATTTTACCTGCTTGTATTCTTGTGGTTTGTTTTCGTTTCTTGACCAACTTCAATTTGTTCCAGGTTTCGAGGAATCGAAAACAACAGATGATAATGTTACCTCAAAATTTTTGATGTTATAAATAACATCTTTGCAAACAAATCTTTCTTGGCATTCTCTGATCATTTTCTTTGTTTCTCTTTCTAACAGAATGAAGCTATGAATCCTGATTATGCTCAAGTGTAAGGTAGGGTCTTTTTTTTCAATCCTAAATTATTCCTCAGAAAAGAAGAAATCATTTATTGTCACGTGCTTATGAATGCTTTTATTAGCAGCACTCTTTAAATTATAGTTCACCTTTGAATAATGCCCTCATGCAGTTGAAAATCCATGTCAAACTCTTGGCTCCCCGAAAACTTAATTAATAGTAGCCTACTGTTAACGTGGAAGCCTTACTGAGAACCTAAATAATTGATTAAAATTTATTTTGTATATTATATGTACTGTATAGTGTATTCTCACAATGAGGTACGCTAGAGAAAAAGTGTTATTAAGCAAACTTAAGGAAAATAAAATGTATTTATTAAGTAGAAGTGGATTATCACAAAGGTCTTCCTCCTTGTTGCAGGCAGAGAGAAGGAGGAAGAGGAGGGCTTGGTTTTGCTGTGTTAGGGGTGGCTGAGGTGGAGGAAAATCTGTGTACAAGAAGACACCCGCAGTTCAAACCTGTGTTGTTCAAGGATCAATTGTGCTTTATCTTTTAACAGCAAAGTGCTGTTGGAAGAAGATACATAAATTTAATACTTCTCAATCCTGGACGGAATGTTGGGGGTGGGGGAGTTTAAGAAAATACTGATGATCAGATCCCACCTGAGACCAAGAATATTAGAATCTCTGGGGTGGTACTGGGCATTGGTATATTTTTTTAAGCTTCCCGGCTGTTACCAGTTCATATGGATTGGATATTTGTCTCCTCCCAATCTCATGTTGAAATGCAATCCCCAGTGTTGGAGGTGGGGCCTGGTGGGAGGTGTTTGGATCATGGGGGTGTGTCCCTCATGAAAGGCTTGGTGTCCTCCCTGTGATAATGAGTGAAGTCTTGCTTTATTCATTCACGTGAAAACTGGCTTAAAAGAGCCTGGCACCTCTCTTGCTCCCTCTCACCATGTAACACGCCTGCTCCCCTTTGCCTTCCACCATGATGCAAGCTTCCTGAGGCCTCACCAGAAGCAGATGCTGGCACCATGCTTCATGTACAGCCTGCAGAACCATGAGCTAAATAAACCTCTTTTCTTTATAAATTACCCAGCCTTGGTAAATGCAATGCAAAATGGACTAGTACACCAGCGTAAAGCTAGGACAGACAGCCTCTGTCCCTAAATGACCTCAGTCCTTGCTAATTTTGTGTATTTATAGAAGCCACTTTTCAGAGTCAATGTCCAAGAAGCTAAAGAAATTTAACTTTGATTTTGTCATTATTCTTGGAGGTGTGGCTTCCTTCTCTTCTTATCAACCCATTCTCAGGAAACTGACAAGCTCAGTCACACTGAGGTGTTAATGACTGATAACACTTCATGTGTTAGTTTTTTAACAGAATATTCCTTGCCCTGAACAGGAGGAGCCATGGGGGCCTTCTACATCCACTCCTCCTTTTCCACCATTCTGTGGGTGACCAGCTGCTTCCTGTAAGGCCTGTCCAGATTCCTGAGAGAAGCTTTAGGGCTTCTGGCCATAAAAATAGGGTGTTCCAAGGACATAAGCAGGGCAGTGAGCAGGGCAGTGTCCCTTTAGTTTGCTGCTGGAATTGGGCAGCATCTGAGATCAGGACCTTTGAAATATTTATCTGCTTGTTATTTATCTGGGCAGGGTGCAGGGGAGAGGAAAGGTCCTGGGAACTCTACCCAGAGTCAGGGAGAATGCAGGGAAAACTTTGCTAAATTTGTTTTAATAACTTTTACTGTACTATTTTATTGTAAAAGTAACAAAGCTTACTAGAGAAATTTTGAAATATACAAAAAAGTGTAGAGAAGAAAGAAACCACCTATAATCCCACAACCCAGTGATAGCCAATGTTAACAGTTTGGCATATTTCCAGCTAGAGCTCTTTTTTAAGCACAGACACATGCGCTGTATAGAACTCTGTATAATGTTGCATCCTCTTCTTTTCCTTGAATGTTACAGCATAAGCGTATTCCTATGTCATTAAAATTTCTCTTAAAACATAATTTGGAATGGCTCCATAGTATTCCCTCATTTGTTGTCTCACGATTTATTTAACTAATTTCCTATTGTTGGATATTTAGGTTATTTCCAAGTTTTCATCTTATGAAGATAATGAGACTAGTAGCCGTTCACAAATCTGCTTGTATTTCTGCTTAATTTTTAGTTTAATCTTTGACCAGAAAGTCAACACGGTTTTGAGAAAAGTCTACCTTTTTTTTGTTTTGCTTATTGTTTTTTTTAAATGGAGGCAAATTTTATTTCACATAAAATTCACCATTTTAACTATTTTAAAGAGTATTTTTTGTGGCTTTTAGTACATTCGTAATGTTGTGCAACCATCACCACCATCTAATTCCAGAACATTTTCGTCACCCCAAAAAGAAACCCTGTACCCATTAAGCAATCACTCCCCATTCCCCCTCCTCCCAGTCCCTGCTTTCTGCCTCTGTGAATTAAAGCACACTGTTCTTGTTCTCAGGAACACCAGGATTCAAATCCTGGTTCACCGGCTGGCTAGGCTTATGACTGTAGGAAGTTACTTAGCCCTCTTCCGCCTTAGAATCCTCATGTGTAAAAACTGAGCTCTTGACAATTTAAATGAGATATAATATGGGAAAACTCATGGCATGTAATAGATGCAAAATAATTTTGAAAATTAAAACATTACAGCTAAAATGGACTTTTAGAAATAATATCAAACCATCTACTTTACAGATGAGGAAACTGAGGCCCAGAAGGAGTAAATAAGTGGTGTCTTCCCAGTGTAACTATAATTGAGCTTATACCTGCATTACTTTGCATGCTGTCCAAAGTGTGCTGCTATAATCCAATGTGCCCAATATATATAGGTATAGTTCAGTGTAGCTGCACTTGAGCTACTTCTACACTAGTTTGTATACATGCTTTGGAGTGACACTGCTCTGCTTTTTATGAAAAATACAATCCTCACTTCAAATGATTAGAAATAGCCCTTGGGCCCAGGAGCCAACAGCTTGCAGAGGCACTGGGGGTTCCATTGCAGCTGGTCTCAGATTAGTGTCTGGGAACCAGGCATCTGGTTACTGTTGTACCATTGTCTCTTTTTATGTTCCCAAAACACCTACAAAGGTGCTAAATAAGCCTAAGCTAACAGTCTCTAAATGTCACTCCACAGATTGCTTATGAGTTAAAAAGGGAAAAGGGTCACTCTACAATGGATAAGGCCAGTGGAACTCACCTTAACAATGTGGACAAATTTGACATCACCAATAATGGGACAAACTGACATATTTGCCCCGATATGATGTACTGAGAAGGACATGAAATCACCCATGTAATATTCTTCCCAAAAATGTCTGACCTTTTATCATGAGCATACATAATCAGGCAAATCCAGACTTAGTCTTCAAACAACTGGCCTGGGCTTTTCTAAACTGGCCATGATATGAAAGACAAAGAGGGCAAGAGAACTCTTAAAGATGAGATGATACCAGAGGGGCTTGACATCCAAGTACAATGTGTGATTCTGGACTAGATTGTGGATTTTAAAAAGAAAAAGGAAAGTATTATAACAATTGGGGAAGTCCAAATATGGACCATGCATTAGATAATATTGTACAATGTTTAGTTTCTCAAAACCAATTGTGTTATGATTATGTGGAGCATGTCTTTTTTATTGGGAGATAGATGCTGGATTATTTAGAAGTAAAGGATCATGTTTGTAATTTACTCTCAAATCATTTAGCCAAAAAAAAGTGTGTGTGTGTGTGTGTGTGTGTGTGTGTAGGAAGAAAAAGAGATAAATGAAACGTGTAAACGTGTAAAATGCTAACAGTATGTGAGAGTAAGGAATACAGATGTTCATCTTACTCGTCTTTAAACTTTCCTGGATTTGAAATTTTTTTAACATAGCAAAGTTTGAGGAAAAATAAAATGATATCTAGAAATGTACTGTTTGAGCTTTACAGTGTTTAAAATTTGGGGGACCAATATTTAAGCATCAAAGAATTTCACTTACAAATCTAACTTTCAACTTTTTAAGGAAAACTATCAGATCTGGCCACACAGCCCACATTTTTGGCAGGACAGCAACTGGTGCTGCTGAATGGTCTCTTTCTGCTTTAAAAGGCCCCCTGCCCTACTTCAATCCTAGGTTCTTACACCCCTGGTATGGGAGCAGCATTTGGACAGAAAAGCTTTGATGGTGGAGAATTTTACAGCAAGCTCTATACAGGGAAGGAGAAGGTTCTGGACCAAAAGCCCTCAGAAACCTATAGAGCAGGTTGGGTTGCCAATGTGGCCAACCAAACCAGCATGACCTAACAGCTTGACCACATTCCTCCTTTCAGACAGATGGCTTGCTAGGATGGGGGCTGAGCCTCCTCCTTCTGACTGGGGACTACCCCAGAGTCTTATCCTTATCAGATGAGGGGCTTCCTGAGAGCAGAGACTGTAGACTTCTGGCCTTATTCCAGAAGAAGGTGTTTGTTAGGCACGCATCTTTGACAGCAGACACCCAAATAACATTTTAGGAATCTTGACCACACCAACATCCATAGAGTACTCCTAACAAAGTATTTCACTCAGAAGCCTGTGGGTTATTGGTGGCCAACCTGTCACCATGGTGTCCATCATGGTAGCCAACCAATCACAGATCAAAGCAGGCTGGGGCAAGAGCAACACCTCATGTCTTTGCAGAAAATTTTGATACTTAATTTGATACTTAATTGTCTAAGAACTTTGCAGAAAAATTTGGTACTTAATTGGCTAAGATGAATCCAATTAGGAGACACATACACCTGACTCACATGACATCATTTTAATGGGATAAAGTCCTTGTCATTGGTGGAGGAAAAAGAAAATGTCAATTCTGGTCTCCACTTCACCACTGACTCACTCTACAAGATTGAGTGAGGCACTTAACTCATCCGAGCCCTCAGATGCCTCACTGATCAATTGGAGCCAATTGTCTGTGCATGCCCTTTTCTCTGGGATGTTGTGATGAGGTAATAAGATAAGCAGGAAGGACAATATGTTGAAAAGTATTTAAAAATACTGAAATGATATTAATGTACTATTTGGGGACCGTACTGTTATTTTTCCTCCCAGAGATATCTTCTCTACTTCAAGGTCATCTATTTTTTTTGTTTGTTTGTTTTGTTTTGTTTTGCTTGTTTGGTTTTTTTGTTTGTTTGTTTTTTGTCTCTTTGTTTTGTTTTGTTTTATCTCGCTTTACTTCAAACTTTCCCTTACCCTATCCTGGAGTTCTTAAAGCTCTCAGGAATGGCTTTTCTTGAAGACTCTGGCACCAAAACATACACAGATGCAGCCTGGACACTCAAGCCACAGGACTCCCACAGGAGCAAGAATGGGCCTTATCTGTATCTGTCACTTTTGACAGATATGAAGAGGCTCTGCTCTGGATCTGGTGTTAAATAGGAGCTCAGTTTGTGTTTGTTGAGTGAATAAGTGAGTGACTCAGGAATGTGGGATGGACCGTACCTGAGGAGGGCTCAGTTGGGGAAGGGAGGAGATGGGATGGGTACCAGCAGCCAAGTTTCTCTGCAAAGCAGGATGGCCCAGGGAGCAGAGAGGAGGGGCCTAGGTTTGGGGCTAAAGGAGAGAGAGACCTGCTTGATTATGTGGAGGAACTTCTGGCTTGGGCAACGTCCCCCCTCTCTCACACCCCAGTGATGTAGGAGCCAGTTGGGTAGTGTAAATGGATTAATAATGGTCTATAGCCAGCAGGGCTGAGACTCCATGCCTCACCTGCCACCTGGCAGGACAGTCTCAAAAGCCACTGCGTTCTCAAATTCACCAGGTGAAAGGAAAACAACTTCACTTTAAAGCTGCTCAATGTCACTCTCTGGGTTTGTTTTACATTTCTTTGGTGCAGGAAGGCTTTGGTGTTCTGCCTAGGTATAAAAATCCAACTAACTGTATTCAGCTTTGAAAACAATAGATTAATGGCCAGGTGCAGTAGCTCATACCTGTAATCCCAGCACTTTGGGAGGCTGAGGCAGGAGGATCACTTGAGCCAGGAATTCAGGACTCTGTCTCTCTAAAAATAAAATAAAATAAAATAAAATTAAATTAAATTAAATTAAATTAAATTAAATTAAATTAAAATAAAATAAAATAAAATAAAATAAAATAAGCTGTTCGTGGTAGAGTTTGTCTGAAGTCCTAGCTACTCAGGAGGCTGAGACAGAAGGATCACTTGAGCCCAGGAGTTCAAAGTTACAGTAAGCTATGATCATGCCACTGAGCTCTAGAATAGGCTACAGAGCAAGATGAAAAGAAAAAAAAAAAAAGAAGAAGAAAAGAAAACAGTAGATTAAGGAAGGTGAAGTGGCCCACTGCTCTGAAAGCATCCATTCTCAATCCTATAAAACTGGGTGTTTTTGACATCCAGAAAATGCCAGGCACTGTGTTAGACTCTAGAGACAGAGATTTAAAAAGAAAAAAAAAAGACTTCCATACCCTCAAAGCACTTCTAGTGACAAGAAAAGAGGCAAAAAATGGACAAGTGAATGAGTGGTCAGTGTGGAGCTTGGAGAAGCACCAGGCACTGCAGGATCCCGGTGGAGGTAGTCCTAACCCAGCCACCAGAGGACAGCTGGAGGCCTGTGGGAGCCATGGAGGAGGGGAAAAGGGTATTAGACAGTGGTTGTTCAAAATCAGTCACTTTTTAAAAAGAATCATTTGTGTGTGTGTGTGTAGACATATATTCATGATAAAAATCATTACATAATACAATTGCTGCTTCTAATCCTAAACTCAAATGCTTCAAACACACAAGGAGTTGGGGAGATGTGATAGAAAGATGTGATTTGTGTAGGTGTGCATGCGGAATTACAAAATAAGTCTTTTTCTCCTCAAATTGTTACAGCTCCCCTCCTCCATGAAGCCCTCTTTGACTCCCTCTAATGTGATCCCTTCTCTTCAGTAACCCTAGAGCACCCATTCTGCTCCTCACCTGTGACGAGAGGTGTTAGTCATTTTTATGTTCGTTATTTTTGTATTTGTTATTTTTATCATTCAGCAAGTACTTTCCGAGAGCCTGCCATGTGCCAGGTTCTGTCTCTAGTGTCTAACACAGTGTCTGGCTTTTTCTGAATGTCAAAAACACCCAGTTTCACAGGATTGAGAATGGGTGCTTTCAGAGCCACTTGAGAAACAGTTTGGCAGTTTCATATAAAGTTAAACGTGCACTTACCAGATGATCCAGCGATCCTACTTCAAGGTATTTACCCTAGAGAAATGAAAATTTGTGTTCACACAAAAACCTGTGTAGGGATGCTTGTAGTAGCTTTATTTATAATTGCTAAACTAAACCCAGATGTCCTTCAACCAGAAAATGGACCGACAACAGTGGCATATCCATACAATGGATGAAATGCTACTCAGCCATAAAAAGGAACAAAGTATTGATTCAAACAACAACATGGCTGAATCTTAAATGTATTTAGTAAATGAAAGAAGCCAGAACCAAGAGGCTCCATATCGTATGATTCCATTTATACGACATTCTGGGAAAAGCAAAACTACAGGGGTGGTGAACAGATGAGTGTTTGTCAGAGGTCGGAAGGAGTTAATGACAAAGAGGTAGCATGAGGAATTTGGGGGTGATGGACCTGTTCTGTATCATGGCTGGTGGTGATACACTACTCTAAGCGTTGGTCAAAACTCATAAAACTATACATTAAAAAGAATGAATTTTACAGTATGTAAAATTTTAAAATCAGGGCATGGAGTGAACTCAAATCAGGACACAAACTAACAAATGAACCTAACTATATTATAAATGAATAGCACTACCACACTGATGGGGGTGGTGAAGAAAAGAACTAATCTAAGTAAGCAAGCAGTGTTTTGACTGGGAATTGCAAGGTTAAAGAAAAATGAACTATGCAAAAATAATGTAGTTAGTAAATTTGTTTCTCGTGAGGACATGTATAAGTAATTCTGAAAATGGACATACTTGGGTTGAACAATAAGTAAATATATTATGAATAAGAAGAGCCCAATTTCCCCCATCAGAGAAAGAAGTTACAAATAAAAACAAACGGAAGGCTAGAATGAACTCTGTGTTACTGGACTGGATGCAAAAGTATCACCATGAACGCATGTTTGTTTATGGTAAAATACACGCAACATAAGATTTACCTTTTTAACCTTTTAAATTGTACAATTCAGTGACATTAACCACATTCACAATGTTGTGCAACCATCACCACCATCCAATTTGGGAACTTTTTCATCATCCCAAACACAAACTCTGTAACCATGAAACAGTAATTCCCCATTCCTCGACCCTTCCCACCCCCAGTAATCTCTGTGAATATGCCTATTCTTGTACTTCAGATAAGTGGAATCTTATGCTGTTTGTCATTCTGTGTCTCGCTGATTTTACTTAGCGTACTTTCTAGATTCATCCGTGTTGTAGCATATATCCGAATTTCCTTCCTTTCTGAGGCTGGATAATAGTTCATTGTACTAGATATTACATTTTGTTTATTTATTCATCTGTTTATGGACACTAATGGTCTTTTAATATATATACAGAGAAGTAGCTACAAAAATAAATATAGAAACGTGTATATTCACATATTAGTGCACATATATAAAAATCCTATCTTGGCTGGGCACAGTGGCTCATGTCTGTAATCCCAGCACTTTAGGAGGCCAAGGCAGGTGGATCGCTTGAGCTCAGGAGTTTAAGACCAACCTGGGAAACATGGTGAAATGCTGTCTCTACAAAATATACAAAACTTAGCTGGGTGTGGTGGTGCGCGCATGTAGTCCCAGCTACTTGGGGGCTGAGGCAGGAAGATCACTTGAGCCCAGAAGGTTGAGGCTGCAGTGAGCCATGTTCGTGCCACTGCACTCCAGCCTGAGCAACAAAGTGAGACCCTGTCTCCTGGAAAAAAAAATTATATATATATATATATCCTATCTCAGTCTGCTGAAAGAGCCTAGAAGCAATAGCATCCCAGTGGCAATGAGCACATCAACTCTCACAGGTTTGTTTAAAATATCATTCTCCAATAAGAGATACCAGGGAGGAGTGGATGATTCCAGGTCAGGGGCAGGGAAAATGCAAGATGATCCTGAAACATGTTGTGGGACCAGAAAGATATGAGCCAACATGAAAGAGCTCCCAATAGCCAAGGCTGGAACAATGTGAGGAGTAAGATAAACAATGGTAATAATAATATTATTAGATTATAACCAAATAAATATCCATAAGTTTATTCCTATATAAAGAAATAATTGGAGAAATAAATAAGTGGGAAGGAAAGGAATCTCTTCCTTTCAGAAGAATTTCAACTAATAAATGTGGAAGGAATGAAGGAAATAGAAAAATCACCATTAGAACACTACAGTAATAATGTTGAAGGCAAGATCCACAAGAGATATTAAAATTAAGGGGCAACACTTTGGGAAGAAAGATATTTGCAAAGTATCTTTCTCCAAATATTTATTAATTACAAAGGTTAAAACTGTAGCTTGACAGTAGGGAAACCCAGCAGACACCACCTTAACCAATTATCAAAGTTAACATCCTCGATAATAAAACATACAGATATCCTGTAGCCCCTGGTATGATAGACTCAGAAGAGCACACTGGCTCTATGCTATTCTTGCCAAAAATCTATAACCACAATATAAACATCAGAAAACCTTATACAAACCCAAACTGAGGGACATTCTAGAAAATGTTCCAGTCATGAAAAACAAGGAAAAATAGAAACTATCACAGACTGGGCCAAGAGACTAAAATGACAGGACAGCTGAATACAATGTGGGATCCTGGCTTGGATCCCAGAACAGAAAAAGGATATTAGTGGGAAAACTAGCGGAAATCCAGATAAAGTCCATAGTTTGGTTAGTAATATTGTGCCAATGTTACTATCTTAGTTTTGATCATTGTCATATAATGATTATATAAGATATTAACATTAGGAGAAACTAGAAGAATGTATGAACACTCTCTATACTATTTTTGCAACTTTTCTATAAGTTTAAAATTATCTCAAAATAATATGTTTTAAAAAGAAGGAATAAATGCTTTGCTGCTCTCTGTATGTTTTTCAAATATACATCGTATGTTAGTAAAGTGGTATAAACGTATTAATTTATAAAGTAATAACTATGACATACTGGTGGTATGTGTGCTAAGATATTTAACAGTGGGAGTTCATGGTTAAAAAGGTTTGGAGACCACTCTTCTTCAGCACGAGCAAGAAGTTCTAGAGATGCCTAGTGTAGTCAAGCTCACATACAAACAGAAAGTGAAACAGTGGCTTCAGGGGCTGGGGGAGGAGAGAATGGGGAAGCATTGTTCAAGGAGTAAAGAGTTTCAGTTTTGCAGGATGAAAAGCGTTCTGTGGATAGATGCTGGTGATGTTGTGCAACAATGTAAATATTCTTAATGTCACTGAATTATACACTTAGAATGGTAAAAATGGTAATTTTACAAGTATCCTATCACAATTTTAAAAAGAAAAAAGACTGCGCAGTTTATCACTCAGCTCTGCACTATCTCACTTTTACATATTTCTCGCAGGTTAGATTTTTCTTCCCACAGGTTTCACGTGATCTAGGTCTGGAATACACCTTGTTCTGGAAGGCAGTGGCACCAGGCTGAGTATCAGTTTATGCTTAGTCCATAGATAGAGATTGACAGGAGTTGGGAAAGGTCAGAGTGCAGAAAGGAAAACTTACCACTTGTGTCCATTTGGGGGAAACTATTAACAAGGTTTCATTGAAGATTATCTCAATGTCCCAGAGACAAGACAAGCTTCCCTCAGGTCTTTGAAGCCTGGCGACTCCAGGCTCAGATGTAACCTGGGAGATGCATGCTCCTTCTCCATCTTCCTTGACCACCTTCCTGAGGGCACTCAGCCCACGCTATAAGTGTTGCTTGGTTCTGTGATATCTTCCTACCTGATTTATGTTTAATCGATTTGTATTTGTCATGAACCCATCTGTAGAGGCAAGGTTTTGTCATGGTAACGAACAATCCCCAACATCAATGGTTTCAAACTTCAGAGGTTTATTTCTTGCTCACTCTGCACATCTACCATAGGTTGGCTGGGGGTTCTCTGTGCTGTCATTCCTGTGGTTCCAGGATGATGCCACAGCCACTTTCCAGAATGTTGTGGTGACCGTGGGAGCTGGCTCTTGGAGCCTTTGCCTGGAAATGACCCAGGTTGTTTCTGTGCACATTTCATTGGTTAAAGTGTGTTACAGCCAAGCATGATTTAAAGTAGATAAGAAATTATAATCCTCATGCAATCTATTATTGGCGAATAATAATACAGTCCACCACTCCTGTACTTTCCCCGCAACATTTCCCTACTCCCAAGGGGAATAAGTTTTGGGGCTGGAGAGAACGGCATCCCCACTCCCACCCACCCCCACCTCACACACCCTACACCACTGAAAAAATCTTTAATGCCTCTGCCTCCTGGAGGTAAGGCCACAAAGCCCAATTAAGATCATTTGTTTTGGGTTTAGAGGTCTCTGTTGCTGCCCTGGGAGCAACAGAAACCTCTAAACCCAAAACAAATTTAGGTTTATTCGCACACTCCAGGCTGAGTCCATCCAGATGGCTGTGAAGGTCACACCCTACTCCTTCTGGGAGAGGACTCATGGCCATTGATGAAGAGTACTTGTTGGTTGCCCACCGTGGCCCCGTGTGACTCACTGGTTTCCCAGAAGCTAATCAGCCACTGGTGATTAGTGATTCTCCAGCCCATTTCCCCCTCTACCCCTACTGGGAATCTGTAGCTGAATCAGGAGCTGCAATCCCGGAAGATTAGGAGAATCCCTATCCGTTATTTGCATTTTTAAAGGGAACAGCACTTGTGAATTTTTTCCCCTTGTTTTTCTTTTAAAATAATGTAATGTAATCCTTCTTTTAAAATTGAACCCTTAGCAACAGAACACATGGGAGGGTGCAGTGGGTGCAATGTATCCGTGTGTAAGCATAATTTCTGTGGTTTAGCTGGGTTTTACCTTACACTGATGTAACAAATTATTCACTTCCTATACAACTTCACTGCATTCTTAAAATAACCAATTCACATTGTGCACGTAAAATACTAAATTGTCTCATAAAAATCCAACTTACACCCAACTTTTTGGGAGCATTGTTCCTTCATAAAGCAAAACCTTACTTTGTTGATGTTTCTCAGCAAATTCCTAGAACTACAGACAATATGGAAATGGAGGGTCTTGGATACAACAATTGGAATATTTGTGACTTGCCCAAAACTTGCTTCCTTTTAGGACAGGGGATTTCTAGCAGGGAGGAAACAGAGTCATACATTTGTTTAACAAACGTTTGTTTGGCTGAGTGTCTTCTAAGAGCTGAGCACTCTGCTAAGTACCCTAGAAGATGGAAGGAGTGATTAGTACCCTAGAAGATGGAAGAAGTGATTAGCACCCATTACTCTCTGCTAGGAGCTTACAGTGTGGATGAAGAATCATATTTCACTTGCATGACATCATCCCTAGAGAAGTATCTTCCTACCCAAAGACCCAGTGAGGAAAGTGAGACCTAGAGAGTTTAGGGCTCTGGCCCCAGCCCACACAGCCCCTGGCTGAAATCTCCTGTGTCCAGCTCCATACTTATTCCACTGGACAGGTCCCTCTGCAGATGGGAGCTGCAAATGCAGCCCTTACCCTACAAACAATCCCTACCCTTTTCTCCCGGGCACACATCCCCTTGAAAGTTATCCTTGGCAGATATGACTCTCTCCACCAATCCTGTGGTCTCCCAGGACCCAGCCCTGCCAAAGAACAGGCTGTGGCCCCAAATGGGACACATCAGTTAGGCACAGGGAGCGTCCAAGCTCAGGTTTCTCTATTTGCTTAAATTAATCCTTTGTTATTGTTCGACATTAATGTCTTATTAAATCAAGGTGGGCCTTCACTGGCATGTGAATGCTGGTAAGAGTTGGCAGAGCTGGGCATAATTGTGCTCTGGGTACAGAAGCCAGCATCTTGGTTTGCCTGGGTGTGGTGACAGCGGCAGTAGCCTGGAGCAGTCTTTCAGGATGTGGGAGATCTTGTCCGTCACACAGCTAGGAGGTGATGGGACTGTCCTGGCTGAGAAAGGCCACTGGAAAAAGTTGGTCCCTCCTTTACAGTCAAAGCACAGGTTTCCCAAAAGGGAAAGCAATTCTATTGTTAGTGGGGAGATACTAATGAATTGAGAAATTTCTCCAAACCTGACCTGCCATTTGGTGTCAAGGCCTCTTCTGTGGAAGTTCTAAGAAGGGGTTGGGAAGGTAAGCTGGGCTCCCCTGGAGGCTGATCTGAGGCCCCCAAAGCTTCTGCAAGAACCCTTGGGGGGCCGATCATCTTAGAAAGCCAGTGAGAGTGCATACACCCACACACAGGCAGGGAGCTAATGCCTTTTGAATCCCGGCAGAAAGCAGCCACCTTGAGCGCAGAGGTGCTGGGTGAGGCAAACTGGCTGATGTGGTACTTATGTGGGATTGCTGTTTTACTCCTTGAGGGATTATGGCTCTAAACATAAACACCCCTGCAGTTATAGTTTAGAGTTTAAAGAAGTGGTCTAACTAGCGGTAGTCCCCCGCCACTGGGCAGATGTTATTTAAACTACATGATTTTTCTTTTCTTTTCTTTTCTTTCTTTTTTTTTTTTTCTTAGACGGAGTCTCGCTTTGTTGCCAGGCTGGAGTGCAGTGGTGCAATCTCAGCTCACTGCAACCTCCAACTCCCTGGTTCAAGCAATTCTCCTGCCTCAGCCTCCGAAGTAGCTGGGACTGCAGGTGCATGCCACCACACCCGGCTAATTTTTGTATTTTTAGTAGAGACGGGGTTTCACCATATTGGCCAGGATGGTCTTGATCTCCTTACCTCGTGATCCACCCGCCTCAGCCTCCCAAAGTGCTGGATTACAGGTGTGAGCCACCGTGCCCGGCCACCACATGGTTTTTCTAATGCTTCCATGTATTCCCTCCCATCAGGCCTCTGCTGTATCTGCTCACCTTCTTTAGAGTGTCTCCCACAGAAATACTGTCTCTCCTCTCTTTCTGTACTTTCTCATTCCTCAATTCCAGGCAGCACAAATGACTTGCCTCTAGTTGAGAATGTTGAAGGCATTCTCTTCATCTTGCATTTCTCGTTGCATTTCCAGATGGTAGCATAGTGCCCAGCACCAAGTGGCTGCTCAGAGCGTTTCAGAATTGACTGGAATGCTTCCCCCCTGCCCACCTGAGAGACTCGATGGCCTCTGTCAGTGGCTGCTTTCCAACTCCCCTGGAAGCCAGTTCCTAACCCAAATTCTTTACCCCGAATTTCAACCTTCTTTTCCTAAGAAATAAATTACTAGAGATGAGGGAGGGCTTCTTCCTTAGTCTTTGGTTTCCATGAGGAGGGAATTATCTGTGCACTCCTGGCAGGTTACTCCACCATGCCCAACAGAGGTGAACTGCGGTAGTGACTGAGTGAACAGTTTGGGAATGGATCAGGGCCCAGTTGGGTGTGCCTCACAGCAGGTAGTTTGCACTCTAAGGTGCTCTGACAGGGGTAGGGGTAAAGGATCTACCAACTGGGGGTGCCTGTAGCTGGTTGGGGGTCTGCTGAAGCTGGTCTTCTCCAGCGCCCCCTTGGGAAGTCCCTAGTCCTCAGCAGCTCAGTCCATAACAGAGCCGACATCTTTCCCTCCATCCGCTGATTCTATATTTCAGAACTTGGGGCCTGGCACAGTAGTTCACACCTGTAACCCCAATATTTTGGAAGATGGAGGTGGGAGGATTGTTTGAGGTCAGGAATTCAAGACCAGCCTGGGCAACATACTGAGACCTTTGTCTCTACAAAAAAATTAAAAAATAGTCATGTATGGTTGGTGTGCACCTGTAGTCCCATCTACTCAGGAGGCTGAGGTGAGAGGATCGCTTGACCCCAGGAGATAGAGGCTGCAGTGAGCCAGGATCATGCTACTACACTCCAGCCTAGGCAACAGAGTGAGTCTGCCTCCAAAAAAAGAAAAAAACAGAATTTGGATGGGGAAAACATGATTGTTATGTTTCAACCTCCTCAGGCTCCGACAGGCCCAGAAAGAAACTGAAGAGGCATTTTTAAGAACTGTCTTGAGGCCCAGAGGCACATGGGAAGGAAGCTGGGTGCCCAGGGTCTGGAACCCTATTTTACAGAATAGCTGTCTGGGTCTCTAAATCTGTTCTTGGTTGCGTTTTCTCCTTAGGGCCTCTTGACATGTACAGACGCTTGGCTGAGTCCTGGAAGCTGCAGTGTTGACTTAGACACTGTCCTCAGCCCGGTGTAACTACACAGGGTCAAAATGAGTCAGCAGGCACCCCAGGCCCTCATTCGTTTTCCACAGTCTCCTGACGGAAATCTCTGGGCAGACGGGGAGGTATCAAGGAACCACCAGGGAGCTAGGCTGAATTCTGGGTAAAGCAGGAAGGATGATAAGGTGTCTCAGGAAGAAAGTCAGGACACCCCCAGCAGCCATTCTCCCTTTGTAATTAGACCCCTCACCCACCCAGCTCTCTGGAGATCAGGAGTACTGGCCAACACTTCCTGTTTAGAGCAAACATTTGCTATAGCTGAACTTTGTGTCCAATCCCTGAAATGGGTACATAGGAAGGGCACCCTGAAGCTAAATAAAACATGTTATCTTAGGGATTTTAGGTCAGGCTAAACTTCCAGTGTGTACTTCCTGAGCCAATTGTGGAGAATTCTTAGCTTTCCATTTCCCTGAGGAGTTAACACTTGACAACTTTCACGGAGGAGTGATTGGAAAAACATTGCTCTAAAGAAGTCTTGAAATTTCTGGGCCCAATGTGAGCCCCAAATTAAACAATTCTAGTAGGTCACTGTATCTTTAACTGGCTCATCTCTATGACCCAGATGGAGGGAGGGAGCTGCCTGCCTTGGGGACGTTCCTGCCTTACCCAGAATTCAGCCTAGCTCCCTGGTAGCTCCTTGATACCTCCCCGTCTGCCCAGAGATTTCCTTCAGGAGACTGTGGAAAATGGATGAGGGCCTGGGGTGTCTCCTGACTCATTTTGACCCTGTGTAGTTACACCGGGCTAAGGACAGTGTCTAAGTCAACACTGCAGCTTCCAGGACTCAGCCAAGCGTCTGTGCATGTCAAGAGGCCCTAAGTAACTAGCACTGGGTGATTTTACAACTTGGTTAAACCCAAGCTGTCACTTCCATGGCTAGTGGATTGATCATTTACCAATCTTTAAAGAACAGTTCTGTCAAGCAAACCTAACCAATCCTTCTCTGATGTGTCAGACATATTTCAGGATCTCTTGGGATTTCAGAGTACCCTTGGAACTATCATTCCCATTGCACAGATCTGTCCACTAAAAGAGTAGGAAGCTTATGGGAGGAGCTAGTGCATTTAGTCTAGAGAAAGGATGACTCAGTCTACAAATACAGGAAGGGCCAGACAAATTTGGTCTCTCCCAGGGAGCAGAACCATGTCCAATACATGGAGGGAGGGAGCTGCCTGCCTTGGGGACATTCAAAGAAAGACTGTATATGCATCAGCCAGGATGCATAGAGGGAGTGTTTATGTCTCCCATGAGGGCTGGTTTCCAAGACATTCCCACCTGTTATGGACTGTATTCCCCCAAAATGTATATGTTGAAGCCGTAACCCTCAATGTGATGGTGTTAAGGAGCAGGACCTTTGGGAGGTGATGAGGTTTCGATGAGGTCATGTGGGTGGAGTGTCCATGATGAGGTTAGTGCCCTTATAAAAAGAGGATGAGATACCAGAGCTTCCCAGCCTCCAGAACTGGAGAAATAAATGTCTTTGACCTAAACCACCGAGTCTAGGGTATTTTGTTACAGCAGCAGGACTGGCTAGGATACCACCCACGAGTCCTTAATTTCAGGAGGTTAAATAGATGGGGCTGAGTCTACACCAACCTTATGAGATGCCCTGAACATTATAAAAAAGAAAGAAAATTTGCTCCTTTGTCTCCTCTCAAAAGCAGGCAAAAAATTCCTATGGTTTGTACTTTCATTGAATTGTGGATAAACAGGAATCTGACAAATCTTCATGTGTTTTCCTGGGATCTGGAAGGTGCTATTTAGCGATGGCCTGGGGGCAGAGGTATGCTGGGCTTCACTGTATCTTATGAGTCTATGAGCATTCTCAAAAGTCCTGCACTCGGAGATTGTAGTGACAGGTAGAGACCCAAATTACCAGGAGGTGACATTGGCTGAACCACTACTGCCAGAGACCACCTCTCAAGTTTTCTTCTTTTCTGTTCATCCAACTTCTCCACCATCTAATTCATGTGGCAACAATTGAGGTCTAGGTCAGAGGCAAAAAATAAAACATGCAGGAGGCCAAGGAAGAAAGGCAGACCCTTTATGTGGGAAGAGCAGGTGGCTCTCTGCATGGTGAGCCTTGAGAGACACTTATAAAGTGCCTTTGTCCCCACTCCCACCCCATCCATACTCCCTGACCCCTCATTCTGCAAAGCTCTGCCCCACCACACTGCCATGGTGCCTTGGTCTACTGACTAGTTATACAGCAACACCAAGGCTGGATCCAGGGTATTCATTAATTCAGCAAAGCTCCAAGTAGTCATCACAGAAAAAAATATATGAATCTTGTTGTTCTTCCTTATGTTTCCTTTATTTTTCCTTGAAGTGTTTTAAAGTTACAGAAAAGTGAAAAGAACAATATAACCAGCATCCATATTTTCACCACCTAAAACAAGCCTTCTTTCTCCCATTTGCTTCTAATCACTTTATTTTGCAATATATAAACATTTCAGATAGAGCTAAGTGTCCTTGTATTCTTGCCCCAATCCTACTCTTCCATATCTGTTTGTGTCTCTTTCTTTTTATATAAATAAATATAACGTAATTATAAAATTATGAATGGGTACTGGGACACTGGGATATTTTCAGTGCTTGGGGCCCTGTTTAGAGGGACTTTGGGGTCCAGGAGAGACCTGTCACTCAGCAATGAGGTGACCCGCTCCCTGGGCTCGTGCCCAGCAGCCAGTAGGGCCTTGTGACCTCAAGCTCTCTCTCCTCCAGGCGCGACAAGGCCAGGCAGGCTAGGGCTGCTTCCTAGAAAGCTCCGCCCAGGCTTCCCCTGGCTGGCTGGGGGGAGGCGTTTCCGGGACGCAAGACCCCGGCAGCCTGGCAGGGCCGCCCTGCGGAGGAAGCGCTTTATTCTCCGAGTGGCACGTTCGCCCCAGGCCGTGCCAAGTGCCCCGCTGGGCGGCAGGGAGTAAGGGGAACCCGCGCCACTCTGGGGGGCCCAACTAGGCCTTGGGGTTTGCAGGGAAGCCCGAGGGCACTCATTTGTTGGTGCCCTAATGATGGTAGCATTTCTTGCACACATGCATACGTCTTACAGCTCTGTGCTGGGCACTGGAATTACAAAGACGGTTTCTTCCTTCATTCATTTGTTCCACAGATAGTCATTGAGCCTCTACCTGTGCCAGGCACAGTTGTAGGTGTAGGGGAAACAGCTGGGGAACAAAATATATAAAGGTCTTTGCTCCCCTGAAGTCACATTCCAGCAGAGACAATGAGTAATAGACATAAGAAGTGAGCATATTCTACTGTAGATGTTAAGTGCTATGGAAAGAAAAAAAGAAAGAGGACAGCAGGGTCGGGGAAATTAATAATAGAGGGGGGAGTGGGGAGAGAGTTGCCAAATTAGGTCTCTGGGGGAAGAGCATTCTAGGTAGAAGAAACAGAGCATGAAAAACCCTGATATGGGAACCTGCCTGGTAGAATGCGGTTTATGCAGAGATGGTTTTCTCCCTCAGACACTTGAGCCTCATCTGGACTCTCTAAGCTCCCCTAGAGGAAAAAATGCAAAATTTCCCTAAGGCAGGGCCCACAGTGAGTGGCCACATCTGAGCTCCAATGGCTACTATGATCTGCAGGATAAAATTTATACACCTTGGGACACCCACAGGTATCCTCATTATCTGGACCTCGTGTATCACTCCAGTTCCATTTCCCACCCGTTTCTACTTTCTCCCCTGAAGCTTGACCCGTGACTTCTGGTTCTCTAGGTGCACCATGATGCTTTATTTAGGCCTTGGCTCAGAGCATCTCCTGGAATGTAATAAATGTACTTTGCTCCTACCTGAATTTACCTGAGAAGCCCTTACTCTTCCTTTAAGACTCTGTTCAACATCACCCTCTGTGAAGACTTTTTTCATTTTCCTCTGAACATTCCAGCCCCATCCTCTGCTTGTTTGACACCTGGCACAGACCTCAACCGGCAAGTGTCTGGCTACATTGCAGCTATGCATTGACTTGTCTGTGGTCCCACTGGATGTGGTGGTTCTATCTCCCTCACCTCTGTGTCCTCAGCATCCAGCACCTGCCTCGTGCAAAGTAAGTCCTCAAGAAAGACATGCCAGGTGACTGAATGGGCAGTGCTTGGTTGCTCTGGGCCCCTGAGAGGGCCCCGGAGGCCTGCACCAGGCAGCACCTGGCCTGTCTTGAGCTATTTAACAGACTGTATTCACAGCTGTGAACTCCCGGGACAAGGATTTCCTGTGGGTGAGGGACTGGCGGGGAGAAAGGCCCTCCTTTTAACCACAGAAAATGGCAGGCTCGGGGACATTGTTATCCAAGAGAATAGGAGGAGCCGCCCCTCTCCCTGACCCCACCCTTGCCCTGGGTGCCAGTCTGTACTGGTGTACAACTCCTGGAAACTCTGGTCAGAAATGTGCTTCCTCTCCCTCCCCCAGGGACTCTGAGCACTCCTGGGGCAGTGGCGCCTCAGCTGCTGAGATCAAGGTACACAAAGAGTGTGCTGGGCTGGTGGATTGGCCACCACTCAGCCCCCAAGGCCTGCCCAGTCTTTCCTTGAAAGTCCTTCGCCACTGGTCCTTTTCTTCCCATTCCCACCTCCACAGTCCTAATCCATGCCCCTGGCATCTCATCTGGATGGCATGAATGTCTCTGACTCACCACCTTGTCTCCAATCCCTACCAGTTCCTACTGTCTCCTGCCAATGTTTAGAATCACCTTCAGATACCTCTTTTCAAAGTCACCTCTTTGTTTGGAAATGTGCAGCAGATGCCTCTCATTGTCCAAAGGACAAAGTCTGGACACTCAAACCTGGCATTCTTAGTCCTTTGCAAACCGACCCCAACTCCCTTGTGTGTACTTTTCCCTACTTCTCTCCTTCACCAGCCTCCTTCCAACAGTCTACACACTGTCCCTCAAATGTCCCAGCTCTGTGCTTTACCCGTCCTGAAAGCCTTTCCCAATCCTCTGTGGCAGTCCAGCCCTAACAATCCTTCTGCACTCCCAGACAGTCCTGGCTCAACTCATGTCTGAGCTCTGTGTCCTTTGTGCATATACCTCTACAACAGTTATTTGATAACCAATTGGATGGTCAATCTTGAAAACTTTTAAAGTCACTTCAGTCCTGCAGTTCTATGCTACCATATGTTTTTGCTGTTATTTTTCACAAGTCTGTCTTAGTTCTCCATTTACAGAGTAAGAAACCTGAGGACCAGACCTTGCCTCATATTGGTCTGCATCTTCTGTGATATAGTAGTGCCTGGCACAGGGTAGGAGCCTCAATATGGGTTTACTAATTGAAGATTCCAGACCTCCATCTGCAGGTATGGCCATTCTCAGTAGTTCCCTGTTCAGTTCCCGTATGCAGGGGCTCTCACATACTTGCCTTCTGAAGGGGAGCTGATAAATATATACATATCAATACGTACATATTAATATATTTGTCCTCCAAAGGGAATCTGCATTGTTAAAGGTATCTAGAAAGAACATTCAGCTTTAGTGGTGGGATGCCAGTTACCAGTGAAGGCAAAATGCTTGGCATATGAACCTTCCTTGGAGCCATCTCCCTACCTTCTTTCCCTGGATGTTATGCCGGCTCTAGACTGGGGGGATAGAAAGAGGAGAAAAAAACCATTTACAAGGAAACTCCCTCTCACTCCTTCACTCTGTGCAAACTTTACCTCCCTAGATGTCATCCTGAGAAGAAACCCTGAATATGGGTTGTCAGGGTGAAGGGAAGGAGGGGTCGTCCCTATTCCTCCATCACTAGTCAGCAAGGCTGCCTGAGCTCCAGCTGGCACCATGCCCTGAAGGAAGGAGCTAGCTCAGTCCTCCTGGGCCAACAGACCTGCTGGGAAGGGAAATGTTACTCGAGTAAAGGAGAGTGAGACAGACTGTCAATGGCACATAGGGTTCAGAGCAAGAAAGATGTGTGCGGGAAAGAAGAGGGAGGGAGAAACAAACCTGCATTTATTTGAGCATCTGTTATGTGCCAGGCACTGTGCTGGTCACATTCATCATCTAATGTTCTCAACGATCTTGATAACTGTCCTTAGCTCCATTCTCCGACATAGAAGTTCATTTCTTCTCAGACCCTTTCTCTATTGTTCTTTTTTGTTTTTTAATAAGCTCATGAAGTATTGATAGTCATTATAGATATGGTATATAAAAGAATATAAAAGTGTATGGAAGAAAATAAAAATCACATATAATCCCATGCCCAAGATAAATCATTGCTAGCATTTAAGTATGTGCATTCCTAGTTTTAAAATTCATTTTAAACATATATTTAAAATATGTATATACAATTTTCTGTTCTTCTAATGACCTTTATAACAAAAATATTTCCATGTCATTAAAATTTCTTTTTTTTCTTTTTTTAAATTTTTTTATTTGATTATTATTACACTTTAAGTTTTAGGGTACATGTGCACAAAGTGCAGGTTAGTTACATATGTATACATGTGCCATGCTGGTGTGCTGCACCCATTAACTCGTCATTTAGCATTAGGTATATCTCCTAAAGCTATCCCTCCCCCCTCGCCCCACCCCACAACAGTCCCCAGAGTGTGATGTTCCCCTTCCTGTGTCCATGTGATCTCATTGTTCAATTCCCACCTATGAGTGAGAATATGCGGTGTTTGGTTTTTTCTTCTTGCAATAGTTTACTGAGAATGATGATTTCCAATTTCATCCATGTCCCTACAAAGGACATGAACTCATCATTTTTTATGGCTGCATAGTATTCTGTGGTGTACATGTGCCATATTTTCTTAATCCAGTCTATCATTGTTGGACATTTGGGTTGGTTCCAAGTCTTTGCTATTGTGAATAGTGCCGCAATAAACATACGTGTGCATGTGTCTTTATAGCAGCATGATTTATAGTCCTTTGGGTATATATCCAGTAATGGGATGGCTGGCTCAAATGGTATTTCTAGTTCTAGATCCCTGAGGAATCGCCACACTGACTTCCACAGGGGTTGAACTAGTTTACAGTCCCACCAACAGTGTAAAAGTGTTCCTATTTCTCCACATCCTCTCCAGCACCTGTTGTTTCCTGACTTTTTAATGATTGCCATTCTAACTAAAAAACATCTTTAGTGCATTCACAGTGTCCCATTATGTGGTGATACAACAAGTTTCTTAGCTGTTCTCCAACTGCTAGATACCTGTTTTCCTATTTTTTAAATTATAAGTAATGGTTTAATCACCATTGAGTCTTGGCTCTTTATACCAACATGTTTCACTGAATTTCTGATTTTTTAAACATATTTGAAGAAGAGGAATTACTGGGTCAAACAGTGTTATTGTGATTTTAAATAGTAGTTTATTTTCTCATTTTAAAAGTAATGCTTGTTTACTGTGAAAAGCTTAGAAAATATAAGAAAACGTCATGTATGACCTTTCAAATTACTATTATTAACCTTTTGGGGTGTTTCTCAGTCTATTTTCTAATATATAAGCATAAATATAGCTGCATAAAATTGAGATTATATATTATGTACGTTATTTCCTGCTTATCAGCAAACATTGTATTGTAATCACTATATCAATCTATAAAAATATTTTTATTAGCTGTAAAATTCCACTTTAAGAATGCATTATAACCAATTTAAACATTCTTTTACTCATGGCCATTTAGATTTTTTTCCAAAAATTTCCTGTTAATAACTCTGTGATGAACATCTGAACATCTGTGAATATTAATCTTTGACCTCATCTCTGATTATATCCTTCAAACAGATTCCTAGAAGCGAAATTACTAGGTCAAAATGCATGAACATTGTTAAAGCTGTTGGTACATATTGCCAAATTGTGTTCCAAAAAGCATTCCTAATAACCAAGTGGAGGTTGTCCGTCTTATCACACCCTTGTCAATACTGATTATTATAGATTAAAAACTATAGTAGCTTTTCATAAGTGAAACGTGCCTCATTTCTTTAATTTTCACTTTTATTATTAGGGATGTTAAACATGTCTTAAAACGTTATTAGCTACATGTATTTCATCTTTTGGAATTATCTGTTTCTGACTCTTATCCACTTATTGTTTTTGTCTTATATTTCTTTTCAAATTTTATTTATTTATTTAATTTTTTGTGACATGGTCTCACTCTGTTGCTAAGTCTGGAGTGTAGTGGTGTGAGCTTGGCTCACTGCAGCCTTGACTACTTGAGCTCAAATCATGCTCCCACCTCAGCCTCCTGAGTAGCTGGGACTATCACCACACCTGGCTAATTTTGGGGTTTAGAGACAGGATTTTGCTATGTTGCCCACGCGGGTCTCGAACTCCTGGGCTCAAGCAATCTGCCTGCCTCAACCTCCCAAAGTGCTGGGATTACAGGTGTGAGCCACCACACCTGGCCCTTAGTATACTTCTTGTTGTTTTAGATGAACTGTTTATATTTTAAGGATGTTAACTCAATGCCTGTTATATTCATTATTGAAGAATTGTCCAAAAAAAGAAGAAAATAGCATCATTTTTATAGAAATGGAAGCCAAGACTCAATGAGGAAAGTGAATTATCTAAGGTCAGCCAACTGGCAAGTGGCCTAGCTGGGATTTGAACTCAGGTATGACTGGCTCCAGGGCTCTTCATCAGAAAAAATAATAAGACAATAACAGTACTGTGGAAGCCTTAGTGGTAGAACTTGAGTATGTTCTGTGGGATGACTAGAGGTCAGCTGTTGGAGGGGTTGGGGACACATATGGGGAAGGAGAAGGAACAAAGTGCTGTGGACTTGGGAGCCAGAAAAGGACCTGGCTTGGTGCCAGCTATGCATCTTTCTACCCATTGCCTCCAAGCTGAGGAACATGCTCTTGGCACCCCTCATCCCTTCACAACCCTTCAGAGGATTGCCTCTAGCTACTTACCCACGTCTTCTCCAAATCTGCCACGTGTACAGCAGTGCAACCTTTGACTTGCCCTCAACTGTATATTCCCAAGGCTTTGAGGGGGTCCCTTTTATCTCTTGCCCCATTATTTAGGGATGAGAGCAGCCTCAGAGGCAACATTCCCTGCAGAGTTTAGAATCTAAGGACTTCTTTGATCAACTTCTCTTACCCAATCACGCTTATTCCAACCCACAGTTCTATGATCCTTGCTAATTGGCAGGGAAAGAAAGGGGAAGAGGAGGGAGAAGAAACAAAAAAGGAGAAGATTGGATTGCTGATTTCCTTAGGAGGGGTACCCATGGTCTCCCATCTAGTCTATAAGCTCCTTCACTTCCCTGCAGCCTCTCCACTTCTGCCTTTCTCTTCCCCTAGTAGAGGGGCTGCACTGAGGAGGGGGCTTAGTAAATACCTGAGGATAACTGACGGGGATCAGACTGCTGCTGCAAAGGGCTTGATGCTCTCCTCCCTGGCCCAGGAAGGAAAGGAGGTAAATCATCATCATCATCATCATCCAGTAGTTTAATCTTGCATTGCAGTGTCAGAGAGGTCCCCTTTGGGGAGTATAGGGAAGGTGACATAGGAAGGAGGAAGAGGAGAGGCTCCTGGTTACCTGCCCTCTCTTCTCTTTCATGGCTCCATCTGGGCCTGTCCTTAGGGAGTTTGGAAATGCCTAAAAATTTATCTTGGGACTTAACTGCACTGTGGGAAATGGTTGGAAACTTGCAGGTTTTGGAGGCTGCATGGAAGCCAGAATGGAAGGGTAGAAAAGCTGCAGTGTCCCCAGAGGGGGAAGAGAATTGTGAAGTTCTGCAGGTTGAAGGGAAATAAAACAGAAACATGACCTACAGAAATGAATGAAGAGCATCAGAAATTATTAAATACAGCGGTAACTTTAAAAAACATACTCTTTTCAATTCTTAATGTCTTTAAGACATAATTATCTAAAGCAATAACAACAACAACAATAATAGTGGGGCTTATGACATACGCAGTACTTAGGTATATGATAACAGTAGAACAAAAGATGGGGGTTATAAAAGGGAATGACACTGGTTTAAGTTCTTTCATGTGATTTCAATGTAGACTATGAAAAGTTTAAGGTACATATTATAACCCCTAAAATAAACACAAAAATTAAACAAAGAGATTTAGCTAAAAAGCAAATGGAGGAGGCAAAATGGAATACTAACACTTGATTGATCCAAAATATGGCAAGAAAAAGGAAAAAAAGAACCAACGGGACACATAGAAAATACATGATGGCATGTATTCATTGTAATATTATCCCCAAAGGGAAGAAATCAGATGATCTCTAAGGTCTTTTCTAGCTTTCAGTGTCTCCAATTTTAGTCCATACCTCCCCCATCAGTTTCCACTCAGGGAAACTGATGCAGATCTAGTTAAGGTTCAATGTGGCAGGACTGGGATGACAGTCTGACCTGCTGGATCTTATGTCTAGAATTGGTCCATCGAGTAGAGGGGACTGTGCTTATGGATTTGGGTTTGTCATTGAGATTAGAGTGCCAAGTTAAGGTGGTTATTAGGGACAGCATTAAAGTTAGAAGAAGGTGTTGTTTACACAGTCAGGCCTAGGGTTAAGGCCACATTTAGAGTCAAAGTCCGCTCTGGAGTTACTGCTGGGTTTGGCTTGTTGGTCAGATTGGAGGTGGGGAGTGAGCCTAGGGCTCAGGAGTCCTAGATCAGTGGGGACGGGGTGACCCAGCAGAGCTTGTGCAATCTCTCATAGCAGCTATTCACTCATATTGGGCATATTGTTTCCCATCATTAATAACCTCTTTTCCTTCACTCTCTCCCAGGACTTTTCTCTCTTTCTTTTATCAATACAGTGCAATATCCATTCATTCAAAAAGCCCTTCATTAATTACCCTCTAAGTGCCAGGTACTAATCTAGGTACTGGGGATGCAGCATCAACAAAACAAAGTCCCTGACGCCATGGAATTGATGATCTGCTGATGGGAGGCAGGAAACAAACACGTAAACAGATAAATGAGATGATTCCAGAGAGCAAAAAGCAGGCAGTGGGACAGAGTGATTTGGAGGACAAGGAAGCCCTGGGATTGAGAAGGAGGCAGGCTGTGGAGAGTCAGTGGGGGAGAAGCATGATGGCAGCCTGGTGTGAGAGATGGGGAGGAAAGCAGCTTAAAGAAGGTGAGCCACCTGGACTGTGCTCTCTCTACTGGGAAGCCACGGAGAGTGTGAGTCAGGAGTGACATGGTCTCATCTGAGGTTTAAAAGATGACTCTGGCTGATGTGTACAAAATAGCCTATGACAGAAGAGAAAACCAAACAAAAAAGAAAAATGGACTAAGAGAGAGGAGCCCTGGATCCCTCAATATGCTGTGTGATCTTGGATACGCCACTTAGTCTCTAAATAAATGCTGATAGTAACATCTGTGTTGTTGATGTCAGAGAAACGAGGTAGGAATCCGTGATAGACTGTTTAAAAAGTTACTTTTAAAGAACAAAGGGCTATACAAAAGCTAAGTCTGTGGTGATTTCCCTCCTCCTTTGTATATGGACACTTGCTAAATGCAATTGATTATGTGGGGTGTGTATAATAATAATTTGAGTTAATTTCCTCCATGAACATTGGGGCTTCTGAGACATCACTTGCACAGCGGCTGGTTAGCTAATTTGGTTAATGAGGCCAGACTCAGCTGTGTAACCCTAGAGCTAGCCAGATTCTTCCCCTCCATTCCCAGGCCAGGAATGCTCAGAGGCCCTGATCGACAGCTTTTAACTGGATTTTGCTGGTCACCAGCAGCCCCACTGACAGAGTGAAGATTATTTCCCGTGGCTTCACTGCTGAGGCAGCCCCTGGTGCAAGGAATTCTCACTCCTCAACCTCTGGAAGTCAGATGAGCTTCAAGCCTGGTGGCCCCACATCTCTAAGGCAATTGGTGGGGGTGGGTGGGTGGGAGGATTCAGGATCAACAGAAACCCCTGGGGAGGTGTCCACGTGTTTGTTGTGTTGTTGTTGATGTTGCTGATGAAAACTTTCCTGTCCTTAGTGAGAAATAAGAGAAATAAAAGCCTGTGGCACATCAAGAAAGGTTTTAGTGTTCCTCCAGCAGTGTTATCTGTGTCCAGCCCTGGCCTTACAGGCCAGATCTCAGTGATAGGGCATTTTGTTTAACCACACACATGCACAATGCAGAAAACAATCAACTAAACAACAACAAAATGCAAGAAGCCAGACCCCATCTGCACATACACTTTGAGCGGTGCTGTAGGTGATTTGTGTGTCTGAACACTGTAGAGGTCTTGGAGATCATTTAATCCTCACAGCACCCTCTGAAGTGGGTAACTTCATCCCCATTTTACAGATAAGCACTTTTTTTTTTTTTTTGAGATAGAGTCTCGCTCTGTCGCCCAGGCTGGAGTATAGTGGCGCGATCTTGGCTCACTGCAAACTCCGCCTCCCGGGTTCACACCATTCTCCTGCCTCAGCCTCCTGGAGTAGCTGGGACTACAGGCACCCGCCACCACGCCCGGCTAATTTTTTTGTATTTTTAGTAGAGACGGGGTTTCACCACGTTAGCCAGGATGGTCTTGATCTCCCTACCTCATGATCCGCCCGCCTCAGCCTCCCAAAGTGCTGGGATTACAGGCGTGAGCCACCGTGCCCGGCCCCAGATAAGGAAATTTATATCAAGAAAAGTTAATGGATTTGTCCAAGGCTATAGGATGAATTACAGAGCTGGGAGGCCGACCACGTCAGTCTGATTCCGAGACGCCGTGCTCTCCAGTCCTCAGGCTTGGACAGTCCCAGAGCATTTACTGTACCTTTTTTTTTCTCTTTCCATGAAGCCCAGAGCTCCCAAAACCCTGGTAACTCCTCAGGCCAGAGATGACGGAGGACAAGCTGAGACCTCATAGGGCTGGTTTGTCATTCAATCCATCAGAAGACAAATGCTCAATCAGCTGGGCTGCATTAATTGAGGTCTGTGAGGGGTCTGGCAGGATAGGCAGGAGGTATGCATCCCTATGAATAATTTTAGAGCAAGATGCAGCCATGTCTGCGCCCAGTGGAGGGGTAGTGCTGGCCACTGGGAAGGAGCTGACCAGGGGTTAAGGGTGAGGCAGAGTCAAGGGATCCAAGGCAGGTCTGGAAGAGTGCAATGCCATGGGCTCAGATGCCACCACGGGGAAGCCAGAGGTCTGACTGCTTCCCTTCCTGGGGCCTGGGACCCTTCCAGGGTCCAGGATCCCTCTGGATCCTAGGAGAGGCCAGGCCAGGGCCACTGGGAGCACCAAGCAAAGCCTGCACCCACATCTCAGGCTTGCCCGAGTGGCCTAGGTGCCAACCCTGGTCCCCTGTCCTCCCCTCCAGAGCCATTCTCGGCACTGCCAGCTCCTAGCTAACGTCTGGATGAGTGACTGAGGCTGCCAGGGTCTAGATACAGGAACAGGGCTAGGAGCAGGGGTTTCTTTCTACGTGCGAGGAGGCCCCAGGAGAAAAGGGAAAATCAGGGGAAGGAGAGGTTCTCATGGAAACACTGTGTGGGGCCAGGGCCATGCAGCACCCTCTAATTTGTGGGGCGGGACTGACAGCTCCCCTGGGGTGACAAAGTGACTGGGTGTGGGGCAGGTGGGGAGGGAGGGCAGGAAAACCTGTCCTTCCTGTCTGGTGAGCCTCCCTGCCTGCCTGCCTCTCTCTCAACACTATTTTTAAAGTATAACCAGAGGCTTAACACACTCCCACCCAACTGCTCAGGGGCAAGGGGAGGGAGTTCACCCAAAGAGTCCTGCACTAGTGGGGCAGGAAGGGAAAAGGGCCTTCTCCTCCAGAGGCAGGCTAATTTAGCAATGGCAAAGAGCAGGGAGAGAGTCTTTCCCAACACTTAGAAATGCTTCTGAATTTTAATAGAAACTGATTTTTAAATAATCTTAAATAGAAACTAAGCTTTAAAATGTACTGAATTTATACTGCCTTAGTGTACAAAATTTAGTTTCTTTGGTTCCTTCTGAGGCTATTTTATCTTGCTAATGCTCTCCCTTTGGAAATCCATTATGGTATAAGAAACACCAAGATATTAATGATAGGATATTAATAACCACATTTGTATTGTACTTTATACAGTGACTTTGGGCTTAGTATTGCATTTGATTCTATCCCTAAGTGTGTGAGGTGGAATTAGAATTCTCATCTTGCAGATGAGGAAGTGGGGACTCAGAGATGTTGTTCGGGTTGATGGAGACCTGAACCTGGGCTCCAGGATTCAGACTTCAAGCCATGCTCTTCTCCCCTCCCCTTCTCCCACAGTGGGCTCCACAGCATCATCTAATCCAGGGACTTCTAGGCCCACAGGAGAAAAGGGCAAGTTAAACTGCTTCCTATTCCATGTCTAGCCCAGCTTGGAGCAGCTTAGCCCACACAGACCCAGGTCAGATGAGTTCGAACCCTTATATTTATATTGGGCTTTAGACTTTTCTTATCTTATGTCTCAGTTACTTCTCCACCATATGAGGAAGATATGTTTCCTTTAATTTGGCAGAAAAATAAAGTTAGGAATCAGTGGGAAATGGGACCTCATTGCATGTCCTAACGCCTTCTCTCGGGTTCTCTCTGCCATACCTCTCTAGCATTCCTTACCCTCACGCTACCCCAGAACCACCCCAAGGCCCAGCACAGTGTTGGGTTCTTGGGTACTGGCCTGAGTGACTTAAAGCCGTTCATCTTTCCCTCCAGCTCCTCATAAGCAGTCTGGCCAGGCCTGCAGAGAGGAGCCTCTGCTGTCTCTCATCCAAAGACAGTGATGGAAATAGCCTTCTTATCTCTGTAATCAACATGGTCATTGAAACCTTCAAACTCAGTAGAAACTTCTGGGAAAAAAAAGATATATTTACGAGAAAGAGGAATGGGGAAATAAAAGAAGAATTGGAGAGGAGAAATAGAAGAGAAGGAATAGGTACAGAGAACAGGTGGAGGCAGTGCCCAGGGTGAGAAATTGAATGGAAACTTGCAGGGCCCAAGGACTCCCCACTAGGCCCACTCTTCCCAACTCTAGAGGCCTCTCTGATGTTCCCTATGCCTAAGAATAACTCCTGAGTTGGGCCATGAGGGAGTTTGATTTGCTTTTGACTCCATTTAACATCCTCTGCGTTGAGCAGAGATCACGCCACTATACTCCAGCCTGGGCGACAGAATGAGACTCCGTCTCAAAAAAAAAAAAAAAAAAAAATCCTCAAGATGCTGTGGCCTCCACAGCCATCCATCTGTACTTCCAGGCCACAGATACTAATCAGTGTCCCCTCCAACTTCAGGGCTGCAATAATTGGCTCTTTGCTTAGAGTAATGTACTCCAGGAGATTCCAGAACTCATGGGAATGTTGCTTTGATGCTAATGCCTACTGTGCAAAATTTCAGTTTTAAGAGAACATTAAGGTTTTATAAAAATTAGGCCAAACAAGAAAGATACATCTTCTTGGGAAGAACTTGAAAAAGGTGCCTGGTAACCTGAGTCAACTGCTGCACAGGTCAAAGGCATCTGCACTCGGTTCCACAGATGCTCCTGGAGTTTGCAGAAGAATACTCACTACTGTGCTTTGGTGTCACTACCGCTGTGATGGCCACTTAATTATTGGGAACAAACCCAAGGTAGGAGAGCTGGAATGTCATGACTAAAAGATGAGGGTCATATCCCATGCATCTCTAGCACAGGCATTACTGTCATCCTCAAAATACCCTATCAGGCACTAACTTAGGTGGTCTAAGTACTGCACAAAGTCAGAAGCAGTTGATAGTCTAGCATGGGCAATAATAACTAAATCTCTGCAAAAGGTCTTTTGAGTTGCTCCTGTATGACCTGACATTTGCTTTGCGAATTATCAGAGAAGACTCTGTCCCAATTCTCAACCCAGAATGCTCTTCCTTCCCTGTTCTAACTAGCAAACTCCTGGTCACCCCTCAAGATGCAGCCAAAATGTCACCTTTTCTAGAAGCCTTCCCTAAGTTCTCCTCCCTCCCACCTCCATCCCCAGGCAGAGTCATTTCCCATTCTGAGCTCCCAGAAAAATGGGGTTTTCTCTTTGGAGGTGTAGTATTTTGTTTAGAAGTCTGTCTCCAATAGGAGAGAGTGAGCTTTAGAGGGTAGAGCCGTGTGTCATTCATCTTTCTCAGCTGAGTTTCAACCACATCCATGCATATGGACTGGACAGTCAATAGATGCCAATGAATAGAAGAATTAATAGATGAAATTAATTCAACAAAGATCAGAATGCATGCAGTCAAAGGGGATGGTGCCTCAAGCACAGTGGAATTTGAAAAGGAAATTGGAAAGCTGCATTGTGTAAACACCATCGTTTTATTACTTATAAAATGAGCTTTCTACTCTTAACAGGCAAAGCTAACTTGGAATTGTGTATGGCTCTTTTCAGTACTCTTATAATTAGGCTCTTAATTATTCTTTAAAACCTTGGGCACATGAACTTCACTCTGTAATTCTTTCATACACAGTGCACTCTGGGCTCTCTGCCTTGAGGTCATCTACTTAGAGATTTACCCCTGGCATGTTTTTAGGCCAGAAGGCATCTCTTCACCATAAATTACTATCTGATCAGGATGCATTTTAATCTAGCCTAAGATAGAAGTAATTAGGAGAGCTAATCTGCTATCATAGAAAATTAACAATTAAGATAGGGCATGCTGGCTGGATGCGGCGGCTCACATCTGTAATCCCAGCACTTTGGGAGGCTGAGGTGGGTGGATCACTTGAGGCCAAGATTTCGAGACCAGCCTGGCCAACATGGTGAAACCCTGCCTCTACTAAAAATACAAAAAGTTAGCCAGGTATGGTGGTGCATGCCTGTAATCCCTGCTACTCAAGAGGCTGAGGCACAAGAATCACTTGAACCCAGGAGGCAGAGGTTGCAGTGAGTGGAGATTGCGCCACTGCACTCCAGCCTGGGCGACAAAGTGAAACTCTGTCTCAAAACAAAAACAAAAAAGATAGGGCAGGCCAAGACCCATTGCCTAAAGGTTTTGAAATGTCTGTTTCTCGTCTTCCTTCCACTGGGGTAGATCATTGAGCACACAGGGGCCAGATGGCCTTGAAACCCCAGGATCCATACACCACAGACTACAACCCTCTGAGGAGACCAAGAGAAAATCCTCAGAGTTTAAAATCTGAAGTATTTACAGTCACATTCTCAGCATTGCATCCCTGGTTTTCTTCAAAGGGCAAAGACCGAGGTATGCACTGAAGAGAAATGAAAAGTTTCCAGTGAGGTTTGTGTAGAACCCTATTTCTGAGCTTGGCACCAGGGAGGTACATAAGCATGTACATGTGTGTATGTGCAGGTGCGTCTGGGGATACTTCAGTGTGTGCTTTAGACATCACCCCTGTATCTCTGTTCTATAACACCATGACTTTGGAAGGACCCACATTCAGTCCCCAGAATGATGCAGATATAGAAGGCCCTTACACAGTCACTGGGAATCATAAAGGGGCAAACATTTTCCTCATTCTTCATATATTATTTTTTGAGTGTCCATTTTATGCCAGGTTCCCTGCTAGGCACTGAGGACGCCAAGACATTTTCCCATCTAGCGCCTCTACCCCATCCCCTTACTAGCCTCACCTTGGCCCCTGTAGAGTAGGAGGGAGAATAAAAAACAAGGAGTAGGAGATGCCTCTCTGTCTGCCTGCCTTCCTTCCTTCCTTCCTTCCTTCCTTCCTTCCTTCCTTCCTTCCTTCCTTCTCTCCTTCCCTTGATCCTTCCCTTCCTTCCTCCCTCCTTCTTTTTCTCCCTCCTTCCATCCTCCTTCCATCCTTTGTTTCTAGCATGGATGAAGTATCTCTTTGACCTTCCCTGGCCATGGCTGGTGCTTCCCTCTTTGGTACCTTTGTCACCTTGTATGTAGCCCTCCTGGTCCCCTGGGACTCAAGAGTCCAAAGGGGCCTCTCCCTCAGCTGGTCACTTATGGTCCTCCTTCAGCCTCTATCTCCAGTTGGGCCTCCACCTTTTTCTGCCAAGGTCTTTTTGAAGAAGCCCATGTGGACAGAGTCCCCTTAAAAATTGCTGGGCACAGTGGCTACTTGGGAGGCTGAAGCAGGAGAAGTGCTTGAGCCCAGGAGTTCAAGGCTACAGTGTGCCATGATCACACCTGTGAATAGCCACTGCACTCCAGCCTGGGCAACATAGCAAGACCCTCATCTCTAAATGTTTTTTTCCTTTAATTAGAGGTGGTTATTCCTTTTTTTTTTTTTTTTTTTTTTTTTGAGGTGGAGTCTCTGTTGCCCAGGCTGGAGTGCAGTGGCGTGATTTCGGCTCACTGCAACCTCTGCCTCCCAGGTTCAAGTGAGTCTCCTGCTTCAGCCTCCTGAGTAGCTGGGATTACAGGCACCCACCACCATGTCTGGCTGATTTTTGTATTTTTAGTAGAAACAGGGTTTCACCATGTTGGCCAGGCTGGTCTCGAACTCCTGACCTCAAGTTATCTGCCTGCCTCAGCCTCCCAAAGTGCTGGGATTACAGATGTGAGCCACTGTGCCTGGCCCTAGGTGGTTATTCTTCTTGCAGTTTCCACATCTGGTACCTGCATGCCATGTGCCATACTGGACCCTGTGATCCCTGCCCAGATCTCCCCTTAGGAATGAAGGACACATTCCCCCAGATGCTGTTGCTCAAGGTCACAGCCTTTCCCCAAGGGGTCAGCCAGGAACAATGACCAATTTGTGGCAGGGGTAGAAAGGCCCCTTGGCTCTGCTTTGGGACAACTCTGAAGGGCCATCCCAGCTTCAGATCCAGGCAGTGGGGGTCCACTTCTCTCTGATCCTGCTTCTTCTCCTTTCCTCCTCTGGGTGCTATCCCAAGAGCACTCTAATAAACCTTCCTCATGCTAATCTTCCCCCTCAGAGTCATCTTCCAGGAAACTCAATCTGCCACACACTCCCTTGCCATGATATAGGCAAGAGGGAGTGACTTCCACATGGAAATGTCCTCTACAATAGGCCTCTTCAGCCAGCTGCTCACCAGTGGGCAGTCTCCTGTGTTCCACAAGCTCCAGGGACAGATATCAAGCTCTGTGTGTGGTCTCAGGTAAGCCCTAGTCACTGGACTTAACAGACAGGAGCGAGGCATGTCCTCTCTCCATGGTATGGGGAGGAAAACTGATCACAATGTTGACAACTCAATCCTAGAACTCCAACTTTGAGTCCTCTTCTGTATCAATCCATGCACTTCCTTGAGGTGGACAGTGGCTGGAGAAGGCATGCAAAATCATTTTCAAGGAGCTCTTGTGTTCCGCATTTTGGAAGTGGGAGTAGCTGGCATTGATTGTCTTGGGAACTCAGTTGAAACTGAAGTAGGAAGAGTCCCATTTTAACACTTTGCTACAGGCCAAAGCAATGCCACAGAATAGGGAGGGTGTCTCTGACTACACCCCGACCGGGCCTGTCCTCTATGCCTGTCTTAGCCAGGTGCCAGAGAAAATCGGATGCTTGGGGCCCAATGTCATCATTTTTAGTGATATAGCACCTTCATTTCTACTCATGCCTTTTTCTAAGGTGGGGCTGGCATGTCCTTCTTATTGGCCATTCCTCCCACATGGGTGTTATTTTATCATCTCAGAGGTCACACTCATTAGCCCGGCAGCTGGGCCAGTCCAAGCTAGGCTTCTCTGGGTCCTAGCAGTGGACATGGCTGGGACTCCAGATTTTCTGGTTGTTCACCACCACCAAATTCTTACCACTCCTATTGTTTAGGCTATAAGATTTTGCTCTCTATTTTCACATTTAAAAATGTTAAGAGCATATCAATTGTACATATTTACCAAATTAAAAATTGGGGGAGGAAAAGGAATTACCATGTCAAAAGATACCTGATTTTGGAAGCCTTAAAAAGTGTGTATTCAAAATCTGGGAAATGCAGTATGTACCCAACTGAACCATGTCCTCTTGGAGGGAAGGAAACCACCAGTGCCCTCTTCCACAGACTGATGTCTTATGCTTTCCCGGAGGCAGCAGAGCACATTGGCCCTGGACCAGTGACTCTTTCACCATTGGTTGAATGACAGTTATAAATGCACAAGTCCCTTCATAGGCAAAACTTCATTCCTAAGCCTAGCAATGGAAGATGTTAGTCTCCAAGTCATCAGTATACAGGTGTGAGGAATGGAGAAGCTGGGGTTCTTTAAAACTGCATCCTTCTTACCAGTAAGCACTTAGGAATTCAAGGAGGAAAAAAAGTTTGACTCTTGCCTCAAAAAAAAAAAAAATCACAGAACTCTTTTTGAAAGATGACAAATTCTAGATTTGTGGGGTCAAAAGTCACGACATTTAAAAGAAGATACAGCACATGTCTGTGTGGAATATCTCACGACATTGGCCTAAAGCCAAACACAGGGGGCACAGTTTTCTGGACCTGGAGTTCAGTGACAGGGAGTGTGAGTATAGATTTTGTGAAGTCATAAAAGGGGCTGGTTTCATTTGGATGGAGTAACATGCAAGTGTGAGGGAAGGAGTGACTCAGGCAAGGCTTTTCATAGAGAAAGAGTCTCTGCCAGCTTGTCCTCTCTCCCATCTCTGCTCCTTACCTCCCCTGCTCTCTCCACCCCCAAACCAACTAAATAGCCAGACAAGGGTCAGATGGGTATTACGTGAGATAAGGCATGTGGCAGGACAGAGGCCAGTGTACTTGCATGACTCTTAAAGGCCTCTTTTGCCTCACCCTGGTCCCAACTCCAATATGTGACAATGCATTGGAAGCTGTAAGGTACTAATGAGATAGCCCATCCTTCCAAGAGCTCTTCCTGTTAGATCCCATCCATTCCAACCTAATTTCCAACCGCATCCTGGAACATACTGTTACTTCAATGGGAGTACTGAGGCCATCTTTCTTCCACCAGCCCACTGCATCCCAGGTGCCTGCTCTCTGCCAGGTTTGTAAGTTCACACTTTATCTCTATCCCATCCTCCTGAGGGCACACCCTACAAAGAAGAGAGGAAGCAAGAGAATCAGATTTGTCCCTTGTCAAAACAAATAGGTGTTTCACTGGTGCCATAGCTTTTGTTCCCAAACCATCCAATACAGAGTTGGGGGGCAGGTAGGGAGATTTGCTGGGAGGTGGGCAGTTTGCTCCTATTTTAAGCAGCTTGGGAGCTTTGCCTACCGGTGTCCTCTGCTGCCCTCTGTGGCCAAAACATCAGTGTCTCTAAAGACACCCCTCTAAATCCGGGGACCCAGCTCCCCATCCCCCACCCACTGCCCCAGCATCACCTTTCAAAGTTTTTCTCCTTTAGTTCTCCACAGGCTCTAAAAAGTAAAATTGGATGCACCCTAGCCACAGCCTGCATCTGGTTTACACTCTCAGCTCCTTCCTGCAAAGGTTATTGAGCTGAGTCCTGGAAGAAATCTTAGGCCACCTGGCTCTGCTCTAAGCAAGGCTGGGTGCAACCCTTTTGAGAGTTATTATAATGAGTTTTTGGTGAATCTCAGACACTGCCAAAATCCCAGACTTGGCAAGGTGCGGTGGCTTATGTGTATAATCCCAGCACTCTGGGAAGCCCAGGTGGGTGGATCACATGAGGCCAGGAGTTCGAGACCAGCCTGGCCAACATGGCAAAACTCCATCTCTACTAAAAATACAAAAATTAGCCGGGCATGGTGGTGCACATCTGTAGTCCTAGCTACTTGGGAGGCTGAGGCAGGGGAATAGCTTGAACCCGGGATGTGGAGGTTGCAGTGCGCCAAGATCGTGCCACTCCGCTCCAACCTGTGCAACAGAGTGAGATTGTCTAAAGAAAAAAAAAAAAATCCCAGACTCAATGCCAGCTGTTTGTGTTAGCCTGGGGATCCTTCACTTATAGGGTGCAGTCTGGCCAAGAGGAAGGAGCTATATAAGATGGTTGATGAAATTTCTAACATTTAAGTTCAGGGGTACATGTGCAGGATGTGCAGGTTTGTTACATAGGTAAATGTGTACCATGGTGGTCCACTGCACAGATCATCCCATCACCTAGGTATTAAGCCCAGCATCCATTAGCTATTGTTCCTGATGCTCTCCCTCCTCCCACCCCTCACCCTCTGACACGCCCCAGTCTGTGTTGTTCCCCCGATGTGTCCATGTCTTCTTAGGTTGATGTGGTCTTGAGTGACCCCTCCTTGCCTTTCCTCTTTAAAAACAAGATCTAAAAGGCTATGTTCTCTATGGGTTGGAGGTGATGCCTTGATCTGTCAAGCACAGTCCAGGACTCAGAGGCTGTTGTGGTGAACTACTGTAGGCACCTGGAAGCCACCAAGGTGCCCTTTTCCCGCACCCTAGTCCCAAGTGAGGGAAATAAGCCTATGGTTAAGGGAGAACTGTCTACCAATTTGAACTCATTAAAATACATGTGTCCACTAGAAATGGCTGGCTGGAGAAGCCCAGTACCAAATCACCCCGTTCCTGAAACCCACCAGCCCCATGAAATAGTTCGCTAGAGAGAGATTTGCAATCTTTGAATTCGTTGACTATCAACCTATAGGTGCTCCGTGCCCCGAGATCTGAGAAAATGACAAAATAGGTCTACTTCCCGGCCGGGCACAGTGACTCACGCCTGTAATCCCAATACTTTGAGAGGCCAAGGCGGGCAGATCACTTGAGGTCAGGAGTTTGAGACCAGCCTGGCCAACATGGTAAAACTCCCGTCTCTACTAAAAATACAAAAATTAGCTGAGGGTGGTGGTGGGCGCCTTTAATTCCAGTTACTCCGGAGGCTGAGCCACAAGAATCGCGGGAAGCGGAGGTTGCAGTGAGTCGAGATGGGGCCACAGCACTCCAGCCTGGGCGACAGAGTGAGACTCAGTCTCAAAAAAAAAAAAAAAAAAAAAAAAAAAGTATTTCCCAATTCTTCGTCAGTTTTTGCCCTCTCCCCACTTTGCTCTTCTCCAGGCTCCTGAAAAGTATCTCCCCCAACCCTTTCTGTGTACACGGGGAAAACACGTGTTCATTTTTATTATGGCGCTGAAACTTACCCTTCTCTTCAAATCGTTTCTGTAGATTGTTCTAGTATAAAATGTGGCAAGAGGCTAAAGGGAGAGATATAGACCAGTTATTTGGCCCTCGCTTTCCAACTTCAAGTTACACCTGTGAAACTCATGGGTCCTTCCACAGGCTTCAAAAACTAAGGGCGTCCCCTGTCCTCTCCCCAGATGTCCCTTCCCCATCGCCGGTAGCGAGTGGGAGACAGCTCAGCGCGGGGCAGGGGAGCACTGGGCCCGGAGATCGAAGGCAGCGTCAAAAGCGCCGCTGGAAAATCCCTGAGCGCTAACCGTTGCCTGTGTGAGCCCTTAAATCTACGAATTTCCAACACCTGTAGCCTTTGCGTTTCCCAGGACTTCCATCGACCCTGGCGGCAGAGAGGGCAGGCCTGAGATGCAGTGACTTGAGGGCACATGGCCAACTCTTGTCACTGCAAGATCACACTGGGGAACCAGACTGACTTCTCCAATTCTGAACTCGCCCCGGCCCGCGCAGGAGCGGCGGGGTGCCGAGAGTAGGGACAGAAGGTCGGGCGGCTCAAAGGGCCTCCTCTCCCGCATCCCCGCCAAAACCAAACCGCCTGGCACAAGCCGGTAAGCAACCACCCTGCTGGGAGAGGGAAGGAAGAGCAGGCGCAGCCCTAGATCAATTTCCTTGCACTGTTTCTCCCAGACGGTCAAGTCAGCTGCGTCCCACCGAAAAGGGAGCATCGCCCACGCCCGAAACGCAGCCGCTGGGGGCCGAGAAATTATCCCCACCTGGCCCGAGGGCCACGCCACAGGGCCAGGGACGCAGGAGCGCAGCAGCGTGGAGGGGCTCCGCGCTGGCCCGGCGCTGCCCGCGGTCCTGCCCTCGTTCCAAGGGCACGGCGCCGGTACGAGGACACCGACGCTGTGGCGCAACTGCCGTCCCCCGCAGCAATCCCGGAGCCCGGCTCCCGGCCGCCCCTCGGCCCTGCGCAGGCTGCGTCTCCCCGACGCGGAGTCCCACCCCGCTACCCGCCGCCCAGACGACCTCATAAACAAGTCCTCGAAGTGCGGAGGCAGGAGGCGGGGCGCAGCGCGGGGGCAGGAGGCGGGCCAGGGTCAGGGCAGAGGCTGCGGCCGCGCGTCCCCATTGGCCGGGACGCAGTGAGCCGCCCGGAGCTCGGCGCGGGCGGGGCCTGCCGGCGCGTGCCCGCCCCCACCCCCGCGCCGGTGCCCGCCCCCCGCCCTCCGCGCCCGCCCCGTGCCCGCCCCAAGCCGGCCGACGGAGTTTTTAAAGTGGGCTGCCGGCCGCGGGAGCTTTACACTCGCGAGCGGACCGCCACACGGGTCCGGTGCCCGCCGCGCTTCCGCCCCAGCGCTCCTGAGGCGGCCGTACAATCCTCGGCAGTGTCCTGAGACTGTATGGTCAGCTCAGCCCGGCCTCCGACTCCTTCCGACTCCCAGCATTCGAGCCACTTTTTTTTTTCTTTGAAAACTCAGAAAAGTGACTCCTTTTCCAGGGAAAAAGGAACTTGGGTTCCCTTCTCTCCGTCCTCTTTTCGGGTCTGACAGCCTCCACCCACTCCTTCTCCGGACCCCGCCTCCGCGCGCAGGTTCCTCCCAGTCACCTTTCTCCACCCCCGCCCCCGCACCTAGCCCGCCGCGCGCCACCTTCCACCTGACTGCGCGGGGCGCTCGGGACCTGCGCGCACCTCGGACCTTCACCACCCGCCCGGGCCGCGGGGAGCGGACGAGGGCCACAGCCCCCCACCCGCCAGGGAGCCCAGGTGCTCGGCGTCTGAACGTCTCAAAGGGCCACAGCGACAATGACAGCTGACAAGGAGAAGAAAAGGTAAGCGGGCGTCCGGGCCGATCAGGGGGCCGGTCCGAGGCCAGGGCCCGGCTGCGCGGGGCAGGCGCGACCGAGAGTGGTTGGCAGAAGAGTGCTGAGAGGTCTTCGGAGCTCGAGGCTTGGTTTGGAGGGCTGTGAGGGGGAGAGCATGTGCCCGGTTTGGGGGCGCGGAGCAGCAGCTTTGCAGTGGAGACTTCTGCGGCTCGGAGGAGTCGGGGATTTGCGCGCACGGCGAGGCCAGGAGGCCGAGGGAGATGGCCTGGAGGTCGGAGGTGCTTCCGCGGTGCCTTTGAAAATCTCCCAGCCGCCCCGCACCAGATTACCGTGGCCACCGGCGCTTGGAAATGTTTGTGGGTGCATGTCCTCGACTTTCTCTGGTCTCTCATGTTGGGGCAGCATCCACGTCTCTATTTTTCTCTGGATTCCCGGAGTCCTTCCAAATGCGCTCCTATGCCCAAGTGGGGAAAGGGGGGCGGGAGGCGGAGAGCGGCTCAGGGACACGATCCTACCGAGGAGCCAGGACCCTTCAGAGCGCCCCGCTGCCGGGCTCCAGACCCCACCGAAGGTTGGAGAACCCACTTCCTCGTGCCGCACCTTGACTCTGGGGAGAGTAGGTAGTGAGTGACCTGGATTGCCCTGCGGGGGCAGATGGTTCGGTGTGTAGGAAGCGGACGGCAACACTGGATGTCCCTGGCAGGTCCGGGTGTCTGTCTCCTAAGAGGACAGAGAAGGGCAGCCACGATCTGCCCGCCTGCCCTCTCGAGCCTCTCGGCACTGGGTGAGAGGCAACTCTGGCCAATTCTTGCTGCCCTCTCGCCCTCTCCCGGCCGCTCCCAGTCCAGCCGGGCCCGGCGCTACCGGAGCGAGGGTTCGAGCCCTCTGCGCCGCCGCGCAGAAGCAGGTAGGGCCTCATCTTCTGCAAATGTGTGCGGCTCGCCGCCTGTCCCCTTTCTCTTCCTGTCTCCACCCGTGCGGCCCCAGTGGCCTGGAGCTTCCATCCCCGCGCTCGGCCGCGGCTTGGCGAGGCTATGCTGCGGGAAGCTGGAATCCAACGCGCGGCCGGCTGAACCGCCTGAGCCGCGGGAAACCAGCGGCGGAGCGGCAGTGAAGAGATGCGAGGATGAGGAGGACCGACTCGCTAAGGGAGGGAGGTGACTGGCCGGGAGGGCTCACTGCCGAGGTTGATTTGCTCTTGTTCCAACTTCCACTACGGGACTGGAGCCAGAAACCGTGTATCCTCCGGTCGAAAGCAGCGGTTCCCACCTCGGGGCACCGATAAGGATTTGATAAACGGGAGCGAATCGCGCCTGTCCTGGCTCGGCGCCCGGGCCCTTCACTGCGGGATCGCTAGGGGAGGGGATTGGGCCCTGCTCCCCTTTCCTGGCCGCAGTCCCCCCTTTCTCGTCACCGTCGCGCCCTCAGACCCAAGACAAGTGAGGGAGCCCTGAGACTGCAGCTGGCACATTCCCAGGGCCCTCGGAGCAGTCCTGGGGTTCGATGTCTTTTGAAGGCAGCAGAGCAAGGAAAAGACTCTTAAGATTCCAGTGCGTTTCGTAAAAACCAATCATAATGCTAATAATGACTGAACCATCGAAAAGCAAAGTTATAGACAGCGCCTGCAGACGTTTTCGGGTCCGGAGCCGGGGAGGGAACTTGTGTATTTTACAACTGCGATGCCTATCGGGAATGTGGCAATCGCCGAGGTGGGGCCTGACAGTAATCTTGACAAATGTGTGAAGTGTCAGCTCCTCCTGCGCTCCTTAGCGCCGGGTTTTGTGCAGTTTTGTACAGTACATACCGAGAAACTTGGGAGCAGGGGAAAAATGATTTCGACACACCCAGCTACAGTACCTGCTTCGTTAGCGGACTGTTGGAAAGAGAGAAGAAGCGGGAATGGGAGCGGGAAGAACGTTGCGTAATTAGACTCCCAATTATTGGCGAGAGCGGCCGCTTTAAGAACCACTGTGGGGACTGCCTGCGAAACGCCTTGGAGGCCGCTGTGTGAGCTGCGGCTCCGGGCTGGTGGCCACGCGAGGGTGTCCGCCCTCTTCGACCTGCCTGGATTTTTGTGCTGCAGAATGGCAGGGCAAACAGCGTGTCCTTCACCATCTAGAGCCCCTTAAGGGGTTGTCCAGTTCCTATTGGGCTAATCATTTTGAGACTCATTTACTTTTCGTGCCTGGGTCTGTTTGCTGGCTGCAGGCTTCTTTAGGGACCAAGATGTAATTAAAATATGTGAACCAATACATTGAAAGTTGGTGTTGTCATGTAAGTGACTGCTGTAGCTTTTCTGAGTGCCTCACAAGGGCGATGTGACAGTGAGGGGGCTCTCTGCTGATGATTCTGCCCACTAGTTCTTACATTTTGTGTTTCTTTGGTTTAGCAGAGCAGTTTCTTCCCCCAAATGTAATATGGGCAGAACATTTGGAATATTCGTTCTAACAATGGCCCCTCAAGAAGTGGGCAGATGATTTTGTCCCAGAATGTTCACACGTCGATAAATATGTTAATGTTTAATAATAAAGAGTTTGCTTTCTAAATGTTAGTTGGCTGGGTGTCCTTGATAGTACCAGTTTTGGTGGTAGTGGGCATTTGCGGTGACATCACAGATGTCAGAAACTGAAGCCTGGTGGGTGGAGGTACTGCACTTTCACTCACCTTTTTGTGCACGCATCTATCAGGAATGCCTGAGTCCTTTCACTGGGAAAAAAATGTGGAAATTCTGGGGTGCACAGGGTTTGAGGAGTGGTTCAGGCAAATGTAAATGAGATCCTTGGATAGTCAGGGATCAAAGTCCAGTCCCAAAGCCAGACCTAGGTCCAGACACCTTCCCAGAGTGCTTATACAGTAGTGCTCAGTACAGGGCTAGCGTGGAAGGGGAATTGGAGACACCTGGATCTCCAATCTCCCCCTCCTTCTGACAGCTGGACTTAGTTGTTCCTCTCCTAAAATCAAATCAAACTCCATCATTATTCCAACTCTGAAGGGAAAAAATATTGCTGGACAGTTTCTCTCAATTTAAACATATATTTTAAATAAATATTCCCTCCACACTTGATATGTTTCCATTGTATTACCAGCAGTGCAGGATGATACAGAATTGATGTAACACATTGTTGGCTTGAGTATTTAAGTTTTAATTCATACAGTTTTCATGAAGTTCAAAAGAATGCCATCATTTCAAGTTTTTTTCAATGGTGCTTATAGGGAGCCTAGAATTATTTTATAAGAGACCATGGAAATCATCTAGTCAGACTTTTCTCTTTCTGCATAAGGAAACTGATGCCGAGAGAGGTTAAAAGACTTCTCCGGTCACAAGGAAAATTAGTGCTGATAAGAGTCAGGGCTGGTCGCGGTGGCTCATGCCTGTAATCCCAGCACGTTGGGAGGCTGAGGCTGTGGATCACCTGAGGTCAGGAGTTCAAGACCAGCCTGGTCAACATGGTGAAACCCCGTCTCTATTAAAAACACAAAAAAATTAGCCGGGCGTGGTGGTGGGTGCCTGTAATCCCAGCTATTCTGGAGGCTGAGGCAGGAGAATTGCTTGAACCCGGGAGGTAGAGGCTGCAGTGAGCCGAGATAGCGCTGCTGCACTCTAGCCTGGGCAAGAGAGTGAAATTCCGTCTCAAAGAAAAAAAAAAAAGTCAGAACCCTGGTTTATTACTTTCAATTAAGTATGTATTTTCCTATTGTTCACAGGAGAGTACCCCAGCCCTGAAATATCTCTAGATAGTGAGGATGATTTCCGAAGGAGTGCCTTCCCCATCACAACTCTCAAACCGCTGAACCTTATAGAAAGGAGATTTGCTTTTCTGGATAATTATCAACACCTTTAGGCTGCAGTAGAAGTGATGATTCTGTTTGCTTTTTGAAAAAAAAAAAAAAAGGAAGCAGAGTTGAATTGATGCTGTTCCCAGTGTCTGTAAACTTTGAGAAGTATGAATTCATTGTTTTAGTTAGAAAAAAATCTACTTATATAGGTAGACCTCATTAAACAAAACCAATGCAAGGACCGCTCCTCAGTGGAGCAGATTGCTTGTTGAGGTAGAGAACATTCAAGCAGCTGCTAGATTGATTTTTGTACTGGGTTAGTTGGCATTTTCACTAGGAGTGAAAACTGTGAGACTAAACAGTTTAATTTACTTAGAATGTCCCTCTTTCTCTCTCTCTGTGTGTGTGTGTGTGTGTGTGTGCCCGTGCGTCGGGGGGGGGGGTGGGGGTGGTGATTCTCAACTTTCTAGGAATTTATTAAGTAAAGTGTTTAGAAATGGAAGGAAACAATTAGATAATTCTCAGTGCTCCAGGATTTTAGGCTCCTACATTTGAAAATACTTGCTGTCATTAATTGTCTTGAGATTTAGGCTTTTCCACTTTTCAGGAAATCTAGTAGTTTTTTGGGGGTTTTGTTTTGTTTTCCTTGGTTCTGCCCTATGCCAACCTGCTAGTTTCCCTTTTTATTTTAGCCTGATGAATCTTCCCTTTTGCTTTCAGTACTAACCATCGCTGGTAGTTCTTAACAGGTCTAGCTTTTACCAGTATTGTCAAGTTAGCAATATTAGCTCCTGGGGCCCTAGTACTCTGTACTTCTACCCCTCTCCCCACCAGTACCATGCTGCCTGTTCACATGATGGACACCAGCTCTGATATTCACCCTAAGATATAATCCATAAGATGCCAAACTTGTATTCAACACCGACTCCTACTCTGGCTAAAATGCTGAAGAGAATACTAAGAAATAGGGGATATGGTCCTGGTCATCAACTTGCTTAGTCTGATTAGGAAAAAAAAAAAAAAAAAAAGAGATACAAGGAAGCTTAAGTGAAAATATAAGGGGTTGGGCGTGGTAACTCATGCCTGTAATCCCAGCACTTTGAGAGGCCGAGGCAGGCAGATCACGAGGTCAGGAGTTTGAGACCAGCCTGGCCAATATGGTGAAACCCCATGTCTACTAAAAATACAAAAAATTAGCCAGGCGTGGTGGCGTATGCCTGTAGTCCCAGCTACTCAAGAGGCTGAGGCAGGAGAATCGCTTGAACCCGGGAGGCGGAGGTTGCAGTGAGCTGAGATCGTGCCACTGCACTCCAGCGTGGGTGACAGAGCGAGACAACGTCAAAGAAAGAAAGAAAAGAAAGAAAATATAAAGAGCTGACAGCCTACATGCTTTTCTGTAGAAATCTAATATTTTGAAGCAAAAGATAAGCTCTGAGTAGCATTTCAGGTAATAACCGCCCCCCTCCCCAACACACACATAAGCACACACAATTATTTAAGAGTATTATGTGTATTTAGAGGTGGAGAAATTTTTTCCTAGTGTCCCCGGAACCACACAGAGTAGGTGCTGACCACCAGCTTAAAGACTGGCTCAGAAGGAATGTCAAATGGGAGAAGGCAGTGTTTGAGGGCTAACGAGAGGAAAGAAAACACACAAGGCTCCCTATGGTGTATCCCTTATCATGTACTTCGATACCATACACAGGAAGGCCCCTGAAATGGAATGTTTGCTGTTCTTTATACACTTGCTTTGGGTGGGGACATGGAAAGGGAGCTGGTGGGGCTCCACAGACAACAGGGGTAGTAATTTCTGTTCCCCTGAGAATATCAGTGGAGACAGCTATGACTCCAGGAAGGCCAAGAAGGGAGAGGGGGCTTCTTAACCAGGCTTTGTGAATGGGTTTCAGAGGCTGGCGTGTAAATCTCTGAAAATGTGTGCAAGGCATTATGTATAGAAGCAACTTGTTCTGAAGGAAGTCTGTTCAGCTCTCCATAGCCTTTCGAAGGTTCTAGGATATGGAAAAGGCAAGCCCTTGCTCTTGGATGTCTGATTTGGTGACTGTCTTATGTTTCAGAGTCTTTCTGTTCAGATCCCAGACAGTTCTTGTGTTTTACTGCCATTGCCTCTCCCTGTGGTGAAGAATGGGGAGGAGGATGGTGTGTGTATTTAGTAAAGGTTCTGAGGTGCCGCTTAATCTTCCCTGTCCCTGGCTGGCGTGTCCGTCCACCTACATGTCTGCCCTCAGTCTTGGAAGGACGGGAAGCCAAGTGCCCTGCACAGGGTAAATACTGGTATGATTCATTTTATTAATGCTTCTGAAAAATGACTGTGAAAACAAATTTATCCTCAAATGTTCCATCATCCTCAAACAGTTATTTGGATGACCTTCATGTTCTAGGAATGTATGTGGCCTTAATAGAAATTATATTTTGCATCAGGACAAAATAAAAAACTGACAGTCTTAATTTGTGCCAGTGCCGTCCTCAGAACTTTACATGGATTAACTTTTTAATCCTGTGAGATAAGCCCTGTTATTATCCCCACTTCATTGATGGGAAAGCTGAAGTCTAGAAGGGCTAACTGCCCAAGGTCATATAGGTAGCATGGGCAGAGCTGCATTCAACCTGAGTAAAGGAGGTCCCCAGAGTCTATACTCTCAATGGGTGTTCCATACGCCCTTCCCTTACTGAAGATATCTATAAAGTATTTAATACTGCTTCTGACTCACAATAAGTGCTCTATAAATGATAACTGCCTTTGTTGTTTTCCTTATAATTACTTTTCTTTTTTGTGATTTATCACTTGCATCAAACCTCACAAGCAGATAGGGATTGAAGATCTGAAAGGCCAACATGGAACTCCTTGAATTTCTTATTTTTCATGGGTTTTCCTAGACCCTGACAAGAGGTGGTTCTCTCCTGCCCCAAGAAGTTCAAAGCTTTCCACATCCCACCCTTCGCTGGTGGCAAGACTTCAATAATTACTTCAGCCTTCGGACTCCATTGTGCAGGAGAACCTGTTAGAAGCTCTTCCTCTGTGGCTTCTGAAGAACCATCAAGATGCACAGGACTTCCTGTGGCTCTTTTGATCTTTTGAAATTGCAAGCACAGGAAGGAAAGAATGGATAGGGGGATAAAGAATAGCTATGATTGTTGTGATAATAGCATGTTGCATTTCTATAGAGCCCTTTCGCTGATGAGCCCTGAGCCTTCACAGCCATCACACTGTTGGCCTCTGCACTGTGAACCTAGAGGGTACCTTGAGTTTTTCTAGTGCTGTCAAACAGAATTGCATTGACACATACCTTAATCAAGAGAGAAGCAAGCCATGTTGGCAACTGTGCGTCACAGTCCATGTGGTGGTCATCCATGGGGTGCCCCTAACAGCATCTGTAATTTTCAAGTAGATGTTGGGTGTAATTTGGTGACCCTTGTCTGTTCCCACTGTTGGAAGCCCCATGATCTGATGAAAGCATAAAGTGAAGAAGAGTGGCGAGACCCTTTGTGAGATACCTGGAGCTGAAGAGTCAGGTGTGGAATGGACAAGAATGTTATCCACTTCTAAGTGACCTTGTTTTTTCTAATTCCTTAAGAAATACCTGTTTGCTTGACTGCCTTAGGCTGTGTGCAGGGGCCACTTGTACGTCAGCAAAACTCTTACTAGATGACATCACTGCCAGAAGTTCCACATGTTTCCAGGAGGCACATTTCCCACTGCCCCTACTCCCCCGAACTTGGAAAGATTCCTCAGTTTTAAAGTTATAAGTAATTTCCATGCCAGATAATGATCCTGTGAACAGATCCTTTTCTCATGTGGAAAAATATTTCAGAAAGGGTGTCTTGTCAATGAGAAAAATGACCCCATTGAAACATATGTTTATTTGCCATGTACTCATCTGATGTTTTGCGAATTCTATAAAGCCATGGAAGTGGATTGTTAGAAGTGTCTTATACACCCCTAGTGACTTCTTGAACTGTCCCCCCCATCCCCAGCCATGGAACTCTCCTATTAAGAAAACTAAGAGATAAGTGGTAGCAATCATAACAAGTTAGTGATTTTATCTGGTTAGGCCGTGTAATCAAACACGTGGGCAGGAAAGTGGATCCATTACGTTGTACTCATGATTGTGGTGCTGAAGGTAACCCCCATTGCCCTGTAGGCTGCCCCCAGAAGCAGGGGGTACAGCCAATAGTATTCTTAGAAGTTAATCAATTCTGTAACGGGTTGAGTCTTTTGGTCTCATTTTTAGTCCGAGGTGCCCTGATGTCGGCCTGTGACTAAGGGGAGTCAGTGGCTTGTTATGAATAAGAGGACACATGAGCTGAATCTGAGAAAGTTCAGAAGCATTTTATAAGTTGTTTAAAATACATCCATTAAAGTATATGATTATTTTTTGGTAATCATTTAAATCATTGTGCTGTGTGTCTACCCAGACAGTATTTATCTGTCTCTCGATGTTGTATTAGTATAGTATTAAAAAAATACACACATTTCACTCTTGATAAAAACTTTGCATACTGTCACTACTTTGTATAAGATTTTTCCTGACTGCCTCTGGTTAGGGGGCAGGGAGCAAGAAGACCAGCATGCTTTCCTTCCTTTATATTTGGGAAATGGAGGTGCTGAGAGAAACAAGCCACACTGTCTGAAGTAAAACCTAGAAGTGGACCTGGGTGTCCATGGTGAGGGAAAGCCCATATGTACCACCTTGGGCTCCAGTTACAAGGTAATGAGCCATGAGCACAAAAGGGTGACTCAAAATTCAATGCCAGCCATTCTCATTACTAATGAGTAATTACAGCAAATATTTACAGGCCTCCTTCCTACCTTTATGACTTCCTGTTACTGAAGCACTTTGGAGTATTGAGAAAGATTGTCCTGGAAAAATACGTCACACACAGTTGCAGGAAAGAGTGCCTTTAAGCACACATAAAAACTCGGTTACTTGGCTTTGTTTATGAATTCCACATAGAAACAACAGAAAATTGTGCCTTTTGAGGAACTGCTTGAGAATCCTTCCTTCTGCATTTCAAGACAAGATTTTAAAAATCACATATATCAAATATATGGGGAAATGAGATACAATGTTTTTAGAGAGTGTCTAGAAATAATAGGACTGTGCAAGTTAGTACAGCAAAATTTTGGGTCAAAGCACGGGTCATTTGACAAACTCTCTTTATGAACATTACCTCTGCAATATTTTTCTAAATGAAAACAATCACACTTAATAGAATTAATCAGGATGGGAGCTAGAAGCATATAATTCACTTTCCACAGATTGGAGTAAATCCTCATGATGCCCCTTTCCTGTGTATTCAGTTAAAAAAGCACTCCAGTGAGATTGCTTTCGCAGTAAGTTTCTGTAAACCACTGTACCCTTGTATTTCTCTCCTGTGTTTCCAAGAGTTCTCAGATGCTATTTTCGAATGGCAGCGTTCACTCCAGAGCTGGCTGAGGTCGACGAAGCTAATTTTGGTGCCTTGGTGCCCAGGGTGAAGGGAGAGAGAAGTCCTCTGCAGAGCCAAAAGGACTCTCTGGGGCCTGGGTTTGGAGCAGTGTGGTGTTGCTGGACACACCACATTTCACCTTTAGAACCTTTATTTGTGTGCTTGCACAACAAATGTTTACCCAGATATTAAGATAAGGAAAGTATGAAGGTCACATTTCACTGGTGACAAGAGAGCTTCTATAAATGTAACCATATCGTTGTGCAGCGGGAGTCTGTCTTTTATTCTGTACCCAGGACTTAGGGGGAATTATTGGTGGGTGGGGCATGGGAGTTGAGGCTCTTCTTGGTTTTTTGGCTTTCTTGCTATCACTCTGTTTGTCTTGCCTCAGCTGATGTGCGCCTCCCATTTGGTAAGGGCCTTTGTCATGGCCAAGACATCTAAAGAAATCCTAGTCTGTGTGGCTGGGCACTGTGTGGTCCCCTGACTCTCTGGAGTCTTCCAGAGTTTCATGGAAATTAGTGCCCCCGTGCATTTCCCTGCCGACTGACTGGAAGGCACCCTGGCTGCTGAGATCGCTTTCCTGGTCCCTCAGAAGAGGTCCACATGGTGCTGATCCTGCAGCTGTTTTAGGCCTCCTCAGCGGGATTGTCCTATCCTCGGAGCACAGAGAATCTTCAGAGTGGGATAGGGGTTTCTTTTGTGGATTTGGGTTTCTCTTAGGGATCTCCAAAGATTAGCTAGACACTCAGGGCCTCAGTAAAGACATGGGTCCTTGGCCTAGTTTTCTTCCCAAGGGCAGCCACCATGGCAGTGGGAGTTCACCTTGCTGACTACAAGGGACCCCACTTCACCTCTATCGCCCATTCACCATCATTCACTGTGCCTCCTGAGTTCCTAATACACAAGCCTCCTCCCACAGCCTCAAAGGCAGTGCTGCAGTACTCATTCCCACTTCTATTCCCTCACACTAGCTCCTCCATCTGGATGCTTTTCCCCTCTCTTCCTATTCAAATAGCTCCTACTTTTCTATTGTGAGCCCAGGCTTCCCGAAATCTTACACAAAATCACTAAGGGAGCGTAGAAATTTCCACAGTGGCACTCCCACTCCCTGCATTACTAGCTTTTGGTTGTTTGCCAAAAAGCCTGCTTATATTTCCTTGTTATCTAATGATACTTTATTTGTTTTTGCCTTTCTAACAATATAGCATGTTCCTGAAGGCCAAGGATGTCTGATTTTCTGATGTGCCCTAATATCTTGCTTGCTTTTTTTTGGGGGGGGGGGGGCTCTGAAATCGTGCTTAGTTTTTTTAAAAAAATAATAGAATTGCTTTGTTCATGTCCCTTGGGTTACTTGGAAAGCCTGCCTCACAAGCTCTGCTTTCTTTATTCATGTAGATTTGACCCCTTTACTTATTTCCCTTTAAAAAGAAAGAAAAAGGAAAAGAAAAAATTTGGGGGACCACAGTCAGGTCTTATTGATACATAGCTTTATATCAGATGCAAACGTCAGGCTAGTATTATATCAGTGCTTCACTTCAAGAATGCCTTATACACTAAGGTGAGTACAGCCAAACAGAATACTCCAGCTTAATCTCAAAGTTAAAAGCAAGATGGGGAAGTTGTGCAAGAGGGCACTAGCTCTCAGTTCAGAGATCATCCTCCCTGGGAAGCCTTCCCTGATTAACTGCACATTGGTTACCCCTGTGTTTATAGACGGTCTTCAGTCTGTATTTTGTTATTTGTATGATGCTTTTACAACTTGCTTTTGAAGGTTGGGGGTGGCATATGTCCCTGATCACCACTCAAGTGGTAAGCCCTTCAAGAGCAAGGATCCAGTCATTTTTTCCTGTTCTTTTTTCCCCACAGAAGTCAGAATAGAGGTCTCTTTAGGTGCTCAGTAATTATTTGTAGACTGAGTAATTCTGTCTATGTCAGGAACTTTGGGAGTTTGGTGTAGAGAACTGGAAGCACAGGTAGACACTTTGCTCACATCAGCCTAACTTATCCTCATTGGTTATCCACCATGCTTATAGCAGGGTTTGTGGGAATCATCACTGTGTGTAGATGTTTATAGGTTCCCTCCCAAATTCAGGTGCTATGCTGAACGGTGAGGTTACAAAGAGGCATTAGATGGACCCTGCACTCAGGATGTCCTAAAATGATTTGTTTAAGCAATATAAGATGATTTATGTTAATGGATGTCCAAGCTGCCTTTACAATGTTGCCATCTTGTTAGGAAGTCACAACCAACTCAGATAAAACATTGAGCAAACAATGGAAGATTGATAGTAATTAAGTGAGAGTGAGTAAGGGTAAATAGATCTTGTGTGTTGGGAATAGTTAGGAAGTGATTAGTGGAGATTAGAGGGAGGTTTATTGGAGGAGCATGAAGACCTAGGTCTGTCTTGAAGATTAGGTAGAATTTGGATAGGCAGATGAGTATGGGGCATTCCATTTGAGGTGAATTGCATAAGTAAAATGAGAAGGCAGGAATAAACAGAGTGTGCAGGCTAGGACTGGTGAGCCAGTTCCTTCCAGAGCTGGATCTGGAGCTCTGCTAGCAGAAAGGAGATGAGGACCAGGCCTGGGCTGGTGTTGGGAAGTTTAGGGGCAGGCCTTCCTGAGTCATGTTGTGATGGAATCTTTGGGTTGCCTTGGGGCCATGGGAGCAGTGCATGCCTCTTCTGGCACATGAGAAGCTGCTCAGGGCATCTCCATCATTAGCCCTCCAACCAGAAGCCTAGCTCTAGTGTGAGCATCAAGTGGGTGGTTGGAGGAGGCCATGATTTGTCTTCTGTAATATTGACCTCAAAGCCTCCCCTGCTAGCCCTTAGTAAATCAGGCATGTGTGAATGTGCCCAAATCACTCTGATATATGTTTCTTTTTGGCCTGTACCACTTCTCAGGGTAATAAACGCCATGTCTGAGTCTCCTAGTCCACGGAGTGGGAGCTGGAAGAGGACAGCTTGCTATATCCTAAAATAGCAGTGACCCTCATCCCCATGTTCTCTTTCTGATGGTAAAGTCTTTGTCCCCCTCATTATTTGATAAGGTTCTCTTTCTGATGGTAAAGCCTTTGTCCCCCTCATTATTTGATAAGGCTCTCATTCTGTCCCTTTCTCATTCTGGATTCTAGGTTTTTGAGTCTAACCATTATGGAAAGAGAACAGTCCCTTCAATATCCCACTATCTGTAGGGCATGACACAGCCAAATCCAAGTCAGACCATCCCTTTGATCAATTTCTACCAATAACTGTTCATTGCACACCCTGTACAGAGCACTGCGACCAAGCTGTACCTTGACCTTCTCCTTTCCTAGTGTTTGGTCACAACACTCCCTAAAGCCGTAACTCAAGTTCTTGGGATGATACCACCAGAAGAGGGAAAAAAGGAGCCGTCTTCCTGAAGTCACTTGGGTAGAGCAGCTGGGGATTTTTCCCTCCTCGAGCAGGTGTAACCTTTCCCCTGGAGGAATTTAGAAACACTTAAAGTCATACCTGAACACTGTGGGCCAGGCCTTGGCCAGAGATCCCAAATCACTGGAGAAGATTCCATTCCAGGGACCAGTAGAGGCCAGCGGGTCTCATCCAAGTCACTCTAGCTCATTCTGTCCACTAGTACTTTGAGGGAGGCTATATAACTCCTGAGTACTTTTGGCTTAGAATTTAACCTCACAATGACAACTGCATGTTTGGCCTTTTTTTTTGAGACAGTCTCGCTCTGTTGCCCAGGCTGGAGTGCAGTGGCACGATCTTGGCTCACTGCAAGCTCTGCCTCCCAGGTTCACGCCATTCTCCTGCCTCAGTCTCCCCAGTAGTTGGGACTACAGGTGCCTGCCACCATGCCCGGCTAATTTTTTTGTATTTTTAGTAGAGACGGGGTTTCACCGTGTTAACCAGGATGGTCTCGATCTCCTGACCTGTGATCCACCCGCCTCGGCCTCCCAAAGTGCTGGGATTACAGGCGTGAGCCACTGCACCCAGCATATTTGGCCTCTTATTCCTTTTCTGTCCCTCTAGTAATCAATAAATTCTTGTAAAACTGGGAAACTGCTGCCTGGCCCAGGCAGGATTGGTTGGTTCAATGACTCGCTCCACAGTCATTCTCTGCTCATTGCCTACTCTGTGCAGGCTGCTGAGCCTTAGGCCCGAGAGCAGGGAAGGGCCCTCTACAGTTAGGTGGAAAGGAGCCTGGACTGTCAGAACCAGGAAAAGACTGCAGGTGCCAGAGAGCTTTGGAGCACAGCGCAGCCCAAACTAAGGGACCTAGTCTCAAGAATCTCCTAAGAACTCCCCTAGGCTAGAAAGTGTTGTTTACCCAAATCTTGCCATGGCTAGAAATTTGAGTCTAGCATCTACCTTCTCACAGCTCCAGGTGGACCTCCAGAAGGAAAAGGAAGATGTCCTACCAAGCTAACCTGTGACTAGATATCTGTTAGGGTGTGAAAACTGTGAACATATCCACATCTATTCCTTTGTGTTCATTTCCTTTTCTCTTCCTTTTAAAGTAAAACATCCTTTTGAAAAGTTCCAACTTTGCCTTTGCTGAACTCCTAGCAAGTACTTTTCCCCACCTTGGCTAGTGAGATGTTGAGACATGGGCACACCTGAGAGTGGTGTGGTCACTGTGGCCGCCAGCCAGCCCAGGGCCTTGGGAAAGCCTGGTGAGCAGAAAACCCAGGCAGAAAGGAGTCTGGGTGACTGTGAGCATTGATCCCTTTGTTCCTGAGTCATCTCTTTTGAGCACATTTGAAACCATTTTCCATACCCAAATCAACATAATCTTGGTGATTCCAGGCCACCTGTATCTCCTTGTATGGCTCCAAATATTACCAGGGCAATGACGACAACTTAATTCTTCTTGAGTTAGATCTTCAGGGCCAAGGCACAGTACATGTTTATTTTGGAGAGAGACAAACTTTCACCCACTTGAATTTCTTTGCCTCCAAAATTAGCGTTGGGATGACCACAGGGTTCTGTGTTTCTTGGCTTTTATGTTGCCAAACGGATTGTTAATGCTCCCGAGTCACCTTCTCTTTTTTTGTGTCCCTGGCAAAGCCTACCTCCCCATGGGGTTCAGAGGAGCTCTCAAGTCTCTAGGAGTTTGAAAGACTTTTCTAGATCTTTCTCTGATGTGTGTGACCTAGGACAGGTAATTTAACCTTTCTTTCTTTAACCCCTTTCCTAAGTGGGGTTAGACATATTTGCTGCTTTCTCAGAGTACTATTATGAGTTTGAAATGAGCTAGAGTTTCATAAAACCATGCATTTTTAAAGTCTATTATATTTTAAAAATCACTTTTGCAACTATTATCTCAATAGAACTTTGAAAAGTTTAAAGGGCAGACCTTCAAGGCATCATTATTAACAAGCACAGCAATATAATCATTAGGCACATAATTGCCTGTTGATGTGATTTGGCTGCAGTTGGAAGGCAGCCTTAGGAAAAGCTAGGAGACTCTTGCTCTCAGGCCTTTAAATTTCTTACCTGGCTGGGATTTTCAGAATTATTAGTTTTTACTAATAATGATTTTTGGGTATGAGTTCTATTTTTGCCCATACCCTGGGATGTGAGGAAATCTGATTATACCCAAGAGACCAAGGACACTTCCAGGATTCCAGATAAAGGGTCTGACCAGTTATGCTCCTTTCTACATCTGGCCTGTTTTTCCCTCCCCTGTGGAGATGGAGATGGTTTGTGCCAGATGTGATTCTGTCGAGAATGGGAATATCCCTTCAACTCAGCACACCTAGATCTCTAAACCTAAAGAGCTACATCTGTACCATGTCTGCTCAGGTCCTACTTGTTGCTTTGCATCTTATGAGCAAGACCTAATTGTGGGCTCCCAAAGAAAGCAGATGACTTGCCCAAGGTCTTTAAGAGGTCAGACAGCTACTAGCAGAGAAACAGAGTGAATGCTGACACCTAAAAGATACCTTGTCCTTCCGGTGTTACTAGAAGTGGGAAAAAGGCTTTGAGTGCAAACGCCTGGCTGTGCTACATGCTGACCATGAGATGTGACAGGCCACTCAGCTCTGGCCCCTGATCCTTCATCTGTAACATCTTTGATGCCCCTAATGCCTAAGCTTGCTCATCCCTCTGCCCCACCCATGCGGCTGGCCAGTTAACTTCTGCCTTCAGGTCTCAGCTTAAATATCACCTCCCTAGGGAAGCATTTTCTCACCTCCTTTAGTTAACCTCCCTCCTGTTCTGTTTTGTTTTGTTTTAACAGTACTTCCCACATGTTGTAATTTATTTATTTATTTATTTATTTATTTATTTTTGAGACAGTGTCTCACTCTGTCGCCAGGCTGCAGTGCAATGGCAGGATCTCAGCTCACTGCAACCTCTACCTCCCAGGTTCAAGCGATTCTCCCATCTCGGCTTCCCGAGTAGCTGGGATTACAGGCACGCACCACCATGCCAGGCTAATATTTGTATTTTTAGTAGAGATGGGGTTTCACCATGTTGGCCAGGCTGGTCTCAAACTCTGACCTCAGGTGATCTGCCCGCCTTGGCCTCCCAAAGTGCTGGGATTACAGCCATGAGCCACGGTGACCAGCCCCACATGTCATAATTTATTTGCTTATTATCTGTCACCTTTGCTGCCCCCTAGTTTGTAAGCTTCATGAAGGCAGGGACCATGCATTACATGGTTACTACCATATCCTCAGGGTTTGGGGCGGTGCCTACACACAGGAGGTGCTTCTTAAATGTTTGTTAAGTAAAATAATCTGGAGTTGTCAGGTCTTTGTCTTCAACGTTATTATTTCTTACATTTGTTCAGTGCTTAATTTTTTTTCAAAGCTCTTGATGTAGATTGAAGCTTTTGTCATTTTTGTCATATAGATGAAACAACTGAGGCACAAAAATGTGATCACAAAACCAGAGAGTGGCAGTGCCTACCTGAACAGCTCCCAGACCCAGACTCTTTCCACAGACCCATGCTGTCTCTCTTGGCACCTTATTTTTCTGTCGTGGTGATGTTATTGTTTGTTTTATTTGGCAATGTTTACACCGGAGGAGTAGAGGCCATTGTGTGTTGGTGGCGTCTGGAAATACACAAGAGAGTCCCAGGAGAATGCCACTGTCGGTTCTTACCACAGTTAGCAATTGTCAGGTCAGGGGCAGTGATTGGGTGGGTGTCACTCTCTACATGGCTGGCTCTGCGTGTTGAAACACCACTGCCTGTACCTCCACAGATGCCAAAGGGATTGTGGGTCCTAGGACTACAGCCCCATTTCTACCCAGCCCTGGCTATCCCTCCACTCAGATCTAGGTCCTTTCTGTTCAGGAAAACATCCTGTTTGTGTGGCCTGCTAGACAGCAAAGGCAAGTGCTAATCAGCTGGCTGATCTCTCTGGGCCTCAGTTTCCCCATCTTCACAATGGACTAGTAAGTGGGAACCAGTCAAAATGGGCTCAGAGATCCCCAATAGGGTTCTAGCTCCATTGTGAAATAAATTTCAAGTGGAGCCTTGTCCTGACTCCTGTTTTCACATGCTCCCTTAGAGGGAAGGAAGGTAGACGATTAAAGATGATTGGAGCTGGAGGAAGGAACTCCCCATTCTCCAAGAGGAGGTTCTGTTGGAATAGAGGGGCAGAGACTTGGAAGTCGCTGTTGGGCATGGCCCAGCCCACTTCCATGACAGCCGCAAGACCACCACCCTCAAGAAGGAGGTGGGCTGGGGTATGAGAAGGTGGGCTGCCCAGTGGTTTCTACAAAAAGGGATAGTTGTGCTTGCAGGAGGGGTAGTGTCTCCATCTCCTGATGCCAGGGAGAAGGAGGCAGGCTGCTGGGATGACGGAGAGCACCGTCAACTAGGTCACACTGCACTCCCTCTGTGCCTCAGTTTCCACTTCTGTTAGATGGCTGATATGATCTCTGCCCTGCCAGTTGGATTGGGGCTTCCAAAATATCAACTACTGCAAAAGAAGAGGTTGTGGCCACTGTGACTCATATACATGTACATGAACGTATCTGAAGTTTTCAGGGCTGATACTGATGTGAGACAACCCATGCAGGCAACCCGGAGGAACTGTGTCCCTCACTCTGAGACAGTGAGAACGGACTGAGCTGGAAAGCTGATGGCCATGAGAGGAGCAGGTTTGAAAATCACTGAATGAAGTCATGTTGTACAGAGGGGGCGGGGGTGCATACTGTGGGACGGAGGTGAGTCACAGTGCATAAGTGTTGGGGAGTCACCTTGAACTTGGGCCAGAAGAGTAGAAATATTGAGACTTGGGTTTATCTGCCTCACATCAGGTACATCAAGTTCTGGATGGCTGCCCACTGGCCAGAGACATAAGGTGGACGGCTCCCTTTTGCTGCCCTGGGAAGGCCTTCTGCTGGCTTCGGCCCCACTGAGCAAAGTCTGCTTGTTCACTGGAGTTCACACAGACTCCTTGCCAGGCCTGCCCAGAATCCTGTCTCCTCTGACTTCCTGTGCTCTTGCATAATATTTCCTTGCTCCTTGAATGGCTGGCCCCAGTGCAGGAGCAGCTCACTCACACTGCTGGACCGAGGGCAGGATGTAGAGGGAGGGCAGAGATCTGCAAACGTCACCCAGGGGTGCTCTGGGCTCTGAGGGTGGAGGGCAAGAGGGGCAGAGCCCCCTCAAATTCTTTGGAAGATTATAGCACAAGGGGAGTTAGGAGGGCCCTGGGACCATGTGCACACACATCCATCTCCATGAATTGTCTCTCCTGTAAAATTATTTTTAAAGTTGCTAAGTTGTTTTCTTCTCATTATAAAAAATATACATGTTCCCCATAAAAAGTCATAGTAAAAGAAGGCATGGAGATAAAAATAAAAATCACCAAAATTCCATCACCCAGAGATAACCACTGTTAACTCTTTGGGGAACATACTTTTCTCTATATCATGAATATTGATATATAATTACAGAATACAGGCATACTTCTAAGATATTGTAGGTTCGTTCCAGGCCACTACAGTAAAGTGAATATCACAATAAAACGAGTCACATGATTTTTTTTTTGTTACCTCGTGCATATGAAAGTTATGTTTATATTTTAGCATTATGTCTAAAAAACAATGTACATACCTTTTTTTTTTTTTCTTTTTGAGACACAGTTTCACTCTGTTGCACAGACTGGAGTGCAGTGGGGCAATCTTAGCTCACTGCAACTTCCGCCTCCTGGGTTCAAGCAATTCTGGTGCCTCAGCACCCCCGAGTAGCTGGGATTTACAGACATGTGCTGCCACACCCAGCTAATTTTTGTGTTTTTAGTAGAGATGGGGTTTTGCCATGTTGGCCGGGCTGGTCTCGAACTACTGGCCTCAAATAATCTGCCTGCCTCAGCCTCCCAAAGTGTTGGGATTACAGGCATGAGCCACCGCACCTGGCCAACAATGTCTATACCTTAATTTAAAAATATTTTATTGCTAAAAGAAATGCTAACAATCATCTGAGCCTTCAGTGAGTCATAATCTTCTTACTGGGAGAGGTTCTTGCCTCCATATCGGTGGCTGCAGAAGTGATTAGTGTGATGGTTGCTGAAGGTTGGGGTGGCTGTGGCAATTCCTTGAAATCAGACAAGAATGAAGTTTTTTACATCAACAGAGTCTTCTTTTCATGAAAGACTCTGCAGCATGTGATACTGTCTGATAGCATTTTACCCACAGTAAAACTTCCTTCAAAATTGGTGTCAATCCTCTCAAAACCTGCCACTGCTTTATCAACTTAGTTGATGTAATATTCTAAATCCTTTGTTGTCATTTCCACAGTGTTCACACCATCTTTACCAGGAGCAAATTCCATCTTGAGAAGCCACTTTTCTTTCCTCATCTGTAAGAAGCTCTGACTCATCTGTTCAAGTTTTATCATGAGGTTGCAACAGTTCAGTCACATCTTCAGGCTCCACTTCTAGTTTTCTTGCTATTTCTTCCACATCTGCAGTTACTTCCTCCACTAAAGTCTTGAACCCCTCAAAGTCATCCATGAGGTTTGGAATTAACTTCTTCCAGACTCCTGTTAATGCTGATATTTTGGCATCCTCCCACAAATTACAAATGCTGTTAATGGTGTCTAGAATGGTGAACTCTTTTCAGGTGGTTTTCAATTTACTTTGCCCAGATTCATCTAGGAATCACTATCTATGGCAGCTATAGCCTTACAAAATTTCTTGAATAAGACTTGGAAGTCAGAATTACTCCTTGATCCATGGGCTTCAGAATGGATCTTGTGTTAGCAGGCATGAAAACAACATTAATTTTGTGCGTCTCCATCAGGGCTCTTGAGTAACTAGGTGCGTTGACAACGAGCACATAGACATATGTGCTGTCATCCAGGTTTTGTTGTTCCACTGATAGAGCACCAATAAAGTAGATTTGGCATAATTTTTAAGAACCCTAGGACTTACAGAATGGTAAATGATAAGTGGCTTCAGCTTAAACTCACCAGCTGCATTAGTCCCTAGTAAGAGAGTCAGCCTGTCCTTTGAAACTAGGGATTGACTTCTCCCCTCCTGCAGTGAAAGTCCTAGATGGCATGTTCATCCAGCATAAGGCTCTTTCTTCTACACTGAAAATCTGTTTAGTGTAGCCACCTTCATCAGTGATCTTAGCTAGATCTTCTAAATAACTGGCTGCCGCTTATGTATCAGCACTTGCTCTTTCACCTTGCATTTTTATGTTATGGAGATGTCTTCTTTCCTTAAATGTAACGAACCAACCTCTGCTAGCTTCATACTTTTCTTAATGCAGCTTCCTTACCTTGCTCTGCCTTCCTAGAATTGAAGAGAGTTAGGGCCTTGCTCTGGATTAGACTTTGGCTTAAGGGAATATTATGCCTGGTTTGATCTTCTCACTAAGCTTAATCATTCCTTAACTTTTGATGTAAAGTGAGAGATGTGACTCTTCCTTTCATTCGAACACATAGAGCCCATTGTAGAGTTATTAAAATTGGTCTAATTTCAATATTGTTGTGTCTCAGGGAACAGGAAGGATTGGGGAGGGGGACAGAGATACACACACACACACACACACACACACACACACACACACACACACACAGGAACAATCACTGGACCAGTCAGAACACACACAACCTTTATTAAGATCACTGTCTTATATGGGTGCAGTTTATGCCTAAAAACAATTACAGTGGTAACATCAAAGATCACTGATCGCAGATCATTGTAATAATAGCCATAATAATGAAAGTTTGCAATATTGCAAGAATGACCAAAATGTGACACAGATATGAAGTGAGCACGTACTATTGGAAAAATGGCATGGATAAACTTGCCTGAGAAACCTTCAATTTGTAAAAAGTGCAATATCTGCAAAGTGCAATAAAGTAAGGCATAATAAAACAAGGCATGCCTATGTTTCTTAACCATTTAACACGTGTAAAACTGTGCTACCATTTTTATTAAGTTCCCATATTGTTTTTGTGTTGCTGAGAGTTTTTGAGTGTTATACCGTAACCTCTTCTTTCCCATAAGCTCTGTGGTTTTTAGTTTTGCATAGTGTGGTGATTTTTAGGAGCTCATATGCCATGTTGTAGCAGAACTACTTGTAAATTCACATGACGTGTCTCCCCTAAATTCAACATTATTAGTTATTAATATTATTAATTGTGAAGCACAATAAAATGAGGTATGCCTGCATTATCATGTTACATGCTATTGTGAAATGCATTTTCTATATAGCAATATATCAGAACTATCTCTTGCTACTAAGTTACAAAGATTTAATACATAGTTGTATTAAGTTCCACTTATAGAGGTATCATAGTGAAACCCTTATTCATTGACATGTCCAGGCTCAGAAAACAAGCTATAACCAGCCCAAGCTTATTTTCAGATCCGAAAAGCAGCATCTTTTCTATATTTCTGACCAATGTGTTATCTGAAAAGCGGCATCTTTTCTATATTTCTGACCAGTGTGTTAGCTATGGTGCCCCAGAAATAGCTGCAAAATAAAAGGTTAAGTGCCATGTAGGCCTTTCTCTAGGCTTAGAATAATTCACTTGATTACATAGGAAGAGGCTGCAATGATGACAGCTTCCAGGGCTGGGCCAGACCTTACTCTGGGTAAAATGATCCTCCAGTGTGGCCCATATGTATGCTTTGAGCCAGGAGCTGCTAGCTGGGAGAACAAGTTTTTCTTCAGTGGTATTCCTGTGACCAAGATTTCAAATAAGCTCCATTTTTAATTTTAATTGGTTATTGTCCTCCTGAAATTTTATGACACAATCTATATCTTTAAAAAGGCACTCTTTCTTCTTTATACAGTTGTTTTCATGATAGTAAAAACTTTAAAGAAAGTATCATTCAGATTTGCTGACAGTTGGAAGATTATTTTAAAAATCCAACTAGTTTAGCTGAAAAAGGTGCTATCAGTGTTTCTGTCTCATCCTTGGAAATTGTATATTTTTAAGGCTTGTGATTAGCTTTTTCTCCTCCATTGCTGATCGTGGTTGGAAGTGTGGCATAGATTTACAGTAAACTTTGATATAATGGTGATTCCTCTTTGTTTTGGAGCCAGGTGCCTGCGGTATTTGCTTATTTTCTTTGATTCATTCTTAAATTGAATTGAATGTTTGATTTAATCAGAAGTGATAGTATGAGGCCGGGGATGATCGCTTGTGGTTGGGAATTGCTTGTAAAGTTTACTGTTTAGTCAAGACAAATCGTTTCCTAAAGCTCTCTTTTTCAGATTTCTTGTCTATGTGGGAAAGCATGATAATGCCAGTCAGTTTAAACATATTTAAGAGTTCCCAGGCATCTTTTAAAAGAAAAATTTGCAACAAAATTTGGCAACAGCAGAATGCGAGGATTTTGCCTCATTTTGTTTATAGTTGTCTGCTCTTCAGGCAAATGATCTATTACAACAATCTGAATAATTACAGTCTCTCCTTCAATTTATTCACCCTGGACTCCTTTTTCTAGCATTACTGGCCAGACTCTTATTACACCAAATTCCTTGACTCTATTCCCGAGGAATGAGGTTGGGACTAGGAGTAAAAGTTAAAGAGAGAAACTAATTGTTGCCTGCTTTTCAAAGTTTTCGGTGTGTGGAAATTTGTTGATTTCGTAATTGCTCCCTTAGTTGGTCATTACCCGATTCTGGTGGGGTACTTGCCATGTGTACACATTTAGGGAGTGCAAAGGGACAGTAAGACTTAATTGGTCCTGAGAATTGTTGAACAGGACTTTGTTGAAATGGCTACTTCTGTACAATGCACATGGAGCAGCTGTTGGCATAGCAACTCCTACGTGGAAAAGTGCACGCTGCTTGCAGATGACTTTTGCAGTGCTCAGTGTTAATTTGATAAATGGCTTTTCTAATAGCAGTTTGTGGGCTAATGGAAAGATCGAAGCAAACCTTCATTAACGGAAAGGAGAATAGGGATTTTGAAGCCACTGGGTGAACACACTGGACAGCCAGAGCTAAATCTCCATTTTCAAATGTGTCTCTTTTTCACAGCAGATATGCTTGGAGTGTGGCAGATGAAAGTAAATTAAGAAAACTGTCTGCCCGTGCCATTATCATCTTAGATTTCAAGCAGGGAGAGGTTTTGGAGTCCTTCTATTCAAGATACTTACTTTGTGTGAGAGTTTAGTTTAAGAGTACTGTAGAAGCTTTGCATTGTGTTGTCGTTTTCCTTTGCTGGTAGTGGTGGGGTTAAGGTGGTTAAATCTTTTTTTATTGTGGTAAAATATACATAACAAAAAATGTTTACCATTTTAACTATTTTTAAGTGTGCAATTCAATGGCATTAAGTACATTCATATTGTTGGGCTACAATCACCAGTTGGGCTACAATCACCACTGCTCAAGAACTTTTTCATCATCTCAGATGGAAACTCTGTACTCATTAAATAATAACTCTTTATTCCCCACATGCTCCAATCCCCGATAATCACTATTCTACTTTCTCTATGAATATGACTATTCCAAGTAGATTGTATATATAGACATATAAAGTATTTGTCCTTTTATGTCTGGCTTATTTCACTTAGCATAATGTTTTCAAGGTTCATCCAAGTTACAACATGTATTCAAAATTTTATTTCTTTTTAAGGCCGAATAATATCCTATTGTGTGTAGACACTATATTTTGTTTATCTGGTCTTCTGTCAAGGGACATTTGAGTTGTTTCCACCTTTGGGTGTTGTGAATCATGGTGAACATGGTGTACAATTTGAGTCCCTGCTTTCAGTTTTTTTGGATATAGACCTAGAAGTGGAATTTCTGGATCATATGGTAATTCTGTGTTTATTTTTTTCAAAAACTGCTGTACTGTCTTCCATAGCAGCCATACCATTGTACATTTTCACGAGCAATGCATAAGAGTTCCGGTTTCTTCATTTCCCTGCTAACACTTGTTATTTTCTGTTTTTTGTTTTTTGTTTTGTTTTGTTTTTGTTTTTAGATATCAGCCATCCTAGTGGGTGTGAAGTGGTATCTCATTGTGGCTTTGATTTGCATTTTCCTAATGATCAGTGATTTGTCTTTATAAATATATTGCCTGTTCCTTGCCCCCTACCCCACCCCCGCACCCCCACAACAGCCTGTGTGGGAATGGAAATCACTGCCCCATTGTTTACACCTGTGAGGCAAACAAAGACTATCAACATAATGATATTTGGGAGTGAAAGGTGTCAGGGAGAGAAGGATGAAGGCACCATAAGGTTATTATATATAATAACTGGCATATAGGATATAGTACAGGCACCTCAGTAGACCTATTTTCAGTTCGTCCTGTGGAGCATGTGAGACTATTTTAAATAGAGGCCTTTGGGACTTAAGTAACTTCAACTCTCTGAATGAGGTTTAAGGCAAGCTTGCTGTGGGCTGGATCTATCCTATATAATCCCTACCGATTTGGGTGATGTATAGGTACCCTTCCCTGAAATTCTTCCCTGAGAATAATTATTGTTGTCTTCTACTACAGAATCCTGGGCCCACTTTCTTCCTTCTTCTTCGGGGAGGAAATCTCCCAGACATCTTGCCAAGCATTTGCTTAAGTCTTTGAACCGCTGCACTAGCTAATTTCTCCACCTGAAACAATATACAAACCCCTCCTCTTCTCCACCCGCTAGGTTCTTGTGCTGGCAGCTCATATTTTTACAAGAAAAAGAAGTTAGAATGTATTGAGCACCTGCTATAAGCCTGGCACTTTGCTAGTCACTGTGTGGCAGATGACTACATCAGTCATGACTGATAAAACATAACTTCTATCCTTGTAAGTACTGCGGGACTTATTTGTGACTCTTAACAACAGGGGTTCCAAACCTTAGTGTGCATCAGAACTGCCTGGGGCTTATTAAAACTCAGATTACTGGACCTCATCCCTAGAATTTCTTACTCGGCCTGCAGGTCTGAGGTGGAGCCTGAGAGTGTGCATTTCTAACAAGTTCCTAGATGATGCTGATGTTGCTCATGCCTGGACCACACTATGAGAACCACTGCTTTCCATCAAGCCTGTGAAATAGATATTATTCCCATTTATAGATGAGGAGCTGAGATGTAGAGAGGCCAAATGACTTGCCTCAGGTCTTGTAGACAGAGCCAGAGCCCAGATTTGAAGCTGAGAGGCCTCACTCCAAAGCTTCTGCTGTTTCCATTATATCAGGGATGGCAAATGCATAACTACCACCTGTGCTTCCCTCACCTAGTCCACCCCCACAACAGGCAATATTAATCAATCACAGCACCTCTGAGCCCAGAGGTGTCCTCGGAATCTTTCACACACTGCTCCTGACAGCCAAACCTACCCGTCAGTGGGAGCTGAAGTTTGCAATTTCTGTACTAACCTGTATGGCCTTTCTAAAATGGAGACATTACCAAGGAATCAATCTATTAACAGCTGAAAACAAACCTTGTGTGAGCTCCAGTCTTATCTGCCTAGGAGGGAAGAGCGTGGTAGATTGCAGGCTGTGTGAAGCACAGCACTCCCGTGGCGACCTCACCGATCATAACCAGAGTCTACACTCAGCACACAGGCAACACAGGGCCGTTACCCTTGAAAAGTGTAAAAATCTAGACGAAGTTAATGAGGAGACTTTTTTTTAAAGCTGCTATATTTTGTCTAATTCATATATGCTACATTTTATTCTAAAAATAGTTATTCTGCTATTTGGCACTAAGTTTGGTGATGGATATAAAATAGTGATCAATAAACAGTTGTTAAGAAAGGAAAAATAAAGTAGGTGCCAAAGGCAACTGTGTCCACACCTGATGAGGTCTTTTAACAAATGGATGGGAGGAATAAACAAGACTGAATTATGTTTTTATATGTCTCGCGCACCCCACAGTTCTTAGCAAGGCCCATGGACAGTAGATGCCCAATAAATATTTATCATACGGAACTACAAATCTTGCTTGTGAAAGTACAAAGCATAGGTGCATGCTGGAGGTAGGGAACAGTAACCCTGAGAGCAGACTGGTTTAAGGCCATCTCTGGCCAAACCAAGACACATTACAGAGCCTCTCTGAGTCCCAAAGTCATCCACAGATTGATGTCTTGCTTCTCTTCTTATGGCATAAGAAACTGGTAGAAAACTGACCAAACTCATCAAGAAAGTAATATTTTTTTTTCCTCTGAAAATTGTGAATTGTATCAGATATTGCCACTATTATGCCCCTAGGTCACTTGCTCATCTGTTTTCCACAGGGAAGCCAAAACAGAATTTTGCAAAGATATACATGAGTAATCAAAGGAAACTGACTGTACTGGGTGTGATTCTCCTGTCTTCTGAAATAACCCACCATGATCTTTTGCGTGTTTCTGCCAGCCCATACAATGTCTGGTCTCACCACCAACAACAAATATTTAGTCTATGGCTACTGTGTATATAGGGCAACCTCTTGTCTCATTTGCTGTTTGTGCAGCCTAAAAGCAAGGGCAGGGTGAATTATGGTTTTTTTGTTTGTTTGTTTTTGAGACGGAGTCTCGCTCTGTAGCCCAGGCTGGAGTGTGGTGGTGCGATCTTGGCTCACTGCAAGCTCCGCCTCCTGGGTTCATGCCATTCTCCTGCCTCAGCCTCCTGAGTAGCTGGGACTACAGGCGCCCACCACCACGCCTGGCTAATTTTTTTGTATTTTTAGTAGAAACAGAGTTTCACCATGTTAGCCAGGATGGTCTCGATCTTCTGACCTCGTGATCTGCCCACCTCGGCCTCCCAAAGTGCTAGGATTACAGGTGTGAGCCACTGCGCCCAGCCCTAATTATGTTTTTATATGAATTGCGCACCCCACAGTTCTTAGCAAGGCCCATGGGCAGTAGATGCCCAATAAATATTTATCATCCAAAACTACAAATCTTGCTTGTGAAAATACAAAGCATAGGTGCATGCTGGAGGTAGGGAACAGTAACACTGAGAACAGCCTGGTTTAAGGCCATCTCTGGCCAAACCAAGACACAGTTAAAGGGAGCATTTATGTCCCTGTTTGGCTGTGATATGCAATATAGACTGGGGCAAGACTGTGGCAGCCTGGCCAGGATGAAAACGCTCATCCTCGGGCTGCCCCTAGATGCCAAACTTTTTCCATACAAGTTTTCAAGGCACATATTAAAAGCAGTTACGTAAGTGGGGAACTAACTGCACCTTATAAAAGGCTTAACAGGAGAGACAGAGTCCTCCATTTGGAGCTGTTTTGTTAAATGTTGAGAATAGAGAAGTCCAGAAGTGGTTGGTGTTTCTGCTCTACACTGAAAACGAATTGGGCTGGAGCCCATCTCACAGCCTGCCTTTCTTTCTTCTATCTCACCCAGCTTGGGCACAGGCTTTTGCTATACTGTTGGACTGGGCAGTTCCCCATTGATAGAGATGTTGTTTAATATTTAAGTATGTTGTGTAGCTCTTAACATCGAAAGAGAAGAAAAAAGGTCCAGTTTATCTTTAGGGTGAGCTGACCTTTCCAGATGGAGCAGGGAAATCTCCTGAGGACAGGACCCTGGGAGGAATCCACTTCCCTGCTTAAGAAGCATGGTGAGGAAGGTTCCCTTGGGCTTGTTGGATCCAGTACTCTCCAGTGGGCAGTGCTCTGTATGTTCTAGGTTAGAGTCTTAGATAATATGGGATTTTAAAACCAGTATTGTATTACATTAGAATATTACTGCCCTTGGGAATTTTTTAGATAGTTCCTTTTGGGGAGAGAACTGTTTTGTCCTATCCATTGCAGATGGGAGCAAGAACATACAAAAGAGCATAAAGAAAAATTCTGCCAATGTGGGCATTTCCTTGAGGCTGAGGGACTAGGAGAGGCACCAAAGGGTGTGCTTCATTCATGGTAAAAGCCCTAATAGCCTCAGTGTAAGAATATCCTGTAGGCAGGCGAAGGATGACATGACTCACTTTGGTGGTGACCTCCTAGTAGTTCAACTGAGAATCCAGGCGGGATAAGATCAGTGCAGGGTAATTGTATGGTAGCTAGTCAACCTTTCCATTGCTTAGCAGGAGAATTCTGGCTTTTGTGCTGGTGATGTAAGGCAGGTGTTGGAGGAGGAGTTCCATGACCATTTTCTCTGTTCCTGCCAACAGGAAAGCTCCATTGGAACATACACGCTGACTTCCAGGGTGTTTTATATTCATCCATAGCTGCTGCATGGATAAAAAATTTGGTGAAAAACTTGAAATCCTGTTACCATGATGATCATTAGAACTCATGTTAGGGCTTTTTGTTTTTAAAACAGGGACACAAAGAAGAAACAGAAGGCTGCCATATACAAGGTTAGTGAAAGCCCCTTACCTTCACCCCATTTAAATCCTGAAGAGAGAAAGTAGCTAAGCTGTAGTGATCACTTCCTGCAAAGAAAACCATAATTATGGCGCCCAGTTATTCTTCATAAGGGGAAACCTTGGAATAGCATGGGTGCTGTTTTGAATATTTGAGAAAACAGTGACATTTAATATGAAATGGAAATGATTCTGTGCTGCTGGGATTGGATCAGTTCCTTCTAGGCATCAGTTGCCCCTGGGGATAACCTAGTTCTCCCTCCTGTGTGAATTTGGGAAACACTAGAATCTTGTAGTTGTTGCTGACTCTCCCACCAGCAGGGAACCAACTTATGCTCTTGGGAGAAGCAGGGGGAGTGGGGAATCTGCTTTTCTCTTTAAGCTTCCAATCTCAACTGCCTAATAACAAGGGAATTAGACTATCAAGATTTCCTGGAATGGTTTAAGTATGGGAGCCAGGATGCAGTCTTCTGTACACAGTGAAAGAAAACGGGGGTAAAAACCATGATGAATAGGTGCAGAGAGGAGTGGCTAGATCACCTGCCTGGGGGATGAGCCTCCCACGTGACTGTAAGGTTGTGCAAGAATTGGGCAACATTTGGTCAGGGTGGAGAGGCCTTGACAAAGCATTTGTACTCCCACTAGATTCCTATCTCCTCCGTGGGGAAAAACAAGTATTTAAAGTTCTACACAGTGTTTTAAGAGGAAGAAATGGATTGCTTTACTACCCTAGCATACTTCATTTGTACATATTTGGAGTTCTATTCACTAAGCACCCACTGTAGGAAGGGCACTGGGCTGAAGATCCCAGAAAATTAAAGGAGACACCTTTGTTCCTGCCCATAGGAAATAAAGTCTAGTGGGGGCCAGGAAGGGGTAAGATGAGCATACAGGTGATCATACTCAAGACAGGAGATAGTAAATACCCTGAGATGGAAATAGGGGAAATGGTTCTAGGGGTTCTGGAGAGGAGAAGTGAGAGGGAGGCGGTAAGCCTGCAGGCCCTGGAGCCAGACTGCCTGGGTTCCAGTCCGAGATTTACCACCTATGAGTTGTGGTATCTTGGAGAAGTTACTTAAACACATTGTACCTCTGATTCTTCAACTGCAAAATGTAGGTCACTGTTGTACCTATGTCAGTAGATAATGGTTTACTGCCCATAAACATTAGTCTCAGCTTCAGGACCAGGAGGGGCCGTGCTGACCTTGAGCTAGTGACTTACAACCTCCAGGTCTCAGTTTCCCCATCTGTACAATGAAGAGATTAGACTGGATAAATGCTAACATTTTCTTTATTCTAAAGTGCCATGATTTCATGGTTGAATATGTATTAAATGCCTGCTGTGTGCCCAATATTGTGTTGGCATAATGAAAAAGAGAAAAAGTAGAATATGTGGTCCCTGGCCTCAAGGAGCTATAATCTAAGTGAGGAGAGGACATTAATATACAGGAGAGTATTAGAGAATTAGAGAATATTAGAAATTAAAAGCTAGGTGGTATGGGCAGTGAGAAGATAGGAATAGAGATTTTAGAATGGACCAGAGTAGTCAGGAGATTTGATAGTGACCTATCTAATGTTTAGAACCACAGAGACTTTAGACAGGAGCTCAGACTTGTTTACAAATTCCATGAATTCTGAAGCTTGGAACACTGCCATTAATATTTAAATTAAAGTTGAACTGCAGAAAAACAAAAGTTACCTATTTGGAATATAAGGTGGGACAAAGTTTATAAAACTCCATGTCTAAAACTGGTAGTGTGGATGGAAGCTATAAAGAGGCTCAAACCAGCTTCCCATATATCCTTGGATGACAATTCCATTAGAATATAGCCCCTGGCACAGAGTAGGCACACACAAAAATTCATCTGTTGAGTGACTTGTGGAAAAAGTGTTCTGCCCTGTTCAGCTTTGAACAGCTGTGGGCACCCTGGTGGTGGTCTCAGCCCCACCTCCAGAGGGCAGTGCACAGAGGAGGCCCCGCCAGAGCCCTCCTGCCAAGTCTTTGGGAAGAGCTTAGTATTGCCTCATGCCTCCTGAGCCAGCCCTCTATCAAAGGTGAGTTCTCTGCTCCCAAATGTTAACCTACCTACGGGGGGGGGGGCGCTACACGTACTCCCTTCCCAGCATTGTCTGAACTTAGGTTTTGAGAAAACTTGGCAACAGCCTCAAATTTTTCTTCCAGTCTAACTATCCCATGGTCCCCAGGGTCCATATGCAGATCGGGCTGTTAGTGACCCTGGCTTACACAGGTAAAAAAGAGACTTAACAAAACTTGGCAGAGACTGCTAAGTGCCAAAAGAGTGGTGTAGACAGTAAGTGAGGTCACCCTGGCCAGGAAATTGGGGGCACCTCCTGGAAGGAGGGAGAGCTCTAGGAGCTTGAGTGGGTCTTGAAGAATGAGTAGAGACCACGATGGCAGGTAAGACAGGTGGAGGCATTAAGTACTTCTGTCCCCATGACCAGTTCCCCCATACCACTCTTCATTAACCAAACATGGGAGGTGGCAGGCCCATTTAGATCTGGTGCTTTATTCTAAGGGAGGAAATGAGATGAAAATGACAGATGAAGTGCAAGCTTGAACTCCCTGGCCTCAACCAGTCACTGAGAATGGCTGCCCATCACCCAGTCAGTCAGTGATGGCCTGGTTTGATGGGCCCGTTTATGACCTCCTGGCTTGAGAGCAGCAGACCACAAACCTTCACAGAGCTCTCTGTTGAATTTCCTTCCCAGTACAGAACCCAGAAGTCCTAGTTATAAATGTCACTACACTTTATTCATGTAGCATCCTCTGTGAAAACATGAGTATATATCATATCTACCATCAGAACATACCTTCAGCAATCGCTTAGAACAGTGGGGAGGACAGATGGGGTCTTCAAGGTTCAGAAAGGTGAAATGTACAATATCTTCCCATTGTAACTCTTCAGAGCAAATCAGAGGTGAAAATGTTCAGAACACAAGTCTGCCTTCCAGGCCAGTCTTCTAAGCACCTTTTTCTTCTCTTTCACATTTTACCCTTGTCTCATTCCCTGTTCCCTCCTCCTTTTTGTTCATAAAAAAAATTATTTTTTTCCAAATAAGCAAAATGGAATCAAACTTTGCATCCTCAAAATGTATGAAGTAAACATTATTCCTAATGAGCCTCTGGGAAAGTGCTCACCTTTGAACTTGGCCAAGGATTATGCAGCAAAGAAAAAGTCTTAAGAACTTGATAGAGTGTTAGAGCTTCCTGGGTTTTTAAAGTCAAGTTGCATATTACATTTCTTTTCCTTAATAGGGGCATTTCCAGAAACCCTTCCTGGTTGAGTAGGCCAGTGTCTGAAAGTGAAGCGCTAGGATTGGTTACTGACTCTGGTTCAGGGATTGTCATCTGGGTGCGAGGCAACCACAGGATAGGAGGCACCATTTCTAGAATGCTCTTTCTTTCCTAGGACTCAGCACCTATGCTGACAGTCCTTGCAAGACAGGAGGGGAACGTGTAGGCTATCCTATTTATGGTAAGGGGAGGCCTATGGAAAAACAGGAAGATGGTCAAGGGAAGCTGGCAGCAAAAAGGCAATGAGACCGAGGAGTTGTCCCTGTAAGATAAGCTCTTTTCCCCTTGGAGACCTTGCCTATTCATTGGCCTGTGCTCATCTCTATAGGCTTTCTATTAAAACACACACACAGCCAGGCGTGGTGGCTCGCGCCTGTAATCCCAGCACTTTAGGAGGCTGAGGCGGGTGGATCATGAGGTCAGGAGTCCGAGACTAGCCTGGCCAAGATAGTGAAACCCCGTCTCTACTAAAAATACACAATTTAGCCAGGTGCAGTGGTGGGCACCTGTAATCCCAGCTACTTGGGAGGCTGAGGCAGGAGAATCGCTTGTACCCGGGAGGTGGAAGTTGCAGTGAGCCGAGATCACACCACTGCACTCTGGGTGACAGAGCAAGACTCCATCTCAAAACAAGCAAACAGACAAACAAAACACACACACACATCCTTCTTAAAGACAAAAACATCTCTGGCTGTCTGCATAGCTTCTGCCTGCCTCTGTGGAATATTACACATTTTAAATTCCCCAACTGTTGCCTCACAGCCAAGAAGTTCACTTATAGACATTGAGATGAATCATTCACAGAATGACTTAAATCCAACTAAGAATGTGTAACTGCTGAACACATTCTGATTGAGGTTCCAGACCGTTTGTGATGCCACATGTTTGTTGTAACAGGCAGAATCATCAGTAATACTTTGTTTCTCTTTTCTTGAAACTTTCCCTCCAAGTTTCCATCTTAATGCTTTAAATCATGACAGAATCAAACAAGCTCTGTGCCCTCTGCCCCGACCCCCGTGATGGCATGAGCTTCACCAAGCACCCCCATTCCCACAGAGATCTGGGATAAAGGGCTTTACAGAATCCAGAATCTAGCTCCGTTTCTGAGCTGTTATCGCTTCATAGCACAGGCTGTCTTTTTCTCTTCCCTCAAATCCCTACACGTAGAGCTAGGCACACATAGATGGGTAGTGCACTGTCCCTGAATTGAGGCTCTCTCAAGTCCAGGCTACCTTCTGCCCAGCACCTACTTAGTGTAGCTTATCTTTTAAAATAAGCCATCCTGCAAAGAGCAGGGTTCCCAGTGGCCTTGAGGTTTGTCAGAAGTTCTCTAGAATTGGCAACTTAGCTGTGACCTCAGAAGTCTTGGCTCTGGCAAAGCAAGGTCTTTGCGCTAAAACAGGCTCAGTGCCCATGGAGATAATCACCTCTTGTAATATCCACACAATCATCTCATTGTCAAAGCACAAGGAATGCAAAAATAGAAGAAATGCCACAATAGGGTTGCCCCATGGTTCAGCTAAACCAGGATTCTGCTTCCGGCTGAGGGCACCTTGGGACACCTTAGGAGGGATGGTCCCAAACATTGTTCTGGAGTTCAGCCCCTGTTGGCAAGACCTGTGCTCCTACAACCATAGCCTCACTGGGCCTGATTTTGCCCCATCTTTTTGGGACTCCTTTACCACCTCCTTGTCCTGGCTAACTCTCCTTTGTCCTTAAATTCACAACTGGGGAAACCCTTGAGGAGTCTTTTTTTTTTTTTCCTCCCCATTTTGGGTTATGTCATCTTTCTTGCTCCCAGAGCACTTGCTCCTGACTTCCGTAGCAATGGCCTCAACACTATTGAGTGTGTAGTATTTCTTAGGCATGGTTCTCTGCATACATATATATATTATTTATTCCTCACAGGGGCTCTGTAAGGCAGGCACTCATAGACGCTGAGGTTTAGAGAAACCTAAGTAACTTGCCCCAGGTCATAGAGTAAGTGTCCAAGCCCTCAAGCCCGGGCAGTCCTGCTGCATCTGCATGGCACATGCGCTTGGCCTGGTCTGCTCAGTGTGTCTCCCTGACTGGGCTGTCAGTTCCTGGAGGGTAGGGATCTGTCTTCCCTTCTCTATCCCCAGTGCCTGGCATGTAGTAGACACTCAGTAACTGTCAAATAAATGAAAGCCCTGGCTCATCAAACAAAGACCAGATGTGATTTAAATTCCAAGGAGCCATACTTTTTACAAAAATGCTAAAATGCCAAGAAGTACTTTTTCATTAAAACAAAACAAAACTGTTTTAGCTATGTAAGGGTGGCCTTTTAGAACTCTGATTGCTTTAGATCTTTCCTCTAGGTGGCATAGAGTTGTGGGGTTTGGCAGACCACCATGGGAAAAGAACAGATGCATTTGTCAGAATCTCTGTGGCCATCAGACGTCACTCCAATGAAGCCAAAGCTCCGAGGTTTAAAAATAATTAAGGGAAATAACTAAGCGGAGAGACAGAAAAGACCACTTCTTAGTTGATTCTGGAAAAATGAACCTTTTCTTTCTACCAACCGGCACCGAAATTCAGAGTATCCTGGACAGAGCTGAGAGACTACTCAGGGAGAGCCACTGCAGTCACACCACACCTCCACTTAGGTGTCCCTACACTCACGCTAATCTTCTAAATCGTTTAATCAGACACGGCGCTGCCTCTGAGGCTTCAGGACTTTCAGGCTGTTTTTTTTCCCCGGGCTTAAAGTCTTTCTCTGCTGCTGACTCACATGTTAATTATTGCTTTGCATAAAGTAGAATTAGCAGTGCTCCTGCACTCACCTGCCTGCGTGTTATACAACTGTTTTATCTGCTGGACAGAACTGAGTGTGCAGGCCGACCTACCATGGTGTCACCAGCGGCCCTGTCTTGAGCTGCCAGGGCAATGAGCATCACACAGAAACCAACCATTGCTTTAGAGGCTCTGGGGAAGAGGCTGTGGGGTGTGCTCTGCTTGTCCCAGGAAAAAGAGGATTAAGTGCCAAGTTTTGACCAAAATCTTATAAGAATCGTCCAGGAGTTTCAGTTCCCTGTCACCTGTCGGTGTTAATGGACAGAACTGGTGTTTCACAGAAAAAAAAAAAAAAAAAATACATGTGTGTGTATATATATATATATATATATATCAACTTGTTTTCTCTTTGGCTGCTGGGCTGGATAATGAAGTAAAGATGACATTATCTCTAATAAAAGTGATTTGCAGAAATCACTGACGGGACCTCAGTAGCAGAGATTCGCCATTAGCAGGCTAGCCAGATAAGAGGGGCAGCTGGGTTCTGTTAACCCCCTCCTGGTCTGATGTGTGTCTTGCAGGGAAGTCAAAGGCGGGGGAGTAGAGTAGAGTGGACTTTTTGAAGTTTGGGCTAATGGACAGTGTTTTTTCCAAAGTGTGGGCTGTTCTTTAGCCCCACTTGCTGATCTTTAGGGTTGTCATTGGGTTTTCATTTTTGTTTTGTTTCTTAGGATTTTTGTGTTAGTGGCTTTTTCCCCCTGGGGCTTGGCCCATTTTCTCACCTCTATGTTATATCACCAGAAGGGTGGAACCCTGGCCAAGCCCTGGCATCCTCTGCCAGAAATCTGAGTCCAAGCAGGGCACCTACACATGTGAGGTGAGGGCTCTGGGCCACGGGTGTTGGGCAACAGATTGTCCTGTAGTGTTGAGGAGGTGGGATCTGAGGCAGAAACCTCCCTGGCCTCTTAAGGATGGGACGGGTCAGGAGGGGAGGGGTCTGCCCTTGTCAGGACTTGTTCACCTGTGTCAGTGAGAGCTGACTAGCAGCTGGCTCACGAAACACACCCATGATGTGGACAGCGGGCACAGCCAGCTACTTCTGTGTGAAAACATCCTTAGGATATAGGGATTTGTTTCCTGGGGACAGTGAGGAGTCATGGGGTGTTAAGCAACCTAGTGATGAATATAGCCACCATCACTCCCCTTTATTAATCCACTTTCTACTGGAAGCACTAAAGCATTGGAACTCTGCAATACCCCCACAGCTGGGGGACCGTGACTGATTTAATCTTCATGCCAGCTCACCATACCATAACTGAAAGGGCTGTATGACACTATTATTGTTGGAATAAGGTACTTTGATACATGAGAGGTTTGACATTTTGCCTGTGCCCTCAGAGAACCTTAAAACAAGGACTAACAAGGTGACGGTGCCTTGCAGTCAAGTAGCACAGATTGTCTAAGTGTTCCAGGCAGGAGGGAGGAGGAGACACCAGTGTAGGCTCGGTAAGATGCTCAGAAAAGCCTCTGTGGAGGTGGCAGGCCTATGTTGGCTCTCAAACTGTAGGGTTTAGAAGGTCAGAAAGGAAGAAGCACTTCAGGTGGAACAAATCAACTGGGGACATGGCTGGGCAGCAGAAAGGGGTGCGGAGTTTGGGGGTGGCAGGGCATAGTGTGGTCTGGCTGGAGTAAGCGTGGAGCTACAGGATCGTAGGAGCTAAGTTTGGAAAGGGCTGGGAGACCTCAAGGAGCATGTCCAGCTTGGACTTCATCATGAGGATGGTCGGGAGCAATTTTCATTTTAAAATGGGGGAGCGACAAGCTGAAAATGGTTTTGGGGAAAGAGTGGTGGGCTGGCGAGCTGTTCCTTGCCCCAAGGTCTGACTCAAATTTTATTCTTGGTCAGCGGTAAAGCAAGTGAGGGGCAAGGGAAACAGAAGATGGGGACTAAGGTCTGTGGAAATAGATAAAACACCACCAGAGCCAGAGGAGGCGTGTGCCCTGGGTGAAGTTTGTTTTTCATCCCATGGGTAACATTTATGAGTTACTGTTCAGCAAGAATGCCTTGCGGAGGTCTCTGTGGACTGAGCTGAGGCTCCAGCCTGTGGCAGCCCAAGGGTTGCTGCCATATTTAGAGCTTCCAACAGAGGGTTTCATTTTCCTTGGCTTTGGTGCCAAGAAAAGAGGGGTTCTCACACTTGCTGTCCAGCAGGGCCAAAGCATGGCCAGCAGGAGGAGCATGGAGGTTGGGTTCTGGCACTGCCCACCACCTGGCACCTCAGCCACTAATCAGACAACAGGGTAGGCAATTATCCCGGGCATCTGACTTTAGCTACCTGTCCTTTTGTTTAAAGCCCTTTTGTGTGCTTGGCACCTTATGGATACTCAACAAGGTCTGTTTAATGAATGCGTTCTCCCCACCCAGATTCTCAATGCCTTGCTCCCTGTTCTCTAGCCTGTCTCCCAACCACTGGCACCTCTGCTCATTCCTAGTGTGTCTTTGTCATCCCTCTGCCATCCTGATTGCCTCCCTGTATCCTGCTCTTCTTTCAAAGCCAACCTCCAGCAGAGTTCTCCCTGTCTTCTCCAGCCTTGCAGGCTTTCTCCTCCCAAACTCCTACAGCCCCGACTATTCAGCCCATTCTTCAGGACTTGGCTCTTCACCTCCTGCAAGCTCCCTGAGGTCGGGGATAGTTGTTCCACATTTCATTCTACTGCTCACAGCCCCATCATAGGAAGAGAGAGAATCGTTAATATATATTGAATGAGCAGAGGGAATAAGCCATTGCTGGGGGAAAAATACAGTTTTATTTCCCAAATTGCTCAATGTTATTTGAGAGCATGATAATAAATTTGGAAAAGACTTTTAGCATTTCCTGTGGCTTTTGATGACTTCTTTACAAAGGAATGGAAATGTGCACAGACATCTCACTTCTCATCACAGCAAGAGAGGGCAGAATTGGGGGAAAGCAAGTGTTCGCGCTGTGGCATGAATCAGATCCCACAATACTAGACATGTGACCATGTGAACAGGCCTCAGATCAGGATTCTTTATAAAGGAAGCCCAGGACAGATTCTCTACCAGCTCTCTCCTCTTTCACTTTTCCTTTTTCTTTGCTTTCCTTTTTTTACTTTTTTTAATACGGAGGGGAGAAGGGGTTATGGGGATGGGGGTAGGAGAGTAAGGGATCCCGTGCTTTCTCCCCCTTCTCTTGCTGTTTTGAAATACTTTAAATTCCAGGAACCAGAAGTTCTGGCAACATGTTGGGATTAGTAAGGCAGATCCTAGGATATTTCACTATTAGCATGTGATCAAGCATCAGTCCTGATTAAAGGTCTAAACAAATGTTTTCTTTGAAATTAAAGTGTCTGAAATAAAGAAGAGAGAACTGACCCTTAAAATCATATTCTGTACTTGAAAAGAGTTCTGACAACTGTCTGTCCCGGTTATGCGCACCCCCGCCCCCCACCCGCCTTTTTCCACCCAGAATGTTTGACGACACTGCCAGGGGAATTTCTGCCCCCTCCTTCCTGTATATACCCAGTGCTGGCCTCTGAGGCAGTCCAGCTCTGTTTTCTCATGACACAGTGATTATTTTTGGCATTGCAGATATTTTTTCTAATGTTATTACCCAGCCCCATTCTTGGTTGCCTTTTGTGGAGCAATCTTTTGGGTAACTCCCTGTAAATCTGAGGGTTAATGTTAGTTTGGTGTGGTAGAGGAGGCAGTGGGAGAGAGGAGGAACGACTTCTACTCTGAAGCACGCCACCCCCACCTTAAGAGGAGCCGGAGAGGTCCTCTCACGCCCTGCTCATGAAAGAGCTTGCTTTCACCAGCTCTGTGCTCACCATTCATCCTTTCTGCCGGCGGGCTTGAGGATATGGATACCCAGAGGTGACGCTGGGGGCTGCACCTCGGGGATGGCATCTTAATGACTTGACTTGGCGGGTGTTAGAACAGCCCCATTCAGAGTGAGTTCACTCCCTGCGCAGTTGGCTCACTCAGCCTCTGTCCATAGAGTTCTCTTGTTCACGCTGCAGGAGGAAATGGAGATTTCCAAGTGGGAAGGAGCCTTCCCAATGCTTTAACTCTTCACTGAAGGGAAGAGGAGCTGCAGAGAGCGAAATAAAATCTAAGCCGCCCCAGCTGCAGCGCCTGGGAGAGGAGCAAGGCTGGGCTGGGGATGGAGGCCAAGGCAGCTGGGATCACTTTTTCTTTCCTCCTTGAGAGGGAAAGGAAAAGAGCAAAGGGCATTTTTGATTGTCTTTCACAATCAGCAAATATTTACCCAGTTTATCTGCCCTAGCCCAGGTTCCAGTGAAGGATACACGAAAGTGGAAGATGTTGTGTCTGTGCCCTTCCCCTGGTACTTACAGCACAGTTATAGGAATAGAACGTTTGCATAGAAAAGCCACCAAGACAGGGAGGCCTTTAATAAGGGCCTATGAGTAATGTGGGCAGGAAGTACCCTGGAGAATGTTGCTAAGGGGCCAGGGACACTGCTGGAAGAAGTAGGGCTTGGGCTGGTCCTAAGGGGTGGATTTTGAAGAAATAGGAAGGAATAAAATGATACAGGTAGGGAAGACATGAAGGAGGAGAGGGACATTAATGTAGGGCTTTGTAAAATCCCATAAAGAAAGATACAAAGAGAACAGGATTCTTCCTGGCCAGAGAGAAGATTGGACTTGTTGGACTTTACGTGCCTCAGATTAGGATGGCAGCAGGCAGCACTAACCCTGCCAGATGGCATCTTCAGTCTCAAGATCGCACGTGTTCCTGGGTCTCTTTCTACTCAAAGTGTGAGGTCACAGACTAGTAGAATCAGCATCCTCTGAGGGTTGTTAGGAAGGCAGAATCCCAGGCTCCAGCCCAGATCCTACTGAGCCTGCACTGTAACAAGATCCCTGGGTGATTCCTGGCCACAGCAAAGGTTGGGAAGTGCTGCTCTGGGTGACTCCACAGGCAGCTGTCAGCAGCACTAGTTCAGACCCCAGATTTGATTCACAGAGGTGACAAAACACCAACAGACACACACACCTTGAGTGTCCGCAGGGTGACTCTTCCCAGATGGAAACCATCTATTCTAATTAAGAGCCGGGTTAGAATTCTTAGGAAAGATCTAGAACAGTGAGCAGCTTTGAGGAATCCACAGAACTGAAGTCATTGACGTGGTTTTTATCCAATGTCTCCAGTTTGTACCACTTTGTACTACTGATGCTTTAGAGGACACCAAAAGAACAGGTGTGGGGTTCTTTCCCTGAAGAGTATGTGGTCTAGTTAGGGAGACAGAAGCCACAGAAGTGAAATCAAGGAGAGCAACACAGGGCCAAATCGTGCGTGTGTAACCTCTGAAATGGGACTTGGAGGAGAAGTCAGTGCAGGTGAGGCTTTCCTAGGGAAACAGATGCATGGGAGATCTTGAAATATGAGCCTAATTCAGACAGGCCTGGGAGATGGAGAGAATATATTCCAGGCAGGGAGTGGGAGGGGCAGCAGCAATAGCTAAGTCCCCCCTAGAGACTGAAGTGGGGCGGGAAACTGCTCCCCACTTGCCCCACGGAGTTTGCTTCATGCCGAGGAACCCGTTTTACATCTCAGGCCTTTTCTTCTTGATTCTACCGCCGTGCAATTTCTTTGTCAATGTTCTTAGCTGAAGGCAGTGTTGTAGGAACAGGATGGCAGCACAGGCAGAAGGGTTTGAGCCAAACCACAGATTGTGTTGTTGGAAGCTTGTGAGATCCAAAGGGAGAAGGCTGCTGATGGGTAGAAGCCCTAAGGAAAAAAATCTAAATCAGATCTGGTAACAGCCTGGGTGTGGGGAAATACCTTCAAGCCCAGAGAGGTGGCACCAAAGAAAACAGTCTGGTGAGAAGGAAACAACCTGTGGCAGCTGTAGACTCCTCAAGCAAAGCACAAACCTTTTTTTTTTTCTTTTTCTTTTAAAGACAGACTTCTCCAAGCTGAGAACTATCCCAAGGGGGCTGGTGTGCCAGCTGAGGGGCTGGCCTCAGGCAAAAGGGTGGCCAGCGTGTCTCACTTTGCTGCTTCCCAGACCAAGTGTATGTTTCAAAAAGCTCATCAGATTTAGTATCCTAGAAGGCTTCACCCTCAAGATGCCCAGCTCAGCTAAATCTTTTGAACCTGAGGGACTTGCTTATTGGCCTTGTAGGGAAGGTCACCCAATTACAATCAAGAATATGGGATTTAGGGTCAAATGATCCAGGTTTGAGTGCTGGCTCCATCACTGGGTGATGGCTGGGCATGCCACTAACATCCTTGGGGTCTGTCTCCTCATGTGTAAAATGGGAGTGATACACCTGCTCTGCAAGATTGATTCAGGATTAAACAGAAGCAATATGCTGAGAGTTCTTTACTAACCGGAAAGAGTCACATGTGGTTGTTTCCTAGTTGTATAGTCAGTATCTCAGCTTGCGGAGGTTAATTAGTCCCTTAGCTGAAGGCTGCATGGTGTCAGGGGTCGGGCAGTGGCAGACATCAGAGGCCACAGAGAGTAATGGAGAGCCAGGCAAATGCCTCCTGCACCCGCTGGCTTTCTCCCTGCTTTTTCATGAGTGAAGACAGCACCGAGTCTTCTCTATACATCCCTGCAGTGGATAAGATGAGGGGTGGGAAAGATGGAAAGAACACTTTATTTTTACAATGGGGGAAGAGGTCCTGCTCATCAGCAAGGGTGGCCCTCTTCTCAGAACTGGATTAGAGTCAAAGGAAGCCACCAGTTTTAGCACAGCTGGTCTTCTCTTCAGATGCTTTGACCTGCGTATGCATGAGGAAGAGAAGCAGCCTAGAGAGAGCTGGCCATGGGGAAAGGAGGCTGAGCCTGGCTCCAAGGCTGAGACTGTTGTACGTTCTGTCTTCCTTCCCTCTGATACTGCCCTCTGAAGCACCGTGACCCATGCTCTGTGCTCAGTAATGCTGGCTGTGGTCCTGAGGATGCCAGTGTAGCCAAATCTGCCAACTCGGCTTTCATGGGGTGGGGGTGGGGTCACTGTGAGGTGGCTATGGGGAGCTGGCAGCAAGCTGGATACATATCTTTTATTGTAAAAAATAAGCAATACCTGATGCCAAGGTAGTTGTCATGGTATTATTTATAACAGCTAAAAATTAGAAACCATAACTGAAAAGCAATAAGGGAATAGTAAAATGCATTGTGGTTCAGCCACATGATGTGATATTGCCGGCTATTATGAATATTTTGAAAGAATTCTTAATGGGATATCCTGTTAAGTAAAAAGAGCAAAGTATTAATTTATAAATCCAATGAGATCTCAGCTCGTTTTCTTCATACCTTTTTGTATTTTTGAAGTTGCTTATACTAAATATGCATTACCCTTATCTTCACCATGGCATTTTTAAAAAGGAAATTATGTGTTGGGAAAAGCTAGGTTCTATGATGGACAGATAATGAAGGTCTGTTTCTAATCGTGCCACATGGCCAGTGCTGCTTGTCAGCAGGCGCTCTGTTCACAGGGCCTTGAAGAAGCCAGAACTCGGGGCTTTTGTTCCAGTTCCACATACTCCCATTACCTTTCTAAACCTCAGTTTTTCCTTATCTCTAAAATGGGAATGATGGTAGCTGCTCTTCCTAGCCTACTGTGTGAAATTTACAAATTTAGTTACAGATTTCCAGATTCACTCACGAGTGTTTTAGACTGTAGTGTGTGATCCAAATGTAAAGTGGTATTATTCACTAATATGTAGAATAAAGAATGCCCCACTGTCTTAGCCCATTTGGGCAGCTACAACAAGATACCATAAACTGAGTGGCTTATAAACAACAGAGTTTCATTTCTCATGGTTCTGGATGCCGGGAAGTCCAGTATCCAGGTGCCGGCAGATTCAGTGTCTGGTAAGGGCCCACTTTCTGGTTCATAGCTGTGTCTCCACATGGTGGAAGGGGTGAGAGGGTTCCCCTGGGCCTCCTTTACAAGTGTACTAATCCCATTCATGAGGACTTCACTGTCATGAGTTAATCGCCTCCCAACGGTTCCACCTTCAAATACCATCACATTGGGAGTGGGGATTTCAACATAAGTATTTTGAGGGGACATAAACATTCAGACCTTGGCACCCACTAAGGCTTGGGCTTGATGAAGCTAAGCACAGGGACAGTTCATTATGATTATTCCTGTGTACGCACAGCTTTTCCCAGCTGGGCTGGGGAGTCCACGTGTCCTCCGGTTACGTAAGGAGCTGGGTTATCTGGAGCCCCAGATGGGCTGCTTAGTAATTGAATCTGCTGCTCTTTTCTACGAGGCTGCCTGGGGCTGAGAAGGCCAGAAGATAAGTATCTCCAGTCAACCCAAGCAGAATTGACCATTAGAGGGCCACGCTGGGTGAGCCCCAGACATTACTGTCAGCTCTGAATGCAGTCCAGGCCCTCTGCTCCAGGGACACAGACCGTCAGAGTAGGTCAGAGAGCTGGAGGCTCAGCCCCAGCGGAGGGGAGGTTGGGAGGCTGAGGTATGAGATGCTTTCCAGGATTCCTCTTTCAGGGAAGTGGCAAGTGAAAGCATTTGTCCCTGTTTTAACCACTCCAGTCTCATGTCTTCTCTCTTCTTTGTCCTCTCTTGTAGACTTTTGATACACTAGTCTGGATTATTAGTCTTATCTCCCAGATGGGCTGTGGTCTCTTTCAGGATAGAGACCATGCCCCTCAGGAGAGGTGTGTGTATTAAAGCATATTAATGCCTTTTTTCTCTTGTCAAAGTCTGTCTGATCTGGCCAGCTCCTCCTGAATTTGCTAATTTAATATTTTCCGTTCTGAATTTGTAACTTTTTGTTGTTTTGCTTTGAGATGGGTTCTCACTCTGTCACCTGAGCTGGAGTGCAGTGGTGCATGGCTCACTGCAGCCTCGAGCTCCCAGGTCAAGGGATCCTCCTGCCTCAGCCTCTTGAGTAGCTGGGACCACCGGTGTGTGCCACCATGCCCAGCTAATTTCTAATTTTTTTAGAGATGGGGTCTTGCTGTGTCGCCCAGCTGGTCTCAAACTCCTGGGCTCAAGCAGTCCTCCTGCCTCAGTCTCCCAAAGTGCTGTGATTATAGGCATGAGTCACTGTGCCTGGCCTATTTTCTGTTTTCACTATCTAACATTGATACCTTTCCTCCCTTTGTGATGGATTCCCCTACTGATCCCTGCAGCCTTTGGACATCAGAATGTACCTAGAACACTGACCACTGGAACACTGCCTTCATCTCAAACATTTTTGTCACTCCTTTGGAATGGCCCTCACAGCCAAGACCATTCTTTTCAATACCTTCAATTGTGGCAAAGTCTTATCTTTTGAGGGCACATTTTATCCTATCAAACAACCACAATCCATCCACAGCTAAGTCTGGTGACTAACGGGGTGGGTAAACTGGATAATATTGTTTGGGGTTTGAAATGAGGCGTGTCCTTTGAAGAGTTGTGACTGATTTTCTTATGTGGCTCTGAAGTTAATTCTAAAAAGACTTCCCAAAAGACAGAGCAGTGGCCACCTACCAGCATAAAGTTATAGGCTTCTCCCAAGGTGGCTTCTTTGAAGGGTAGCCACCTTCTGTGTGGCATCTATTTCACATGTCTCATTATTTTCATCTCCCTCTTCCTATTAGCCATAGCGTCTGGTACAGTGGTGATCACACCAACTCCTAGATAAATGACTGTTTGGCTTATGATGGTGACTTCAAATTTGCTGGACACAGTGAATATGGACACAGTGCATGGTAGAGGGAAAGAGTGTGGTTAGGTTTTGGAAGTGGACCTGGGCGTCAGTCTTTCATAGACACATGATCACAGGCCCAGAAATCTATGTTTTAATAAGTCCTCCAGGTGATTCTGATGCAAGCTAAAATTGAGAACCACTGCTCTGCAAAAATGGGGTCAGTAACACTGCATCATTTAAGTGAGGATCAAATGAGACTATTTATTAAATGCATCTGGCCCCAGTGCTCAATAAATGTGTTTCCTTTTCATCCTACTCTTTGAGAAAGGTGACATAGCTGTTTGCATCTCCAAAAACATTTAAGTCCAACCCCATCTGCCTCCCCCCACCACACACACACCCACCCATCCATCCTTCCTTTAAAAACTGGCTGCTTTGGAACCGTGGTCCTCAGCCCTGGCTACACATGGGGAGCTTTTAAAACTCCCATTGCCCAGCCTGCACCTGAGACCTATTAAATCTGAATCTCTGGGGATAGAGCCCAGGCATCTGTTTTTTAAGGTTCCTCTGGTGACTCCAGTGAGCAGCAAAACTGAGAACCACCGACTTTGGTTCTGCCCCAATTAAGTATGGGGACCAGTGACTCTTCCTCATCTTTGGAACCTGGAGCTGGGTGTGTTTCTCCTATCAGGCAGCCCCTGTACAGCAGCCACAAGCCTCATAGAAGTGTCACTAGACCTCTCCCAATTGCATTTGACCTTTATTTCCTCCATTCTCAGCTTTTTGCAAATTGGCACCAGCTTAGAATCTCACCACCAACCAACAGACTGATCCCAGCTGGCTTAAGTAGCCTCAGTCATCTCTTTACCTGCTGAAATCCATTCTGTTTCTAAGCCATTTAACCTTATAGGGTAATAGGCATGTTGTTTTGATACCTGAATGGCCACAGGCATTAGGCATGTGAGTCCTAATCACTCTAAAAGTCTAGCTAATTAGGCAGCCAACCCCTCTGTGTTACTGGTGACAGACATCTTGGGGCCTCACTCCAGGCTGTGTTCATGTGGAAGTCAGGAACCAAGATCATCTTGACCAAGAGCAGATCATCCTTAGATTCATGACTTAAGTAGCGATCCCTAAGCCATACTTGGAGCAATGACCTAAAAGTTAAGATGTTTTTAAGATAACGAAGCTCTGGGCAAAGAGGTTTTTCCTGGATGAACTGTAGCATCTCTCTGCTGACAATTTTTGGACATTTCAGTTTTGTTTTATCTTTTGACTGGCTGCCTGGTGCTTAAGTGGTTGTTAACTTTAGCTGGGATCAAACGTTTCAGAATGTGAGTTTCCACCTCGGGGAGAGTAACTATAAATTTGTGCATATTAAAATGTCCAGGGGGAAAAAAAAAACAAACCCAAAACAAACCCAAAACAAAAAGAAACAGCTTTTTCTCCACCTGCGGCATAGATAGATACTGTGGCAGGGTTGGACCTGCTGCTTTTATGGAACACTGCAGAGCCACATCTGATAACATTCCACCACACTCCCAGCACTACTGTGACCGGCACCTGTGTCTGCTAAGGCCCACAGCACTTAGTCCCTTCTTCCCCCGCCAACCCCATCTGAACTCTGATGCTGGTTCTTAGTCCTACTCTTAACATTCCAGGTGTTCTCCTAAGGTGAATGGGTGCTCACTTAAAGACATGAGGCTCCCCTCATGAAATTTTTGTCACTGTATTTAAAAAAGTATTAGCCCTTCTTCCCAAAGTATGTGTGAGCATCCAGGTTGTGGGAAAGTATCAACACAGCACAGGGAACATCAAAGTTGTACAGTAAATGATAGTTTCCTTGCTGCCAATGGAAAAACTTTTGATCTTGGACCCAGAAGAACTAGGTTTGAGACAATGTTTTTAGCAAATTATTTAATCTCTCTAAATCTCCACATCCTCATCTATTAAATGGAGATGATAGTTTCTATCTCTCAGGGTTGTGAGAATCAAATGAGATAACACATGTTAAGAAGAAGTGCTCTCTGTAAAGGCATTATTATTTGTCCTTTTAGGTTCAGCTGAAATCCCACCTCCCTGACTTTTGAACCAAGAGGCTGCCTAAGATTCTCAATCTTCCTTTTTCTGGAAGTTAAGGTGTTGCTGTTTCTTTATTTCTTGCCAAAGCCACTATCTCCTACAGTTAAGCAGTGAAAAGAGTATTCGCCTAGGAAGAGCAGGGTTCTAGCCCTAGCTCTGCCACTGATTAGCTGGATTGCTCTAGGCAAGTAACTTACCTGCTCAAGTGTCTGTTTCCAGATCTGTGAAAGGGGAACAGTGACAGTACCTGTCTTGCCTACCTCACTTGGTTGCAAGGGTGGAATTAGTTAGGGATCCCCTGTGTGTTTCCGGACTTCTAAGTGTCTGCTCACTGACTATAAACCCTTAAATGGCTTATGTAGGCGTTGGCTTTGTGACACTGGGCAAATGACATATTATGTCTGAGCGTCAGTTTCCGCATCTCTAAATTGTGTAAACAATACCTACTTTATTTTGTTGTTAGGAAGAGTATAATGAACTAATATATGAAAGGTTCTTGATACAGCACCAGGCACAAAAAGCACAGCAAGACTCATATATCAGATGCCATTGTCAGAGCATTGACTCCAGATTGCCTTTTCCCTACCTGGCTTTTCCTCTCTGCCTCTTCTTCGAGGAAGGGGCCAATGGCAGAGGGAAGCTTTGTGCATGCAGATATTGGTGTTAATGCCATAGCCTGTGCTGGGATTGCTTTTGCTTCAGGATGGCTTCCCTTGGCCCCTGATGACGAGGTTATGTGTTGATGATGCTTTTGTTGGAGAGCACAAGGGTTAGTGCTAGAGAATGAAATCCGGCATCTTTCACCTGACCCTCCTGATCCAAAGGCATGATGTGTGTGGTTTCAGCATCCTGCCCTCTTCCCATCTTCCTTTCCTGTGCCAGAATACTTGCAGTTCTTTAACTTTTTCTCCACAATCAGGTCAGGATTAAAATGCAAGTGGGAGGGACTAATATAAAAACTGCCACTAAAGGTCTAATCAGGGCAAGTCCTGAGAAGGTGGGGAAAGGAGGGTGCAGGGGTAGGTGTCCTGAAGGTTGGAAGTCAGGGAGGGAGGGAAACAGGGATTAGATAAAGGAAGCAGAGAAGGGAGACATGACAAGAAAAATAGTTTCACTCATTTCACAATTTTTCTGAAGGTTCTTCTTGACCATCAACAGCTGTTGGACAATTCATCCTTTAATCCGAGTATATGATGCTTAATCCATCCGCAGAGCTGGATAGTCTGTCTTTTTAAATGAAGTATGTTATAAAATCAAAACAGTGCTTCTGCCCCAAATCTTGAGGGATTTGAGAGGCATGCTCACATTCCATGAATCCCAAAATACAGATTTTCTGTCCAAATAACAGGCTGCAAAGCCAAACAAAAGGAGAAGCAGCCTCTGGAATCTCAGATGGCAGGACAGAACGAGCCAGCTAGAGCTGATTGGATTGAGGCCTTGAAACCTATGAACTGCGCTGGATGCTTTTTTATTTTATCTTATTTATATTTTTATAGAGACGGGGTCTCACTATATTGCCCGGGCTGGTCTTGAACTCCTGGGCCCAGGTGATTCTCCCATCTGGGACTACAGGTCCAAATACTACCATGCCTGGCTTAGATGCTTTTTAAAAAAATAAAAAACATACTTGTTTCTTTATTAAATACGCAATATAGGTTATTTATAGACACAAGAAAATACAGATAAGCATTACAAAGCAAAACAAAAACCAAAAAAACTTCCTGTAACCTCACTACCCTGCAACTGCTAACATTTTTGAGTAGAAGGAGACAGGACAGTCATTGGTGGTTAAGTGCCATGATTCTGGAGCCCACCTTCCCAGTGCAAAGCCCGACTTCCCCATTTACCTGCTGGGGGCCACAGGTAAATTACTTGGCCTCTATGGGGCAGTTTCCTCATATGTAAATTAGGTATAATAATAATAATAATAATAATGCCTACTTCCAAGGGCAGTTGTGTGAGTTTAAATAAGCCAAGGTAGTACTGCTTAAAACAGTCCTTGTAAGCTCTATGTCTGTGATACCTATAATAATAAGTTATTATACATCTAGCCTTTCTCCTATATAATTTATAGGAAGTATTATGTATAATACATTTCTATGAAAATAGAATTGTCCTGTACTGTTTTGTAACTTTTTAACTCTCATGATTGTCTTTTCATGGCCATCTTTTTAATTAGTATTAGCTAACATTGATTGCTTACAGTTGGAACAGGCTTAGTGCTAAAGATTTTACATAAATTATCACATTTAGTCCTCACAGTTAACTCTGTAGGGTAAGCACTATTGTTACCATTTTACAGATGAGGAGACTGAGGCTAAGCAGTTTAAATGATTTATTTACAGAGCTAACAAGCAGAGAAGTTAGAACTCCAATCTAAACATTCTGGCTTTTAAATATGCCTGTGTTAGAACTTGCCATGGATTTTATAAGAAAGTCCAGGATTTCTTTAGGACTTCTAAAAGAGGCAGGCTTCAGTGCGTGTCATCTTTCTTTCCATCCTGCAGCAAAGAGGAGAATGAGGCTGAGACAGCCTGGCAACCTATGCTGGCAGGGCTTAGAGAGAAAATGTTTGTGCCCACTCCTTTTTAATCCTTGACAGAATGCACGTTGGTACTCTAGACTGTTGGGTGTCTGGCTAACTGTTCTGGGGCTGTAATGGCATTTTGAGTTTTTACTGTGGAAATCACTTTCTGGTATGAAGCGGGATCTAGGGTTCAGTACTACTCTTAGTTTTTTCTGATTGTGTCTTATGCAGAAAAAGAACCTTAAAGCAGTTTTTTTATCTTGTTCTCCAGAGCCCTTGACAAAGCCATCTGAGCCACTGATCATAGCTTCCTTACCCTTCTCTTTCCATCCCTGGACATTCACCCCTATCCCCAGATATTCCAGGGCTAGGTCCCAGGCATTGGTAGTTAATTTAATCAGCCAGTCTTTGCCCAGACTCCACCCATGTGAAGCCCTGTTCTGGCTTCCACAGGGAATGCAAGAGGAGGACTTTGGTTGCGAAGACACCAACACACATAAAAGCAGAGCTAACAATACAAAGCAGGTTGTGTGTGGCTCAGACAACTGGTGTGAGCCCAGATCAGTCTAGTAGGGGAGTGTGGCTGCACTGTGGGTTGGGGCCATGGGGATGTCCTGGCCAGAGGTATGATAGGCTGACAGTAACCTTTCCGGGACTAACCCCTTCTTCTCCACTTAGGAGTAGCTCGGAGAGGAGGAAGGAGAAGTCCCGGGACGCTGCGCGGTGCCGGCGGAGCAAGGAGACGGAGGTGTTCTATGAGCTGGCCCATGAGCTGCCTCTGCCCCACAGTGTGAGCTCCCATCTGGACAAGGCCTCCATCATGCGACTGGCAATCAGCTTCCTGCGAACACACAAGCTCCTCTCCTCAGGTAAGGCCAGCAGGCTCCCCTAGGCTGGGCAGATGCCAGCCTTACCAGCATGTTCCTATATGCAGGGGACCCTTCTGCTGCCAGAGCTGGAAAGTCACCCCACTACAGAACTTTCACCCACAGAAACACCATCATGAGTGATTTATTCCTTCATGTTAAACATCTCTCTTCCAGCAGTGACCTTCACCGTGAATCCAGCTGTGAGAGGAGGGCAGGGACAGGACCAGGGAAGAACATGGGCACCCAGAGGCTGTGGAGAACACGGGCTGGGGGAACCAAGGACGGCTTTTGCTGACTTCTCAATTTGTTGCCATCTGGCCATAAGACCCATCCTCCACACTAGATTGAGTCCGTAGGAAGCATTCTAATCCTTAACTTCCAGTGCCTTCTCCAGAACAGCAAGAAGGTGTGCCCAGATGATCTTTTCCCTCTGAGAAGCCAGTTAGGCCAAGTAAATCATTTAGTCTCTCTGAACATTGGTTTCCTCGTGTATAAAATGGGGTTAAACATACTTCTTGCCCAGGGTGTCGGTGAGAGTGGACTGAAATGATGTCCATAAAGCACCTGGCCTGGCTGAGCTCACTCACACTGGGGAGTCCTTGACATCACCCCTCCCCAGGAAAATAACTGGTTCTCCGCTCCCTAGTACCTCTGCAACTCCAAAGTTCACAAAACATTTGCTTTTTCTCAGTTACATTCTTCAAGAAACCATTTCCTATGCGTCCTGACCAGAAACAGGTGTCTTGAGTAGTCTTCTGGTTTCAGATCCTAGGTGACATTCTTGTCAGGGGTGTCAGTTCTGTAAGGATGCTGGGCCATGTGTTGTGCTCCTCCCCGCCTGGTCTGGTGCCACAGGTGGGGACAGTGTCTGACGGGTGAGCATGAGGGAGGCACTCAGGGAGGGAAGGTTCTTTTGTGGTTGTTTTTCAGTTTTCCGGAGTAAGCCTGGTGCCTTGGAGACGGTGGATTCCGCTATCCTGTTATGAAGTGGCTATTCTGGGAAAGAGGGAATCCAGTGTGAGGCTGGGAGGCCAGACCAGAATGTACTATTCTGGTCCCTGTAGTACAGGAAGGATATGGGGGACAGACTTTCAGAAAATAGGACGACAGCTCAGTGGGCCTGGGGTTGGAGGGCTAGGCCTAAAGAGGCGAAATGTGCAGACAAGAGCAGGAGAGCCAAGGGGGAAGATATGCTCTATAAATACTTTCAAAGAACAATGCAAGACAATGGCAGATACATGATCCTAGATGCTGCAAAGAGAGAACAGTGGGCTGAGCCCTGGCAAGGCTTGGATTGCTGGATATAAGAAAGGCTGGGATACTCCATCACAGGGCATTTGTGTATCCCTCCCTTTAAAAAGGCTTGTCTTCCTGGATAACTGAGGGCCAAGTTGGCTAATGTTGCAATCATCTTTACATATAAAGAGTAGACAGTGGAGGATTTAATGACTGGATGGAGGCCCCTTCCCCACAGTGAGAACCCTCTCCCCTGCTTTCCTGCTGTGGTACTTGAGATTTTGCTCTTAGACATTAATTCCTTTGGATTAATCATTGCTTCTTTCATCACCACTCCAATTCCTCCACCCACACAAAGCCCCAGAAGGGGTAATACAGGTTGAGTATCCCTTATCCGAAATGCTTGGGAGCAGAAGTGCTTTTGATTTTTTAATTTTTTCAGATTTTGGAATACTTGCATTGTATTTATCAGTTGAGCATCCCTAACCCCAAAATCTGAAATTTGAAATGGTCCAGTGAGCATTTCCTTTGAATGTTGTGTTGGATTTTGGAGCATTTCAGATTTCAGGTTTTCAGATTAGGGACAGTCAACCTGTATATTAATTGTAGAACGCCTCTGACTAAATTTGGACTCGTTGTGTTTCTCCTTATTTCACAGATAAGTGAAGCACAGACAGGTTAAGATTGCTCAAAGTCACACATTTAGCACATGGTGAACCTGCACCTGGAATTCAAGTCCTTTTGAATTTTGGTCCATGGGAAAACAGACATGGGACAGCAAGAGCATTTTGTAAACCTGGTCAGGCAAAGATGCTGACAAGGGCTGGGGTATGGGGTGTGGGGGAAGGGAGAAGGTAGGGGAACAAAGGTCAACAGAGGCAGCTGGGGGCCAGCGTGATGGGGAGGAGGTCCTCACACATTCAGAGAGTTGTGCTGTCCTTCCCCCTAGTGCAGGGCTTCGTTTTGCATGCTTGCCCTCCTGAGCCTGGCTGTCCGTCTCAGTGGTTCAAAGGTTGGCCTGGAAAAGGCCACGAGTTAGGTTGGGCTCTCTGAGCACATCTACCTGTGTGTGTTCTGGTGTGAGCCCTCGTGTGCTGATGGGAACCCCTGTGTGCTAAACACACCCACAGAGACAGGACCAGAGTGGCCACAGTGGGACATCCCATATCTACCCCATCTCCGGAGCCTGTTGAAAGTTGTGGACACAAACTTGCCTGCCCTCTGGCTGGGCTCGGCCCTAGACCAGCTAGAGCCCTTAGCCTGTCAGCTCTGGTCCTCTCTGTCCCAAGGAAAGAAATGAAGGAAAAGGATAAAAAGTTTCTACTTTTGGCCATGTGGTCCTGGTGTCCTTGAAGGAGAAGTTCTCACCAAACGAGCACAGCCCAGGGAGGAGGAGATGGTTTCTCAGCACCCGCTTTTCTCTGACTTCTCTCCCAGGCTCCTGCCACACATTCTCTAGACTGATTGTTAAATTATTTTCAGAAATTGTAAGACAAGATCTTTTTCTTTCTAAATCGTATTTTGCTTTTCCAACACATGTAGCGTTATGAAGAGGAGTACAGGATTTGTGGGCAGATAGACCTGCATTGGAATCTTAGTTTGGCTGCCTTCTTTCTTTGCAATGTCGTAAAAATTTCTCTTTGAGCTTTAGTTTCCTCATCCGCACAAAGGGAATAATGGTGCTTACCCTGCAATGTTATTTGGGGATTGAGATAATAGATATAAAAGGCCTTATCCTCTAGCCTGCCACATATTAAGCTCTCAATAAGTTATAGCTTAGAAATAAAAATTATTATGAACAAATATATTGATTTATATTAAATATAGGCTTCTGGAGAAATGATGTAAAAGAAAACCCAATGTAAATTCTTACTAGCCTCTAACCTACTTTCTAGCAATTTCTATCAAAATGCAGAGTCGTCAAACTCTTCCAAGGCAAAACAACCCACACATTCATTATTTAAGCATTTCTAACAAAGGTGAGTACCAATTTTGGCTCACTTTATAATAGGAAATAGCTGGTTGCATATCTCAAAGTTCAAAAGGCTAAAAAATACCAGGTTTTTCTTTAGAAAAGTTTCTCTTTACTTAGTAACACGTTTCCCTTTGATTTTCACAGTAGGCTGTTCTGTGTGGGAATGTTGGAGAGGAAACCTCAACGTTGAGAAATTCAGGCTGTGGGTCTGGGCTGCCGATTGAGATTCGTATCACAGGAAGCAAACTGAAACAATAGCTTTATGATATTAGCTTCCACGCTGGGCTGAGGACAGAACACACTCTTATAGGAACATCGGTGGAAATGCCACTTGATTGTCTTAAATCCTCTTTCAAGATGAGCCCCACAAACCATGAGCGAATCAGGGTCAACTCTGCATTCTGAGGGCATTAACCCGCAGTGAATATACAAAATTTGCTTTTCATTGTAAAATTGAATTTTGGGCTTGCCCAAACTCATACATGGCGAAATCAAATTCATTTTCCATGGACCTGGAGATCAGCGTGAAGCAAGGTTTCTAAAGAGAAGTGTCAGCTGCATTATGGATTCATCATCATTTGCTTAGCGAAGACATCAGTTATAACAAGAGATTATATTTTCCTGATCTCTAGACTACTGAGGGAAGGATATTAAAATGTGAGACAAGGCCGGGCGCGGTGGCTCACGCCTGTAATCCCAGCACTTTGGGAGGCCGAGGTGGGCGGATCACGAGGTCAGGAGATCGAGACCACGGTGAAACCCCATCTCTACTAAAAAATACAAAAAATTAGCCGGGCGCAGTGGCGGGCGCCTGTAGTCCCAGCTACTCGGGAGGCTGAGGCAGGAGAATGGCGTGAACCCGGGAGGCGGAGCTTGCAGTGAGCCGAGATTGCACCACTGCACTCCAGCCTGGGCGACAGAGCGAGACTCCGTCTCAAAAAATAAAAATAAAAAATAAAAAAATAAAATGTGAGACAAGTGATTTTAAAGTTTTTAAGGCTTGATATGACCTTTCCATGCAGGAAAAGTGGGACAAAGAAAAAACTGTGGAGGCAGATACATGTTCTGGTACCCTCTCACACCCCACTTTCAGACTTCTTTTCCCAGGCTTTCACTCCTACCTCCACCCCTTTGTCCCACCCACTCCAAATCAAGGCCTTTTTCTGTCCTGTTTGGAAAGAACTCAGTAAGCTGATTCATGTGAGGATGTTAATGGGTGAGAGCAGCTAATATACAATCTCTTCTAGAGATACTGACTTTGTTCAGATCATTCCTTTAACTTAAACTAAAAAGTCTGGTCAGTCAACAGATGTTTGCTGAACCCATTCCTGTACTACATCTTATGAAGGGTAATACAGAGAGGCAAGATAGGATAGTAAGATATATGCAAAGAACAAAGGCATGAATCTCTCCTAGTGGACTTTCAGGACTCTCAGGGAGCCCAAGAAGATCAGGAAGGACAAGTGCCTTCTGTCAAAGGCATCAGAGGAGCCCAGGCGTGCTAATGGTGGCATTTAAAGGTATGGCTAAGGATCCAGTAAGCGATCCCAGAATGATTTGCCTGTGGCTTGACTGGCACTGCTCTTGCAGTCTGCACATCCGGGAGGGCGGGGATTGAGGGGCCAGGCTGTGGGTCAGGTGGAGGGGAGGAATCAGTTTAGGCAGAGCCTTAGAAGGAAGGCCCCTGTAGTGGTCACAAAGTGGTAACGGCCAAGCACATCTGAACCAGGAAGACCCCATCAGAATGGCTTTAAGAACAGTCAGAGCAGTCCTGGAACTTCTCGGAGTAGGAAACAAGAGGCAAAGTGACCTTGGTGGAATAAAATTGCAGCCAGCATTCTGACCAGCAGCACCGTGGGGCAGCCTGGTCTCTGAGACCACTCAGGAGGCTCTGCTCTGCCACTCTGCCTGCTCTCTCCCAATGCACAGCCCCTGCTGCCCAGGAAGTCCCACCCCACATGGGCGGTGCTGCCTGAAGGAAATGAGCGTTGCTCCGGAAAAAGTGCTCCAAAACCTCAGCTCGCGCATATCCTGGCTGTGGGGAGTCATCAAAGCCTGTTTACCGGGGCTATTTTTAGCATTAAAGAATCTTGTTATGCTCCCCAGGACGGGCATGCACTGTCTCAGCAGAGCACCTCTGGTTTTAATGACCCATCTCTCGTCTTTGGGGTCAGACCCTGAAGGGTCCTCGGAAGCAAGTAACTGAGATCTGGAGCCCAGGATGATTTACAGACCCAGTTGGTGGCTTATTGAGCACCTACTCTGGGCTCCTCACTTTGTTCTGACCAAGAGTTGATGCTGGATTGTTGCATCACCTTACAGCAGTTTATCTGTCTTCCCCACCAGTCTGTCAATTCCGAGGGAAGGAATTGCTCTTACACCTTTCAGTATCCCTGATTCTCCTTAAGACAGGACTGAGCACACAGTAAGTGACACTTCTGGACAGATTACCTTGTGCCTAGCATAAAGCAAACATGAACACAGTAGAAACTTAATAATGGTGTAGGGAATGAGTGCATTTTTCCATGTCCGTAACACTGAGTAGGATATTAATGGTACATCAGGGAAGACACGATGTTCATAGGGGAAGGGGCAGAAGGGTCTTCAGCAGATTTGTGACATGAGCCTCCACGGTGAGGGGCTACCTCCTGGCTCCACAGTTTTCACTCTCAGCTCCAAGCTGGGAGTGACCTGGCCAGGTTCCTTCAGAAGCTCCCAGGAGAATAAGCAGGTGCCGTGAGGGCAACTAGTTCCACAGAGGGAAGAGACCCTGTCCCAGCCCTGCCGTCACAGGGTCCCTGGGGCCAACCTGCTGGCTTCCTGGTCCTCCAGCCATTGTGACCTCAGTCCCAAGACATTCTGTTACCCTTCATGGCCCTAGATTGCCCCTCTCCCTCCCGGAGGCCAGCTGACCCGATGCTGCTGTAGCCAATTTCGCCACCTCCTGGAAGCAAATGCACTGGGCATGGGCGGAAACCAGTTTGGCTGTGTTGGAACTGTTAAAAACAGGAAATTTTAAGCAGGACTATTTCCTCTGGGACTAGTTAACCCAAATAGGGTTGTCTTGGGATTACTTCAGATTTTGAAGTCAGCGTTACCACTGAGATCAAAGAAATTGAAGAGAAAATATCTTCTCGGTTGGCTAGAAACCACAGGGTTGGCCTCTGTGTATCTATAGAAGGTGGTCACCTATCTGGTGTGATTGAAGTGGCGCTGAAAACCTCTCCTCACTCATCTCCAAAATAAGTCACCACCTGCCAGCACAGGGTAATTAAGGTCACTCGTAGGATCTTTGAGTTGAGGCCATAGCTCTCAGCATGTGGTCCTATGAGTAGCAGGGTCAGCATCACCTGGGAACTTTTTAGAAAAACAGATTCTCAGTTCTACTGAACCAGGAACCCAGCGGGGGCCCATCCAGGGCCAGCTTCATGGGCGTGCAGCACAGGCAGTCTTAGAGGGCGCCACACTTAGAAGGTTCTCAGGCTTGGTTTAATTTTTCCAATGAGAGGTCTCACATTTTTATTTTGCACTGGGCCGCGCAAATTATGTAGCAGTCCTGGTCTCAGAAATTTTTCTTTTAGCCTGGCCTATAGATGATTCTGATGCATACTCAAATTTGAAAGCACTGAGTTAAGTCATTTTCTCCCCTAAAGCCCCTGTTCAAATGAAGATTTTAGCTGGGAAAGCTAACATTCACAGTGGCATCGCCCACACCTGGGACATTGCATCATCGCTTCAGCGGGCTGATGAGCTGGCAGAGAACAGGTGTATCAGCAGAAACCCCAAGCAGGGATCAGGTGTGTGTATATGTATGGTGTAAGGTCATTCCCATGACCTGTGGTTCTCCCCTCTCCAGGCTAGCCGCCTGAACCAGGGTGTGCAGAGGAAAGAATTTCCCTTGTTTCACCATTTTAGCAGAACAGAGGGAAAGCGACCGGGGCATTACTCTGTACAACCCAACTCTTGGCTCTGAAGGCTTGCCCATCCCTGGACAGGACCCACTGTGATCCTCTGCGAAAGGCATCTGTGACTCTGGCGTGTTCTCTGATCCTGTGTCCTGAAAGATAGCTGGTCCCCTTTGCCTTCACTGAAGCCTCTTGGTAGGAAGATCTTGTAATGTGGATTTGTTCTTCTTGAGGAATAACAGCAGGTAACCCAAAGCTTAAATTTAGAGGCTCGAGGAAAAAGATAAAAGAGAAACCCAGTTCCCTTGCAGAAAGGCCCTTGAACGACATTTCACAGCATTGATGTGTCCCTGGCCAAGTGGCCCATAAATTGAGTTGCATTCTACATTCCTTAGAATAGTCTCCATTTGAAAGACTCCTTTTAGTTCAGTGAATATTAATGTTTGCAAATGACATATTACTCTCATCCCCTTGTTCTGTAAATCAAGTGAGGCATATTTTGATTGATGTTTGCACTGGATAAATACAAATTTTCATAAGTAAATGTCTTTGGAGTTAAATAATGAACTAGGAGAAGAGGGCTGAAATAAAGTCTGTGGTTTGTGTATAACAACCAAAGGCCTGGGGCCTAAGAGGTTTTTTTTGGTCTGGGGCAAGAGCCGAGTCTATATTTTTCAGATAGCAGAGGTATACTAGATAGGGCACGATACTCAAAGTGTGGGTGGTTCGGGGTGGAGGTTTTCCTAGGCTGCACCCAGCAACCACCTGTACAGCCTGCTGAGAATGCAGTTGCCTGCTCATTCTGTTTTGCACCTCTGGGCTTCACTCTCTCCAAACCATTCTGTATGCCATTGCCAGACTAATCTCCCCAAAGCAGTGCTTTGAGATGCACTCCTCTGATCACATTTGCTTGACATGTGAGGCCCCTCCAGGACACTGGGCCTGCCTCACCAGCCCAATCTCTGAGACTGGGAAATGGATTCTCTTCTTCAGCCAGATGGGCCTCTCTTCTGTCCTAGGACTGAAGCTTGCTCCAGGTGTTTTCCAGTGTTCACACAATCCCATCTGGTTCAGAAGGCCCTTCTTTCATTCCACAGAGTGAAATCTGTTTTTTCTAAGACTCTTCAAATCTTCTTTGGAACAGTTAGTTGTCTGTGATCACCCCAAAGTGACCCCCTCGTCCTCTGACCCCTTAGAGCTCTTCCCATCTACACTTTTCCTTGGGAGCCCAGCTATGATACCCTTGAACTTTTATTTAGCTTTGCATCTCTGAGTGCTACATATTCCTCACCTGGGATCTGAGCAATTTGAGGGTGGTGCATGTCTTGGAGCAGAAAGAAGAAAGAATTTACTGTTGTTATAGTTTTAGGCACTTTACATACTTATCCTTACAATTCAGAGATGGAAATTGTTATTCCCATTTAGCTGATGAGGAAAGTGATATCCAAAGAGGTTGTTACTTATCCAGAGTCATAGCCTAATAGGAGGCTGATCTAGGAATAGAACCTGTGTTTAACTCCAAAGCCTATGAATGGTTGAGTGTGGCTTCTGGATTCAGCTGTCAAAGCTTGCTAGCTTTGCAATCTTTATACCTTTGGACAAATGGCTTAACCTCTCTACACTTCATCTGTAAAATGAGATTAAGAATAGTATCTACCTCGTAGGTCACTGTGAAGATTACATAGCATGCTTAGTGCGGTACCTTTCATGTAGTAATTGCAGTATATATTAGCAGCTAAAATTTGTTCCTACTACTACGACTACCATTATATTCAGGCATACTTTGATTGATGTTTGCACTGGATAAATACAAATTTTCATAAGTAAATGTCTTTGGAGATAAATAATGAACTAGGAGAAGAGGGCTGAAATAAAGTCTATGGTCTGTGTATAACAACCAAAGGCCTGGGGCCTAAAAGGTTTTTTTGGTCTGGGAGAAGAGCTGAGTCTGTAGGCTGTACAGGTGGTTGCTGGGGGCAGCCTGGGAAAACTTCCACCCCGAACCACTCACACAGCAGCTCCTACTGCTCTCATTACTAGTGCCAGAAGTACTGTTGTCACAACAAGCACACTGTCCTCACAGCTCCCGTCAGGGTGTCCTCTGTGCAGTGGTGCCTGCTGCCAGGCGGAGGCAGACATTCAGATGGTCGGCAGTATGCGTTTCCAGAAAAGTCCACCCAATGCCTTTGCACCATCCCTGGCAAATGCCTATCTGTGCCAGTCACATCTGTTTTCACTCCACATTCATGCAAGCTGTCCCACCCCCCTCTCTTTCCAGTTTGCTCTGAAAACGAATCGGAAGCCGAAGCTGACCAGCAGATGGACAACTTGTACCTGAAAGCCTTGGAGGGTTTCATTGCCGTGGTGACCCAAGATGGCGACATGATCTTTCTGTCAGAAAACATCAGCAAGTTCATGGGACTTACACAGGTGACACCCTCCTCTATCTCTTTCAAAAGAAGAAATGTTTCCATTTGGGGGTAGAAATGAGTGGAAGGTGCTAGCCACAATCCCACTTGACCTCTCCCTGCAAATGCCCACGGTGACCCTCGCTGACCTCAGGCCACACGCCTCAGGCCACACTCCCACCCCCAAGCATTGGGTTTCACTTTGCTCATGTCCATCCTGGTAGACAGCTCTCTACTGACTCATTAACAGACCAAGTCTCTGTCATCATCAGTAGTCCCCGATTACATCCTTCTGTCTGTGGACCTGACACTGGACTGGGATTATGAGAAAACCCAATTCAGTCTCCTCCCTGCCTCCAAATCTGGAAGGTGGCTCAGCTTACTCTTGGAGTCTTTTACTTCACTGTTAGGAATAATGATGCCTAACCTTGTTTTTGAAACAGGTGGAGCTAACAGGACATAGTATCTTTGACTTCACTCATCCCTGTGACCATGAGGAGATTCGTGAGAACCTGAGTCTCAAAAATGGTATCCTTCATTGTGTTTACTTCCTTCTTGCCCCCACTGGGTGGGAATCTGCCTCTCCTTTGTCTACGAGTATAAGAGAGATAGCTCATGGCCCTTGTGATGCAGGAAAAATGGATGTCCTTAAAAAATTTAAGTATGTAGCCTGTGAGATGAGATTGGGGCATTGAGAGGATCCAGTACTCAGAAATATCTCCTGCTGGCCCTGCATGGTGCCTGGTGTCCCACTACTAGGGGACACCTTTGGGTTAGGACACTGTCTCTAGGAGGTTTCATCACCCAAGAGTCAAGCATCTCTGCCAAATGACACCACCCAAACCAATGAGGAACTAGTCTGTGCCAAAGTGCTCATAGTAACTACTGTAGTTATCTATTGCTGTGTAACAAACCACCTATAACATAGGGCTTTGATGATTATCTCCCAGGGTTCTGTGGGTTCAGTGGGTGGGTTTTGTACTCCATGTGATGTCAGCTGGGCTGCAGTCATCTGGGGGCCAGACTAGGCTGGGGTGATCAGGATAGCTCACACACGTCTGGGACCTTGTGGCAGGTGGCTGGAACCCTGGACTCAGTTGGCATGCTGGGACAACAGGACTGCTCTCTCACTCTATGGAGACTCAGAGACTCTCCCTCTCCATATGGTGTCTCTAGGGTAGCCAGACATCTTATGTGGCAGTTTAGGGCTCCCAGAAGCACTAAAGTGGAAGCTGCCAGGCCTTCTGAAGGCTTTGTCCCCAGATTGGCAGAGCATCACTTCTGCCCCATCTTGTTGGTTAGAGCATGTTACAGGCCAGCCCTGGCTCACTGTGGGAGGAAACTACACGAAGCCGTGAGTATCAAAAGGCATGGCTTGTTGGAGCTACTTTTGGAAATGAGCTACCACAGGAAATGGTACCCTGATGAGACGTAGGTCAAGTAGGTTTTGATGGAGAAGAGGTTTAAAAAGATCTAGCATTCAGGACCTTACCCATCGGGATACCCAGCAGGTGCCAGTAGATGAGAGGACCCACACAAGCAGAAAGCACGTTGCAATGTCAGTGGAGCTTCCTGTCTTATAACTGTGGCCATTCAACAAAGGCATGAATAGGGACATTGTTAAGAGGACTGAAGCTTTGGTCAGAATTGGGGCTTAATGACTGTCAAGGTCCCTTCCAAACCTGAGATTCTGTCACTGGTCTGGGGAGATTCTGTGCATGTCTAGATGTCCTCTTTAACAACCTCACCTGTCACTGCCATGGGGCTTGTGCTTGTCCAGCCTGAATAACAGAGGCAGTGAGGCTAAGCCTACAAGGTTTGGCTCTTATTACCACACATGCTGCAAAAACAGACACTTCGTTGGCTCACCTCCACCCTATTACAGACTGAGCCTGCAGTCCACATTTGGGCCTGCAAAGTACAGAATTACAACCACCTCCTCTTCTACCACTGCCACAGCTCCCTCACCCAGCTCCTCTGCTCTCTCATCTGCAGGCCTTAGACCACCTGGGTCCTAGGGTACACTGGCAGAGAGCACCCTGTAGGCTGCTTAGTGTCTTGTCTGGTTCTGTGGGGAAAGGGCTACCAGACTTTCTAAAGCTCTCTAAAAAGAGGATTCATGTTCTGAATGGGTAGGTGCTTGAAGCCTGAGAAAGCCTGAGAAAACCAAAGACTGATTTCTTCTGTACTCCAGAAACCCTTTGGCCTTCGGGTTCTTAGTGTCAGTTCAGCCACCGACCATAGTCTGAGTTTGAGTCTGTGACCAGAAGCAAGTACCCTACTTCTCTGTTCCTCAGAGTCTTTCTTTTCAAATTGATGGTATTGGACTAGGCAAAGGCGACAACCTTTCAGTTCTCAAGTGCCATGATTCACAGCCAAGTGACCTCTAATTATCTGAGTAGAACTTTAGATCTGTTGATCTGCATATTGAGGACTTGGGATCAGTCAAACTCAATGAGTCAGCAAATCTTCACTGAAGGTGCCAGCCTGTGGGTGGACTCATGATCTAGACCTAAAGGGTTAGTGTGAGTTCCTAGAGGAAAAGAAAGCCATGAGGCAGATTGTGGAAGGCTTTGAAGGCCAGGTGGAGGGCCTTGAACTTTATTCCATAGACAATGGGGAGCTATTGAAGGTTTCTGTGCAGGGGTGGAGTGATCTGTGTGGAGCAGTGTTTAGAAAGAATGATCAAGGCCAGGCACGGTGGCTCACGCCTATAATCCCAGGACTATCGGAGGCCGAGGTGGGTGGATCACGAGATCAAGAGATCGAGACCATCCTGGCCAACATGGTGAAACCCCGTCTCTACCAAAAATACAAAAATTAGCTGGGCGTGGTGGCGCGTGCCTGTAGTCCCAGCTACTTGGGAGGCTGAGGCAGGAGAATCACTTGGACCCAGGAGGCAGAGGTTGCAGTGAGCCGAGATCACGCCACTGCACTCCAGCCTGGTGACAGAGCGAGATTCTGTCTCAAAAAAAAAAAAAAAAGATCAAATGTCAGCATGGGGAGAATCCAGAGGTTAGCAAGTTAAGAGGCCTCAATAATACCCCAGCAACAGCCACAGATGAATCCCTCCAGCCCCCTTATACCCAACAACTGGTCTGGTCCTGGTGGTGGGGCCAGATCCCAAGATACAGGTATATCTCATTGTATGCTAACCCCACCTCTGAAAATTAAAATGGTAAGAATCATAATTTGGTATGGGAGAAATGGTTTTATAATCGTGATGAAGGAATGTTCTCTCTTTTTTAAAAAAATTCACTATTCAGTCTGTTACTGAGTGGAGTCCCCTAAGGATGTTGAAGTTTTGTTCAAGGGTGCCACAGTTCCTCTGACACATAACTCTTCAGGAATATGTCAGTCAAGGTCCTCTGGAAGTTTAAGTGCAGGGGCTGGTGACTGTTCCTGGATAAAGGAGTGTGACTATTCGAAACAAGGCTCTAGATTGTTCTATGATGCTGGGTAGGGGGCAGGATTATATCTTTGAAAGTAGGTACCAGAGATGGTGGTGTAGGCAGGATTTAGACACAGACAAGTGGGATTCAGCTGGCACTCTTCATTACTTTGTTTTACAAAAAGTGGAAAATATTTCTGAATCGGTAGGCTGTTTGGCAACTATAAGGAAGGAAGCTATATTGCTGGTCTTGGTGATTTAATTTTTGCTGAGAGAGAGGATATGATCCAGGTTGAGTTAATCCATAAAGTGGACTTGCTCACCAAGTCCACTGTATGGAGATTCGTACCAGAGGTCTCTCTAGAGCCTTGATACATATGTCACTTCAGGGACAAAGCTAATGGCATGGTATCCTGAACACAGCTATTGCAGTTTGCAAATGGGGTACAGGAGGGGTTAAATTCCTTCTGAGAGACAGGTTATAAAGGAAAGACGGGAGTGTCTGAGAGACATTTCTAACCTGTGAGGAAGGCTTACACCCTTGGAGTAACTGTGGCCTCACTCAGACTGTCCCTTGGAATTTCTGCGAGAAGACCTGGGCCTGCCCCAGGAAAGGGTGGCTGAGTTAGTGGCTGAGTTAGTGGCTGATAGGCAGTCGTTGTGTCGCTGCTCTGAAGGCACCACTGACCATGTTCCAGATGCAATGGGAAATTAAATGATGGAGCAGCTCCTACCTTGTGGGAGTTTATGCTCCAGTTGAGGAGATAAGCTTGAGAGTGGGAACCATTAGTTCATAGGCCATGATGGAGCTCAGTGTTGATGGCAGACCACAGGTGCTAAGAGAGCAGATATTTGGAAAGTATAAACAATAGGCTGCCCAGAAAAACTGCAGCTGGGCCCCTCTCATGAATATCCATATAAAACTGACTTCAGCTGGTTCTTCCCATCCTTCCACATCCAGGCTCTGGTTTTGGGAAAAAAAGCAAAGACATGTCCACAGAGCGGGACTTCTTCATGAGGATGAAGTGCACGGTCACCAACAGAGGCCGTACTGTCAACCTCAAGTCAGCCACCTGGAAGGTAGGGCAACATCAGGCCTGGGTTGGAGTCCCAGGTGTAGGGTAACGGCGGTGCAGGGGATGCCTAAGGCCCTACCCCCACCCCCAGCACTCTCGGCTCCATGTCTGACCCTTCCACGCCTGTCTCAGGTCTTGCACTGCACGGGCCAGGTGAAAGTCTACAACAACTGCCCTCCTCACAATAGTCTGTGTGGCTACAAGGAGCCCCTGCTGTCCTGCCTCATCATCATGTGTGAACCAATCCAGCACCCATCCCACATGGACATCCCCCTGGATAGCAAGACCTTCCTGAGCCGCCACAGCATGGACATGAAGTTCACCTACTGTGATGACAGGTAGGGGGCCATGGGTGTGTATGCTGTGGGCACAGATGGGTCTTAACCTGTGTGTGTGGGGAGTTGTGCCTGTATTAAAGGTGTGGAACTGAACATAGACGTGGTATTGCCGGGTGCATGTTCGTGGACCTGTGCCACTGTTTCATTGCATCAGTGCCCCTCAGAGGTTCCCGGTACTGTATTTGGTGGTCTGCCATTGACAGAGCCTCAGGGTCCACCTGCAGAGCTTTCCTGGTGTGCAACTCTTCTCATCATTGTGGCGTGAACATATTTCTCCATACGTGTATCAGGCTCCTGAGGAAATTCTCAAGGCAGTCTTCTGCCCCAGGAGAAAGAGTCTAGAGACTTCCATCTGTACTCCTGCTTCAGAGGCCAGTAAGGAGCATCAGCTTCTGCCCTGGAGACTGACCCTCTTCTATTACTGACTGAGCCTTTCCCTCCGCCTTGTTCCTTCCTGCATGCAACTCCATTCTGGCCAGTGTCCAGCCATTTTGAAGAAGATGAAGGTAGCTGAGCCAGATGCTAACCCCCCAGTGCCAGGCCCAGTGTCTCTTAGGAGACACAGTAGTGATTAAGAGCATGGGCTTCAGGACTAGATGGCTTAGGTTCAAATTTAGTAATAAATGTTCAGTGTTAGCTCTTATTATCACCTTTATTAGAGTTGTTGAAAGAGTGCCTAAGACTGCTTATGCATGTCATGCCATCTCGGGTTCTTAGCTCATTTAGAAGATTGAAGCAGGTGGGGAAGAGGCTGGGGTTGTCATAGGAGGGAGTATTTAGATACCCTACAGCTCCTAACTCCCCCACCAGCCCTGCCTCTGGGACTGTGGAGCCTGATGATGGGAGGTAGGAGGAGGAAGATGGGGAGAACAGATGCCCGGAGCAATGGCCGGCCCCAGGGAGGGAAGGAAATGCAGAAGACTGGGCCTAGGGTAGGCCTGGCTTGAGTAAGCGCCACTGCGGCTTGCTGAGCAGCACACCCCGGATGCACCCTTCCTGGCAGAGATCTCCCTGCCTGACCTCAGCTTTCTGCAGCATCTAGAGCCGCCATGTGTCCCAGGGTGACAGTTCCTGTGGCAGCTCTTTGCCACCCCAAACTCTTTGCCACTCTTCTCTCATCTTCTAGGGTTTCTCCTCAGGAAACCCTGAGATCTCAGTTTCCCCTTCTCCAAAACAGAGATAACACTTTCTAACCTGTTTCATGGGGTCACTGTAAAATGAGATAATGGCTGTGCAAGCACTTTGAGAAGTCCAGACACCACAACACATGTGAGGCTTCTTGTTATTGCTTATATCTTACTTCCTGTCCTTGGCCTCCTCCAAAGCAAAATCTTCCACTAAACTCAAGGAGCTGAAACCACTTCTGAAGGCAGTTAGTGGCTGGGGGGCAGGAAGAGGAAGAATCTGACCCCCAGATTAGCAAGAATCTGCCTTGTCTTCCTCAGCCAGCAGGAAACCATGGAACCCCAGGAAAAAAAGCTCCTGCTCAGCCTCCCCCAGGCCTACCCACTTTTCTCTTATCAGCTGGACATCCCAAGGGCATCTGGTTTCTTCATAGGAGGGACCCTCCTCTCCAGGATGGGGTTTCTCTCCTCTGATTCCAGACTGGCCTGGTGTTGGTTGGTCACCCCTTCTTAGAGTTGGCCACCACTTGTGGCACAATTTCAGAACTTTTGTAAAAGTATCCCTGAGTCATTCCTGTCCTTCAGTTCTGACCACAGTAGGGCCAGGATTCACAGCCTTTGGAGGTAGTGGGTAGTTATATAAGTAGAAAGAAATGCTCTAACCTCATAGGGAGAAAATGTCATGCATGAAGCCTTCCGTCCTGGAACTTCGACATAGTCACCATTTATTGTAATTGTTAGTGGTGGTGGTAGTGGTGGTAGTGGTGGTAGTGGTGGTAGTGGTGGTGGTGGTGGTGGTGGTGGTGGTGGTGGTGGTGGTGGTGGTGATGATAATGGTGGTTCAAGAAGAAGATTGCCCTTTTAGTGACAGGCACTGCAGGAATCCATGTTATAGGTAAGGTTATTTATCAGATGCAGTCTTTGTATTCAAGTGAACATTCTGGGCAAAAGACACAGCTTTGTGTACCTCAGTAGTCTTGTGAGATAACATGGACAATCCCAGTGCATAGCCCCTGTGTCACTGGCTTTGAGGTGAAGTGGCTCAAGCCGACCTAGCCATATAGCCTGGGAGCATATATAGTGCTGGGGATGATGAAAGTCAGATACGTGCTTCACCCTGGTGAGTGAAGCACATCCGTAACATAACTCCATAAGCACTGGGAAAACCCTACTGTCCTAGAAAATAACTTGGCATCCCTAGATAATAGAAAAGAGATTTTTTTTTAAGCTTAAGATTTTGATCCTTGTTACAGTGAGAAGAAATCCTCTGGAAGGGGTAATTCAGCATTATCCTTTATTCATTATCTTGGTTTAAATGAGTTTCAGGTAATTTTCTGAAGGTACTAACCTTTGGACAAAAGAAGACGGGGAGAAACACAAGGAATTGGATGTCTAAATGTGGCTGGAGAGGAAATGTACATAGAAAGGGGAAAGATGCTGTGCTGACTTCTTAGTTTGGCTCAGGGCTGGTAGGCAGAGTAGCTTCTGGCTTAAAGGAAGTATCAAGCCTCGTGATTTAGGGCTTTGTGACTCATAATGTAGAGGGTGATATTGCTTATAAGTTCTGCGAGACACACTGCATTTTCAGCAAAATCTTGCCTTTCAAGAAACCTAATTACATGGCCCCAAGTCTGAATTCAGTGGTGCTGGAGAGCTGCATGTAGAAGCATTTAAAGACATAGAATGCTGTGTCACACTGAAGTTGTGTTTAACCGATTAGCAGATTAGTTAACAAGGGCACAGACATGGCTTAGACAGTTGATGAAGTGACTATTTTAAGTCCTTAATCCCTAAGTGTTATATCTTAATTGCTTTGATGAGGCCTGGGATATTTTTGGTTTTGGTAGCTTGTTTTGTTTTCACTCTTTGTGGTGGGATGGGGAGAAGCATATGCACATGCACACATATATACACTCTCCACCTCAATTCCCCTTTAGAGACAAATCCTGCAAAAACCAATGCCTGTCCATGATACCTAATGGGGTGAGGGGTTCTACATTTTAATCAGAAATTCACTAGGTTTAATGACATCTGAGACACACAAGGTGCTGTGATTCCCACAAAGGGGATTGTTTTCCTACAAGAAAAGTTAGAATCTGAAGAAAATGTATGGCAGTTAGAATCCACAAAATCAATTTTGAAGCAGTTTGGTACTTGTCTTAGATATACTGAGACCACAGACACAATCAAGCAAAAAAACAAAAAGGGTCATGGAGAAAAAGATGAAAACCGACAGGAAAGAAGGGAGAGAAAAGACACCTCTAATTTTACATTGAACTCTCAGGTCAAATCAGTTGAATCTGAAACAACCTATTCTGAAACATCTGAAATAGAATAAAGGAATACAGATGGTTCAAAGTGCATTTGTCCTCCTGTTAATGAGGGATCAGAGTACCATATTAAGTCCTGCATTAGTTATTTTTAAAATAGTAAATACTTTTAAAAGTAAATTTCATAACAATTCATGTCGGTCACATTTATGTACCTATGGTCAACTGCTCTAGACAAGGGGAGCAAGTTGAGTAGCAGGGTAAAAGAAAAATATCCTGATTATTAATGGAATTAATGATCTCTTCTTCATTTGTGACTCAAACATAGGCAATATACTCTGTTTCCCGAAATACTGAGCAACCAGTTACGAACTGTCATTTACTGTGCATCTGCTATGTAACTGTGTGCCAGAGACCATTACATCAAAGTAAAAGAGATGACTCCTGATCTTCAGGAGTTGAGAGTTTGAGACATAAGCCATTTAATGAAACCATAGTGAATAGTACAAAATACAACATTCCATTTACCCAAAAGGAAGACAAAAGTTGTTCCCAAGTAGTTTAACTTTAAAATAGGGTGGTTCTTAAATTCATGTGGAGGTGCCATCTAGTGGTGAAAGAGGTAACTGTGAAGGAAGCCAAGCAGTCAGGGAGATAGAGGCCAAGCCTTTCTAATTATCATATAATCCTACTGCGATTTTGTCAGTTGTAGGAGTCTTCCTGTATCTTAGAAATAAATTATAAAACCAAATTATGTGGATAGGACCAGTATCACCAGGGGAAGAGGTTTCAAAATTACAGTAAAAATTTCAAATCAACCAAGAGGGTCATACAATTTTTACAGGTAAAGAACTTTAGGGCAACCCTGTTTTGTCATTGGATTTAGGGAACATAGGACATATTAATATCAGGAGTTACAGTTTAATAAAGATGCCTACATTCCAAGTTCTGTGGATAAATTTATGGTGAATTGTTTTTCTACAAAGAAGTTGAGAATAAGTAAAAATGGTGAAAGTGAGGGAAAGGTTGAGGATCCTAAAGATAATGTCAGTAAGGAGAACTATAAAGAGCCATAAGTGGTAAAACACACACACAACCTTCCTATGTATACACTTACCCCTACAGGTACCCTGTAACACTCCACAGACAGGATAGCAATGGATTTCCCGTTAATTACAGAGCTGGTTGTATAGATTTCATATAACCATGTAGTATTTGAGGAAAACACAAGGCTTAAGTACTGTTTAAAGCAAACAAAATCTAGATGAAAATATATTAAAACCAACCGAAGGCACTGAAATCTGAGTTAGTGAACAGCATAGATATTAGTAAGGAAACGCAGTGTCAAAGCTTATAAGCACATATAGAAACCAAAATGAGATAAATCACGGGGTGCTGAGGAGAGGCGATGGGCAGAGTGTGGAAGGAAAGCAAGCCGACTTGAAGTATTTATTAGCAGATACATTCTTTGGAAAACAAATAGGTGGTTACAAAGTACTTAAAACTTTCATCCTCTTAAACAGTTTAAATACTCTCTCACCATCTTGCTTACATGATTAATTTACCTAGCAAATCCTTTACTCGTGTAGGGAACAGGGGTAAAAACTGCAGCCAGATCTTGCGTGACTCCAGGTGGTGGCATCTGAAGTCAGGCACCGTGGCGCTGCACCGCATGTGGACGGGTGCTGGCGATTACACGCGAGGAAGAAGAGCGAGCCTTCTCAGGCCTGTGGGTGGATTTCTTTCTGCCACTTGAGGTGGCAGCACTCACGCTGTAGCCAAGAGAGTAATTTTTTTGCGAGCACTCTGCTGTAGGTGGTGTATTTTGAATAGAGCTTCTAAACAGTTTTGAGAGTAAAGAGCAATGAATCATTCATTTTACATTTTGAAGGCACATCTCACTCTGAAGTCCAGTGCTCACAGAGCTGACCCACATATTTACTTGGGGTAACACCAACTTCAGAATTTAACAACCCCCTTTAAAGCTGTATTTTCTATTTCCTTTCATCCTTCCTCTGCCTCCTTGTGGCTGACTATCTATCTGCATCTCTCTCCTCACTGCATCCTTGGTCTGCTGTTTTTTGACTTTATTATTAAAAAGTATCCTCTGTTCTTATGTTTGAAATCTGGTGAATTAAGTCCTTGTACATTTCTCTCTTCTCTTAGAACAGCCCTACTGAGTTGACCTTTAAATTTACGGGTGACCTCAAACTGATTTTCTTTTTCCCAGTGAGTCAGGGGTCCTTAATTAGAAAGAAAGAAAAAAAAAATAGTTCCCTGGCCCCTGATGGAGAGAGCAGATGAACTTGTGTTATCACAGCCCAGCTCGGAAGGCTTGTCTGGAGCCTGGGGGAAATGAGCGGGGAAGGCCCTTGTGTGCCGTAGGAGCGACCTTATAAACAAGCTCGGTTCATTAACCTCCCCACTGGCGTCTACGTGCCTGCACATGGGGGCGAATGACCATGAGCTTTAAGTTGGGGTTTCCTGGCTTTGTGAAGTTTGACAACTCAAATGTTCTTCAATTGTGTTTGGGATGTGGTGTATTTCCCAGTTTTTATAGTAGTCTGTTTAAAGGAATGAAGAAAGACATTAAATATTTATTTTAGTTGACAAGATAAATGAAAGCTGCTACTGGGAAGATATCTGGCAGTTCTGAAATCTAGGTTTGTTTTTCCACTTCCAAAACATGCCCATTGTATGCCTTTGAATGGATGATACATTAATTAGATAAACATTTTATTATGAGGCAGATTATAATAAACATCTACTCTGAACATTTTAATTTAAAGATTCTAATCTCGAAAGGAAATTTAATTCCTTCAGAGAGTAGAAAGACATCTTTCCTAGAATGCCAGTAGACTCATTTTGGAGGGTCTCTAGAAAATTCTAGACCTGCCCAGGAACAGAAGCAGTTTATCTGGCAAGTCAGTGAGCCTGTAGATGGCCAGACCATTGTTAGCTGGGCTCACTCATGCAGTTCTAGTTCCCAGGCTAAGCTTGAAAGTCATCCGACCCAGCAGCGAAGCCAGTTGATCGTAGGACCAGCACTGTTCTGTCTCCTTGTCCCCCCTAGTCTCCACCTTTGCCAAGGTGTACTTGGGCGCCAGCCCCAGGGTCAGGTTGCCAGATAATGTATCCATTGCTAATGAGTTCAGAGACCTCTCTGCTCAGGGCCAAGCGACGGGACAGATCCTTCTGCTCTGAGACTGGCTGGCTGGCACAAATGAGCTGCTAGGATCTCACTGGAGAAATCTCCACTGGGCTGAATCAGCTGAGACCTAAGCCTCTCAGCCCTGTTGAGCTGCTCCTTGTTTGACAAAGGCTTTAACCCCCAAATTCTCACCCAAGCAGAGAACTTGCCTCTTCTCTGCCCACTTCAAAACCAGATGACTTACAGAATGAAGAAAGGATGGATAGACTATCATGACAGGTTCTGTGTGTGTGTGTGTGTGTGTGTGTGTGTGCGCGCGTGTGCATGTGTGCACACGCACATTGAGACAGTTAATCATATTATTCTAGAAAAAAAAGTAGATCCTTAGTGCCCAGGTTCCTTAGCAGTGCTGGGATAAACAGGTGTCTGTTTGTACCGTAGGTTCAAAGAGAAAATCAATCTACTGGTCAGCTGTTGAGGTTTTTACTAAGCACCCGTTATAGAGGAAGCAAAAGGAGAAAGTGGTCCCTGAGTTCAGGGGTTGACAGCCTAGGATGTGAGGAGACAAATGCATAATTTTCTGTAATATTGTGCATACTCCTTAGGACTTCATGAGAGACATTGTGCTGGAGGAATGGGAGAGGGCTCTGTGGAGAAGATGAGGCTTTAGCTGGTCCTGGAGGTGTCAGGGCTTGGAGAAGAGGGGAGAAGAGAAGGCATAAAGCTTCTGCAGCAAGAATGAGTTTTCCAGGCATGGGGAACTGAGGGGAGAGGGGTCTTCCATGACAGAGGGTACATAACATTTTACAGATGAGTTGAAAATCAAATTGCTCAAAAGATGGAGAGTAGGTTCTGGGGGGACTTGGAAGTTAGGCAGCATTTACTGTTGGTGTGGTTGGCAAAAGTGAAAGCTGTAGATACTTAAATAAGAGTATGGCAGGTTGCAAGTAGTATTTTAGGGCAATTTGGTCTGACAGACGTATGCAAGTTGACCTGTTTGGGGGGTGGGTTTAGAGCAGAGACAGGAAATGAGGAGCCACTGCTTCTGCTTTCTGCTTCTGCTTTCCTCTCCGTGTTATTGATCCCCTGCAAGGATAAATTATAGGACTGTATCCAGGAGTCATGCCTTCTGAAGTAGAGTTGTAATAACGAGATTGTGGCATCACTTCTAACTTGTGATAGGCCAAGTAAACAAGACAGTGAAGCCATTATTTAAAGTTTGTGAGAGAACCAAGATTTTGAGAGATAATATGGAGGTATTATATAGCCTAGGATAGGACATGATGTTGGGTAAAGCAGCCAACCTGGTGGTTCTTAGGCAGGGCTTTGTTTATTTTAGTGATGCCAGCACAGAACAAAGGGTCCTAAGAATGTTAAGTGATTCTTCATGGTTCTCCACATTTGCCCTTTCCTCTGCCCACTTCCCATCAAAACCAGATACCTTACAGAATGAAGAAAGGGACACTGAAATGACAGCCAGTGGTGTCATCTCAGAGCTGCCTATTAGAGTATAATAAGGCACATTTCTATGACTATGATTTAATATTTCTTCCTCTCAGCACCTCCTTGCCTCCCTCGTTTCCTTGAAATGTGAGGGACAAGTAGAAAGTGTCCGAGGGCACCTGAGGTCACAGGCAGGACCTGCAGAAAAGTGAAGGTTTAAGCACAGACGGGGTTCTGCCTGCCTGGACTCCCTGTCACATGCTGGTTGACACAGAGACAAAGGTGGCTCTACCTGGGGCCACATAATTTTCTTGTTTCATTTATACTGCCTTCTACTAGAATGAGCTTGACGTAGCAACTGGAGGCCCCAGTTTTCATTCTTGCTCTGTCCCTGGACACCTGTGTAGGCATCGAGCAAATTGTCTGCCCTTCCTGGATGTCTACTCCCTCATCTGCAAAAACTTGGGGTGAGCCCCTTCCAGTGGTTCTTGGAGAACAGACATATGTGTGTACCGGGGTGGTGGGGAGAGGGAGTCCTCAGAACTGGTGCTTTTCTCTCCTCCCAAACATGGCTTCAGGAAGGGCAGGAACAACAGGGGTTTGGTTAAACCTGCAATTGTAGATTGAGCACAGTGTTCTTTTGCTTGGATACATGGTACAACAAGAAAGTCTGGATTGTGTTCATCTGCATGTGTGTGTTTGATTTGCCTTCTGGGGTTAGCTCCTGCCCACATGCTGTGCTAAGTTAATATGGTCTTTCTTCCTTACATGCTGCCTTTTTAAAAACTCAGAATCACAGAACTGATTGGTTACCACCCTGAGGAGCTGCTTGGCCGCTCAGCCTATGAATTCTACCATGCGCTAGACTCCGAGAACATGACCAAGAGTCACCAGAACTGTGAGTTCCAGGAGTGCCCCTTGTGGCTTCCTTGTGTCTGTGGTATCTGGCCTTGAGTGGGGTGTGACTGGTGAGACAGAAGACCAGGTCACTTCCTCCACAGAGCTGCTGTCTTGTGTGGCAGACAAGACTCATGCCCTCAAGATGGTTAGAAAACCAAGGCTGCCACCAGCCTATAGACTCCTTCGTGCAAATCAGAAAAAGGACACTTCCTCCAGGGAGACACACCCGTGCCAAGGTACACAGCTGAGACAGTGGAGGGTGGGTTGAGTCTCAGTCCCCCATACCACCTCCACGGAATGCCTGTGTGCAGTCAGTGGTTTGCACACCCTGTGGAACAGCACTGTAGAGAGTAAAATAATTCAACATATCATCAACTTGGGTGCATGCTGTAGATTCAAGTACATACATTCACAGAAGAGGAGGGCAGGGGGAGTTGAGGAAAGGACACTTGAGTTGGACCTTGAAGGATCGGGGAGGCTTAGGCTGAACAGAGGGGAAAGTATTCTGGGTCCAACTTAACACATATGTTGAGGTAGGCCACAGTTCTCAGAGAGCTTGCTTGCTGGATCAAGGGAGCTTTAGAAAAGGCTGTCCAGGCAACCCAGGGATGGCGTATGGAAACTCTGCTTTGCAGGTTGAAAGAAGCCTGAGTTATGTAAGGACTCTGGAAGAGGGCTGCCACACAGAACTTTCTGCAGTGGAAATGTTCTTGAAATGTGGCTAGAGAAACCGAGGAACTGAACTTTATACAATGTAGTTTTAATTAATTTAAATGTAAATATCCACACTTGGCTTGTAGCTCCCATATTGGACAGAGAAGTTCTAGAGTGTATCCTTGGCCATGTTCCCAATTCAGGCTTCCTATAGGCAGGTGATCCAGGACCATTCCCTTGAACCCATGCGACTCATCACTGTGCAAGGGCTCTGGGCCTGTAACCCTGTGCTTGGCCCGCTGGGGGTGATATAAATTGGTAGAAATGATTCCTGCCCTAAGTGATCTTATTTCTGAGGAAAAAAGAGGACTGTGGGCTCCTTGGGAACAAGGGGCTCATATCTTTAACCTCAGTATCTAGCATAGCGTCTGGTACAGAACAGGCACTAAATGCACTATATAAACCCATGGGCAAGACTATATTTGGAAAAGAATGCTTCAAAACAAGTGCCCACAGTGGTGCAGACAGTGGTGCTGAGAGGATTATGGGAGGAATAAAAACGGGTAAAGTAAGTCTGAGAAGATTCCCAATGGCCCTGCTGGCAATGGAGAAAATGGAAGGGCAGCCATTTGTTCGTGGTTCCTAAATCCACCCATCTACCCCAAGGCTAAGACAGCCAAGTTCAGTGCAGCCAGCAGAGTCACAACCCCGCAAGCTGTATGTGAACATGGTTAACCGACTCTTAAGGAGTGAGATCTTTTCTTTTATTGGTTCCTCTGCCTCTTCCTCATGGCTTTTGGGTTTGATTTGACAGTACAACAGGGCCCATTATGATATCTCAGAGAAGTTTCTCACTGTGCTCTCTGGCAAAACACACATGCACGCACACACACACACACACACACACACACACACAAACAACCTAGATTCAGCCCCACTCAGGAACCCAGAGATGGGGTAGGAGTGGAGGTACTCTTTTAAGCCTGTGAATGTGACCCCACCTTAGCCTGCCCAAGCTTTGAAATTGTAACATCTGGTTCCAGCCTTCCCTTTGGGATTCCTTCATGCTTCCTGGTCCCTGAGGGGTTCCTGTTTTCAAAGGCAGGTGACAGAATCATCCAGGCACTGGGACTTAGTGGCCCAGGCTCTGTCCTAGCCGACCCACTGATTCCCTAGGGCCTGGATTTCTGGACCTTCCTGACTTTAGATGTAAAACTGGGGAAAAGTCTAGCCTTCCTTCCAAGCTAAGGGTGAAGCCAAAGCAAGAGACAAATGTAAAAATTTCTGGGAATTCTTGGAGGACAGTATTGTCTTTTATCTTGTAGGATGGGAAAGCAGAAGAAGCTACTGTCAAAGGAAAGAAAAATTGTGACTTCTGACTAGGCATATAGAAAGGATTTTCCCTCTTGTTCCTCTTAGAACATCTTCAATCCATAAAAAGGGCTAGGATAAAAATGGTTTATGTTTTCTGCTAACTCTAGGGAAAATAAGGTGCTTTTTACTGAATCCATGTATTTACTTATTAGGCACACTGAAAGGTAACTCACAGCCCAAATAGAAATCACAGGCTCTCTCTCCCCTTGATGGAGCCAAGTAAAGCTGCCCTGAGCTCAGAAACCCATAGCTAGCAAAGGGACAAGCCCACATCCAGCAAAGGGAAATCTGCATGGGTTGGAAATTGGATTAATGACAGTTATGACACGAGCTCGCCCCTTGCCCCTGACCCCTGTCTCTCATTTGTCCTTGAGGTTTTGCAAATAAAGTTTCACTACAGACTGACACACATGCTCTAGACTAACTGGAGGCTCAGGTTTGAGACAGGTCCAGATTCACACACTGGGGTCCCCCATTTACACACATGTATGTCTTAGCCTGTAAAGGTTTACCGTTGAAATGCCTGGAGAAGCTCAACTAGATTTAGATCATTGAAAGCTGTAATTTCCAAATGGATTAATAATTTATACACTGTTACTCTGGGGGTGAGGTTAGGGGTCAGTTTCCCTTTGTTATATGAGGATATTATGTGCTTTTAGGCTTTTTATGGCCTTTAATCTTATTTTCCTATCTATTAAGTAGCAGGCCCTTCACCAAGGCTGGCATTAATGACCAGATGATTAGAAAGCTGGCGTTAATTATATTCTACTGACAGAGCAGGCCCTTGCCTGCAATTGTTAGAAATGCAGTTAAAACCTTTGCTTGCTGCACTGTTTGATCAAAAAGAGTAAGAGCCCTGAATTTGGTTTGCATTAAGGACCATCTAAATAAGTTAAATACAGGCACTTGAAATTGTGCAAGAATCATTTTACTGCAGCAGAGGAGCCTCAGTGGCACAGATAAAGGGAGAGCAGAGAGGATAAAAGTTATTTCCTTGGTTGAGTCCATGATGGTTTAGGACAGTGGCAACAGCAAGTTTGGTCTTCCCAGTGATTTGTGGACCCAGGTAATAAAGAGACCATTGTATTAGGAGCCACAAGACTTGTTGTGTAGCTCAGACTCTGTCACTATTGTCTTGTAAGCTGTGAAGCAAATCATAACCCTCTGGCCTTAGTTTCCTCATGTTAAAAGAAAATACTTATCCTCCCTGTGGCACAGGATTTTGTTTAAAAGATTAGACAAGATGATACAACCATTTTGGAAATAATTTGGCAGCTTCTTATAAACATAAACTTTACAGGTAAGCCAGCAATTGCACTCCTAGCTGCACCCACGAGAAATGAAAATATGTCCATACAAAGATTTACACACAAATGTTTATAGCAGCTTTATTCATAATAACCAAAAACTGAAAACAACTCAAACATCCATCAACAGGCAGATGGATAAACAAATTATGGTATGTCCATGCAACGGAATACAACTCACTGATGAAAAGGAATAAACCACAAATGCCTGCAACGCCATGATGAATCTCAAAACATGCTGAGTGTAGAGAAGCCAGACACAAGAGTAGACACTCATATACAATTCCACTTACATGGAAATCTAGAAAAGACAATTCGAATATATAGTGGCAAAAAGCAGAAGAGTGGTTGCCTGGAACCAGGGTGAGAATGAAGATTAACTGCCCAGAGGCATTAAAAAATGGGGTGGTGGGGGCAGTGATGGAAAAGTGCTATGCCTTCACTGTACCTTTGTCAAAACTTGTTGAACTGTATACTTCAAATGGGTGTGTGTTTTATTGAAGGTAAATTTGACCCCAATAACATTTATTTTTAAAAATTAAGAGCAAACAGAAAAAGCTTAGACTAGGAATCTTTAATTTGAACTATAATTCTGTCTACTGTTTCCACTGAGGTGGTCTTTCAGCAAATCACTCAGTAGTTTTAAGCCTCAGTTTCTTCAGCTGTAAAGTGGGAATAACAACAGGCACCCCATGGTGTTGCCTATGAAATGCAGTGATGATGACCTAATCCTTAGTGAGCGCCCTATGTGCCAGGCACTGTGCTAAATGCTTTGCAGAAACGAATTCATCTTATCAGATAGTTCTGAACACTGCAAAGCACTATACAAATGTAAGTTACAGGAATTCTTGCACTTTGCAGGTGCTTGTTAAATTTTGAAGAAGAAAGCAAAACATAAGTGTAAAGGATTACCAAACTGCACTAGTATGAAGAGAGCCATGTTCCTCAGCTGTACAGGGCTGATGAATGGGGAGGAGGCCTGCGAGCCTACCAGGAGAACCGGGGAGACTCTCTGTCTACCGAGAGCCTGGATATCCTCCCAAGTGGCCCCTCATGAGACTATCTACCAACGTGTAACAGACTGTCTGTGACAGGCCATGGGCATAATATGTATTAGTATCTCTAAGAAAGAGGTGGCTTTTCCTATACAGAATTTGTTGGTGACAGTTGGTCAACACTTACGTACCTGATAAGCCATGTGGGTACAGTCGATCCTCAGTACAAATGGCAGTGGTATGCTGGGTAGCTAATGATGACAGTTATTACCGTTACTACTATTATTAGTAGTATCCTGTTTTGCAGAGGAGGAAACCAAAGCCAAGAAGGATTGTTCCTTTCCCCAAATCCCAAGCTAGCAAGATTTCCCGATCCTCCCTCCATGCCCTTTCCTCACGTCTCTGTGATTTGGGAGCTTCTGAGCTGGAGTTCTGTAAATTCCCAAGAAATGGGCAGTTCAGAAAAATACCAAAAATTCTAACATTATTAGACTTTAAAGAGATTTATTGATTCCTTTTGAATGGCAGCAGATGGAACATTCTGGACTGGGGAAGGACAGTTTGTGATGTGAAACCCTTCCCCAAGGTAGACAACAAAAGCGTTTTTTAAATGAACACTTAGTAGAACAATCTAGAAGAGGAAAAACCTCATAAGTAGGAAGCCTAGCTGGGCAGTTGGGAGAAGGAGTATAAGTGATTTATTACAGCTTATGAAGAGACTGTGTGTGGGCTGCCAGGGTCCCAGCTCTTTCTCAACCCCAACTGAGAAAGGGTGGGGTGGTTTGCCTCTGCCTTTGCTGTGGGTCACAAACCTTCAATGGCCCAAAAGGTGGCAAGCCTGACAGATGACCTGGAAAAATCAAGGATATCAATGTTTTAAATGCTTTTATTCATAAGCAGGGTATTGGTGGTGGGTCTGCAAAACAAAACAAAAAAAAAACAAACTGCCCTGAGGTCAGGCTTTCTCCAAGCTGCTTAGAAGTCCCCCCACCTGGAGTGCTTGACAGGGGATGGCGCTCCTTACCCAGGGCGAAGGGGCTTCTTCTCATTGAACCCCATGAAGAAAGTAAGGCAGGTTCTGGTCTTGGTTCTGCTTATAGCTGAGCTGGTCTGTGAGCCTGACTTGTCCAGGGATTGGTGATGGGCCATTGCAAAGCTGCATAGTGAGTGGGTCCCTCCCTCAGTAGACAGCCTTGGGCAAGTCATTTCATCTCTTCTCACCTCTTTTTCCTATATTTAAAATGAAGAGTTGGCTGAGGTGATCCCTAAGCTCCCTCCCAGGTCACTCTCCCTGGTCCTCACTGTCCTGGCGCCCTGTTCTGTCTGTTCCCCTGCAGATTAGACTGCCCTCCCATGCGATCTGCTGAGCCTGTGGTGCACACCCCTGCCCCACCTCCCTAAGCTCAGCTCTGTTTCTCCTCCCCTAGTGTGCACCAAGGGTCAGGTAGTAAGTGGCCAGTACCGGATGCTCGCAAAGCATGGGGGCTACGTGTGGCTGGAGACCCAGGGGACGGTCATCTACAACCCTCGCAACCTGCAGCCCCAGTGCATCATGTGTGTCAACTACGTCCTGAGGTAAGCATGTGAGGGCTGGCGGGCCCTGGTGCAGGGTATGTGGGGGTGCCCAAGCTTCCCAGACTGAGGATGACAGGGCTAGGAGATGCCAGGCCTCTCAGCGCCCTGGGCACCACCTCAGGGAGGTCTTGCAGGGCTAACCCTAGTGACTGAGAGGACTTCCTGTGGATGTCTTGGAACAGTGGGATACTGGGTTGGGATTTTTTTTTCCTGCCCTTTCCCTGTCATCTGTCATTTATGCCATGCATCTGACCCAGGTGGGGAGGCAGATAGCACACAATAGACAATATTTTCTGAATGGGGAAAAAGGAAAGAGAATTGCTCATGCTTTTGGGAAAAAAAAAGATGTCATGCCTTCACTCTACAGTACCTGGAAAGAAAGCTAGACGAAGTCATTTCTAGTTGTTTCTAGAAACAGAGAAAAACAAAAGCATTCAGGCCTCATATATACCACCCCACTCAAGTGCAATAATATTTAATAAAACAGGATCTGAAACAGACATACATTCAGAGGATACCTCTGTTGTCACTACCTCCATGGCTCACACACTTCTATTGTATGGTTCTTTATAAGACGCCAATGCCTGGAGTCCTACCCATTTTTTGTCGGAGAGCTTAGCTGTGAGGGTTTCCATGCATCTAGGGGAGCAGAATTTTTCTAGAAAATGTGGAAAGTCTGAATGGCTCTTTCCCCGCCGTTAGTGAGATTGAGAAGAATGACGTGGTGTTCTCCATGGACCAGACTGAATCCCTGTTCAAGCCCCACCTGATGGCCATGAACAGCATCTTTGATAGCAGTGGCAAGGGGGCTGTGTCTGAGAAGAGTAACTTCCTATTCACCAAGCTAAAGGAGGAGCCCGAGGAGCTGGCCCAGCTGGCTCCCACCCCAGGAGACGCCATCATCTCTCTGGATTTCGGTGGGTGCTTCTTAGCTAAGCCAGGCCCCTGGAACCCTGTTGGGGCTGGGAAGAGTTCTTACTATAACAGGCCTCCCTGGCTACAGCTTTTTCTTAACCAGAGCTACCCCAGCCCCCCAAGTCTTGTTAATCACCTGTTAGAGGCCAGGCTCTGCTGAGCACAAAAGAACACCACACGCTCCTGCCCTGATAAGACCGTCCCATATCCGACCTCACCAAGTGCTGTACGAGGAGGGGTTAAGAGAGGACACCCCCCTGAGGAGTCGATTCTCCACCACGGGTGGTGAGAGTCTGAGATGAGAGGGAGGGGAGAGGTGAGGGATCTGCTCCGAGGCCACTTGGACACTGTCAAAGAGAAGGGGCAGATTCCTACCAGGGTCTGGAAGGACAGATGGCTTGTTCAGGCAGAGGGCCAAGTTGGAGTAATGTTGGGAAGGATAATTCCAAAAACACAGAGAACATATTGAGGCCTGGGATTAAGCCCTCAAACCCACGACTTCATTAAAGTGTCTGCCTGTCCCTGGGGATGTAAGTCACTGGGGACCCCGGCAGGGTTTTCAGCCCTCGGCTGCTCCAATCCTGGAAACACCCTTGAAGCCCCATGCTCCCCAGTTCGCAACCCGCTGCCACCCTCTCCTGGCCTTGCTGTGGCTGCCGGAAGAGTGGTGCTCACCCTGGACTGTGTCAGCCCCTTTTAGATGTGTTCTACAGCGGCCACGTGAGGATTGCAGCTACAGAGAATCTGAAACGCAGCGGGCCCTTGGCCAGTAGGTCTCGCAGCTTGTTTTGTGGCAGTACTGAGGCAAATAGCTCTATAGCCCAATTCTCCTCTCCCTCTCATACCTTCCTTGTCTACCCTTCCGGATCTGTTCCTCAGGGAAGAGTGGCTCCTAATATATTTAGTCTCTGAAAATTAAATGTCCCAGGAGACTGTTCCATTTAAAGGGAGTCTGAGTCTCTACGTTGACTCATAGCCAGAGTCAAAGACCCATGTGTTCCAGCTGAGCCCCAGGGTGTTGGGGGGGCCTAGCCCCAGGCATGCCTTCCAGACCCTCTTAGGGCCTTCTCTGCCTTGGGGTGAGCCCGATGGTTGTGGGTGTTCACCTCCCAGGCCCTTGTCTCCACAGGGAATCAGAACTTCGAGGAGTCCTCAGCCTATGGCAAGGCCATCCTGCCCCCAAGCCAGCCATGGGCCACAGAGTTGAGGAGCCACAGCACCCAGAGCGAGGCTGGGAGCCTGCCTGCCTTCACCGTGCCCCAGGCAGCTGCCCCAGGCAGCACCACCCCCAGTGCCACCAGCAGCAGCAGCAGCTGCTCCACGGTGAGCAGCCCTCTTATGGCGAAGACACAGAGAGGGCTCCGTATGTATGACTGCTGCCAGATGGCTGAAGGGACATTTGGGACAGGTACTGTCCTTCTCCTTCTCAGGTTATCACAGAGCCCCCTAGGGTGGCCATGACACTTACCTACCAGGTATCAGAGCTATTTTCTTCCTTTTAGTGTTCATCCCCCAACCCCATTGAAATAAGCTCCTTGAAGGGCTTTGAGCCCCCAGCTCAGTCCCCATACAGGGCAGTAACATCCCGTATGTGGCATAGAGCTGCACAGTTTGCACAGCCCTGCTGGCCACAGCCTGTATCCTGCTTGGTCCTCAAGACAGGACAACCTGTGAAGCGATAGTAGCCTCATTTTATGATGAGGAGACTGGAATTTAGAGAGGTTGATGAATTGGCCTAATTCATACAGCTTGTTAATTAGCGGCCCCTCTACAAATAGTTGTGTGGTGGAATGGAATTGAACCTTTGGGTCCAGGAATGTATTTCTTCTTCCATGCTGGACTTCTGGGGAGACCAGTGCCATATCTTTGACTCTGTCCCCCTCCTTCCTGGCCCCTAGCCCAATAGCCCTGAAGACTATTACACATCTTTGGATAACGACCTGAAGATTGAAGTGATTGAGAAGCTCTTCGCTATGGACACAGAGGCCAAGGACCAATGCAGTACCCAGGTAGGTGGCTGTGGAGATCAGGCTAGGGTGTGTGCCTGCTGTCTGGTGGACAGCAAAGGCTCACATCCATTCTTGTAGCCTCATCCCTTTGTTGTAAAGAGCAGTGGAGACACTTGGCCAAGGCCCAGGTCCCCTAAAGAGGTAGGGGTACAGGGTAATGGAGCCTGTGGTCACCCCCTCCTCCCACTGTCAAATCCAGCTCTTCCAGCATATGTGTCTCCTACTTAGATAACTTTCTTAGCACACATGAAAACCGAAATGATACCACTGCACCTTTCTTTAAACAGGCCCTACATTTAACAAGCATAGCCAGATGTATAAAACATGTATAAACATAAGGGCCAATTAATCCCTTTATAAACACATTCATCTTGTGAGTTTTAAAAAATAATCATTTTTATGTGAAATGCACTTTAAAATAACATCTGTTTGACAATTTTTCATTTACATAAAACTTTTCAGGAACACATTTATTACATAAGGCCAATGTTCTTGCAAAAACTATGTAAACAAGGATAAGGTAGAGGGAGGGGTACGTGTTTTAGAAAACCCCAGGGAAAACCATTAATCCCCCATTTGTCTTAGTCTTGAGTTCAACCAGATTTCTGCCTTGCCACTTAGTTTGTTTCTTGATCCTACTTGGCACAAATCCCAGCTACTCTGCAAAATATTCCCTATTTTAGCTTTTCTATCACCCTCCCAACTCCTGTAGTATATATCATGTGGCACTTAATCACAGCTATCTGCTTCTGCTCCTTAAAGATTGCTTAGTATTGCAGTCATTAGTCAGCTGACACCCACTGAGGGTGTCAGTCTCTGAAGTTAGAAACTGTTTTCCGCATCTGCTTGTATTCCCTGTAGCGTCCGTCATGATACTGCCACCCTAAGGGATGATCTGAGTATCTGCTGATTGGAACCAAAGTCTCTGTCCCTGGGGTCTGGCTGTTAGGCTGTTACTCTGCGAGAGTCCACAGATGGACCTGGGCACTTACTGCTTGCTTAGGCCCGTGCCAGCTTACAGGAGGGAGAAGAGGACAAAAAAAAGCCACAGTGTGCACCACAGGCCTAAGCATTGTAGGACAAGGACAACCACCACAGGCTGGAGTAGGCAGGGCTGACTCTGTGGAAGAGGGGCTGCCTCGGCTTCAAGAGAGAAGGCGGGCTCCGGACAGGTGGGATGGGGAGAGGAGAACATTTCTCAATGTGCAGGGTGAAGAGGGGATAAACATGGGGGAAGGCTGGTACATGATACAAGGTCGTGTACATGACACAGCCAAGTCTGAGGTTTTCCTGATAGGCCCTCGGGAGCCACTGGAGGTGTTTGAGCAGCACTGTGAAACAGTGCTTGAGATGAATGGCTCTGCAGGAGCTGAGTTGGAATAGTGTTTGTGAGGTCGTACCAACCCCCTTGCCTCTTTGCCGGTGCTGTCTCCCCTCAGACGGATTTCAATGAGCTGGACTTGGAGACACTGGCACCCTATATCCCCATGGACGGGGAAGACTTCCAGCTAAGCCCCATCTGCCCCGAGGAGCGGCTCTTGGCGGAGAACCCACAGTCCACCCCCCAGCACTGCTTCAGTGCCATGACAAACATCTTCCAGCCACTGGCCCCTGTAGCCCCGCACAGTGCCTTCCTCCTGGACAAGTTTCAGCAGCAGCTGGAGAGCAAGAAGACAGAGCCCGAGCACCGGCCCATGTCCTCCATCTTCTTTGATGCCGGAAGCAAAGCATCCCTGCCACCGTGCTGTGGCCAGGCCAGCACCCCTCTCTCTTCCATGGGGGGTAGATCCAATACCCAGTGGCCCCCAGATCCACCATTACATTTTGGGCCCACAAAGTGGGCCGTCGGGGATCAGCGCACAGAGTTCTTGGGAGCAGCGCCGTTGGGGCCCCCTGTCTCCCCACCCCATGTCTCCACCTTCAAGACAAGGTAAGTGGCAGATACTCAGCTGTACCAGCAGGGCCGAACAGAGAGGCACCCACTAGTAAGATAGCTGGACCCCCAGGGAGGCCCCTGCCCCTCTCCCCAGCCATCTGATACCCCATTTAGCACTTCTCTGAGCTCAGACTTTGGGGAATCACCTCAAGCCATGTGAGGCCTAGTGTAGGATGGGTTTTTATCTGGGCTGCCACTGAGGGCAGGCAACGAAGTGGCTTGTTGAGAGCCCTGTACCTCAGTATCTCCCTTCGGACCACCACCAGTGTGCCTTTCGTATCTCGGTTCATCATCTGAGCCACACAGAAAATTGAGTGATGATTTTCCCTGGTTGAAAAAAGCAAAAAAGATACCCATGCCTCCCCCTTGCCTTTTGACTGCCCCCGGGTCCTCGCCACTGCAGCCTCTCCCAGCTGTGCCCAGGCTCCAGAAATGCCTTCCCATCTCCCCAGCATGCTCATTTCACCAGCCGAGAGCTCACTGGGCTAAGCCGCAGTGGTTGGTACATGACCTGCCACTCCCAGGGGCCGCTGGTACTTGCCCTTTATAGAGCAGCCAAACTAGTTTTCAGTGGGAGCAAAAGGCAGAGGAGAGACAGGGGCAGAAGAAACCCTCCTAAGGACTAACATTGCCCAGCCAGGCAGCCATCCCCCAGACCAGGAGGCTTGAGCCCTTCAGCATCTTATAGCTGAGGAAGGAGGCAGAGCTCGGCCTGCAGGTGCACAGCCTGCCTCTGAGACTCTGCCTTTTGGGTCTTTGAGTCATCACAGGCATCAGCATTGGGACCGGAAGGGCCCCTAAGATGAGAAGGCACTGAGTGGCATGTGGCTCCAGACTCCCTCATAGCCTGCTCTCTCGGGCTTGGCAGGTCCGCAAAGGGTTTTGGGGCTCGAGGCCCAGACGTGCCGAGTCCGGCCATGGTAGCCCTCTCCAACAAGCTCAAGCTGAAGCGACAGCTGGAGTATGAAGAGCAAGCCTTCCAGGACCTGAGCGGGGTGAGTTATCCCGACTGGCCACAGGGGCCTCTCCATAGCCCTTAGGGAACCCAGGGCTGCTGAGAGGGGTGGGGATGTGGCCCTTCCAAGCCAGCAAGTGCCAGCCCTGTTCCAGGCCCACCCAACCCACCCAGTCTGGGGACCTGGTTCTCTGGCCGTTTCCCCTTTCCATCTGCCCTTCTTACTCCCAGGGGGACCCACCTGGTGGCAGCACCTCACATTTGATGTGGAAACGGATGAAGAACCTCAGGGGTGGGAGCTGCCCTTTGATGCCGGACAAGCCACTGAGCGCAAATGTCCCCAATGGTGAGCAGCGGCCACAGGCCTGGGCCTCCTGGGGGTTCTGGTGGAAGGACTGGGGCTCGGGAGCCCATCCTGGTTCTTCCATTCACCACAGGCCGTACCTGCCTCTCTGAGCCTTGTTAGAATGGGGCGATGTCCTCTGTCTCTCCTGCAGTCCCACACACCCAACCCAACTTTTCTATTTCCACTCTGACTTAGATGACGCCATCAGAGGGTCCTGAAGGTTGGCTGTAGTTCTGGTGACTCTGAGCACCTTTTATAAAGGAAAGGGATGCTAGGGCTTCCTGGCCTCTCCCCTCCCTCAGGCCAATGCTACCGTCACTCTCTGACTTTGATCTTTCAGATAAGTTCACCCAAAACCCCATGAGGGGCCTGGGCCATCCCCTGAGACATCTGCCGCTGCCACAGCCTCCATCTGCCATCAGTCCCGGGGAGAACAGCAAGAGCAGGTTCCCCCCACAGTGCTACGGCACCCAGTACCAGGACTACAGCCTGTCGTCAGCCCACAAGGTGTCAGGTGGGTGTGCCCAGGATCTGTCACCCCCCCATCCCAGGATTCGATGCCAGGGGAAGCCCACGTCTACTTTTTTTCCAGCGTCTGCACAGTGCCAGGCACAGGGAGGTGCTCGACTTGAAGTCACCTATACAGGGCTCAGGTCTCCTTGGATTTAGGGAACCTCCTCACAAGTTCCTTGTGACATCAGTGATCAGGCCCCCCAGTGGGTGGGTCTGAGACACAGCTAAAAAACTCAAAACAAACTCAGGCTGGAATACTGAAGGAAAGAATCCAGACCACTACTGACTGCCCAAAAAGGACTGAACACTGAACACTGGGTTGGCCACCCCCAGAACACTGTACCAATGTTGACAGGAGCACTTTCAGAAGAGCAGGCGGCCACAGTGGTGAGGGCCTGTTGAAGAAGAGAAAGTTCAGAGAGAGAGAGTTGGGAAGGGGTCTGGGCAGAGGCAGGGGTCTCCTGTCTATGCAAGGATGAGCTTGCTGCGTGGAGAAGAGAGTGCTCCTTCCCTGGGGCTTTAGAGAGAACCCTCCCATGATCAGGTGCCATCCAGGGCTCTTTGAACCCTGAGAATCCCGGAGCCTTGCCCCTTCCTCAGTTCTTCATGTGGATGTGTTTTGGGGTGTCACTCTGAGTTCAGGCAGGTGCTGAGAACATGCCAAAACTTGCTGCAGGGAGAACAGCCTGGAAAGCTCTGGTAGGCCCACCCCACTGGACTTGGTTCAACTGCAGGCACCGATGCCTGCCTTCAACCCTGGGCCACCTTCATCTTGACAGTATCTTGTGAAACATATATGTCTTCATGAGGTTTGTTTGGCCTGAAAATAATTCGTGGTTTATGGAAAAACATACCAGGCCCCTGTTCTAAAAGGCAATTTCCTCAGCAACAGAGTTTGGGGAAGGTTATAGTTCTGTGCTTCAGAGTCCAGGCTATAGAACCACCAGACAGCCCTGGCTTAAATTCTGGCTCTGCTGTTGAGTTCAGTGGCTGGTATATATTTATGTGCAGTAAGAGGTAGCCAGCACTATTCTTCCTGTTATGTGAAGCCCACGAATTACCTTGAATATTGAAATCAAGGGAAAATCATATTCTTTTCAAAAGAGTTGAATCATATCAAACTCTTTTCTGACCATGAATAAGAGAAGTTAGCAAGGGATGGTGAGCAGGTATCCATTGATACTGTCCACAGGAGCAGTCAAGCTGGGGAGGCAGGCATGGACCCCAGCAAGGATCTGAGCTAGGAGGTGCAGGAGGCAATGGCCACTGGAACGAGGCTCTGCAGATAAGGGAAGGTGGGTGGGCATCTCCCATCGGAGGGGCAGAATGCAGGGCTTCCAAGCTCTCTGCTGCCACCTAAGCCTTTCCTCCTTGGGATGGGGCCTGTGTGTGTGCTGCGAGTGTCCCCTCTGCCACTCCCTGGTCTGCCTCCTCGGCAAGAGAATAGCACAGAGGCAAGAAAGGACTGCTGAGGGTGGTGACCAGAAACTGGATTTTCAGACTCTTGAATCTTGAGGCAGTCTGTGTTTGCGTCTGTAGGTATGTGTGTGTTCTGCATGTTCTGTGTATGTTAGCATCGGTGCCAGGTGGTTCAGAACTCCCTCTCAGCCTTTCCTCCCTGCTGCCAGGAGGCATGGGGTCAGCAACCCCAGGCTCTTCCTGAAGCTTCCACCTACCTGTGCTGCAGCCTGCACCTCACGCTTTCCTCTTTCTTGGGTCTCAGCACCCCACCTGAGGCAATGGTTCTGGAGGCAGACACGTTCCCCGAGCATGCAGCAGGCTGTGGGACAGACACCACTGAAGGAGCAGAGTGAAATTAGGGCTGCTCTATTGGTATCCCCCAGTCACAAAGAAGTAGACACTTTTCCAAATGTTCGATTTAGGCCTTTAAGTTATGGTACCAACCCTTCTTTCAGGCATGGCAAGCCGGCTGCTCGGGCCCTCATTTGAGTCCTACCTGCTGCCCGAACTGACCAGATATGACTGTGAGGTGAACGTGCCCGTGCTGGGAAGCTCTACGCTCCTGCAAGGAGGGGACCTCCTCAGAGCCCTGGACCAGGCCACCTGAGCCAGGCCTTCCACCTGGGCAGCACCTCTGCCGACGCCGTCCCACCAGCTTCACTCTCTCCGTCTGTTTTTGCAACTAGGTATTTCTAATGCCAGCACACTATTTACAAGATGGACTTACCTGGCAGACTTGCCCAGGTCACCAAGCAGTGGCCTTTTTCTGAGATGCTCACTTTATTATCCCTATTTTTAAAGTACACAGTTGTTTTACCTGTTCTGAAATGTTCTTAAATTTTGTAGGATTTTTTTCCTCCCCACCTTCAATGACTTCTAATTTATATTATCCATAGGTTTCTCTCCCTCCTTCTCCTTCTCACACACAACTGTCCATACTAACAAGTTTGGTGCATGTCTGTTCTTCTGTAGGGAGAAGCTTTAGCTTCATTTTACTAAAAAGATTCCTCGTTATTGTTGTTGCCAAAGAGAAACAAAAATGATTTTGCTTTCCAAGCTTGGTTTGTGGCCTCTCCCTCGCAGAGCCCTTCTCCTTTCTTTTTTAAAACTAATCACCATATTGTAAATTTCAGGTTTTTTTTGGTTTAAGCTGACTCTTTGCTCTAATTTTGGAAAAAAAGAAATGTGAAGGGTCAACTCCAACGTATGTGGTTATCTGTGAAAGTTGCACAGCGTGGCTTTTCCTAAACTGGTGTTTTTCCCCCGCATTCGGTGGATTTTTTATTATTATTCAAAAACATAACTGAGTTTTTTTAAAAGAAAATTTATATCTGGGTTAAGTGTTTATCATATATATGGGTACTTTGTAATATCTAAAAACTTAGAAACGGAAATGGAATCCTGCTCACAAAATCACTTTAAGATCTTTTTGAAGCTGTTAATTTTTCTTAGTGTTGTGGACACTGCAGACTTGTCCAGTGCTCCCATGGCCTGTACGGACACTGTGGAAGGCCTCCCTCTGTCGGCTTTTTGCCATCTGTGATATGCCATAGGTGTGACAATCCGAGCAGTGGAGTCATTCAGCGGGAGCACTGCACGCTATCCCCTCACATTCTCTATGTACTATGTATGTATGTATTATTATTATTGCTGCCAAGAGGGTCTGATGGCACGTTGTGGGGTCGGTGGGTGGGGCGGGGAAGTGCTCTAACTTTTCTTCAGGTTTTGTTGCTAGCCCTTCAAGTGCACTGAGGTATGTGACTCGGATGGTCTTTCACACGGCACATTTGGACATTTCCAGAACTACCATGAGATGGTTTAGATGGGAATTCATGCAAATGAGGGGTCAGAAATGGTATAGTGACCCCGTCCATGTCCTCCAAGCTCACGACCTTGGAGCCCCGTGGAGGTGGACTGAGGAGGAGGCTGCACAGCGGGAGAGCAGCTGGTCCAGACCAGCCCTGCAGCCCCCCTCAGCCGGCAGCCAGATGGCCCCGCAAGGCCTCCAGGGATGGCCCCTAGCCACAGACCCTGGCTGAGGTCTCTGGGTCGGTCAGTGACATGTAGGTAGGAAGCACTGAAAATAGTGTTCCCAGAGCACTTTGCAACTCACTGGGTAAGAGGGACGACACCTCTGGTTTTTCAATACCAATTACATGGAACTTTTCTGTAATGGGTACAATGAAGAAGTTTCTAAAAACACACACAAAGCACATTGGGCCAACTATTTAGTAAGCCCGGATAGACTTATTGCCAACAACAAAAAGTAGCTTTCAAAAGAAATTTAAGTTCTATGAGAAATTCCTTAGTCATGGTGTTGCGTAAATCATATTTTAGCTCACGGCATTACCCCACACAGGGTGGCAGAACTTGAAGGGTTACTGACATGTAAATGCTGGTATTTGATTTCCTGTGTGTGTTGCCCTGGCATTAAGGGCATTTTACCCTTGCAGTTTTACTAAAACACTGAAAAATATTCCAAGCTTCATATTAACCCTACCTGTCAACGTAACGATTTCATGAACGTTATTATATTGTCGAATTCCTACTGACAACATTATAACTGTATGGGAGCTTAACTTTATAAGGAAATGTATTTTGACACTGGTATCTTATTAAAGTATTCTGATCCTACCACTGCTGGTGGCTCTTATTTCCTGTGGGTTTATCATGGGCTATGCCAATGTAAAGTGAAGTAGTAAGTCGTTCATATAAATTGAACATTAGCACAGACCTTTCTGAGACTACTGAAGTGAGCTGATAAGACTGGTGAAGGAAAGACTGTGTTAAATACTTGGTAGTTGCCTAAGTCTGAAAATTCATATTGTATCTTCCATATTTCTGCAAGTATTTTTCTATCTATCTATGTGCCTCGGGGCCATTTTTTGTATCCTATGGGGAACCCAAGGAAAGAAGTCATGGTCTCTGCTTTCAGAAAATTATATGAGTCGTTTGAGAGCCACACTGCTCTGTATATTCACATAGTGCGCTTTGGGATGGAGGTCCCGAAGGGAAAGGGTCAGCCTGAGCATTAGGACTTCAATTTGGAGGCGGCTGGGCTGGAGTAGGGTCTTCCCAGGTAGACTGTGATTGGGAAGAGCAGAGATCCCCTCGGCCAGAGACAGAGCACAGTGAAAGCCCAGAACTGGACATGAGCATGATATGTTCCCCAATTCAGATTTCACTTTTCCAGATCATGACCTGCTTGTGAGCAGACCTTTGTCTCCATGGAGAGATGGGGGCAAGGGGAGAGACCGTGCAGCAGCCTGCGCTCTGTCTACCCTAGAACCAGCCATTCCAGCAGCATGTACTTTGCCTAAGCATTTGGTCCATATAGTATGGTCTCACATGTTAGCTTGTTAGCTCACTGGATCCTAGGTCTAAGCAATGCCATGGGCACCCATTCTACAGCTGAAACTGAGGATCTTATGACTTAAGCAAGTCACAGCTTGTTGATGGGAGAAATGAAACTGAAACCCCTTCCTGGCCAGTGCGTCTCTCCTCTTACACCTTAGACTGATGGCTGGGAGGTTGATTTTATGACAGGACCCTGTTCTCATTTCTAAATAGCAAATTCATGTCTTTATTTAGCCTTTAGACCTCCTTCTGGTTCTTTTGCTCACTCTTCTCTTCCGAATCTTGGGGCCTGGATCTTCAGATTGGAGTTTCTGGGCTCTGCCAGGTTCCTACCCACCTTTGCCTGCCATCTTGGACTTCCTGAAAACATCACCTGTTCTTTTCTGAAGCTTTTCTGTGACTGACACATCTCAGCCCATCCTTCAGCAGCAGAGTTGCCTCTAAGCACTGGCTAATTCAGGATTCAGGCCTGGAAAGGTGCTATCCATCCCAGCCCCCTAACAACTGCAGGGTCCCATGGGGTCTACAGTGCTGTCCCTGGGCCATGATTATACCCTCCTGCTCCTGGGGGTGCTGGGCAGCTCAAAGCTCCTCTTGCTTCCAAGTCCAGCGAGCAAGCCAGAGCAAGCCAGGAACACAACGAAGCCATTGTTCCTGATGGGTCAGAGGAGCTCAGCCTCCAAGCACAAGACACAAGACCCACACAAGCCATCACTGCTTCATGTTTTGCCTCAAGCAATCCAGTGAAGACTGACTTAAATGCTCCCGATTTTGTATTTTCAAAATGTAGGTGACTCAGGAGTAGGTACATGCCTGTGTGACCAGATGTGCAAGGACCAAGGTAGGGGCCCGAGCAGAATCAGCAATCGTTCAGCCGTTGGGGGTCCTCCTGATGCTAGACATATTCCCCTCTAGGCAAGCAAACCCTGGTGGTCTGTGACAACATCTCAGCACTTGTCTTGGTTGGCTGGCTTATGGATGAGAAGTCTCTCTGGGAGAGGGACTCTGACCCAAGGCTGGAACATCAGAAGGCCCTACCTAGTAGAGAAGGGTCAACCCTGCCCCTTCTGATCATGCAGGGCAAAACTGATCCCATTCCGCAGCATGGGCTTTGATGCCCATGTTCAGATGGGGATGGAGGGTGAATGAACTGTTTTTTTCCTGGAGATCAAGGAAATGCAGATTCATTTCTTTTACAACATGCAAGATTCAACCACTTAACATCCTTCCTCTCCTGGATCGTGCAAAAAAGACTCTGCTTTTTTGTGAAAAAGAACTTTTACCAGGAGGCCTGCAGAAGAACAGTCAGGTTAACCTGGCTCTTCCTTCCCTGAGGCAGTGGCCCAGGGTAAGACAGCACAGGATGTTATCTCAGATGCTGAGAGGGGCTGAGAAACAATGTCGCCCAACCCCATCACTTCTTTTTTTCAACCTCCTCATTTTAGAGATGAGGAAACTGATGCCTAGGAAAACAAAGCGACTTGCCTGCAGTCACACAGGGAGTTAGTGGCAGGGTGGGGGCCAGAGCCCAGGCCAGCATCATGGGAACTGGGGCCGAACTCATGTAAGTGAAAGGGCTGTGTTCTCTGCCCCAGAGGTCACCGCTCACTGTCTCAGCCAGCACTGGGCCTCCCACATGGCCCTTCCCAAATCTTCCTTCCAGCCTCCTGCTCCTCACTTCCCTCTGGCACTCTCAGTTCTTCCAAAAATGATCCTGTCACCCTCATTTCTTCCAAACATTCCTTTGAGCTCAGCGACCCCTGTGGGAACTGCTTGACCTCTCTGTGACCTCAAATAAGTCTAAATCAATTCACTACTGGACTGAACTTTCCTTGGTCCCCCAGGACCCAGGAGAAAAGGATTTTGAAGTACTTCCCCAGCCCCACCTAATACACACAGTGTTTAAAAATGATACTTCTTTGGCAGTCATGATCCTTCTTTCTAGAAGCTTCCCGGCTAGTAGGGGAACCAAAAAAAAGCCTGCCTGGATGACTGAGACCCTGCCTGAGATGGTGTGTGATGATGGAGGCCCATGGCCCAGTTTTCCCAGCCAGTCCAAGCGTTAGATCACGTGCTTCCGCGTCCCCGCGGGTGCAGCTGTACTTGGGCCAAGGGCCCCATCGCGGGTTCAGAAAGCATGATAACTATTGATGCAAATGAGCCCTTGGTTGTTTTAGGGTGGACTTCAGCTCCTGCAAATGTCCAGAGGAGGCCAGCAGAGATCAGCCTGGGTCTTAGGAGTGAAGAATCTCCCACCAGAGCTGGGATGGAAGAGGATTAGACAGGCAGGGGGAAAAGAGGTCATTCCAGGAGAAGTGGACCAGGGAGACAAAGGCCTGAGGCCAGAATGAGCAATACATGCAAGAGGCCCTGGGGAGCAGGCAGGACGGGAGCTGGGAAGGAGGGGGCGGCCGGGCAGCCTGGCAACTCACAACACAGACCTGGAGTCAGACAGACCTAGGTTCAAATCCCAGCCCTGCTGCTTCCTGCTGTGTAACCTCAAGGAAGCCCCTTAAACATCTGATAGCCTAAGTCTGCTGTTCTGTAGAATGGTGGTGACAGCAGTCCCTACCTCATAGGGTTTAAAGCTGGAGATACAAATTTGGGTATGTGCAGTAGGTAAATTGTACCTAACTCCATGAGGTGGGATGAAATATGCCTATGAGATAAGAGTGCAAAGAACAGAGGTCCGGAGACAGAACCTAGGCCACTGGTAGAAGCCAGACTGAGCAGGAGCAGCCAAGGAGCAGAAAGAAATCCAGGGGTATAGTATCCCAAAAGCCAAGTGACAAGGGTGCTGTGGGAAGTAGGGCATAGTGAACTGCGTTACACACACAGTAGACTGAAAGGTAAGGGAAGGGGGAAAAAATTGACTCGGATTTGCCAACATGGAGCTCACCATCAACCTTAATGAGCAGTTTTGGTGGGGAGCTAAGGACAGCAGATTGGAGTAGACTGAGGAATGAGCTGGCTGGAGTGGGGAAACAGAGACCGTAGCAATACACAACTCATTTGGGAAGGTTCCCTGTGCAGGAAAGCAGGGAAATGGAGTGGAGCAAGAGGATGACATGGGTCAGGGGAGTGTGTGGGAGTGTGTGGGAGTGTATATGTGTGTGTGTGTGTGTGGTTTCATATTTAATCGACTTTTATCTTAGAATAGTTTTAGGTTTACAGAAAGGCTGTGAGACCATTATAAGAGTTCCCTGCACTCAGTTTCCTCTATTATTTTATTTTATTTTTAGAATAGAGACAGGATTTCCCTATGTTGCCCAGGCTGGTCTCAAACTCGTGGGCTCAAGTGATCCTCCTGCCTCGGCCTCCCAAAGTGGTAGGAATATAGACGGGAGCCACCGTGCCTGGCCTCCTCTATCGTTAACATTATATGGTACATAAGTCACAATTAATGAACCAGTATTGGTACCTTATTATCTAAAGCCTGTACTTTATTCCAGTTTTTAGTTTTACTTAATATCTTTCTTTTTCTGTTCTAAGGTCCTATTCAGGATACCACATTACATTTACTTGTCACGTCTGCTTAGGCTTCTCTTAGGTTTTCCCCACTTTTGACAGCCTTGACAATTCTGAGGAGTGCTAGTTAAGTATCTTGTAGAACATCCTTCCATTTGGATTTGTCTGGTGTTTTTCTGGTTGGACAGAGGTTGTGGGTTTTGGAAAGGAAGACCACAGAGGTACAGTGCCATTATCACCTCCTCACATCACAGCAAGGGTACATTCCGCCATCATGACTCGTTGCCTTGATCACCTGGCTGAGGTGTTTGTCAGGTCTCTCCACTGTAAAGTTACTGGTTTTGGGGAGCCAGGAGGGACATTATTTTTGAAGATGAGCTACATTAGGAAATGTATATACGGTGATGGCAGAAAGTTGATGAAGACAGGAAAGAGAGGGGATAATTGCAGAAGTAGAATGATTGAAAAGGTGGGATGGGCACGGATGGAATCCACTGCACCATCGAGGGGCTGGCTTCAGACAGAAGCATGGACAGCTCATCGTTTTAAAAGAGGGAAGGCAGAGAAGAGAGTAAAGCCTTAGTCCATCAGGTGGAATTGGTGGTGGGAGGATAATAAGCAATCTCTAGTCTGATCGCTATTTCCCCAGTGATATATGAGGCTGTCAGAGGTTTGAAGAGATACAAGTATGAAATAGTCACTAGAAGGTCAGACTGATCGATGATCAGTATCAGAAACTCAGGTGAGATTTATGGTCATGAACTGGCCCGTGGCACAGTTGTGTTTTCTTCTAGCCACACTGTTCTACTCTAATGGAGGCTGAATGGGTGGGTAGTTGAGTTTACCAGGTTGTGGTTCAGCCAGGATGGTATGTTTAAGGGAGTGAGGAAAGTTTCCAGTAGGATGACTATTAACGATGGATCACTAAGTTGTGTGAGAAGGAAAGAAAAAAATGAATAGGTTCATGATCAATGAAAAAAATGGCAGGCTCAGTGAATTGGAGGTCTTAGTGAGGTCACAGTGGTCAGTGTGATATGTTAGAGAAAGGAACCATGTGGATGGGGCACAGTTGTCAGAGGAGAGGAAACTTACAGTTGAGATCTCACATACATAGGACCCAGCAATGACCACTTCTAGGTATTTTAAAGAAGTCAAGATTTTAAGTCCACACAAAATCTGCACACAAATGTTCATCCTCACCAAAAACTGAAAACAACCCAAATGTCCTTCGACAGGGGTAGATTTTTAAAAAACTGTAATATATCTACACAATGGACTACTACTCAGCAATAAAAGTTAACATGCTTGATTCAAACAACAGCATGAATGAATCTCAAAGGTATTATTCTGTTGAACAAAAGAGGCCAGTACCAAAAGGGCACATTCTATATAATTCCATTTATATGGCATTCTAGAAAAGGCAAAAATACAGGAACAGAGAACAGCTCATTGCTTGCCAGAAGGCAGGGGTGAGGAGAGATGAGGGCATTCTCTGGAGTACTGGAACTGTTGCTTGTACTGTCTGTGGTGGTGGCTGTGAGAATCCACGCATGTCTAAGAAACCACAGACCTGTACATCAGAAAAAGAATTTTACATATGTAAACTTAAAACTTTTTTTAAATAAAAGCAAATTTTCAGATCTCAGAGGTGGCTGAAATCAAAGAAGGCAACGGTCTGAAGAAGTTGGGGAGCCAGGATGTCGTCAGAGTGGTCCAGGTGGGTGTCAGCGTCAGTGAAAGTAAAGGTGGATGGAGAGAGGAGCTGGGGACTGAAGTCACTGGGGAAAGAAAAAAAGAGTCTGAGGACTGAGAGGGAGAAACGAGTAACCCCTCTACGTCCAGGCCCTGCCTGACACCTGCCTGTAGGCGACAGAAACCAGCCTCAACCTGAGTGGCTGCAAGGAGCAGGGAGCTTGAGGACAGCCAGGCTTCAGTGAAAGAAGGTGAAGGCCCCTTCAGAGGAGGGGAGGCTCTAGGAGACAGAGTTCTCGATAATGCAGTGGAAAGGTCTGGAGGTGAGCAGGGGTGAAGGGAAGCAGATGTGCAGAACTCTCCCAGGACAAGGGCCACGTGGTGACTGATGACCTGGAAGGCTTGGTCTGCAGTGGTGACCGAGGAAGACAATTAGGAGGGACAGCATGTTGCCAAGAGGTCTCTCAGAGGTTCGAGCAAGACGGCCAGCGGGGGCAGGGTGCTGACCTCTTCTGTAGCTGGAAGGGAGATCCAGCATGCTCCCCAGGCATGGGCAAAGCTTTCTGGCCCTCCTCTTGTCCTGCAGCACCTAGGGACCAACATACATGCACACTCACAGAACGCAAAGTGGGTTTGTGTTTGTTTGTTGATTTCCAACAGCAGGTATCTGGGTGGCCAGGGGACAGCTCCCTCCATCTCTGTCCTGATCTTGGCTTTAAACTATGTGGGTGGGCCCAGCACTTGTAGGAACAAAAAAAGAAAACAGCTGCAGTTAGAGAAGACCCATTTGGCCTAAAACAAAGAACTTTTTCCCCATCCTCATTAGCCTGGTTGAGGCGAGGGCAGCTGAGCGTGAACATTGACATCATTTTGGGGGCCTCACTAAAGGCCAAGGCAGTGCTCTAACTAAGACTCAAGTCTGGATGAGAAAGCTGACTCAGACCGGGGTGGGTTGGCCTGCACGGGTTTGGGAGATCCTGGGTACGTGTGTCCACTCCTGCTTAAAATGTGGAGCACCAGCTGTGCTGGCCAGCATGGGCTCTGCCGCGATGGTCATCATTCCCACCCCCCTACATGCTGTGGACCAACTCTGAGCTCCGCTGGGCTGTGCTCGGGGCATGAGACTGGTCATGGGTCGCTCACTTTCTGACTGAAGAAAATTGGAAAATTCGTGGGAAACTGCCCTCTAAGCCACTCCGAGCCCAGAATCCCTTTCAGGACATCTCTCTGGCCACTCACACCCTCATGGGAGAACTTCTGAAAAAGAGTAGAGGACCCAGTCTCTGCTCAAGTTTCCAGGAGCCAGCTGTGGGTGGCATCTGTAGCTCTCCAGGGGTGGGGGGGGGGGGGGGCAGGGGATAAGACTGATTGATCTTTAACTTCCTGGGTCCAATAATGACTCACATGGGTGAAGGATGAAATTCCAGGCATCACAGCAGGCTAGCAAAAGGCATATTCTAAGCAGGAGGAGGTGGACGGGGTCTTCTGGGTATTCCTCAAGTCACTCCAGGTAGACCCATCCCCTCTCATAAATCTGCACTTTTTATTTCTACAAGCAGAGGTGGGGGTGGACTTGTAGCAGTACTCACAGTCAGAAAGTAGAGACAGTCACAGTGACTTTATTATTTATTAGGCTGAGCTTGACCAGAGTATCTCATTCATTCATCACAATAGTCCTGTGAGCTCATAGGATCATAATTATTGCCGTTTGGAGATGAAGAAACCAAGACAGAGAGAAATACAGTCACTTTGCCAAGGAAGTGCCTTTGATATTGAGTATGGGAATTTCTGAAAAATAACTTATTAATAAATGAGTACTAGCCTATAAAGTAATCATAGAAATAATGTGACCCTAAAAATGCATTAATAGAAGAACAATATGGAGAAAAAAGGAATGGGTAATCCCACAATACTATGGGCTAGGAAGCCACCCCGATAATATTATATCCCTCTCTGGGCACCAGGTTTTAATAAACAGGAATGAATTCAAAGAAGGATGACTAAAATGGTGAGGAGACTCTCAACTATGTTACAAACACTGACTAGAAAAGCTGAGGAAGTTTGTACTGGAGAAAATAAGGTTTGGGGGAGCTCAAAAGCCCACCTGCAAATATCTGGAAAAGCAGAAGGTGTAGAACTTTTTTGGGTGGCTCCACAGGATAGAATCAGGCCTACAGGTGCAGGAAAACAGAGTCCATCTGAACGCAAATACACTCGGAAACAAACTTCACCCTTTCCCTGATGTTTCAGTGTTTACTTGCTCAGAATAACAGAGAAATCCCTTTACTCTGATCACCACAGAAAGCTATTTAGAACATGATGGGCTAAGGATAACAGGAAAAGGTAAAGAAAACTATGATTGCAAAACTTCGCTCACATCTCTGTGTAGATAAAGCTTGGTTGTGAAAGATAGATGGCCCATATGCAACCCAGGATGACCAGAGGGGAACTGGCACTGCCCCTTAACTGTGAGCCGAAAAAATGGTGCAAATTATGGTGAATTTAAATTTTAAAATGTGTTTCTTCCTTAATAGAGATTTAGACTGCATGGCCTTCATGGACTACTGTTTCTCTTTGGGAGGTACTGTGGCATTACATCTGAAGTTAGGAAGAAAGCAAAAAACCCCACCAAGTCAGAATTCCCCTCGAGAACCCCTAAGGAAGGTGTGACCACGCTGAAAACCAACACCCCACTTCTCCAGCGCAGTCAGCTTTTCCTCCGGTGTCAGAACACTTGTGGTTTCTTTGGATCAGCACCAGATGAAATAATTGGCTCATATCTAGAGATCATCTTGTAAAGAAAACACATCTTTAAACACAACTATACTCAGCACAGCAAGATGCTCACATCTCCAGACGGATGGGGTGACTGAGATTCCCTAAAGAAACAGGATCCACAACTCCTTTCTCATCCTTTCTCAGGGGCATATGGTCATTTCCTGGAATGATCTATTAGCATACTTACCCGTATTCAGAGGTAGATCCAGATTTTGAAGGGCTTGTTAATGGTATGTGCCTTTGCTGGGCATGGTGGCACACACCTATAGTCCCAGCTACTTGGCAGGCTGGGGCAGGAGGATCACTTGAGCCCAGGAGTTCAAATCCAGCGTGGGAAACATAGCAAGACCCCATCTCCATTAAAAAAAAAAATAGTATGTACCCTTGACATGATATAATAAAAATGATATTTTACCTCTATGATTCTTCCCCCTAAAAACCTTTAGGGAATCTCAGTCTAATCATGAGAAAGAGAATCAGACAAATCCCAACTGAGGAACATTCTACAAAAAAACCTCATTAGAACTCCTCGAAACTGTCAAGGTCATCGAAAACATGTGCTGGGCATGTGGCTCACGCCTGTAATCCCAGCACTTTGCGGGGCCAAGGTGGGAGGATCACTTGAGCCCAGGAGTTCAAGACTAGCCTGGGCAACATGGCAAGACCCTGTCTCTACAAAAATAATTTAAAAATTAGCCAGGCATGATGGTACATGTCTGTAATCCCAGCTACTCAGGAAGCTGAGGTGGGAGAATGGCTTGAACCTAGGAAGTTGAGGCTGCAGTGAGCTGTGTTTATGCCATTGCACTTCAGCCTGGGTAACAGAACAAGACCTGGTCTTAAAAAACAAGTAAATTTGAGCAACTGTCTCAGTCAAGAGCAGCCTAAAGAGACAATTAAATGAAATGTGCTCTCTTTTTTTTTTTTTTTTTTGAGACAGAGTCTCACTCTGTCGCCCAGGCTGGAGTGCAGTGGCACGATCTCGGCTCACTGCAAGCTCCACCTCTTGGGTTCAACCATTCTCCTGCCTTGGCCTCCCAAGTAGCTGGGACTACAGGTGCCCAGCACCACGCTCAGCTAATTTTTTTGTATTTTTAGTACAGACGGGGTTTCACCGTGTTAGCCAGGATGGTGGAATGTGCTTTCTTAAACAGGATCCTATAACAAAGAAAAGAACATTAGGTAAAAACTAAGGAAATGTGAGTAAAATACGGGCTCTAGTTAATAATGATGTATCAATATTGGTTCATTAATTATAGGGAATGTACTATACTAAGATGTTAATCATAAAGAGAAAAACTGGGTGTAAGGCATATGGTAATTCTTTGTATGATTTTTGCAATTTTTCTGTAAATCTAAAACTATACTTAAATAAATGTTTTTTCAAACTATGCCAGATGAAAGCAAGGAAAACACAGGAGGGAATACAAAGCTAAGAAAAGGTAGATAAATGAGTAAATCTAAGTGAATACTGACTGTCAATAATTGTAGGGTTTAAAATAAATGTGGAATTAACGTATGTGAAAACAATGGCACAAAAGCTGAGAAGAAGTACATGGAGTTAAGTGGCTTTCAGTCTTTGCCTTGTCTAGAAAGTGGTCAATGTGGCCGGGTGTGGTGGCTCACGCCTGTAATCCCAGCACTTTGGGAGGCCGAGGCAGGTGGATCATGAGGTCAGGAGATCAAGACCATCCTGGCCAACATGGTGAAAACCCGTCTTTACTAAAATACAAAAAATTAGCCGGGTGTGGTGTCACGCGCCTGTAATCTCAGCTACTCAGGAGGCTAAGGCAGGAGAATCCCTTGAACCAGGGAGTCAGAGATTGCAGTGAGCCAAGATCGCACCACTGCACTCCAGCCTGGCAACAGAGCAAGACTCCGTCTCCAAAAAAAAAAAAAAAAGAAAAAGAAAGAAAGTGGTCAATGTAATTATTTATATTAGATGCCAATAAATCAAGGATGCATGTTGTAATTACTAGAGCGATCATTAGAACTGTAAAATAATGTAACAATGACAAGCTAATAGAGCGGGGAAATGAAATCTCAAAAAAAAAAACAAACAAAAAAAAGTGATTATTCCAGAAAAAGGCAAGAAAGGAGAGAAAAAGAAACACAGGGAGGTTGGATAAGTACAAACCAAGTAAGATGCTAGCTTTCAATCTAAATATATCAGTCATCGACCAGGCGCTGTAGCTCGTGCCTCTAATCCCAGCACTTTGGGAGTCTGAGGCAAGAGGACTGCTTGAGCCCAAGAGTTTGAGACCAATCTGGGCAACAAGGGAAACCCCATCTCTACAAAAAAATAAAAAATTAGCTGGGCATGGTGGTGCATGCCTGTAGCCCCAGCTACTCGGGAGACTAAAGTGGGAGGATAGCTTGAGACCCAGAGGTTGAGGCTGCAGTGAGCCATGATCATGCCACTGCACTCCAGCCTGGGTGACAGAGAACCATGTCTCAAAAAAAAAAAAACAAATATATCAGTAATTAAATAATATGAGTGGGGTTAAATATTAATAGTTCCATTAAATGACAAATATTACCAGACCAGGTTAAAAGATAATATATAGACTGCTTACAGGAAATATGCCTTATAAATAAGGATACAGACAGGAGACAGTGAAAAGACAAAAAGAAACCATGCAAACACAACTCCCCCCAAAAAAGCTGGTGTAGCATACTAATATCAAATAGGTAGACTTTGAGGAAGAAGCATTAACCAAAATAAAGAGTGACTTTTCATAATAATAAAAGGGTCAATACAATAGGGAGGTTTCATAATTCTGTATTTGTATGTACCTAATAAGCCTCAGGAATTAATACTACCACAAGGAAAACTAGAAAATCTATAATCATAACAGGAGATTTTAACACATCTCGCTCAGTAACTGATAGAACAAGCAGAAAAAAAAGTAAATGAGGATCAAGAAAATGAAAAGACAAGCAATAAAAGGGAGCAAATAGTTACAAATCATATATCTGCTAAGGGACTAATATCCAGAATGGATAAAGGACACTTACACCTCAACAACTGAAAGGAAAATAACTATTTAAGATTCCTCCAAATATTCCTCCAAAGAAGATACACAGATGGCCAATTAAATGTATCAAAAAGACACTCAATGTCATTACAGACATGCAAATTAAAACCACAATAAGACACCCCTTCACACATCACTATGCTGACTAAAATTTAAAAGATGGGCAATAAAAAGTGTTGCTAAAGATGTGGAGAAATAGAAACACTCATACATTGCTGGTGGAAATGTAAAATGGCATGCAAAGTCCTTTGGAGAACGGTCTGGCAGTTCCTCAAAGAGTTAAACAGAATTGCCATATGACCTGCAATTTCACTCCTAGATATATACTCAAGAGAACTGAAAACATATGTTCACATAAAAACTTATATACAAATATTTACAGCAACACTATTCATAATAGCCCAAAAGTAGAAACAACCTAAACATCCATCAGCTGATAAATGAATAAACAAGATGAGGTGTAGACATACAATGGAATATTATTCAGCCATATAAAGTCATGGGAGTACTAATACATGCAACAATATGAATGAATCTCAAAAACATTATGATAAATGAAAGGTGCCAGACACAAAGGCCACATATTACATGATTCTACTCATATGAAATGTCCAGAATTAGTAAATTCAAGGAGTAAATTAGTAAATTACTCCAATGTCCAGAATTACTCAATTTAATTAGTAAATTAGTGATTGCCAAGGGCTGAAGGGATAAATAAGGAGGGTTTCTCTTTGACGTGATGCAAATGTTCTAGAATTAGTAGTAATGGCTGCACAATTTTATTAAAATACTAATTGTACACTTTCAAAGGGTGTATATGGCATGTGAATTATGTCTCTATTTTAAAATAAAGATATGAGGGACTGAAGTATACAATTCAAAAACAAGACCTAATTGACATATTCTGTGCCCAAATACAGAATAAACATTCTTTTAGATGCATATAGGGGAATTTACAAAAATTGGCCATGTGCTAGACTATAGTGCTAGTACCAAGGAAGCCATAACACATTTCAAAGGTTTAAAATGACTCACCATATATTCCCTGACCACAATGAAATTAAACTAGAAATAAATAACCAAACATAGGTTTAAGGATCACCGAGTGTTGAATTTAAGCAATACACTTCTAAATAACCATGAATCAAAAAATACTACTTTGGAAATTAGGACATATTTTGAGTATTAATATAAATAGTGTACCAAAGCTTCTGGGATTCAGTTAAAGCCATGCTTAAAGGAAAATTTATAGCCTTAAATGGATATATTAGAAAAGAAGAAAGGATGAAAAACAATGCTATAAGTACTTACATCAAGCAGCTAGAAAGCAAACAGTAATTGAACATCACAGAAAAATAGAAATAAATGAGGAAAACTTCATAATTTATTAATAGAAAACAAGTACAAAATAGAGAAAAATCAACAAAGCCAAAGTTAGTTCTTTGAAAAAACTGATAAAATTGATAAACACCTACCAAGATTCATCAGGAAGAGAGAGAATGGGCACAAATTACTAATATCAGGAATTAAAATTAAAGATTATAGAAGAATATTTGAAACAATTTTATGCCATTAAAAACTAGGTGAAATACACTAACTCCTTGAAAAAAATCAAACTGATCAAGACTGACACTAGAAAATAGAGAAAATATAAATAGTTCTACATTTACTTTGAAAAGTGAGTCCTTAAATAAAACGTTCTAAGAAAACTTCAGTCCCAGATGGCTTCACCACTAAATTCTCCCAAATGTGTGAGGAATATCATTCTGTCTCCAATACATTTAGAGAACAGAAAAAGAGGGAACACTTGGAACTCATCAGTGAGGCCAATATATCCTTGGCATCAAAGCTTGGCAGACATACAACAAGAAAAAAAATTGCAGGCCAATCTCTCTCACAAGCCTCAATTCAAATATCTTCAAGAAACTATTATCAAATCAAATCCGGCGGTACATGAAAAGCACAATGCATTCCAAGTAATCTGGGTTTATTACAGAGATACATGGTTAGTTTAATAAAGAACAATTGGATCAATGTAATTTACCATATTAACAAAATAAAGAAAAAACCTATCTCAATAGATGTAGAAAATACATTTGATAAAATTTGAAATGCATTATTTTGTTAAAAAAAATTCTTAGCACATAAGCATAGAGAATAACTTCCTGAATCTTAAAAAGAATATTTATTTTAAAGCTTATATAAAACATCATACTTAATGGTGAAATCTAAAAGCTTTCCCCTGAAAGAAACAAGACAAGGATGTCAACTATCATCACTTCTATTCAACATTAAATGAGATAGAAAAAAAAGTCAGTTTCTCCCGTTTTCTACTTTCACAGTCACTCAACACAAAACTTTTGACACACCAACCAACCAATTTTCCAGCAGACACCAATTGGATGTCCTGTAATTCAACACAATCCCGACACTACCTATCTGGAGATAGTATCAGATCCTACAGGTTGAGGGCTCAGTCCCACAGTATTGCCCCCGACTTCAGATGCTAGTCACAAGTAATAAGCTCTACCTATACTTCTGATGGACTGGCAATAAATCGGGGATTCTTGTAAACCCCTCGTTGGGCTCAATAATTTTCTGCAGCATCTCGCAGGACTCAGGGAAACACTTTACTTTTGTTTACCCATTTATGATAAAGGATACTACAAAGGATACAGATGAACAACCAAATGAAGGAGATACATAGGGCAAGGTATGGGAGAAGGAATGCAGAGCTTCCATGCCCTCTTCAGCAGTGCCACCTTCCAGAACCTCCGTGTGTTCAGCTATTCAGAAGCTCCCTGAACCCAGTCCTTTTGGGTTTTTATGGAGTATCCATTACTTAGGCATGATTAAATCATTGGCCATTGGTGGTCAACTGAACCTTCAGCCCCAGAGGTTGGGGGGATTGGGCTGAAAGTCCTAACCCTCTAATCATGTCTTGGTCTTTCTGGCAACCAGTCCCCACCCTGTAGCTATCGAAGGGCTCTCCACCACCTGTCATCTTCTGAGCATACAGAAGACACTCGTCATCACTCTGGAGATGTCAAAGGTTTAGGAACTGTCAGGAAAAGGGGATGAAGACTAAATATATATTTCACAATATTACAAATATTGTACTAAAAAACCTAACCAATATAATAAAACAAAAAAAAGGTATGAAGATTAGAAAGCAAAAAAAATCCTATTATTATTTACCGTCTACATGACTGTATATACAGAAAATGCAATAGGATCCTCAGATAAATTATTATGGTTCATTAGTGATTTTAACAAGATTGCTGAATTCAAAGATAATATACAAAAATCAATTATCTCCAGCAACAAATAACTGAAAAGGTATATTTTAAAATGATTGCACATAAAATAAAAATGCACATTTTTATTGTACTAATTCAATTAAAAATAAGAAAAAAATCTGAAAGACATACAAGAATACTAAATACAGAACTTTAGAAAATATGGAGAAAAATAAAATACCAAAATAAATCCCATGTTCACGGATTGGAAAAGTCAGTATGTCTAAGATGTCAGTTCTCCTCAAATTTGGCTATATATTAAGAACATTCCCAATCAGAATACTAGTAGTTTATTTGTATATGTATGTTCATAGTCAAAAATTTATTCTAAAATTTATGTGGGAATGCTAACAGCCAAAAGTATCCAAAACAATGTTGAAAAAGAACAAAGTTGGATAATAATGCTACTGGATATCAAAACTTATTTTATTAGCTGGGCCTGGTGGTGTGACCCTGTTGTCCCAGCTACTCTGTAGGCTGACGTGAGAGAACTGCTTGAGTCCAGGAGTTCAAGACTGTCGTGCACCATGGTACCTGTGAACAGCCCACTGCACTCCGGCCTGGGCAACATAGTGAGACCCAGTCTCTTCATTAATTAATAACAATAAATTTCAAAACATTATTTTAAAATGACAATAATTTTGACAGTGTGGTATTGTGTATGGATCGGTGAATAGATCAAATAGAAAAGAAAAAAACTATCATTGTTATCATTATTAAAAAACTATCACTAGCCCAGAAATTAACCTACTCATATGTGGACACACTGCATGACAAAGGTAACACCGCAAAGCAAAGAGGAAAGGTCAGTCTTTTCAATAAATGCACTAAGTCAATAAGACATTCATATGGGAAAAAATTATTCTTGGCTCCTACCTCACACTAAATATAAAATTTCCAGGTCAATTACAGATCAAAATGAGAAAAATAAATTAGACTTCTAGAAGATAACATAAGAGAAAGCCTTCATGACCTCAGTAGGCAAGACTTTTTGAATATGAAGAGATGATCCACAGAATGGGAGATAATATTTGAAATATTTACACCTAACAAAGGACTCATATCCAGGATATAGAAAGAACTTCTCAAATTAGTCCCAACAACAACAACAAAAAAGACAAGTGACCCAGTAGAAAAATGAACACAAGACTTAAATAGCTACTTCACAAAGTTTTTATGGCCGATAAAAGTAGTGCTTAAACTCAGGAGTCATTAGGAGAATGAAAATTAAAACCACAATCAGAAACCACTTACATACCCACTAGAATGGCTAAAGTTGAAAAAACATTGTCGTAAGTACCAAGTCCCAGAGAGGCCATGAAGCAACTGGAGCTCTCAGATATTACTGGTGGAGGTGAAAATTGGCACAACCACTGGGGGAAGCTGAACGTACGCATACTCTCTTACCCGGTTATTCTACTCCTGTGTATACCCAAGAGAAACAAGTGCATTTGACCTGCAAAACACAGGTTTAAGAACATACCTAGCAGCATTATTTCCAATGGCCCCGGACTAAAAAGAGCCCAACTGTCCATCACTAGAAAAGTGGACAAAAAAGTCATGATCTATTCATAAAATGGAATATGCTATAGCAATGAACATGAACAAACTACTGCTACATGTAAGAACATGGATGAATTTCATATATGCTGCGTCAGAAACCAGAAACGATAGATTACAAATTGTGTAAATTTCATGTAACAGTACAGGCAAAACTAACCTAGACCATTAAAAGTCAAATATTAGTCATCTTTGGGCAAAAGGGTGGGTTGTGACAAAGACGGACAGAAGGAGGGCTTCTAGGATGCTGTAAATAGTCTAGTTCTAACCCAGAAGGTTATATAGATACGTTTTCCTTTGGGAAAATTCATCTAGCCAAATACTTACAATTTCTGTGCTTTTCTGTGTGAATTTTATACCTCCATAAAATTTTATCAATAGAAAAAAACTTTGATAAAATATTATTGATGAGTATGTAGTGAGACAGGCACCCTATATGTGTTAGAAGTATAAACTGTAAATATCTCTGAAAGGCAAATTGGTCATATCTACACAAATTGAAACGCTATATATATCCTTTCAACCAACAATTCTACCTAGGATATTTACAGTTATACTTCCACATATGCAGAAAGATACAAATAAAAAGATTTCCATCCTTTCATGGCCACATCATTTTTAAGCCCAAACATCTAAAGGCTTGTCTGAATAAATCACGGTGCATTTAAACAAGAAAATACCAGTGTTTAAAACAAACAAATGAATGTCAACCAAATCTGGCTCAAGTCCATGAAGTCACATTCTAGGTTTACATATGTTAGGACATCTCTGAAAGGGCACTCAAGGAGCTAGCAGGAGTGGTGGTCTCTCTGGCATGCACTAAGGGATGGAGCCTCAGGGTAGAAGGAGGATGATCCCCTGTACCCTTTGCAATTTGCACCATGTCAGAATATAAACTTGTTAATCAAAACAGAAACATAGTCCTAGCCTTACAGTGGAGTCCAGACGTGACAGCATATAAGATGCCAGAGGGCAGGGCTTCAGAGGCCATAGGGTCCAATTTTTCATCACAAAGGTGAAAAGACTGAGGTACCCATGATCTGCATTCCTTCAGAATGGAAAAACACATTACCTGGGAGGTAAACACACCCAGGCCCCACCACCCTCCCATCTAAGTGCAGATGAAGCTATCAGATAGCAGCTAAGGCCCCAGGAGATGTGCGCAGCAAAAGCAGGTTTTCTGGGAAGTCGGGGGTAGGGCTGCAGGTGACAGCAGTGGGGATAGGAGGCAACCACATAAGGTCCCGGTGGCACCCTGGGCAGACTGGAGGTGGGAGAAACAAGAGGCAACTACTGATAAAGCTCTCCTGCTTCAAAGTAGGCTCGGGATACAAGAGCTGGTTTCAAATCCAGTCGCTTCTCTTAAATGTCTACATCCATTCATTCACTCAATCAATTATTCATCCATCAATTTTGTGCATGAGTGATACATACTAGGATGTGGGCTGGGCATGAAGAATATAATCAAAAACAGTCCTTGCAGAGCTCAGGAGTTACTATAGCACATACTGGCCCAGTGCAGATAAACTGTGGTGGTCTATTGAGATGACTATTGACAATCCCCTCTCTTCTTTTTAATGTTCTTTTGTAATTTAATGAAATGTGAATGTAGCATGAAAGTGTACTTTCATCCTTTGTGCTCAACTGAAATATATCTTTTTAATCTTTTCTCAAAATTTATTGTGGTATAATTGAAATTCAATGAACTGCACACACTTAAAGTATAAGAATTAATCACTTTTGACATATATATACAGCTATAAAACCATTACCACAATTAAGATAGAGAACATTTCCATCACCCCAGAATGTTTCCTCATGTCCTTGTGTAATTACTCCCTCCTTCCATCCTTATCCCCAGGCAACCGCTCTCCTCTAGAAACCCTTTTTGGAAATAAGGAAGACTTCTGACTGCTATCAGGCCAATCCTTGGAGGGCAGAGGTGAGGGAGGTAAAGAAGTATCAGGAAATGGGGATAAGTATGGAGATATCATAGGCCCAAGGCCTAAGGAGACCTGAAGGGCAAATAGCTTTAGCAACATATAGGCATTTAACCCTTGCAGCCAACGTAAGAGAAAGGTTCATTATCCTCCTTTTCATGAATGAGGAGACAGCCTCACAGAGGGTAAGGAGCTGGGTCAAGGTCACACAGGTAGCACGTGGCAAAACTGGAGTCCAAAGCTCACATTGCCCAGCTAAGTGCTTTCCCTCTGGGACTTGCTGAGGTCCCCACCTGCGCCCCAGGGGTAGCCTGCCCACTGTGCACTGAGCCTAGCTGTGTCCAGTGGGATTCCCAGCACCTCTCCCCTCATCAAGAACACGGACTTCCCACCCACCCTCATACCCCAGCCCCATCTGATGCTGAGACCAAGGAGCCCCAGCCACGCAGGGAGACAGGCGCCTCCCCAGGGAACTCCCCAAGTTGCCACACTCCAGCACAGGACCCATGTTGGAACAGTTTAATGCCACCTAAAACCAAAACAACAACAGGCACATGCATCCAACATTTACCTCCTGAAAAGTTACCAAGTAATACGCAAATGCTTTCTTCTTCCCCACACCTGCCTCATCATCAGGTGAAGATCAAGCAGGGGTTGGTAAGTCAGGGTCAGGGCAGGGTTGAGGAAGAGGAAAGGGAGAGACCAGGTGGGGGTGACATGGCTTACAGAGATCCCTGGGAAATACTACTTAAAAAAGAAGTTTAAGTTACCAGTGGTTTTGCATCTGGGCAGTCATTTTGACACAACCACACCAAAATGGCAACATATAAGCAGCTGAAAGAATATTCCAGAGCCCTCTCTGAGCCTCAGCTTCCATAAGCAGTGTCGGGTAGAGGTTGCAAGAAGCATCTGGGAATGAAACATGTCACAGGCTTCAATTCCTCCAGAAGCTGAGAGACAGAGGCGGGGGACACGTCCACTCGGTGGAACAGAAAACTGAAAAGAAGAGACACGTCCTAAATTTTCAGTGACTGGCGTTAGAGTTACCAGACTTTCTGGGGTGGACACTTGATGGGTAACATGATTCCTGGCTCAGTTTCCTTCTCTGCATAGTGGACACGATACCCCAGCTCCTAGGCTTTCAGGACTCAGTGGAACCAGGTGTGCCATTTGCCAGGCCTAGCACCAGCACAAGACCTTCAGCAGTAGCTCCCTCCTGCCCCACTGCCAGTCCTGCCCACATCCCCGATATCCGGGCCACCAAACTGAGAGGAGCTCTCTGGATGCTGTGGGAAGTTGGCATCAGCCTCACAATGCCCCTCCTGGGTCCATCTCCTTTATCCTGTGTATGGATTGGTTACAGTCATGGGGACAGGGTGGCCACTTGTTCTGCATTTGGATTCCTTGTTACTCTTTTCATCATTTGAATTGGGAAGCAAGGGGCTGTGGTTACAGAAGGACATCCCAACAGGATGCACTGTTGGTGTGTCTCCTGCCCTTACCCCCAACACCTTTCTGCACTCTCCCTTCCTCCCCCAGCTGGGCAAGAGTATTAAGGTGTGATCTGACTCACTAAGCCGCCTTCTCCCAAACAAAAGAGAGCCAGAGCTTTTCCCCAGCCTACTGGCAACGTATGGCTTCTCTGCCATCAACAAACCTAATCAAGAACTGACCGTCAGGAGTTCGAGACCAGCTTGGCCAACCTGGTGAAACCCTGTCTCTACTAAAAACACAAAAAATTAGCTAGGTGTGGTGGCAGACACCTGTAATCCCAGCTACTCTGCAGGCTGAGGCAGGAGAATCGCTTGAACCCGGGAGGTGGAAGTTGCAGTGAGCCGAGATTGCATCACTATACTCCAGCCTGGGCAACAAGCACAAAGCTCTGTCAGGAAGGAAGGAAGGGAGGGAGGGAGGGAGGGAGGGAGGGAGGGAAAAGAATTGACCATATACACATGAGCCTTGTGCAAGTGAGGAGGCTTCCAGCAAAGGAAGAGAGTGAGGGTGGGTGAGGCTTCAGGAAGGAGGCAAGTCTTAGATAAGTCTTGGAAATGGAGGGCCAAAGGTTGATGGAAGCAAGAAGGCATTCTGACAAGTCCTACAGATGACATTTCATTCACCAGCTCTTTTGGTGTAACAAACATCTATTGGGCACCTACCAGGTGCCAAGCACTGTGGGCCATGGGGATGTGAGAATGAACAGAACACGGTCCTTGCCCTCCAGAGGTTCGTCGGAAAAAGCACTGTGACTAACAAATGTTGTGGCAAAGCAACAGTAGTCACCAGCACCGAAGGGGAAGCACCAAACAGTGCCTGGGGAGGCCAGGTGGGCATCAGTGGGAGGGCAGTGCCTACGAGGGGCTTGAGACATAGTGTAGCAGTCAGGCGCAGGTTCTAGCACTGGCTGCATGGGTTTGCACCCAGGCTCTGCCAGTTACTAATTCTATGAGCTTGGTCAACTTACCAACCTCTCTGTGCCTCAGTTTCCTCATTTATAAATGGTACCCACTTCAAGAGGTTGTTGAAAAGATTATATGAATACATGTAAATCACAGTTAGTACAGTGTCTGGCTACTGGGTCTGTAAATGTATTTATTAAGATTGTCTTTCATGCAATTTACCTAACAAATGTACACATGTACCCTACACCTAAAAGTCAAAAGAATTTAAATTTAAATTTAAAAAAGATTATTGTCTTGATGGCAAAGCAGGCATCTAGCAGGTAAAGAAGGATACAGGAAAGGTGTAAAGCAGAAAGCAGGAACAGCATGAACAAAGGCAAGGAGACGGAAGCGTGGGCCGTGGTTTGGCATGGCTGCTACAGGGGAGTGTGTGGTGAGAATTAAGCCAGAAGGGTGGGCAAAGCCCAGGTCTCGCCAGGCTGCGCACACCTTGGAGGTTGTGGACTTGATTCTGGAGTTGATAGCAAGCTCCTCCGCCTTTTTGTAATGATCGGATTGGGCCGTTGTATTAGGATTGTATCAGATTTGGGGACTGCATCATGCAGCTGGCTCAGGAGCTAGGAACTCACTACTACAGAAAAGAGAGAAAGAGGCCCTAAACTAACACAGGGCCGCAGGAATGCAGAGGCAGCAAGGACTGCGGCCTAGAGATGACTGGATACGGGCACGGGCAGGACACAGGGTGGCCTGGGTGAACCACTGAGCCACAAACCAGGACCGGGGAGACTGCAGCATGAGCAGGTTTGGGGCTGGAGAAGAGAGACAATAAAATAATAGGTGCTAGGCCAAGATCTAGGAACTTTATATAAATTATTTCATTTAAATCCCACACTGGGGGACCTTTGAGAAGGGCACAGCTATTATCCATATCTATAGATGAGAAAACTGAAGCGTAGTGTCATTGAAAACCCTGTAAGAATCAGAGCTGTGATGTGGTTTTCAGAGCCTGCATCCTCATTTCTGGGCCCCACGCTGACTTGGAGACACCTGAGGGCAAAGGCTGGGCATCTGGGGCTGGGCAGAGGCTGGGCATCTGGGGCTAGGCAGAGAGGCCTGGGCTGGAAGCTCTCTGTCGAGCCACGGGAGAGATAAGACTGAGATTGGCAGGGAGTGTGAGAGAGTGAGGAAGAAGGCAAGGCCGGACCACGAAGAAAGGGGCTGTCACAGAGGGTGATGGGTAGGCAGAAGTCCAGCCAGCCAGGAACCCATCCCAACCCCGGGATCCAGCAGGAGCCTTCCTCAGCCCTCTCCCCAGCCCACAGGGAAGGAGTCCAGCCCTAAAACTTGGCCTTTTGCCTACCTGCCCTGCCCACAGCCCACAGAACGCACACAGGCGGCCTGGCCCTCCTCCCGCGCCTGGAGCTGGTTGCACAACCACCTGAGCTGGTGAGGCAAGGATAGCGTTCCCTTCCTCCCCAAGAGGAGTCCAGAGGCAAGGGCTAAAAGGATTAGGCTCAGCTTTGGGAAACAAAACCAACTCTAAGTGGAAAAACACCAGCCCTCGCTGGGCTATTGTGAGGCGCAGTCATGGTTCCCACTCCATATGTGGACAGGGCCTAGGATCTGTTGACAAAAGTGACTCAGGCGTTTACCTCAGGCCCAACGCCCGCTGGCCCAGGTCCCGTCTGGATGTGTCATTGGCTCAAGTGAGGTCCCATGAATACACACACACACACACACACACACACACACTTGGGAGCCAACTCTCTGAGTCACCCAATCCCAGCCAATTCACCTGAAGCACCTGGCATTTCTTTCATCACCCAACAGGTCATTGTGCTGAGCTGTCAGTGCAGAGGAGGCTTAGCTGGCTCCATCATTCACATCACAAGCTTCATAAATTCCTGAGGAGAGTGCCAAAGGCCGAGATTGCTGCAGCACTTTCACTGGGGGAAGAGGAGAGGCTAAGCAGGCAGGTGGTCAGGGAGAGCCAAAAGAGGCAGAAATTCCAGCCTCCGCTTACTCCCCCTCTGCCACTTGGTTCCACCACATGTAGGGGCAGTGTCTGGCCCCAGTGTGATGAGAGAAAAAAGAGAAAACACACACAGAGAAGTGGGGATCACAGAACATGGAATGTGTGTCCTCAAGGGCCCTTCCAGACCTTTAATTAGTGTGGCTCTCTCATTTACAGATGAAGAAACCATTTGTCAGACACTTAGCGGGTGAAGGACAAACAAGAGACAGAATCCAGGGCCTTCAATGTCCTCTCAGTGCTCTTGCCCCTATATCACACAGACTCCAGACAAGCAGGACTGGAAGAGGCTAAGATGACCACGAGCCTGACCCCACACCTGCTACTGGAGAGACCCACAGCCTCCTCATCTGGGCTCTTCTGGCCACATGGCACAGCCTGGCGGGGTAGGTTTTACTCATTGTGGCATCTCCGGTACCTGGGGCACAGTAGGTTCTCAGAAAATGTTGCATGAGTTAATCTAATGGAATACCAGTTTATCCCATATGGAAGTATGCTAGCCGCTTTTTTGGAAGCCACGAGAAATTTAAAGCAGACTTTAAAAAAAAAATCATGTATCATTTCGCTTCAGCCTGACAAGATTTTTTCTGGCTGGACAAGAATTCTTGACAAACCTGCATTTAGGCAGGTAAGTTCCCCTTGTGGCATACCTGAATTGCTCTCTCTCTCTCCCGCAAGCAGGTGCCCAGGAAGCAGGAGATGGAGGTAGTTGAGACAAGGCTTTCCCAGCTAGCCGTGGTGGTGGGAACACCATGATCAGCTTCCCCACGACATACCCAGCAAACAGGAATCTTAATGAAACTACCAGAGCTGCCCGAGGCACATGCCCTGCTCCTCTCATCTTTGGCACAGCTGAGCATGTGTTGGCCAATAGCCTATGCTGTACCCAGAACGGGTGCCCAGGATCAAGTGGAACCTTCCTGGTCAGCTGGGAAGACAAATGCTGAGAACGTTTCTTTACCAAACATTCCTGAGTACCTCTTCAGGGCCAGCCCTGATCCAGGCCCTGAGGATACAGATGTGAAGGTATATAGGCCTGCTCCTGCTCTCATGGGGCTCAGAACCCTTCTTACTGTTCCAGAAACACAAGGGCAGCTGTGTTGATGTAGCCACGCTGGTCCCATTAGATGAAGTTGGACAGAGGGATGGATGAATGAATGCACGTGGTGAAGAGGGGAGGTTCAGGGCCTTGCTGAAAAAGATGAATATTAAAAAGCAAGTTAAGAGATAACAATGCTTGAGAATCATCAGAGCAAACACTCGCTGAGCCTTTCCAGTGTGCCAGGCCCTGTGTGGGTTCTGTGTGGACCCCTGACAGCAGTGAGCATTCTGGTCACTATTGTGCCCAGAGAGGTTGCTAAACTCACAAAAGTCACACAGCTGGGAAGTGGCAAGTGAGAACTGGAACCAGGCACCAGGGCCCTGGTGCTCAAATGACCAGCTGGCATGCTTCATAGCTCCCTTCAGAGGCTTCTACCTGTGTTAAAGCGTTGAACTGAATGAATCAGGTGGGATCATACATGAGTTGACAAAAGGGTGGTAACACCAAGGGACCTCAGAGGGTGACGCTGCTTTGGCATTTCTTAGCAAATTTACCATGATCAGAGTCTGGCCTTAACTGACCAGGAAGAGGACTCCGTCATTCATGCAGAGATGAAAATACTTATTAGTAATCAACTGATGCTGATCCAATGCAGAAGAGATCTATAAAATCCCATCTAAATGCATTCATTTACATTGGGTGGGGTATATGAGTAATAGTGACCAGAATGCTCACTGCTGTCAGGGGTCACCAACCCAGGAATGGGGCATGGCCACTGTGAGACAGGAGTGAAATCAGCACACAGGAAGCAGAGAGCACAGGAAAAACAGGTCTCTTGCTGAGGCAGTCTGCCCCAAAGCTACAGCACACCTCTCTGGTCATGGCCCACTAGACCTTTTGCTGGGCAGTGGGGAACCATCTAAGAACCAGACCAACCTAGGCCCTGCCTCACTGAGTGTATGGTCCTAAGAGAGAAGCCAGACACTAAACATGTCATTACGGGTGGGTGACGGTTACCCAAAGACACACTGAGGATGCTCTTGCAAAAGAAAACTGTATGACCCACATTCCCCAGAATCGAGTCTCCTCTTGCCTGGGTAGACCTGGGTAGACCTACCGGGTGCTCACCATCAGATTTGTTCCTCTGATCCCCACTTTCTTATATCCCATGATATAAGACAGATGACACACTCCTGGCTCTTAATGGACCTAAATAACCTCTCCTGTCTCAACCTGGGACATCCAAGTGAGCTCAGTTCTTTCCCTGTTTTTGTTCCAGGAGGACAAATTCATTATTTTGGGCCGATTCCAGCTCTGCTGAACCTGCGTCTGCTACTGGAGAGACCCCAGAGCACACTTCCCAACCTCCTTCTCAGGGCTCTCAGGCTGCACAGCTCTGCCTATGTCCTTGTTCCCCTCATTGCCAAGTTTCAGGGGTAACTGTCAGCCCCACATATCACCAGCTGCCAGTGTCTATCACAGAGAACTGCAAAGACACAGAGTGATCCAGGTTGTTGGAACCAGAGGGATGCTGGGAAATGATGTTGCTATACTGTGTAGACAGATGATTACACATGAGCACCCTGGACAACCCAGGAATGTCCTGGAAGCACCTGCTTCACACCCAGCCCTGGTAGACCAAGAAATCACACATTTGGGCAGCTAATTTCTCTAAGTTATTTTCTCTGCCAAGCACAGAAATGAACAGCCCAAAAAGGGCAGGAAGAAACAGAGCCAAGAGTTTATATGCTCCTGATTTAAAACATAAAAATAAGAGAAATAGTCCCACTGTGCAAATAACAAATAGACCAACCCTTACTCCCCAGCCAAATATTGGTATTTCCTTTAAATTTTTGACTAAAATATCTATGCTTGGGGGTAGGGACAGACTTGTGGCTATTTGGCCAAAAGCTGTTCTAGGTCATAGGCAGCCATTAAAATTACGATTTTCAAACAAAAGTTACAGATTTAGATTGACTTTCGAGCCCAAAGTTATTTTGACGTTTCATAAAATAAATCATCAGATAAGCACATCACATTATGTTCACAACAGTGCCCAAAATGGTTTTACTATTTTTAGTATTTATATTTATCATTTTATTTTTATTGATTTATAATTGTATAATTTATAATTAAATAATATCTATATTTGGGATTTTTAAACAGCCAGTATAAATAGACAAGAATGGAACAGTTACAACCATGTATATGGCAGGCAATATGTAAGGCATCTTTTTTCCTGGAATGTGTGATTTCTCCCCTGAACGATGATTAAATTCATCTCCCAAGAAGCTTTTGGTTTGAATCCGGGTAGACCAAGCCAAAAAAGAAGACAATACAGCATAGGACCCACAGTTTTAAACTTGTCAGCTAAATAATTCAGACGGTCTCTTTCTTCAGTCATGGCCACTGTGTGCTCAGTCAGCTCAGCCTGTAACTGATTCCTGTCCTGAATCAAATGCCAAGGACCCTGTTCTTAATACTCCTGCCCTGACTTCCCCCAAAGGTGTGACAATGGCAGTCCGAAGTAGGAAAAAGCTGTGCCTGGAGCCTACCTGCACCTCTTGTAAAAAAAAACGGAACTGAGAAACGCCAGCTTGCAATTCAATGCACAAAAATTGACATCCATTTTAGAAGCAATGCTCAGTCAGCTAACTTGTTGGTATTTGAGGGGGTGGACAGCTGCCTTTTCCAAAAAGAACAACGCTGCATGGGACAGGATCCTACCTGTAGAGGTAATAAGGAAAAGGAGGCTGGGTGTAGTGACTCACACCTGTAACCCCACCACTTTGGGGGGGCCATGGCCAGAGGATCGCCTTGAGCTCAGGAGTTTGAGACCACCCTGGGCAACATACTGGGACCCTGTCTCTACTAAAAATAATTTTTTAAAAAATAGCCAGATATGGTGGTGTGCACCTGTAGTCCCGGCTACTCAGGAGGATGAGGTGGGAGGATTGCTTGAACCCAGGAGGTAGAAGCTACAGTGAGTTATGTTTGCACCACTGCACTCCAGCCTGGGTGACAGTAAAAACCTGTATCAAAAAGGAAAAATTACAAAAAAAAAAAAAAAGCAGACGGACAGGATTCCAACATTCTGAGTAGCTCTTAAATGGCTTGGGGATAAGACATCTTCTCAAAGTGAAACTGTATTTACTAGCAAGAAAATAGGGACCAATTAAATTGGTCCAAGTACTGCATAATTTGGAGCAGTTGACCTTGATTTGTAAAACTACATGTTAATTGTTATCTGAGCTTTTAGGAGCTTAGCCCTAAAATCATACCTGAGGTAAGTGAACCCTAGAAACCATCGAATGACCACACATAGAGAGGTAGTACAGCAGAGTGGTTAGGCCAGCCTCCAGAACAGACAGTCAGGATTTGAATCGCAGCTCTATTCTCTACTAATTGTGCCACCCTGGGCACATAATCTACCTCTCTTTTTCTTTGTAAAATGAGCATAATAATGGTACCTACCACATAGCTGGTTTATGGATAGAAGAGAGATTCAAAGATCTGCAGAGGGTCCCTGTGGGTTTTCAGCTGGGAACAATCAATGCATTCATGTGAGGAAGTTACCTGATGCTGACGAAAGGACCACTCAAAAAGAAAAAGCAAATCACTGGAGCTCACGCAGCACCAGGAGCAGTTTATATTTCCAGCAGCCAGAATAGAAAACCTCATAATCCGTGATGTACCAGGTGAAGGACTCAGATATTGCCTCAGTAGTATAGAGAAATGTAACCCTAGACTAAAGATTATGATGGTCCCACCTAACTTAAAAGAAAGACTCAATAGTATCATACTTTTTCCAAAAAACTTAATTGCATCCCAGAACCAAATTTCAGAATATTTTGAGGAATACACAAATATCTAGAATCTGAAAAGGTAGAATGTATAATATTTGGCATTCAATTAAAAAAAAAAAAAACAGAGGCCAGGCCCTGTGGATCACTCCTACAAATCCCAGCACTTCAGGAGGTCAAGGTAGGAGAACTGCTTAAGCCTAGGCATTCGAGACCATGATGGGCAACACAGTGAGACCTCATCTCTACAAGAATAATTTTTTTTTTAATTAGCCAGGCACAGTGGTCCATGCCTGCAGTTCCAGCTACTGGGGAGGTGGAGGGGAGGATTGTTTGAGACCAGAAGGTCAAGGCTGCACTGAGCCAAGATCAAACCACTGCACTCCAGCCTGGGGAACAGCCCTGTCTCTGAACAAAACAAAAACAAGCAAACAAAACTGAAAGGTAACAGGAAATATCAAAGGAAACAGGAAAGGAAATAAAATAGTCATGAAGGGAAACAGGAAACATAAGGGAAAAAATTCAATAAATAGGAACATATGAAAATGGCACAAAAGATAAGATTAGCAGAAAAAAATCATCAAAATAATTAGTATAAATATATTCTATATGTCCAAGTAGGTAGAGGAAAATGCTAAATGATGAGTTAATGGCTGCAGCACGCCAACATGGCACATGTATATATATGTAACAAACCTGCACGTTGTGCACATGTACACTAAAACTTAAAGTATAATAATAAAATAAAATAAAGTGAAAAAAAAAAACCAAGTCAAACCCTAAAAATAAAAACCTCAACATTTAAAACAAAATAAACACTGGATAGAATAAATAGACAGACACTACCAAGGGAAAGACTTGTGAGCTTGAAGACACAACAACAGAAAGTATCCAAAATGAAACATTAAGAAAAGACGGGGTGAGGACAGAACATCAGCAAACTAAGAGAACAAATTACATGTAATTAAAGGGAAGGGGAGAACCAAAATATTATTTAAGGAAATAATGGCCAAAACTTTCCAAAAATGATCCAAACTGTAAGTCCACAAAAAATCTCCACAAACCCCAAGCAAAAGACACACCAAGGACATTACACTTCAGAATATCATAATTAAATTACTTAAAACCAACAATAAAAAGAAAATCTTAAAATCAGGCAGAGATAAAAGATATGCTATAACAGAATAACAAAGATAAGAATTACATCAGAATTTTCATTGGAAACAATGCCGGCTAGCAATTAATGGAGTAAAATCTTTAAAATTCTGGGGGCGGTGGGGGAGGAAGAAGCCTGTCAATCTAGCAATCCAGACCTAATGAAAATGTGTTTCAAAAACAAAGACAAAATAAAAACCTTAGAAATTCAAAAGCTGAAATTATTCTTCATCATCAGATCCATATTACAAAAACATATATTAAAGGAAATGTTTTTAGATGGAAGGAAAATATCAGATACATAAACAGAGAGCATTGGAAAGGATTAATAGTGAGAAAATATAAAATAATGTATTATGTTTAGAGTCTTGAAAACAAAATTACTATTTAAAGCGAAAATAATAGCCAATAACTTATAATGGATATAAAAGTAACATATATGACAAGAATAGCACAAAGGCCAGAAGAAGGGAAATACAAGTAAACTGTTGTAAGTTTTTAATTTAATACTATATATAAAGCAATAAAGTATTAATTGTAGACTCTAAGTTAATATGTACAACATAAAGCCTAAAACAACTGCTAAATAAAACAAATGGATAGAACTATAATCTAACAAAGAAAGTAAAACAGAATTAAAAATAGGCAATAAATCCAACAGAAGGCAAAAGGAAAGGAAAAGGGGAACAAAGAGCAAATGAAATGAAAACAAATGACAAGATGGCAGATTCAATCAAATCATATCATTAATATTAAATGTAAATGGTCTAAATACCTCCAGGTAAATGACAGAGAATGTCAGATTGGATAAAAAAAAGCAAGGCCTAACTATCTTGCCTATCAGAAATTCACTTTAAAAAGACAAAAACAGGTTAAAAGTAAAAGAACAGACATAACACTAACCAGAGCACACAGAGTAAAAGAACACATTTAACACTAACCAGAGCAAACCAGGAATAAACAGGGGCATAGGAAAGGTTAAATTCATCAAGAAGACAGTCCTTAAACGTATATGGGCTTATGTGACATTATGAGATACAGATACAGGTGGGTTTTTGTTCATGGCTCCTGGTTCATAACTGACATAGCCCTTGTTACAGTAAAAAGAATTTCTCTCTCTGATCTTCTCTTGCCCAAGGCAAAACTCTGAGTGTAGAACATAAAAGCCTCATTCCAGAAGGAATCCTGCCCCATATTTTGAAGGAAGGAATGTTGCACAGACAGGCCAAGAAGAATCTGAACAGACAGGCTTCACTGTATTTAGATCATACCCTTTTAGTCCAGTCACATTTGTACATGGTCATCAATCATGCCTATCCAATGAAATCTCCATAAAAGGTCCAAAGGTTCATAGGGAGCTTCCAGACAGCTGAACATATGGAGTTTCTTTAGAGCTGGCATACCCAGGGAGGGCATGCAAGGTCCATGCCTCTTCCTATACCTTGCCCTGTGCATCTCTTCATCTGTATCCTTTGTAATATCCTTTATAATAAACTGGTAAACATGTTTCCCTGAGTTTCTGAGTCACTTAAGCAAATTAATCAAGCCCAAAGTGGGGGTCACGGAACTTGAAACCCAGCTTAAAGCTGGTTAGTCATAAGTTCCAGAGGCCATGACCTATGACTGGTGACTAAAGGGAGCGACAGTTTTGTGGAATGAGACCTCAACCAGGGGATCTGACACTACCTCTAAGTAAATAATGTCAGAATTGAATTAGAGGATACCCAGCTGGCACCCACTACAGAACTGATTGCTTATTTGTTGGTGGGGAGAAATCCCAACACATTTTGGGGTCACAGAAGTCTTGTGTTGATATGACAGCAAAGGAAAAACGGTTTGAATTTTTCCTAACAGCCTAATAACAGAGTTTCAAAATACATAAAGCAAAAACTTATGAAATCACAAGAAGACCGCAAAATTTAGAAAATCCTCAAATATTCTGAGACATGAATTGCAGAAGAAATTTAAGAAGAGCAAATTAGAAAGTAATTTTTAACTGGAGGGAAATGAAAACACAACATATCAAAATTGCGAGACACAGTGAAAGCAATGCTTTAGGAAATTCACAGTACTGACATCCTTTTATTAGAAAACAGAAAATGTCTCAATTCAGCGGTCTCAGCATCCATATTAAAGATTAGAAAAAGAACCCAGATGAACATGTATGTAAAAATTCTCAACAAAGTATCAGCAAACTGCAATAGTACATTAAAAAGATCATTCACCGTGATCAACTGGGATTCACTCTGGGGATGCAAGGATGATTGAACATACGCAAGTCAATAAATGTGACACACCATATTAATGAAATGAAGGACAAAACCCATATAATCATCTCAATGGATGCAAAAAAATCATTTGACAAACTTCATCCTTTATTATAAAAACTCTCAACAAACTAGCTATAGAATGTACAAGTAATGTACCACAACATAATAAGGACCCTATATAACAAGCACACAGCTAACATCATACTCAACAGTGAAAAGGTGACAGCTTTTTCTCTATCATCAGGAACAAGAGAAGAATGTTCACCCTCACCACTTCTATTCAATATAGTAATAGAAGTCCTAACCAAAGCAATCAGGCAAGAAAAAGAAATAAAGGCATCCAAAAAGGAAAGGAAGAAGTGAAATTGCCGTATTGCTGATGACATGATCTCATATATAGAAAACCCTAAGGATTTCACAAAAAAAAAACTGTTAGAACTGATAAACAAATTCAGTAAAATTGCATGATACAAAATCAACATATGAGCATAAAAAGCCCAGGATGGGAGGAGCCAAGATGGCCAAATAGGAACAGCTCAGGTCTACAGCTCCCAGCTTGAGCGACGCAGAAGACGGGTGATTTCTGCATTTCCATCTGAGGTACCGGGTTCATCTCACTAGGGAGTGCCAGACAGTGGGCGCAGGTCAGTGGGTGCAGCGCACTGTACGCGAGCCGAAGCAGGGCAAGGCATTGCCTCACTTGGGAAGCGCAAAGGGTCAGGGAGTTCCCTTTCCTAGTCAAAGAAAGGGGTGACAGACGGCACCTGGAAAATCGGGTCACTCCCACCAGAATACTGCGCTTTTCCGATAGGCTTAAAAAATGCCGCACTAGGAGACTATATCCCGCACCTGGCTCAGAGGGTCCTACGCCCACGGAGTCTCTCTGATTGCTAGCACAGCAGTCTGAGACCAAACTGCAAGGTGGCAGCGAGGCTAGGGGAGGGGCGCCCGCCATTGCCCAGGCTTGCTTAGGTAAACAAAGCAGCTGGGAAGCTCGAACTGGGTGGAGCCCACCACAGCTCAAGGAGGCCTGCCTGCCTCTGTAGGCTCCACCTCTGGGGGCAGGGCACAGACAAACAAAAAGACAGCAGTAACCTCTGCAGACTTAAATGTCCCTGTCTGACAGCTTTGAAGAGAGCAGTGGTTCTCCCAGCACGCAGCTGGAGATCTGAGAATGGGCAGACTGCCTCCTCAAGTGGGTCCCTGACCCCTGACCCCTGAGCAGCCTAACTGGGAGGCACCCCCCAGTAGGGGCAGACTGACACTTCACAGGGCCGGGTACTCCTATGAGACAAAACTTTCAGAGGAATGATCAGACAGCAGCATTCGCGGTTCATGAAAAACCACTGTTCTGCAAACACCACTGCTGATACCCAGGCAAACAGGGTCTGGAGTGGACCTCTAGCAAACTCCAACAGACCTGCAGCTGAGGGTCCTGTCTGTTAGAAGGAAAACTAACAAACAGAAAGGACATCCACACCAAAAACCCATCTGTACATCACCATCATCAAAGACCAAAAGTAGATAAAACCACAAAGATGGGGAAAAAACAGAGCAGAAAAACTGGAAACTCTAAAAAGCAGAGCACCTCTCCTCCTCCAAAGGAATGCAGTTCCTCACCAGCAATGGAACAAAGCTGGATGGAGAATGACTGATGAGTTGAGAGAAGAAGGCTTCAGATGATCAAACTACGAGCTGCAGGAGGAAATACAAACTAAAGGCAAAGAAGTTAAAAACTTTGAAAAAAATTTAGACGAATGTGTAACTAGAATAACCAGTACAGAGAAGTGCTTAAAGGAGCTGATGGAGCTGAAAGCCAAGGCTCGAGAACTACATGAAGAATGCAGAAGCCTCAGGAGCCGATGCGATCAACTGGAAGAAAGGGTATCAGCGATGGAAGATGAAATGAAAGAAATGAAGTGAGAAGGGAAGTTTAGAGAAAAAAGAATAAAAAGAAATGAACAAAGCCTCCAAGAAATATGGGACTATGTGAAAAGACCAGATCTACATCTGATTGGTGTACATGAAAGTGACGGGGAGAATGGAACCAAGTTGGAAAACACTCTGCAGGATATTATCCAGGAGAACTTCCCCAATCTAGCAAGGCAGGCCAACATTCAGATTCAGGAAATACAGAGAACGCCACAAAGATACTCCTCAAGAAGAGCAACTCCAAGACACATAATTGTCAGATTCACCAAAGTTGAAATGAAGGAAAAAATGTTAAGGGCAGCTGGACAGAAAGGTCGGGTTACCCACAAAGGGAAGCCCATCAGACTAATAGCGGATCTCTCGGCAGAAACTCTACAAGTCAGAAGAGAGTGGGGGCCAATATTCAACATTCTTAAAGAAAAGAATTTTCAACCCAGAATTTCATATCCAGCCAAACTAAGCTTCATAAGTGAAGGAGAAATAAAATACTTTACAGACAAGCAAATGCTGAGAGATTTTGTCACCACCAGGCCTGCCCTAACAGAGCTCCTGAAGGAAGCACTAAACATGGAATGGAACAACTGGTACCAGCCACTGCAAAATCATCCCAAAATGTAAAGACCATCAAGACTAGGAAGAAACTGCATCAACTAACGAGCAAAATAACCAGCTAACATCATAATGACACGATCAAATTCACACATAACAATATTAACTTTAAATGTAAATGGACTAAATGCTCCAATTAAAAGACACAGACTGGCAAATTGGATAAAGAGTCAAGACCCATCAGTGTACTGTATCAGGAAACCCATCTCACATGCAGAGACACACAGAGGCTCAAAATAAAAGGATGGAAGAAGATCTACCAAGCAAATGGAAAACAAAAAAAGGCAGGGGTTGCAATCCTAGTCTCTGATAAAACAGACTTTAAATCAACAAAGATCAAAAGAGACAAAGAAGGCCATTACATAATGGTAAAGGGATCAATTCAACAAGAAGAGCTAACTATCCTAAATATATATGCACCCAATACAGGAGCACCCAGATTCATAAAGCAAGTCCTGAGTGACCTACAAAGAGACTTAGACTCCCACACAATAATAATGGAAGACTTTAACACCCCACTGTCAACATTAGACAGATCAACGAGACAGAAAGTTAACAAGTATACCCAGGAATTGAACTCAGCTCTGCACCAAGCTGACCTAATACACATCTACAGAACTCTCCACCCCAAATCAACAGAATATACATTTTTTTCAGCACCACACCACACCTATTCCAAAATTGACCACATACTTGGAAGTAAAGCTCTCCTCAGCAAATGTAAAAGAACAGAAATTACAACAAACTATCTCTCAGACCACAGTGCAATCAAACTACAACTCAGGATTAAGAAACTCACTCAAAACCACTCAACTACATGGAAACTGAACAACCTGCTCCTGAATGACTACTGGGTACATAACGAAATGAAGGCAGAAATAAAGATGTTCTTTGAAACCAATGAGAACAAAGACACAACATACCAGAATCTCTGGGACATATTCAAAGCAGTGTGTAGAGGGAAATTTATAGCACTAAATGCCCACAAGAGAAAGCAGGAAAGATCCAAAATTGACACCCTAACATCACAATTAAAAGAACTAGAAAAGCAAGTGCAAACACATTCAAAAGCTAGCAGAAGGCAAGAAATAACTAAAATCAGAGCAGAACTGAAGGAAATAGAGACACGAAAAAACCCTTCAAAAAATTAATGAATCCAGGAGCTGGTTTTTTGAAAGGATCAACAAAATTGATAGACCGCTAGCAAGACTAATAAAGAAAAAAAGAAGAATCAAATAGACGCAATAAAAAGTGATAAAGGGGATATCACCACCAATTCCACAGAAATACAAACTACCATCAGAGATTACTACAAACACCTCTACGCAAATAAACTAGAAAATCTAGAAGAAATGGATAAATTCCTCGACACATACACCCTCCCAAGACTAAACCAGGAAGAAGTTGAATCTCTGAATAGACCAATAACAGAGCTGAAATTGTGGCAATAATCAATAGCTTACCAACCAAAAAGAGTCCAGGACCAGATGGATTCACAGCTGAATTCTACCAGAGGTACAAGGAGGAACTGGTACCATTCCTTCTGAAATTATTCCAATCAAAAAAGAGGGAATCCTCCCTAACTCATTTTATGAGGCCAGCATCATCCTGATACCAAAGCCTGGCAGAGACACAACCGAAAAAGAGAATTTTAGACCAATATCCTTGATGAACATTGATGCAAAAATCCTCAATAAAATACTGGCAAACAGAATCCAGCAGCACATCAAAAAGCTTATCCACCATGATCAAGTGGGCTTCACCCCTGGGATGCAAGGCTGGTTCAATATACGCAAATCAATAAATGTAATCCAGCATATAAACAGAACCAAAGACAAAAACCACATGATTATCTCAATAGATGCAGAAAAGGCCTTTGACGAAATTCAACAACAACCCTTCATGCTAAAAACTCTCAATAAATTAGGTATTAATGGGATGTATCTCAAAATAATAAGAGCTATCTATGACAAACCCACAGCCAATATCATACTGAATGGGCAAAAACTGGAAGCATTCCCTTTGAAAACTGGCACAAGACAGGGATGCCCTCTCTCACCACTCCTATTCAACATAATGTTGGAAGTTCTGGCCAGGGCGATCAGGCAGGAGAAGGAAATAAAGGTTATTCAATTAGGAAAAGAGGAAGTCAAATTGTCCCCGTTTGCAGACAACATGATTGTATATCTAGAAAAACCCATCGTCTCAGCCCAAAATCTCCTTAAGCTGATAAGCAACTTCAGCAAAGTCTCAGGATACAAAATCAATGCACAAAAATCACAAGCATTCTTATACACCAATAACAGACAAACAGAGAGCCAAATCATGAGTGAACTCCCATTCACAATTGCTTCAAAGAGAATAAAATACCTAGGAATCCACCTTACAATGGACGTGAAGGACCTCTTCAAGGAGAACTACAAACCACTGCTCAATGAAATAAAAGAGGATACAAACAAATGGAAGAACATTCCATGCTCATGGGTAGGAAGAATCAATATCGTGAAAATGGCCATACTGCCCAAGGTAATTTACAGATTCAATGCCATCCCCATCAAGCTACCAATGACTTTCTTCACAGACTTGGAAAAAACTACTTTAAAGTTCATATGGAACCAAAAAAGAGCCCGCATTGCCAAGTCAATCCTAAGCTAAAAGAACAAAGCTGGAGGCATCACACTACCTGACTTCAAACTATACTACAAGGCTACAGTAACCAAAACAGCATGGTACTGGTACCAAAACAGAGATATAGATCAATGGAACAGAACAGAGCCCTCAGAAATAATGCCACATATCTACAACTATCTGATCTTTGACAAACCTGAGAAAAACAAGCAATGGGGAAAGGATTCCCTATTTAATAAATGGTGCTGGGAAAACTGGCTAGCCATATGTAAAAAGCTGAAACTGGATCCCTTCCTTACACCTTATACAAAAATCAATTCAAGATGGATTAAAGACTTAAATGTTAGACCTAAAACCATAAAAACCCTAGAAGAAAACCTAGGCATTACCATTCAGGACATAGGCATGGGCAAGGACTTCATGTCTATAACACCAAAAGCAATGGCAACAAAAGCCAAAATTGACAAATGGCATCTAATTAAACTAAAGAGCTTCTGCACAGCAAAAGAAACTACCATCAGAGTGAACAGGCAACCCACAAAATGGGAGAAAATTTTCGCAACCTACTCATCTGACAAAGGGCTAATATCCAGAATTTACAATGAACTCAAACAAATTTACAAGAAAAAAACAAACAACCCCATCAAAAAGTGGGAGAAGGACATGAACAGACACTTCTCAAAAGAAGACATTTATGCAGCCAAAAAACAAATGAAAAAATGCTCATCATCACTGGCCATCAGAGAAATGCAAATCAAAACCACAATGAGATACCATCTCACACCAGTTAGAATGGCAATCATTAAAAAGTCAGGAAACAACAGGTGCTGGAGAGGATGTGGAGAAATAGGAACACTTTTACACTGTTGGTGGGACTGTAAACTAGTTCAACCCTTGTGGAAGTCAGTGTGGCGATTCCTCAGGGATCTAGAACTAGAAATACCGTTTGACCCAGCCATCCCATTACTGGGTATATACTCAAAGGACTATAAATCATGCTGCTATAAGGACACATGCACACATATGTTTATTGCGGCACTATTCACAATAGCAAAGACTTGGAACCAACCCAAATGTCCAACAATGATAGACTGGATTAAGAAAATGTGGCACATATACACCATGGAATACTATGCAACCATAAAAAATGATGAGTTCATGTCCTTTGTAGGGACATGGATGAAATTGGAAATCATCATTCTCAGTAAACTATCGCAAGAAGAAAAAACCAAACACCGCATATTCTCACTCATAGGTGGGAATTGAACAATGAGAACACATGGACACAGGAAGGGGAACATCACACTCTGGGGACTGTTGTGGGGTGGGGGGAGGGATAGCATTGGGAGATATACCTAATGCTAGATGACGAGTTAGTGGGTGCAGCACACCAGCATGGCACATGTATACATATGTAACTAACCTGCACATTGTGCACATGTACCCTAAAACTTAAAGTATAATAATAAAAAAAATCAACATATGAAAATCAGTAGTGTTTTATACACTAAAAGCAAACTATTTGAAAACTTAAGAAATAATCCCATTCATAATAGCATTAAAAAATGAAATACTTAGGAACAAATTTAACCAAGGAAGTAAAAGATCTATATACTGAAAACCATAAAACATTGATGAAAGAAATTAAAGATGACACAAATAAATGGAAAGAGATCTTGTACTCATGGATTAGAATTAATATTTTTTAAATGTCCATACACTACCCAAAGCAATCCATAGATTCCATAAAATCGCTATCAAAATTCTGATGTCATTTTTCACAGAAATAGAAAAAACACTTCTAAAATTTGTATGGAACCCCAAAAGATCCCAAATAGCCAAAGCAATCTTCAACAAGTTCAAAGCTGAAGGCATCACACTCCTTGATTTCAAAGTATATTACAGAGGCAGGACTAGCTTGCAGCTCCCACTAAGATGGACAGAGCAACATGTGGAGACCACATCCTGAATTGTTGCTCCAAGAACTACTGCAGCAACATACCAGGAAAACTGAGGGAATCCATAAACTCTTCGCAGGAACTAGATCACCACTGCAGGCTCCCTGAGACGCCAAAAAACTAATTGCAGTCGATGCACTCTTGAAAGTGCCACCTCCTGGCTGCAGGCAACCAACACAAAACCAGCACAGTAAACAAAAACACAATCAAGGACCCTCACACAGTCCACTTCACTCTCCTGCTGCCTCCACCAGAGCAGGCGCTGGTCTCCACAGCTGAAAGACCTAAAGACGAATCACATCACAGGACTCTTCGCAGACACTCCCCAGTGCCCAGAGCCTGGTAGCTCCACTGGGTGGCTAGACCCAGAAGAGTAGAAATCCAGTTCAGCTCTCAGGAAGCCCCATTCCTAGAGGAAGAGGGAGAACACCACATCAAGGGAGCATCCTGTGAGAAAAAAGAATCTGAACAGCAGCCCTTGAGTCCCAGATCTTCCCTCTGACATAGTCTACCCAAATGAGAAAGAACCAGGAAAGCAATTCTGGTAATATGACAAAACAAGGTTCTTTAACACCCCAAAAGATACCAGCTCACCAGCAATGGATCTAAACCAAGATGAAATATCTGGAATTGCCAGAAATAGAATTCAGAAGGTTGTTTATTAAGCTAATCAAGGAGGCATCAGAGAAAGGTGAAGTCCAACTTAAAGAAATAAAAAACATGATACAGGATATGAAAAGAAAAATCTTCAGTGAAACAGACAGCAATAAAATACAATTACAACTTCTGGAAATCAAGGACACACTTAGAGAAATGCAAAATACACTGGAAAATCTCAGCAACAGAATTGAACAAGCGGAAGAAAGAATTTCACAGCTCTAAGACAAGGCTTTTGAATTAACCCAATCTGCCCAAGACAAAGAAAAAAGAATTTTAAAAAGTGAACAGAGCCTCCAAGAAGTTTGGACTATGTTAAATGTCCAAACCTAAGAATAATTGGTGTTCCTGAGGAAAAAGAGAAATATAAAAGTTTGGAAAACATATTTGAGGGAATAATCAAGGAAAACTTCCACAGCCTTGCTAGAGATCTAGACATCCAAACACAAGAAGCTCAAAGAACACCTGGGAAATTCATCGCAAAAAGATCATCGCCTAGGCACAAAGTCATCAGTTTACATAAAGTCAAGATGAAGGAAAGAATCTTAAGAGCTGTGAGGCAGCATCAGGTAACCTATAAAGGAAAACCTATCAGATTAACAGCACATTTCTCAGCAGAAACCCTACAAGCTAGAAAGGATTGAGGTCCTATTTTTTAGCCTCCTTAAAACGATTATCAGCGAAGAATTTTGTATCCAGTGAAACTAAGGTTCATAAATGAAGGAAAGATACAGTCTTTTCCAGAGAAACAAATGCTGGGAGAATTCATCACTACCAAGGCAAAACTACAAGAACTGCTAAAAGGAGCTCTTAATCTTGAAACAAATCCCTGAAAAACACCCAAATAGAACCTCCTTAAAGCATAAATCTTACAGGACCTATATAACAATAACACAATGAAAAAAAAGCATTCAGGCAACAAGTAGCATGATAAATAGAATAGTACCTCACATCTCAATATAAACATTGAATGTAAGTGGTATAAATGCTCCACTTAAAACATACAGAATGGCAGAATGGATAAGAATTCACCAATCAAGATTCTGCTTTCAGGAGACTCACCTGACACATGTGGACTCACAGAAATTTAAGGTAAAGTGGTGGAAAAATATATTCCACACAAGTGGACACCAAAAGCAAGCAGGAGTAGCTATTCTTATATCAGACAAAACAAACTTTAAAGCAACAGCAGTTAAAAAAGACAAAGAGGGATATTATATAATGATAAAAGGACAAGTCCAGCAGGAAAATATCACAATTCTCAATATATATGCACCTAACACTGAAGCTCCCAAATGTGTAATACAATTACTACTAGATCTAAGAAATGAGAAAGATGGCAACACGATAATAGTGGGAGACTTTAATACTTCACCGACAGCACTAGATAGGTCATCAAGACAGAACGTCAACAAAGAAACAATGGACTTAAACTATACCCTAGAATAAATCGACTTAACAGATACTTCAACCCAACAGAACATTCTACCAAACAACTGCAGAATATAAGTTCTATTCATCAGCACATGAACATTCTCCAAGATAGACCAAGGTAACAAAACAAGTCTCAGTAAATTTAAGAAAATCGAAATTATATCAAGTACTCTCTCAGACCACAGCAGAGCAAAACTGGAAATCAACTCCAAAAGAAACCCTCAAAACCATGCAAACACATGGAAATTAAATAACCTGCTCCTGAATGATCACTGGGTCAACAATGAAATAAAGACAGAAATTTAAACATTCTTTCAACTGAATAATAGTGACAAAACCTACCAAAACCTCTGGGATACAGCAAAAGCAGTGTTAAGAGGAAAGTTCATAGCATTAAATGCCTACATCGAGAAGTCTCAAAGAGCATCGATAGACAGTTTAAGGTCGCACCTCACAGAAGTGGAGAAACAAGAACAATCCAAGCCCAAACCCAGCAGAAGAAAAGAAATAAAGATCAGAGCAAAACTAAATGAAATTGAAACAATCAACAACAAAAAATTACAAAAGATAAATGAAACAAAAACCTTGTTCTTTGAAAAAATAAGACAGATCATTAGCAAGATTAACCAAGAAGACAGAAGATTCATAAGCTCAATTAGAAATGGAATGGGAGATATTATAATTAATACCACAGAAATACAAAAGATTATTCACAGCTACTATGAACAGCTTTACATGCATAAACTAGAAAACCTAGAGGAGATGGATAAATTCCTGGAAATATACAACCCTCCTAGATTAAACCAGGAGGAAACAATCTCTGAACAGACCAATAACAAGCAGTGAGATTGAAAAGGTAATTTAAAAACTGCCAACAACAAAAAAGTCCAGGACTAGATGGATTCACAGCTGAATTCTACCAGACATTCAAACAAGAATTGGTAACAATCCTACTGACACTATACCAAAAGATAAAGAGGGAAACCTCCCTAAATCATTCTATGAAGCCAGTATCACCTTAATATCAAACCAGGGAAGGACATAACAAAAAAAGAAAACTACAGATGAATAATGATAAAAGGACTAGTCCAGCAGGAAAATATCACAATTCTGAGTATATATGAACCAACAATGGAGCTCCCGAATTTATAAAACAATTACTACTAGACCTAAGACATGAGATAGATGGCAACACAATAGTAGCGGGGGACTTGATGAACACAGATGCAAAAATCCTCAACAAAATACTAGCGAACTGAATCCAGCAGCATATCAAAAAGATAATCCAACATGATCAAGTAGGTTTCATACTAGGAATGCAGGGATAGCCTAACTTACATAAGTCAATAAATGTGATACACTGCATAAACAGAATTAAAAACAAAAAAATCACATGATCATCTCAATAGATGCAGAAAAAGCATTTGATGAAATCCAGCATCGCTTTATGATTAAAACCCTCAGCAAAATCAGCATAGAAGGGACATATCTTAAGAAAATTAAAGCCATCTATGACAAACTCACAGCCAACATTATACTGAACAGAGAAAAGTTGAAAGCATTCCCCCTGAGAACTGGAACAAAACAGAGATGGCCCACTTTCACCACTTCTATTCAACACATCCTGGAAGTCCTAGCCAGAGCAATCAGAAAAGACAAAGAAATAAAGGGCATCCAAATCGGTAAAGAGGAAGTCAAACTGTCACTGTTTGCTGATGATATGATGGTATACTTAGAAAACCCTAAAGACTCATCCTAAAAGTTCCTAGAACTGGTAAACGAATTCAACAAAGTTTCAGGATACAAAATCAATGTACACAAATCTGCTATACACCAACAGCAACCAAGCTGAGAATCAAATCAAGAACTCAACCCCTTTTACAATAGCTGCAAAAAAGATAAAATACTTAGGAATATACCTAACCAAGGACTTGAAAGACCTCTACAAGGAAAGCTACAAAACACTGCAGAAAGAAATCACAGACAACACAAATAAATGGAAAACACATTCCATGCTCATGAATGGGTGAAATCAATATTGTGAAAATGACCATACTGCCAAAAGCAATCTACAAATTGAATGCAATCCCCATCAAAATACGACCATCATTCTTCACAGAACTAGGAAAAACAATCCTAAGATTCATATGGAACCAAACAAGAGCCCACATAGCCAAAGCAAGACTAGGCAAAAAGGACAAATCTGGAGGCATCACATTACCCAACTTCAAACTATACTATAAAGCCATAGTCACCAAAACAGCATGATACTTGTATAAAATTAGGCACATAGACCAATGGAACAGAATAGAGAGCCCAGAAATAAAGCCAAATACTTATAGCCAATTGATCTTTGACACAGCAAACAAAAACATAAAGTGCTGAAAGGACACCCTATTCAACAAATGGTGCTGGGATAGTTGGCAAGCCACATGTAGAAGAATGAATCTGGATCCTCATTTCTCACCTTATAGAAAAATCAACTAAAAATGGATTAAAGACTTACATCTAAGACCTGAAACCATAAAGATTCTAGAAGATAACATCAGAAAAACCCTTCTAGACATTGGCTTAGGCAAAGACTTCATGACCAAGAACCCAAAAGCAAATGCAACAAAAACAAAGATAAATAAATGGGACTTAATTAAACTAAAAAACTTTTGCACACCAAAAGAAATAATCAGCAGTTAACAGACAACCTACAGACTGGGAGAAAATCTTTGCAATCTATATATCTGACAAAGGACTAATATCCAGAATCTACAAAGAACTCAAACAAATCAGTAAGAAAAAAAACAAATAATCCCATCAAAAAGTGGGTTAAGGACATGAATAGACAATTCTCAAAAGATATACAAATGGCCAACAAGCATATGGACAAGTGCTCATCATCACTAATGATCAGGGAAATGCAAATCAAAACCACAATGTGATACCACCTCACTTCTGCAAGAATGGCCATAATCAAAAAAATAAAAAAAAATAGATGTTGGCATGGAAGCAGTGAAAAGGGAACACTTTTACACTGCTGGTGGGAATGTAAACTAGTCCAACCATTATGGAAAACAGTGTGAAGATTCCTTAAAAAACTAGATCTACCGTTTGATCCGGCAACCCCACTAGTAGGTATCTACCCAGAGGAAAATAAGTCATTATACAAAAAAGGTACTTGCACACGCATGTTTACAGTAGCACAATTTGTAATCGCAAACATATGGCACAAGTCCAAATGCCTATCAATGAATGAGTGGATAAAGAAAATGTGGTGGGCTGGATGCGGTGGCTCACACCTGTAATCCTAGCACTTTGGGAGGCCGAGGTGGGCAGATCACTAAGTCAGGAGTTGGAGAACATCCTGGCTAACACAGTGAAACCCCGTATCTACTAAAAATACAAAAAATTAGCAGGGCGTGGTGGCGGGTGCCTGTAGTCCCAGCTACTCAGGAGGCTGAGGCAGGAGAATCACTTGAACCTGGGAGGCGGTTCCTGGAACCTGGAGGTCACTCCCGCCTGGGTGACAAAGTAAGGCTCCATCTCAAAAAAAAAGAAAATGTGGTATATGTGTACCATGGAATACTACTCAGCCATAAAAAGGAAAAAAAATAATGGCATTCACAGCAACCTGGATGGAATTGGAGACTATTATTCTAAGTGAAGTAACTCAGGAATAGAAAACAGAACATCGTATGTTCATACTCCTGTGAGAGGCAAGCTATGAGGATGCAAAGGCATAAGAATAATACATTGGACTCTATGGACTTGGAGGAAAGAGTGGGGAAGGTGAGGGATAATAAAAGACTGCACAATGGGTACAGTGTAGACTGCTCGGGTAATGGGTGCACCAAAACCTCAGAAATCACCACTGAAGAACTTATTCATGTAACCAAACACCACCTGTTCCCCAAAAACCTATTAAAATAAAAAACTAAAAAGATCCACAAAGAATAATGAAATCTGAATAAAGTCTAGAGTTTTAGTTATTGTTTTCTAAGTCATAGAAACAGAGTAGAATGGTGGTTACCAAGGGCAGAGGAGTACGGGTGGGTTTAGGAGATGTTGTTCAAAGGATACAAAATTTCAGTTAATCAAGAGATCTATTGTATAACATAGTGCTATAGTTAATAAAATGTCTTCTTGAAAATCTCTAAGAGTAGATTTTAAGTGTTCTCTCTACAAAAAATTGTAAGTATGTTAGGTAATGGATACATTAATTAGCTCAATTTAGCATTCCACATTATATACATATTTCAATACATCATGGTATATATAATATATAATTTTGTCATAAATATTTTTAAATTTAAAAATTAATTTTTTAAAAATATGTTGTTGTTGGAGCATGACAGCCTCTCCACATATGAATGCCAACATTCAATATTGAAAAAACAGTATATTACAAAGCTACTGTAATCAAAACAGCATGGTAGTAGCATAAAAAAACAGACACTCCAACCAATGGAACAGGATAAAAAGTCAAGAAATAAACCTACACTTTTATGGCCAACCGATGCTCATGCCTATAATCCCAGACTTCAGGAGGCCGAGTCAGGTGGATTGCCTGAGCTCAGAAGTTCGAGACCAGCCTGTGTAACATGGTGAAACCTCGTCTCTACTAAAAATACAAAAAATTAGCCGGGCGTGTTGGTGTATGCCTGTAGTCCCATCTACTTGGGAGGCTGAGGTGGGAGGATCACTTGAACTCAAGAGAAGGAGGTTGCAGCTAGCCAAGATCACACCACTGGATTCCAGCCTGGGTGACAGAGTGAGACCCTGTCACCAAAGAAAAGAAAAGGGAAAGCTCCATGACACTGGTCTGAGCAATGACTTCTTGGATAAGAACCCAAAAGCACAGGTAACAAAAGCAAAAGTACAAAAATGAGACTGCATCAAACATAAAAGCATCTATACAACAAAGGAAATAACTAGCACAGTGAAGAGACGACCCACAAATTGGGAGAAAACGTTTGCAAACCAAACAGTTGATAAGGAACTAACATCTAAAATATATAAAGGAACACAAACAACTCAACAGCAAGAAACAAATAACTCAGTTACAAAATGAACATAGAACCTAAAAAGACATTTCTCAAAAGAGGACAAATGACCAACAGATACATGAAAAAATGTTCAATATCTTTAATCCTCAGGGAAATGTAAATTAAAAATACGATGAGCTCACACTTGTTAGAATGGCCATTATCAAAAAGATGAAAGACAAGTGTTGATGAGGACATAAGAAAAAAGAAGGAACCCTGGCCCGCTTTAGTGGGAATGTAAATTAGTACACCTATTTTGGAAAACAATATGAAGTTTCTTCAAAAAACTAAAAACAGAACTTTCCTATGATCTAGAAATCCCGCTTCTGTATATCCAAAGTAATTGAAATCAGTAAGTCAAAGAGATATCTGCACTCCTATGTTCATTTCAGCAGTATTCACAGTAGCCAAGATATGTAATCAACCCAAGTATCTATGCAATGGATGAAGGGATGAAGAAAATGTATATATAAATGATGGAATGCTATACAACCTTGAAAAAAAAAAGGAAATTCTGTCATTTGGGACAACATGAGTAAACCTGGAAAGCATTATGACAAGTGAAGTAAGCCACGTCCAGAAAGACAAATACTGCAAGATCTCATTTATATGTGAAATCTAAAAACGTCAAACTTATAGAAGCAGAGAGTACAATGGTAGTTACCAGAGGCAGGAAATGGGGGGTGGGAGTTGAGGGGGGAAGGAGAAGAGAGATGTTGGCCCAAAGGTAGAATGTTTTGGTTAGAGAGGAGACATAAGTTTTAGTGGTCTATTGTACAGCACTGTGACCATAGTTAATAATAACATATATTTCAAAATTGCTAAAAGAGTAGATTTTAACGTTATCATAAAAAAATAGGTAAGGTGATGAATATGTTAGCTTGATTTAATCTCTCTACAATGTATTTATATTTCTAAACATCACACTAAATCCCATAAATATATATAATTTATCAATTAAAATTTTTAAAAATTAGAAAAAGATGAGAAAATTAAACCAAAGTTAGTAAAATAATAGAAATAAGATATAAGCAGAAATCAACAAAATAAGAAAAAGGCACAGTGGCTCATGCCTATAATCCCAGAACTTTGAGAGGCCAAGGCAGGAGGGTTGCTTGAGCCCAGGAGTCTGAAACCAGCCCAGGCAACTAGTGAGATCTCACCTCTACAACAAGTCCAAAAATTAGTTGGGTGTGGTGGTGCCTGCCTATAGTCCCAGCTACTTGGTAGACTGAGGAGGGACAATCACTTGAGCCCAGGGGATTGAGACTACAGTGAGCTGTAATTGCACTACTGCACTGCAACCTGGACAACAGAGCAAGACCTTATGTTAAAAAAAAAAAGAAAGAAAAAAGAAAACAATAGAGAAAAATAAATAAAACGAAATCTGATTCTTAGATAAGATCAATACAATTAATAAATCTTTGGCCAAACTAATCAAGAATAAAAGAGAGAAGGATGAATTACCAATATCAGGAATGAGAGAGGTGACATTATTACATATTCTAGGTATCAAGAAGATAATTAGTGAATACTATAAATAATTTTATGCCAATAAGTTCAAAAACTTAGGTAAGATGGACAAGTTCCTTGAGAGACTGAAAATACCAGACCTCATTCAAGAAGAAAAAAATAACCTGAATAGTTGTATATCTTTTTAGGAAAACTCTAGTCTCCAATGGCTTCACTGATGAATTCTAGCAAACATTTAAGAAATAAACATCAGTTCTACATATACTCTTCCAAAAACTGAAGAGAAGGAAAATCTTCCCAATTCATTATTGCAATCTAGCATTCTCCTAATATCAAGAACAGGTAAAGATATCTAAGTAAAAATAAATAAATAAATAAATAAATAAATAAATAAATAAATAAATAAATCCAAAAAACAAAAAACAATATTCCTCATAAACATAGGTGCAAAAATCCTTTTTAAAAACTTTCATCAAATTGAATCTAATATTATATGTAACGGATAATAGATAATGACAAAGTGGTGTTTATCCCAAGAATGCAAGGTTAGTTACACACTTGAAAGTTATTTAATTCATTTTAATACATTAAAAAGGAAAATCCATACAATCATATCGAGACACAGAAAAAGCTTTTTATAAAATTAACCACCCATTTCTGATTTTCAAAAAACTCTCAGCAGACAGATAGAAGAAGAGAACTTCCTTAAATTGATAAACAGCATCTATAACAAATCTACAGTTACATCTTACTTAATGGCAAAAGACTGAATGCTTTTCCCAAGATTATGAATAATGCAAAGATGACTGTTCTTACCACATCTAGTCAACGTGATACTGGGAGGTTTTAGCCACAGTAGTAATGCAACAAAAAGAAATAAAAGGCATCCAAATGGGAAAGTAAGAAGTAAACTGTCTTTACAAATGACATGAATATCATTCTAGAAAATCCTACAGAATCTACAAAAAAGCAAGTAGTACTAATAAGTAAATTTAGCAAGATTGTAGGATATAAAGTCACTATACAAAATAACTTCTATTTTAATATACTAGCCATAAACAATTATAAAGTTTAAAAAATATTGTACTTGGCTGGGCACAGGGGCTCACGCCTGTAATCCCAGTACTTTGGGAGGCTGAGATGGGTGCATCAATTGAGCCCAGGAGTTCGAGACCAGCCTAGGCAACATAATGATAACCCATCTCTAAAAAAAAATGTAAAAATTAGCTGGGCATGGTGGTACACATCTGTGGTCCCAGATACTCAGGAGGCTGAGATGGGAGGACCACTTGAACCCAGGAGGTTAAGGCTTCAGTTGGCCATGAGGTGCCACTGCACTCCAGCCTGGGTGACAGAGTAAGACCCTGTTTGCTTGTTTCTTTCTTTCCTTTCTCTCTCTCTCTACATATATATACACATATATATGTGTGTGTGTGTGTACATATACATAGTATCAAAATATAAAATAGGAAGACATTTGGCAAAAGACATTCATGACCTATACACTGAAGACTAAACAACATGCTGACAAAATAATAATAAAACTTAAATAATGTGTTCATAAATCAGAAGGCTCAATATTGGTTAGATGCCAATTCTCCAAAACTGATCTATAGATTCAATGCAATCCCAATTAAAATTCCAGCTTGCTTTCTTGTAGAAATTGGAAAGGTGATTCTAAAATTCGAATAACACAAATTACCTTGAAAACTACAAACAAAGTTGGAGCGCTTATACAAACCAATTTCAAGACATTATTAAGCTACAATAAAGACATTGTAAAAAAATAATAATATAGTGTAAGAATAGAAAAACAGATCAATTGAATAAAATAGAGTCCATAAATGGACATATACAGCTATGGTCAATTGATTTTTGACAAAAATGCAAAAGTAATTCAGTGACAAAAAGGGATAGTCTTTTCAACAAATGGTGCTGGAACAATCGGATATCCATGTGCAGAAAATGTGACTCTCCATCCATACCTTGCACCACACCCACACACAATTTATTAAGGAACATATGGTAACTTCCATCACTTAGGATCTGGTTCTCAGCCCCGTCACAACACAATTCATAATCTAAATAATCCCGTGAACAACGGCATTCAAACCCCCAGGGAATCTCTTCTACCCATCAGGCCAGAAAGATTTATGGGTTTTGCCACTGCCAAAACATCAGAAATGGACACTTCCTTAGAATGTGGAAAGGATTTAAGTGACAAAGCACTTAGGTAAAAGACAAGACAAATTAACTTTCCAAATCCTAAGTCTCAGCATGAATTCAATAGATTCTTACATGAAAAAAAAAAAAAAAATACTTCCCAGCAGTGTTTGGTATTCATTTCCTTGCTCCTTTTATGCTCCAATTAATGGCTCCAGAAGTACTCACAGATTACTGCCAATTTCACAATACTTGCTCATGATGGCTGAGGAGCATTTTACAATATTAAACCATTCATATTACTCTTAAATTTGTATATATGTGGGTCTAGATGTAATATGCATGAAATGTAATTCTGATTCTTCATCTTGGCAACTAGATGGACACTGGATGCTAGAATCATCCAGGGGGTTTTGTCATGTTGTCCAGGTTGGTCTCAAACTCTTGGGCTAAAGTGATCTACCCGCCTTAGCCTCCCAAAGTGCTGGGATTATAGGTATGAGCCACTACACCCAGCATGTTTCAGATTTAAATTATTTTTACTTAGAATTTTGATAGTTCAGTTATAGCTTGTATTTTACCTTTTATTTCAGTAAGTAATTTTGCACAGTTTAGAAAAAATACAATTTTTGCCGGGCACGGTGGTTTACGCCTGTAATCCCAGCACTTCGGGAGGCCGAGGCGGGCGTATTACGAGGTCAGGAGATCGAAACCATACTAGCTAACACGGTGAAACCCCGTCTCTGCTAAAAATACAAAAAATTAGCCGGGCGTGGCGGCGGGCGCGTGTAGTCCCAGCTACTCCGGAGGCAGAGTCAGGAGAATGGCGTGAACCCGGGAGGCGGAGCTTGCAGTGAGCCGAGATCGCGCCACTGCACTCCAGCCTGGGAGACAGAGCAAGACACCATCTCAAAATAAATAAATAAATAAATAGAAAAAATACAATTTTTGAAACACTCATGAAAGATAATTTTTAATTTTTTATATTAGCTAGAATCTTTAATGAAGATATATTCAAATTTCAGATACCTGAGCACATTAAAAACTTTTTTAAAATGCTTCAGCTGTTTGAGGTGTAAAAATAAAGATATACTAGAGATAAAAAATGGCAAGGTAGAACTCAGGAAAAAAAAAATTAGAGAAAAAAGTAACAGAAAAATATCCCAAGTGGTGATCTGTTAAGTTTTTAATACTGGAAACAATGAAAGTAAAAAGACCTCTGTCAAACATGACCCAAAATAGAATGTGAGAAAAATACATAATAAAAAATTAGCATAATTTTTTATCAAAATAAAAACAAGCAAGAAAATTATTTTTGTCAAATCTGCAATGTGAACAAGTCAGATGAAGCTCTTACGACTTCATACTAAAGTGACAATGAAAACAATTGATCTAATGCACAACTCAGGATTAAAAACTTACACTCTGGCCTTTCTATTACAAAAAGAAAATCATGTTTTAGAATTGGTATATTTCATGTAAAAGAAAGAAACCTCCATGGCTTTACTCTCCTTATTGGACAATGATTGTAGGAAAGGGCAGTCACATGTTTCTCACAGCAAGAGAATGTATCTCAAACACAGTCTGATATGAACTAATGTTTACAACTTTCCATTGGATGAACATGCAAGAATATTTAACACTTCATTTTACATCAAAACTATTTCAAATGGAGAAATGTAGACGAAGAATTTTGTAACTATTGCTATGTTTTATAATCAATATTCAAAATTAGCATTGACCATGAAAATAAAATACCTGTGACTGGAGAGACCTAGGTTCTTGGTTAATAGAAAACATTACTTGCACACAAAAGACATGCATGCAACTATTATACTAAAAGTTAAAAAAAAAAAAAAAGGCTGAATTAACAGCAAACCTGTGATAGTAATCAAGGTAAGTGAACACTGAAAACCCTGTCTCTATCAAAAACACAAAAATTAGCTGGGTGTGGTGGCAGGCCCCTGTAATCCCAGCTATTCAGGAGGCTGAGGCAGGAGAATCGCTTGAACCCAGGAGGTGGAGGGTGCAGTGAACTGAGACTGCGCCACTGCACTCCAGCCTGGGCAGCAAAGGGAGACTCCATCTCAAAAACAAAAACAAAAAAAAAACAAACTTGTTTTGATCCTCTGAAAAGAATAAAATTATGTCTCATTATTTTAGGCAAGCAAGTTGAAGTTCTTTAGGGTACTAATTACGTAATATTTTTTTAAAAAATAAAGACAAGGTATAGGTTTGGAGGAAATCATTTTGAAATGGTGCTAGAGTGGCAAGATATAGAAGTGAAACTTTTTTTTTAGAAACTTTGGTTACCATCTAAGATGGAGATATAAATGAGATAATGATTAAGTTAATAGGTAATAAAGTAATGAAATCATACATAAAATAAATGCATAAAATAAAAGTGAATATTACTTCATTCAACTAGATTATAACAGGAACAAAAGTTACATTAACAATATCCTTAATTTGTACTGATGAACTACTAGAAGAGGGAAACTAGGAATTGATGAATTCTTCACCTGCTGTAAAAAGTACAAGTTTTGTCTTAAGCAAAAAACTACAGAAACTACTTTCAATGAAGGAATTGTTTTTAAAGACTGTCTAGAGTAAGCCTTTAATAAAGGCACTAATATGGTTGGTAAATTAAAAAACATTAATGAGCCAGAATTGTGGTCAAATATTTAAAAGCATTATTTGTGCTATACAGGACCACAGTTTGAATTTGTTCCTAGGAGAAGCAGGCTCATGTCAAAAGTGAGTGATATTCAAAAAATGTTCATATATAATTTTAAGACTATATATGGAGTGTCTTGGTGAAACACATACAAAATTTGATCTCACAGATACCCTGAGATACATAATGGAAACACTGACTAAATGTTCTTAGAATAAGTAGATTTGATCGGACAAGATATGAAATGCACTAGATGAGCTGAGCAAAACAACAGACAATCCTCAAATAAAGTGCATTGTGGTCTGTGGTCTTTGATATTAAGAACTGATTCTTGGCTGGGCACAGTGGCTCACACCTGTAATCCCAGCACTTTGGGAGGCCAAGGTGGGCAGATCACCTGAGGTCAGGAGTTCGAGACCAGCCTGGCCAACATGGTGAAACTGTCTCTCTAATAAATATACAAACATTAGCCAGGCATAGTAGCAGGTGCCTATAATCCCAGCTACTCGGGAGACTGAGGCAGGGGAATCACTTGAGCCGGGGAGGCGGAGGTTATGGTGAGCCAAGCCCATGCCACAGCACTCCAGCCTGGGCAACAAAGCGAGACTCTGTATTAAAAAAAGAAAAAAAGAAAAAAAGAATTGATTCTTAATACTAAAAATGATCTTTTTAATTTGCAAATCCAGTTTGGTATGAACTTTTGCTTACTATAATATTTTAAAACTCACCAAAAAATCCAAGCAGGTCTGTATTTGACTACTGTATTTTTTTAAAGGATTACAAACTTAAAAAACAACTTTAGAGGAAATAATTTTTCTAAGTCCAAAAGAAACCACATGAGAAATATGCAATAAAGTGACATTCCAATAAGATATGAAAAAATTAGAAAAAGAAAACGAAAACATTTGTATGAATATGAAGGAAAGGATTCACATACAAATAAGCCCCCGAATAATTTGTATAGTCTATTTTTTGACAATTATAGATCAAGGTACTGTCTTGATTGAAGGAGCTTTGAAAAAATTGTGGAATAAATTCTGCCTTCAGTTTTTATAATATCTAAGCATTGAAAAGTGTGAAAAAAGAACTTACTGTAGGGATCTAGATATTGCTTTAAATTGATGGTGATAAGCATTTTTTGATGAAGTCAAAATATTTTGTTGTATTTCAGCAGTAATAATTTGTCATGCAACCACAATTACAATGTTTGTATTTACATGTAAAATTTTTGTTTCATTTCCTAATCAAAGTAATGCTTTTAGTATTTTATTGACAATTTCAGCAGCTACTGCCTCTGCAGAAGAAGTTTTTCCAATTAAAATTAATTTTTAAAATAACCACAAAGACTAAGGAAAGGATGTCTAATTTGACATTACAGTCAATCAACAAAAATTTTGTGAAAAATTCAATTAAAATAATTTTTAATTTTATTTAAAATATAGACAAATAAAATTTTCACTGAAACATTATCATTCCATAAACAGAATAGACAGATATTCCCAATAAAAATAAAATTCAGTTATCTCCGATGTTTCACCAGCTTTAGCCATATATAAAACCACAGCTTTTAAATATCTTTCAATTTTGTAGTTATATAGCTTTGTCATGGTAGGATAAAGTCAACAGTTTCTTAATTTATGGCTTTAAATATATTTATAGATTTAATATATAATATATAATATAAATATATATAATATAAATATATATTTATATATATTTATTTATATATATATTTTTTTGAGACGAGTCTTGCTCTGTCACCCAGGCTGGAGTGCAGTGGCACCATCTCAGCTCACTGCAAGCTCCACCTCCCCGGTTAATGCCATTCTCCTGCCTCAGCCTCCCCAGTGGCTGGGACTACAGGTGCCCACCACCACACCCAGCTATTTCTTTTTTTTTTTTGTATTTTTAGGAGAGACAGGGTTTCACCGTGTTAGCCAGGATGGTCTCGATCTCCTGACCTCGTGATCCGCCCGCCTCGGCCTCCCAAAGTGCTGGGATTACAGGCATGAGCCACCGCACCTGGCTAAATATATTTTTTTTATATACAGTATGATATATATGTACTCCTTCATCAATACTCCTGCCCTAGACTCCACATATTTTAGGACAAGCCTTTATACTAGAGAAGATAAATACAGTCAAAAGATAGTTGTTTAAAAAGACTAACAAAATTGATAAATCTTGATGACAGTGTTCAAATAAAAAAGAAAGCTCGAATATCCATATTATGAATAAAAACAGGGGCATCACTATAGACCCAACAGACATTGATATCTCATGATATGTCATAATTATATCTCATAAGAGATATTTCGAATAACTTAAAACAAATAAATTTTAAAATTTGGATGAAATAGACAAATTTCTTGAAAAATAAAATTCACCAAAACTGCCAAAAGAAATAGAAAATCTAAACAGTATTATAATTTTTAAAAATTTAATATATAAACCTTCCCACAAAGAAGTTCTTGGCCCAGATGCTTATAAGTAAACTTTACCCAAGATTTCATGAAGATATTTTGTCAGTCTTACATAAACTTAGGTTTAATTAAGGTATTTTGTCAGTCTTACATAAACTTTCCATAAAACCAAAAGAGACGGCAAGCTTCAAAACTGATTTTATAAGATTGGTATTATCTTGATATCAAAACCTGACTAGTATATTTTAAGGAAGTAAAATTACAGACCAATCTTACTCATGAACATAAATGAGAATTTCCTATACAAATGAACGAATGAATGTGTACATTAATGAATGCATGGGCTTATTTCCTGGTTTTTCATAGACCTACAACAGAAATCCACTCAGCCTGACAAAGTAAGGATTTTAATACCAGTCTTGGCTCATACCCTCAAGAACCCCTGGATGCTAAAATGGGTCAAAGAGCTAACAAAGTCTGGACAAACCAACATGCCTGGTTTAATTAGTCTGTAGGAAGTCCAGGTATCGGTATTTCTTAAAAGCCTTCCAGAGTTCCGGCAGAGATCACGGTGAGACTCTGAGCTCAGCGGCTAGCTCCCCTGGGGCCCTCCAAACCCTGGGCCAACGGGTGAGTTGGGGGAGCCCCAGGACAGACTGGGGCCTCCGCCCTGCAGACATCCCAGAGCCCTTGCTATGGCTCCCACCGGCCACACCCAGGCCTTGAAGGAGCATCGACCATATTCCTCAACCCACCTCGGTGACCTGATGGTGGCGGCAGCCTCTCCCAGCCAACCCCGCCGACCGCTGGATCTCCAGAGGACACCCCTGCCAAGCCACCCGGATGCAGAACCTTTGAGTGGCAGCTGCCGTGGCCGGCCGGAAGCATGGCAGCGGCAGGGAGGCCCCTAGGGTGTGGCAGGGCGGGTCTACGGAGGCCTCTTTAGGCCACAGAGCAGCGTAAAGCCTAGGCCTGCAGTGACCGCTCAGTCACAGTTGAAGGAGACCTACTGAGTCCTGAGGACAACCAACAAAGGCCTTAACGGCACAGAAGGTGAGCAAAGTCCTGGAGGAGGGTGAGCAGAAGGATCAGTGGCCATCGCGGGTTGGTGTTAGTTCTACCAGACCTCTATGTAGCAAAAGAAATGGTAGGATGACAGGCCACAGTTGGCCCGCTGGACATGCCCACCACCCTTTGGGAAGGTTTACTGGGTTTATAGAAAACCTGTGTGTATATAACATGAAAAAGTTGCTCTCAACTTCCCTCTAACCTTTTAAAAGAAAACATTTTCCACATCTAGGCTTTCTAGATGAGAAGAGGTTGCCGACGTATGACAGAGTTAGAAAATCACACATCTTGTATATTGTCATTTGTTTAAAAAGAAATCATAGGCCGGGCGCGGTAGCTCATGCCTGTAATCCCAGCACTTTGGGAGGGCGAGGCGGGCGGATCACGAGGTCAGATCGAAACCAGCCTGACCAACGTGGTGAAACCCCGTCTCTACTAAAAATACAAAAATTAGCCGGGAGTGGTAGCGGGAATCTGTAATCCCACCTACTCGGGAGGCTGAGGCAGGAGAATCGCTTGAACCCAGGAGGCAGAGGTAGAGGGTGCAAGTGAGCGGAGATTGCGCCATTGCACTCCAGCCTGGGTGACAGAGCAAGAATCCGTCTCAAAAAAAAAAAAATTATAAAAAATAAATGTCTTCTGGAGGTGACTTTGAAATGGTTAGACCACCTCTGGAAGCGAAGCTTCCACGTTTGTTCAGTGAGTTAAAGGACATAGAAAACCTGTGAAGGAAGTTCTAGGCCAGTCTGGTCATATCTGAAGAGATTTTCATGTTCTAATCTAACCGTTGTTTTGTGTACATTTTATTAATGCTCACCACTGTACATAGAGTTGACTAACGTAAAACAATCCCTTCATAAATGTCCTTTTGTTTGTTTATAGGAAGTCCTGTCTTCTGGGATTGAGTTTGGTAATCCACCCCTTGGAGCTTAACACAGTAGTATGCTTAGTCGTTGGGATGGTGGGAGAGGGAGAAGAGGAAGGATGAAGGAAAGGGCTCTTTGCTAGTATCTCCATATCTAAAAGATGGTTTAAAATCATACCCATAGGTCTATATGAGCATTTTCAGTAAAATGCCTGTGTTTGTTGGGACAAGTTTTATTATTTTGCAACATCTGAGCTTTATGAAAGTCCTGGGGTGACAATGTATGATAAAAAGTAGAGCTAGTGAATTAGGCAATTTATTAATATTTTTTGTTATAATTGATAGAAAAGATGCATCTTGGACATAGAATTGTTAAACCACGTCTGAGCAGTGTATGTCAGGACTTGTTCATTAGGTTGGCAGCAGAAGGGCAGAATGAAGTATAAAGGGAGAGATGTATGCAAATGTGTCTATGTTTACATTTTGACACTAGCCATTGATATATGTGCAACTCTTTTGGCTGTACTATAGGAATACAGTAAGTAATTTGAAGGAAACATACCTTCTTGCTAATATTTTAATGGTATAGATATGATAAATTATCTTAGAAACATTATACATAGTGTATTCTGCTGCTTTATGTTTCATTTTAAATTGAGCATTAAGAAAACGCAGTATTTTAATCAGAACTCTGCTAATGCTTTTATCTAGAGGCATGTTGTCATTTGGGTCTTCTATGAAATTTTTGTCCTAAGAAAGGGAGGATTATATTTTTTCTAACAGATGAAGTTGGTGTAATGTGTTGCTGAGTATCAGAATACTCACATAGCTTTAAGATTTTGAATTGGTAAATATTCATGATGTGTGAAAAGGCATGATACATAACATATGATCTCAAGTCCATCAAGTTGGATGTTGTATCTACACAAACAGGACTTAGAAGGACATGTGAAACTAAATTGCTTGTGATCGTGGATGGCTTTATTCTTTGCTTCTAGTGGTTTTCAGTTTCCTGTAATGCACACATTAGCTTTTAAAAAGTGAAGGTTATTTTTAAAAACCTGTAAAAAAAAAAATTCCAGGTGACGCTACATCATAAGGTTGAGAGCCACTGGGGTAAGTTGCTGACCCTGGTATGTAGTTAGTATTTATTCTAAGTGCAATGGGAAGGCATTATAGGGGTCAAGGAGAGGCATGACATGATCTAATTTACTGTTTAAGGCTGAGACTTTGTGGAGAGTGGACTATGGAGAGTGACAGCAGAAGCAAGGTACTGGTTAGGAGCTGACTGAGGAGAGTAAAGGGAATCAGGATATATGTCAGGCATAGGGCTGCCCAGTCATGCTGACAACAGAGGTCCTGGGAGTGAAGAATCCCTAGAATCTGGGAATCTTTAACACTACCAGGCATGGAGCTCCTGTAATTTCATGTGTCAGACAGTAATCTCTGCTACCCCTTCCTCTGGCAACCCCCACAGCCTCCAGCAGGGCAGGCACCTGGTAGAGGCATATACAGACGGCTAGAATGAAACAACCTCTCTGGCGCAATAAACCTCCAGGCTCTGTGGAAGCCCAGGTCTCCTGTGTGACTCTGATAAATTCCTTCCCCTCTCCGGACTTTGTAAAACAGAAATTATATTTTCCACTGCCTGCCTTACAGACAGAGGTATTTTGAATATCCAGGACAGCAGTGCATAATGACAGTTAATAACAGTTTTTTTTTAAGCACAACCACCTTGCAAGGTAGAGATCGTTCAAACAATCTTACAAACATCAGAGCTGAGAGATAAAGTAACTACCTGAGGCCAACGTGCTATCAGTGCTTATGTGGGTTTTTGATCCAGGCCAGTTTGACTTCAAACTCTAGATTCCTTTCACCACATGATGCTGAAATTACAACATATTAGATGATGCACTGGCAAGATGGCAGGGAAACTATTACATTCTTTCATTGTTCCTCACACTAAGATGGGTGGGATTCTTTTGAAAAGCAAATTAGTAATGAGTGTCAAAATCCACAAAAGTGTTTCTACCCCTTGACCATATTGAATTTATTCTCAAGAGAACAATTTTGAATTATAAAAAGGTGTATACCTAGAACTTTTAGTTCCGCATCATTTGTAACAGCAATAAATTCGAAGTAACTTAAATAGGGGACTTGTTAAAAAAAAAAAAAACTATGGTGTCAAATCAAAGGAGTACTATACAGTAATGGTTCTCCGTGAAGGATGATTTTGCCCCCCAAGAGACATTCAACAATGTCTGAAGACATTTTTGGTTGTCCCAACCTGGGGGGAGGGTGAGTTCTATTGGCACTTGATGAGGAGTGACCAAGGATACTGCAGTGTATAGGACAGCCTCCCAAAATGTCAATAATGCTGAGGTCTGTATAATAATGCTATTATACAGAAATTAAATATGATGAATGGAGATTTTATGATTTAACAGAGAAAAAGTAGAGTTCCAAATTTGGGGCACACCATGATTACAACCATGGAAGACCTTATCTTGCATATGAAGAAACAGCAGATGAAAACACAGGAAACTGCAAAAAAATACATTGATGGAAGTAGAGATAAATCTTATTCTTTGAAAAGTTTTATTTAATGATGTTATTTTTTACACTAAGCAAAATTTGGAAAAAAAATTGAAATACAACTTGCTATAGATATCCGTTGTCATTGTTGTTATCCAGATCAAACACTGTACACAGCACATTTTTGTGCTCAATTGATTCTCTGGAAGGAAAGAAGGAATTTTGTTTGTTTTGCAAAAGTTATGTGAACATATCCAAATCAAAAGTGATATTTTTAGAAAGCCATGCAACTGTCATATCCATTAAGTTGATCAAGACTCCTTCTGATGCAAGGAACACAAATCAAACTGGAACTAGCTTAGACAAGAAAAGACATATTGGTTCATGTGACTGGGGGAAAAATGTCTGGCATCAAGTCATGTGGACCCGAGAGCGGAAACAGTGCTGTCTGCTGCTTGGTATGCCCTGTGCCTTTGCTCTCTTTCACTCTCAGACTACCCACTACACTCATTCTCCGAGTGTGGCCCTCATCCTGTATTGTATACTGCTTTCTCACTGGGAACAGAGCACACACAAATGTTTTGATGGAGCACATGCTCCAGTAAATTCCTGATAAAGGATACACGGGAGGTAAAATTCCGAGACCTTGCATTTCTAGAATTTGTCAGCCTCCCAAAGTGCTGGAATTAAAGGTGTGAGCCACTGCCCAGAAGTTTATGATATAACTCTCTTCATCTCAAAGTTAATAAATAATCTGCTAAGACCTACTGAGGACATTTTTTCTTAGGATCACAGTGGAAAACTGTAAGAACGGTACTGGGAGGGAGCACTATCTTGAGAAGAGAAATGCTGGTGGGACCTGGGCATTTGCAGTCAGCAAGAAAAGCTGAAAGAAATACAAACATTCATTCAAAAGCTGCCTAAATTATCTAAGTTTCCATTTCCTCATTATAACATAGGGCTCAAATGGGACTAGAATAGAGGTAAAATGTGTCATAAAATTTCTGTACCTGGAACTGAACATTCATTGCCTCATGTAATGCACCAAGCAGAGCCAGGCACCTAGAAGTCATCTGTAGTAAATGTTTCCATTGTCGCAACTCTTGGCTCCCTTTCTTGAGAGATGATTGCAAGACACTCATGGCCATGTGACTTGAGTACCTTCCTGTAATTAGGGTATGCTTCCCTGCCCATGTGAAGCTCAGCCACTAGACTCAATGGAGCCAATACGATGTGAATGGAAATGACAGAGAAAAGCATGAGGGACAATGCAAGTTTTTTCCAGTTCTCTTACACTTTCCCTTGGTCATCACTTGTCTTGAATCTGGGCTTCTCCTTCAGCTGGGTCCCAGATGAGAAGACATGGAGCAGGGCCCCAGCTAATGTAGCGTATTCGTGAAACAGAAACAAATCTATGTTTTGTGAGCCACTGAAGTATGAGGGTTACTTGTCAGCACGGCAAAGCTGATTAATACCGAGTCCCACATACAGCTAATAAGGAAAAGCAGGAGGAATAGGAAGATGACAGTGTAGAACAACAGGAGGAGGGGGCAAGAAAGATGGAAAGGTGGAAGATGACGGAGAAGAGGAAGAGAAGGAGACTTTTAGTAACTCTTGTTGCTTAGAATCATGTTAATGTCTGTGAGAAATAAAAGACTAAGGTTAGGATATATATGTTCCCGTTTAGAAGATTAAAATCTAGTTGGAGAGGAGCCACAGACAAATAAAATGTCCTGGTCACAGGGACAGCAGAATTTAAGGGCTAAGCATGCTCCAGACCAAAGGCTGCAGAAATTCTAGCTGTAGAGGGTAACTGTTGGAGGAGTAGAGAGAACTGAAAGGATTTGAACTGAGCGTTGAAGGACGCGTATACCACTTGAATGTTCAAAAAGAGGGGAGGTCACTATATGCTGAGCAAAGAGCACAGAGTGCGGGGGAGTGGCGGAAGCCAAGGGGAGAGGCCACAGCCAAAGAAGACATTCTTGGCTTGAGGAAGCCATGAGTTCTCCTGAAAGTCATCCCAAGAACCTCTACCTCTTCATCAGGAATGTGTCAAGACCGAGGGCCCACCTGTCTTTTTGGTGGATGAAATAAAGTTAATCAATTGGAGACCTGCACATCTGAGCCGAGCCAGAGATGCATGAGACTGCCATGCAAGGGGAGAGGGGTGCTCAGAGCAGCTGCTGGTTCCCCCAGAGGTACAGCTAACTGGGCTGTGGAGTCTTCACAGAGGGCGTGTTTGGCTTTCTGACCCCAATCACCCACAAAGTCTGACTGGATTTCTGGAGAGTTAGCGCAGACTTTCCATTTCTGGAACACCTCCATAATTTCCTAAAAAAAAACAAACTTCGTGGTTTGAGCATATTGCATGTGACCAGTAAGGGCTAGAAGAGGGTTTTGCAGAGCTGAGATGCAAACAGATGCTGACCTTTGTTCTCTCAGGCAAATACTCCCCTCTTTGCTCTCTCCTCTGGAATTTCCCACATACTGTGCTGACCTTCACCAAGGGATAGTAGGCTCTTAAAAATTCTGACTTGCCCTAACTTGTTCATGAAGGAATTCATGGCAGCTGCAGATCTCCATGCAGTTCAACTATAGTTTTGTTTCAATGAGAAAGTTGGGCCAAAGGAAAAATAAAGTGGGCAAAAGAGATAAACAAGGAGTAAGACACAATACTAAAGAGAGAGAGGACCACAAATTTTACAGTGTGCTTCCTGTGGCAAATCCACAGAGAGTAATATTGATTACAAGTTTTCTGGTTTCTAAAAGATAACAACAGATGCCAGGTGAAGCCCAAGTTGTCCTGGTACTGAAACCAGGGAGAATTTTCCCCCACCCCAATGTAGTAGGTTGGAATGACTTCCACCTTCCATAAAGACCCACAATGAATACAATAGCAGGTTTCAGTTCCTCAATGTAGACTAACAACACACATCAAAGTTCCATTAATCAAATGAATTATTTGAAAGACCTAGGCAATTCAGTCCAGTCTGCAACCATCTGATGGTACCTCTTGACCCAAGAATAGCATGTAGAATATGGAAAAAGAAATGAATGGCTTATCCTTCAAGCAATCTTCTATGAACGTTATTTCTTTAAAAAAAATGAGCTTCTGATAAGAATAGAGCTGCAGAGTTTGAAGTTACACTATCAGGCAAAAACTTGAGATTCACACAATGTATTGTTCTTGACAAAGGAAGACTGGATATACTTTGGCCATAAGCCAAGTGGAGGGTGGGGGCTAATGTCCTCTTTTGCCAGTTTAAGGAGTCTAATCAGGATTGGAGCCAGCATGAAAATTCACTGAACCTCCACCAAGAAAGTGGGCCAACAAGAGCAGCGATGATTCCCACAGGAACTAGTTCCGCATCTATTCAAACCTGTGGCAAAGTTCCAAACATTGTGTGTCATAGAGATCACCCTCTAGCATGTTAGCCTAGAAAATGTTCAAAGCAGCTATTACCAATTGCCCACTAAGACCACAAAACATTTAATAAAGCATCCAGGACATTCGAATCCTAATACCAGTTCACAGCTAAAAAATATTGCGTGGCCTAACCAAAATGAGCTACACACGATTAACTTCATAAAATGAGAGTGCTATTGTTAGAAGGAAGGGGGGAGACTGTACTAATGTTTTTTAAAGGTTTGGATATCACTATGAATTGTTATCATTGAAAATAGTTATCCGTCCCCACAAAGTCTTCTAATGATGTGAAAAGAAAGTTCTAAGGAATTCTCATTTGTTTTTTCCCTTCTTGCCCCACTGTCTACAGCTCACTCAGCTCATCCATTAAACCCTGAGGGTCTGTTTCACTTTTTCCTTCCCACACAAACATTACAGTAACAGTCTGGCCTTCCCAAACCACCACTGGAAACTTCAACTGAACTGATCATATATCAGTCAACTCTAGGAGATGAGCTCTGATTCCAAGAAACTGTGACATTGCCTCCATTGGAAGTTACAACCTTCACCTGCCAACCTGGACTCATCCCATAGGCAAGTGAAGGAACGTTTCTCCTCATATTCATCTCAAGCAACAAATTTGGGACACAATTCAAATTAGCCTTAAGTTCCTTAAGTGGGAATGATTAGTCTTATAAATTAGTTTATAAATTCCCCTATGACATGTAATAGAGTACTGCATACACTATAGGAGCTTAACAATAATTGCTACCATTTGTCAAACACTTTCTTAATTCCAGGAGCTGTACTTGAAGCTCTACATAATTATGTCATGCATACATTTTGTCATTCATTCTAACTCTCCTAGAAAGGTATTATCCCCATTTTTAAGATTGAGAAATGGAGGGTTTGGCAAATGCATAGACTCATCTAAGACAATACAGCTAGTAAGTAGCAGAGTAAACTTTGATCCCAAGACTGACCAGTGCCAAAGCCTAAATTCTTCCTACTCTATAGGCTGTCTCCCTATAAACATTTCATTCCTCCAGTGACCACTGTATCAATGATGGAAATCCTAGGTGGGCCAAGTTTGGCTCAATATATCACATAAACTACCTAACAAAGTCCAGCAACAGTATGGATCTTGAAGTAGTGAGTATCATCACAGAAACGTCTTTCTGTCTGAGATGTTGAAGAGAGGACCACTACTCTGACTGAAAAACTGGACTAGATGATCTCAATATCTAAAATGAAAAAGCAAAGACTGGAGTCATATTCTGATCAACAAGGCCAAAATTAAATTCCAGGTTCCTTTCATTTCAGAAAATGCACATTAAGTGCCTCATATATGAGATACTGTGTTTCGGAAGACAGAGACAAAAGAAAAGACACAGTTACCAGTATGGGAGAATTATTATTATTTAAGCTAGATATTGAAGAGAAATAAGATTTTAGAAAATTGGGGTAGAAAAAAATTGAAAGTTATACCTAGTAGCAGATGAAGGGAATAGGGGTATTCAAACACAGGAAAGTGAGAAACTATAGAAAAAGTTTAGAGAAATAAAGGTACTTCACAGAATGTAGTGGAAGGGAAGCACTGAAAGGTACATTGAAACCAGGCTGTGGAGGGCTTTGAATGACTAAAAAATCTGGATTTTATCTGATTGCATTTGGAAACCATTGAGACTTTAGAACAAGAGAGTGATTTGTTCATGGCTGTGGCTTAAGTGATCAATCTGAATCCTCAATAAAATATTAACAAATAGAATCCAACAATGTATAAAAAGAATTATACACCATAACCAAGTAGAATTTATCCCAGGTATGCAAGGCTGGTTCAACATTTGAAAAATCAATGTAATCCAAGGCATCAATAAGCGAAAGAGGCCGGGCGCGGTGGCTCACGCCTGTAATCCCAGCACTTTGGGAGGCCGAGGCGGGTGGATCACGAGGTCAGGAGATCGAGACCATCCTGGCTAACATGGTGAAACCCCGTCTCTACTAAAAATACAAAAAAAAATTAGCCGGGTGTGGTGGCGGGCGCCTGTAGTCCCAGCTACTCGGGAGGCTGAGGCAGGAGAATGGCGTGAACCCAGGAGGCGGAGCTTGCAGTGAGCAGAGATCGCGCCACTGCACTCCAGGCTGGGTGACAGAGCGAGACTCCGTCTCAAAAAAAAAAAAAAAAAAATAAGCGAAAGAAAAAAAGTCATATGATGATATCAATTGATAAAAAAAAAAGCAGTTGACAAAATCCAACACCCATTTATGATAAAACTCTCAGCAAATTAGAAATAGAGGGAAACATCATCGACTTCATGAAGAACATCTGCAAAGAACCTGCAGCTAATATCATTTTTAATAGTGAGACACTGGATGTTTTCTCCTAAGATCAGGAATAAGGCAAGGATGTTCAATCTCATCACTGTTTTTCAACATCATACTGGAAGTCCTAGCTACTGCAATAAGATAAGGAAATAAAGGGTATACAAACAGGAAGAGAAGACATGAAACTGCTTTATTCACAGATGGAATGTAAATAGATCAATATGGCACCAAGTATAGGACAGAGTGTGTGGAACTAATTATTCCTTAAGCTCATGCTGGAGTAGAGACCTGCCAGAGCCCACATTTAAAAAAATGAAAAACAAACCAACAAGTAAACAAAGCCAAACTCCCAATTTAAATAGCAACCTTGAGCTGAGTTGATGTGGATGCTGAGGCACCTGGGTAGAATGTACAGAATTGTGCTAGATGTCAGCTATCTATCTGTCGTGCTTAGGCCAATTTGATTGCACTCTCCCCACTCCTCAGCCACCCCAAACATTGATTTCTCTTCTGGGTATACGAGGGACATGACACGATAGCTGAAGTTGTGTACTAGTAAGCTGCTTTGTAACGGCAATGTATTGATTTTATCTTCTTCCTTATCTTCTGGAAGGCTCAGCCCAAGCAACTAAGATAACACTAGAAACAAAAATGGCCATAATACAATCTGACGTTTCCATATTTCCTTGATGGTTTCCAAGTGAATATGCCCTTCTATAGCCTTCAAACTAAAGCAGAAAGTTTCAGAGCAATTCAATCGATGAGAATGTAGTTGAGTGACAATAATATGTAAAACCCAATAGAGAATAAAAGGAAGTTTAGACAAGTGTAGTGTGGTGAAAGAGAAAAAGCAGATTTATATAGTCAGTTGAACCAACCTGAGTTTTGAGTCTTGCATCATTACCTTCAGTTGTGTGACAAGCAAGTTTCTTAATCTCTGAGCTCTCAGCTTTCTTACTTTTGCAGTGAGAATGATAATACTAACCTGAATGCTGTGAGGATGAAATGAGAAAATGCACATGAACTTGGTTGGCTGCAAATGGCTAAAGAGATGTTCAGTTTGTTTATCCAATTGGTTAAGGCCAGTTGGCAAAGTCTACACATGAGAGCATTAAATATCCAAAGTAGATGAAGAGTACAGGAAGTATAAAGAGCAGAGGAAGAAATCTGCGGGCTGGAATGAACAACAAAGGCATCCCAAAAGATGTGAGACTCCAGCCAAATCTTAAAGGATTCAGAGTAGAATTCAGAAAGAGGAGGCAGGGAAGAAAGAGAGTCACTGTCATAAAGGAGGCATTCAAAAATAGTTATGGAATGAGTGGGTGAATGAAAGCATACAGAAACAAAAGAACAAATTAGAATATCTAAGAAATAGTCTACAAGCAGTATGTAGACCAGAGTCTAAAATTAAAGATAGTCCTTGATGCTGCAGAAATTTTGTTTAAATGCGTTTTCTATGAGTGCCCATATGAACACTAAGGTATTTTCTAAGGATGGGCATTTCTGTTCCAGTAATCTTAGATCACAGGTCTGTAGAAATCACACTGTGGATGGTCTGACCCCCGTACTGTACTGTGCTATCTCTCTGACCTATCTGTGACCTGCACATTTTGGTGAATACATTTCCTGTAGCCCCAGTGGGACAAGATAGCTCTTGCACCTGCTGACATATTTAGACACGTATTATCTTAACAGCCACTGTTCTTTCTTGATAACCACCATATCACCTAGATTGTTAAAGTCAGCTTCCTTCACAAACCACAGTGTAAAAAATTCTCATGGGGGAAAAAAAAAAGGTGCCAAGGTATCTTATGACTTTGGTGCTTGTATTTTCAAAAGAAAGCTTTCAGGTAAGAATAGTAAAAGGGACTTAGGAGTAGGGGTCTCAGGGGAAATGCAGAGGGAGAGACTGACAGCAGGCAGAAGAGGGGCGGAGCAGAAATTGATGGAAACAACCATACAGATTTGGACTCTGACTTAGGACCTGTCATTAAATCTTTCTGTGATCTTGGGCAGGTTGTGACATCAGAAAGTTGATAGACGTGATCGCTAAGAATCTTGCCGGATATTCTAGGACTGCAAGTAAAAGAGACCCTATTTTCTGTGCTGGGAAAAGGCAAGTCAAGCCCAACTCTTCTTTTTTGGAGCTCTATTATCCTCCTTCCACCCCACCCCAATAACCCAGAGAAGTAACTGGCCCCATCATTCAGAAGGCAATGGATAAAGTTGGGTTGAATCAGTAGGTCTATTTTTTTTTTCAGTTATTTTCACTCTCCCAAGATTAAGTGGAATTTCTCATCAAGTTCTAACCCCAGAAACATCATTATGAGTACCACACTTTAAGCCAGACATTGACAAACCAGACTTTGTCCAGAGAAGACTAGCCAGAATGGCAAGGGTTTGAGAATTTTGTCTAATGAAAAATAAGTTAGAAAATAAGATGTTCAGGCTAGACAGGAACAGGCTTCGGAGAAGCCCAGCCTCAGCCATAAGCAGCTGAAGGATGGATAGAGAAAAATCAGTATGTTTGGTGTTACTCCACAGGCAGAAGGAGGGCCACCAGAGGAAGCTCCAGAACGGCAGATAACATTGCCACTAGAAAAACTTGCCCACAATTAGAGCAACCAATGTAGCTCCTGGGGGCAGTGACCTCCCTGTCTCAGGAAAGGTTCTAGCTCAACAGGCTCTATGCCCATCTGCCAAGAGACCTCAGAAAGGATACAGTCAGCAGGATAAGGGGTCGAAGTATCCTTTCCAAGGCTAAGATTCTAGGATTCCACCTCAGAGTGGACTGTGAAGCTTGGCAAATGTTGGTCACTTTACTTTCTAGCTGTTTTGTTTGTTGCAACTTGCCTAAGTTGTTGTAAACCGAATCCCGTGATGTGTGACTGTATGTTACTTATTTTCCATGGGTCTTCAAGGGAGCAGGGACACCAAAACCTTTGGTTTAAAGTCCCCCTGGTTTCTGTCTCCTCTCCCAAGCAGAAGTCCCACCAGTGTGATCAGGAATAAAACACTTCAGGTGCAACGTGATCATTATTCAAAGGTTCTGTGAAGCCAGTTACCCCCTTTGCAAAGTGAAAAGTGCAACTTTGGATTTTTCTGATCAGAGTAATATAGAGAGGAGCCCACCCTTTTCTTACCATACAGAGAAGAGTAAAACACAGTCACCTTTCCACAGCATCTGAGTGGACCTAACACAGGGCAGTGAAAGTGATGCAGAACAAACTTCAAAGCCTCCAGGAGCACACGTGACCTCAGGTGAGACATCCAGGAGGTGGGGAACAACTGACAGTAGCCCCTGTTTTGATGGTTTCAAGTTTCTTTGCCCACTTTCTGAGTCCCTTAAATCCTGGCTTTCCTTCCTTAAATTGTTCCCTAATTTGCACCCAAAACATTTCTCTTCAAGAAATCATTAAATTTAACATGAAAATACTGTTTCTAATAGAAAATGAACAGAAACAACCTAGCTCTCCGAAGAGGAGTATTTCATTCAACTCCGAACTGCTCACACATTATGCAACTGTGAACAAGGCTCATTTCAAAATCCATGAAGCTTCTAATGTTTTCACCACAAAATATATTAAGTATTGAGGTGCTGGATATGTTGACTAGTTTGATTTAATTATTCCACATTATATGCATAAATAGTAACATCACCTTGTTCCCCATAAAATTATACAATTAAAAATTGTCAATTTGCAATTAAAACAATAAAATCCAGCCAGACGTTGTGGCTCACATTTCTAATCCTAGCATTTTGGGAGGCCGAGGTGGGAGGATTGCTTGAGCCCAGACATTTGAGACCAGCCTGGCAACACAGCGAGACTCCATCTCTACAAAAAAAAAAAAATTAGCCAGGCCTGGTGGCATGCACCTGTAGTCCTAGCTACTCGGGAGGCTGAGGTAGGAGAAGCACTTGAGCTTAGGAGGTCAAGGCTACAGTGAGCTGAGATTGTGCCACTACACTCCAGCCTGGGTGACAGAGCAAGACTCTGTCTCAAATAAATAAGTAGATAATCAATCAATCCATGAAGCCACTATATAAAAATGCCAAGGTGAAAATGGAAAGGAAACTATGCATATTGCAGGGTCATGACCCCATGAGATATGCGTGCATGTGTACAAATACATAAAAGGAAAAAATTTTAAAGACCAATAGTTAAAACCATATTAGGGGAAACTTATTTGAAGGTCACCCTCTTCCCTTTCTCCCCATAGACATCTATTCTAAATTTCCATTAAATTCTTAAAATTGTTTGCATAGCAAGCAATAATTTAAACAAATATTTGATTATTTCAGCATTACTTTTTTTTTTTTTTTTTTTGCCAGCATTACCTTTTAGAGGCTGATTTCCTTCCCCCAGAACACGCTCATGTGTAAACTGGGGATGGTTTGGTTCATCTGATTTTTATTTGTAGTTGCCATAGCCTGTTCACTCTGAAGGTTACATGCATGGGAGAAACTTCATAACAAAATGGCAATCAGCCTACTGCTTCATTTTCTTAGCCAAGAAAGGATCTAAACCCTTCACACAACAGCAAGGGGCATGCCAGCCCAGGTACTTAAACCAACATTAGCATTCACCAAAAAATACTGGGGCACCATACCCCCCTTTCACAGTGCTGTGAGCTTAGGCTTCCTTTGGGATATAGCTAGTGCTCTGTTTCTTATTCAGATCTTCACATCCAGCAGACCCTGTACCCCAGTTCTGCCCCTGGAATGGGACTCCCAATTGCCTTGTGCCCAGCTGAGTTCCAGCTAGAGAGTCAAATTCCCTAGACCCCATCCCTGTCTTCTGGTGTCCACGATTCTGACAAGCAGGCACATGGCCATAGGCGGCCTTCAACACAGCACCCCCTCCCCCAGTGTTCCTAAGTTATTGTCACCCTAACTTACCCCACAATCTGACCGTTGGAGGGATCCCTAACACCTTTAAGGAAACCTAAAGAACTTTTACCAATGACCTCAATATTGTAGATCAAGGCCAGGGCATACCTCCCTCTCTCCCATCTCCCTGGAGAAAACAGTGCCTAGAAATACACGTGCAGGGGCCCCAGGCTGTGTACATCCCCCACAGGGCCCGATGCCACCTGTTTGGTGTTCCCAAAAGCTTTTTCCAGATGGAGCCACGCAGGTGTTTCTAGTCCCTTAAATCCTAAACCTTAAACACTAACTTTAATTCAACTGGGTTTATACATCATATCAATTTTACTGGAGTTGTTGAACATTTCATTGTTTGGAAAAAACCACCCTGTGTTGGCCTAATAGATTATCCAGACTAATACTGGCCCTCTGATATCTGTCCCAGCTCTACTCAGCTTAAGATTGGTCCTTCCCCAAACTCCCGCCAACACTGGTTCTGCCTCTGCACATGTCTGCTTCCTGTGGGTCACACTCTGAGCGACAGCCCTAAGTCTCTGATTTGTCTCTAGCCCTGCTGTCTCCCCTTTACTAAACTGAAAGCTCCTTCTAGGAGGGCCTGGGTCAAGGACCAGAGAAACTGGCACTGGATAGGGGCACATAGCAGGTGCTCACTAGGGACTTGCGGAATCAAACTGGAACAGAGACATTACCAAACACCCTGAAAGCCCTGAATAGTCTAATAGGAATGTTATCCCTGACCTCATATGTAACACCCAATTCAAGTAATTTGTCATATAGTGTCTCCCAGTTATTAGCTTCTGCAATGTGGCTGGTAGGCATAGTCCCCTTTGCCAGATCATCTATGCATATCTGAAATATAGTACAAGTCCCCTAACCACAGAGGAATGTTGAAAGTTGAAAATATTACGTAGCACATGTTGGCTCTGCCTCTGCCCTCCCTGCCCTCTGGGTACCTACAGCTCCTGGGCACCTACTGCCAGTTGAGCCCACATAATCCCGGGGGCACACACTTCCTGAAGGCCACTCTCATGTCTCCCCAGCTCACCCCAGTGTCTCCAGGTCTCCTGCTGCTTTAACAGCCAATGTCCCCTTGAGTCTCCTTTTGGGCCTCTTCCTCCAACCACGGCCATGTTTTCCTGCTTACATAATTATGAGCAAAAGAGGTAAGAACTCATCCCAGCCTCCCTCCACATTCCAACCAATGACCATGTAAAACTGAGGAGACCGTTAAGTTGATTTTCCCCTAATTAAAATGGAACAGACTAAGATGTCCTAAATTCAAGTTGTTCAGGATTCTGGGGGAAACTGCCCCATGCGCATTACACTAGAGGCTCATCCCTCAGCTCTGAACCCCTTCCTGGGTGCCGAAGTGGGAATGGAGACCCAGGGAAGTGTGGGGCCTCCAAGTCACTGAGGTGACTCTGTCTCCACCCTTGTCATGTGCCTTGAAGGGCTCCCCACAATGTGGGCACTCACAGCAGCACACACTCATCTTTGCAAATATCTGGGAAGCATGTATTTTTAAACAAAGGAAATCCAGAGAGTCAGGCTTGAATATCTCCAGATGGACACTCATTCCTTGGAAACCTCCTCTCTGCAGCTCAGCTTGAAAAGTCAGACTTTTCCCCTCAACAACTTAGCATTCATGAAAAGAAATTTTGTTCAGAAACTTGAAAGCTATTTCATTTGCAGAAAAATATGTCCAAAGTTTTCTGCATGTGAATACACATACATGAAACTACACACTCATTTTAAAAACTGGGGGAAAAGGCAGCCCAAAGAAAATCTGCATATTGTTAAAAATGTAAATCAAGACCATCATGATGGCTCATGACTGTAATTCCAGCACTTTGGAAGGCCAAGGTGGAAGGATTGCTCGAGGCCAGAAGTTCAAGGTCAGCCTGGGCAACACAGCAAGACTCCACCCCTACAAAAAAAGACAAAACTTCACCAGGCATGGTGGCATGTGCCAGTAGTCCCAGCTATGTGGAAGGATCGCTTGTGCCCAGGAGTTCATGGCTACAGTGAGTTATGATTGTGCCACTGCACTCAAGCCTGGGTGACAGAGCAAGACCTTATCTATTAAAGAAAAAATGTAATTCCAATTTCTTCAAGCACATGTAAATTCAGTCTACTTAATATTCAGTAGTATGTATCTTTCAACAAGTTTGTCCATTATTCTAAATTGCCAAATTTACTGACATAAATTTGTTCATAATATCCCTTATTATCCCCTTAATAGTGATATCACCTCTCTCATACCTGATTCTGGTTATGTTTTAAGTTTGGCAAGAGGTTTATCATTTTTCTTGACCTTCTCTCATAACCAGCTTTTGATTTTTTCTATTTATTGGTTCTATGTATTTTTTTTCCACAAATTTTCACTCTGATCTTTATAATTTCCATTCTTCTCACATTTTTGGATTTTATTTGCTCTTTTTATTGTGCTTTTTTAAGGTGAAAGCTGAAGTCATGACTGGAGATCTTTTCTAATATAGGTATCTTTCATGCTATAAATTTCCCCCTAAGTACAGCTTTAGCTGCAAAGCACTGTGAAATCCTATATTATCATTTTCTGTTTTAAGTACTTTCTAATGTATTTTTTTCTTTGACCTATGTATTATTTAAAAGTGTATTACACAGTTTCCAAATATTTGAAGATTTTCCAGATCTCTTTATGGATTTTTAACTTAATTCCATTGTGGTCAGAGAACATACTTTGTAAGACTTGAATCCACCTAAATATATTGAGACTTGTTTTATGGCCTGGAATGTGTTCTGTCTTCATAAATTTTCTACATGAACTTGACAAAAATGTGCATTCAGCTGTTGTTGGGTGGAATGACCTAAAAAGTATCAGTTTGGTCAAGTTGGTTTATACTGTTGTCCAAGTCTTCTATATTCTTACTGGTTTTCTATTTGTTTGGATTTTTCTATTCCTCCTTGAAGTTCTATCAATTTTTGTCTCATATATTTTGAAGTGCTGTTATTAGACACATAGATGTTTAGGAATGTTGTCTTCTTGAAGAATTCACCCCACTACTATGAAATGACTCTATCTCCAGTAATATTCATTATTCTGAAATCTGTGTTTGACAATATTGGTACTAACGTTGGTATAATTTTCCATCCTTTTAAACCCATTCATATCTTTATATTTAAAATACTTATATCAGTCTTTAAATATGCAGATTAAATCTTTGTGGTTAAAATGGGTTTCTTGTGCGCAGTATGCAGTTACTTGGGTTTTGCATTTTTATCCAGTGTGACAATATCTGTCTTTTTATTTGGGAGCTTACACCATTTCCACTTACTGTGATTATTGATATGATTGAGTTTAAAGCTATGATTGTGATATTTGTTTTCTATTCATCCTATCTGTTTTCTTTTTCTGTCTTCTTTTGGATTGAGTATTTATGTTATCTCCTTTTATGGCTTATTAGCTAGACTCCATAGTGGTTAGAGTTTATAGTATGTATGAAATAAAAAGAAATATGTACATATTAGTGTCTGACCCTGGTTTCTGATGTGGGAACTCCTAAAACCTTTGTAATGTCCTAAGCAATAGCAGTGCTAGGAGCATCTTTTGTTCTAATATTTGGTCTTTGACCCAGGTTCCTGACACAGAAATCCTAAATCCCTTAGAATTTCCTGGGCAATAGGGGTATCTTTTGTTCTAATGAGGTGACCCTTGGTGGGCTCCTGGATGGGGGTTGGTCACCAGAAAGACCACACCAAGATTAGAAACCTGGAACTTTCAGCCCCATCCCCCATCCTCAGGGAGGGGAGAAGAGTTGAAGATTGAGTGAATAATTAATCATGCCTATGTGATGAAGCCTCCATATAAAGTACAGGCTTTGGAGAGTTCTGGAAGAGTGAACATATCCACTTGCTGGAAGAGTGGCACACCCCACCCCCATAGAGACGGAAACTCCTTCACTTGGGACCCTTCCAGATCTTGCCTTATGTATCTCTTCATCTGGCTGTTCTTCTGTATCTGTTGCAATGCCCTTTGTATACATTTGTAAATGTATTTTCCTGAGTTCTGTGAGTCATCCCAGCAAATGATAAAACCTGAGGAGGGGATTATGGGAATATCCCTTCTGTCTGTAGCCAAGCCAGACAGAAGTTGTGAGTAACTTGGGACCCACTACTTGTGATGGGCATCTGAAGTCAGAGGCAGCATTGTGGGATTGAGCCCTTAACCTGTGGAATCTGTGCTAACTCCAGGTAGATACTGTCATAATTTAATTGAATTATAAGACAGCCAGTTGGTGTCCAAGGGGAATTGGAGAAATGCCTGGTGTGGCACGTGATTAAAATGGGTTTCTTGTGGGCAGAAACCCATACACATGCACATCTGGTGTCAGAAGTGTTATGACTATACAGAAGGAAACATGTTTTTACTATGCAGTATGCTTCTTCACTTTCAAGGGTTATTATACTACTTCACATACAGTAAAAGAACCCTACAACAGCATATTTATATTTCTTCTCTCCTGTCCTTTGTGCTATTGACATACATTTCACTTCTGCGGATGTTATAAAACACACTATACTTTATTTTTGCTTTAAAAGTCTACTGCCTTTTAAAGAAATCTAAATAAGAAAGAAAAAGTCTATACATTTACCTACGTAGTTACTATTTCTGCCACTCTTTATTCCTTTCTGTAGATCCAGGATTACTCTGGTATCATTTACTTCCTGCTTGAAGAATTTCCTTTAACATTTCTTACAGTGCAGGTATGTTGTGATGATTTTTTTCATCTTTTTGAGGTCTGATAATATCTTTATTTTGCAAGTGTTTTTGAAGAATATTCTTACTGGGTAAAGAGTTCTAGGTCAGCATTTTTTTTCATTACTTTAAAGATGTTGCTCCACTGTCTTCTCATTTACATTGTTTTCAATGAGCATTCTGTTATTATCTTGACCTTTTTTTCCCTAGTTGCCCAGTTGATTTCCTCTTTATCAGGAGTGTTAAGTAATTTTATGATAATGCACCTTGGTTAGTTTTGTGTTTGTTGTACTTGGGTTCATTGGGTTTCGGTGGATTTATAGTTTTTATCAAATTTGGAAACTTTTTAGTTATAATGTCTTTTATTTTTTATGTTCCTCCCTCTCTCCTCTCCTTTGGGATACCAAAAGCATGTATAATTGATCACTTGAAGTTGTCTCAAGTTCACTGGTGCTCTGTTCATTTTTTCTGTTTCTTTCTTTTTTAAGAGACAGGGTCTCACCACGTTGCCCAGGCTGGAATGTAGTGGTTATTCATAGGTGTGGTCCCACTACTCATCAGTATAGGAGTTTTGACCTTCTCCATTTCCAACCTGGGCCACCTCACCCCTTCTTAGGCAAACTAATGGTCCCCCATCTTCTGGGAGGTTACCGTATCAATGCCATTCTTAGTGCAGACACCGAGTCGGCATAATACAGCCCAGAACTCCTGGGCTCAAGTGATCCTCCTACCTCAGCCTCCCTAGTAGCTAGGACTACAGGTACTGTGCCCGGCTCTCTGTTTCATTTTAAATTGTTTCTATTACTGTGCCTCAGAAGTTCATTAATCTTTTCTGGTTCAATTTATAACTTGCCAATATTTCCATCTAGTATTTTTTTTTGTTTCAGACATTATAGTTTTTACTTCTATCAGTTCAACTTAGGTCTTCCATTTCTCTACTTATTATGCTCAATCTTTCCTCTAGCCTTTTGAATATGTAGGATACAGTTACAATAATTGTTTTAACCTTTGTCTTCTAATCTTATTATCTCTGTCATTTCTTGGTTGGTTTCAATTGACTGACCTTTCTCCTCATTTGGGTTGTGTTTTTGTTTCTTTACATGCCTTGGAATTTTGATTGGATGCCAGACATTGTGAATTTTATCTTGTTGAGTACTGAATATTTTTATATTTCTATAAGTATTCTTAAGCATTTTTTTTCTTCTTTTTTTGAATACCATTATTTGGAAACCCTGATTCTTCCAGATCTTGCTTTTATACACAAGAGCAGCATTTACTCTAGGGTTCATTTTCCCCATTAGCAAGGAAAGACCCTTCTCAGTCTACCCAATACTTTGCATGTTTTGAGGACTTCCAGGCTGGTATTGGAAATGAGCACTTTGCTCATCTCTGTGTGATCTTGGGCCATGGTTCCCTCTTGTCCTTTCAGGTGCCCCAGGTAGTAGTTTCTCACATGCATGCACTGAGCAGTACTCAATAGAATACTTGAGGATGACCCTCTGTTAATATCTAGAGTTCTTTCTGTATAGCTGTCTCCTTTTCCTTTCTCCATTCTGCAAAGACTAGCCATCTTAGCTTCCCCAGATTCCTAGCTCCACCTACTACTTCACTCAGGCAGACTTGTGGGCAGTTCCTGAGTTCCCCCTTCCTAATCCGCAGCCTGAAATTTCTCTCCAGACAGTAAAGTATGGAAACTGTAGGACTCATCTTGCTATTTTTGTCTTTTAGGGATTACTGTCCTTTGTTGCCTCATACCCAAAGTCTTGAGAGCCATTGTTTCATACACTTTGTCTGGTTTTTTTTTGTGTGTGTTGTTGTTGTTGTTGTTTCAGGTAAGAGGATCAATCAATTCAGTCCCTGTTATTTCATATTGAGCAGAAGTGGAAGTCAGGACTGTTGATGTCATTTTAATATCTGTGACAGTGGTAGCCATACCAGAGTGAAAAATATAGAGGAGAAATAAAACAAGATTTTATTTGCTCCTTAATCAGATAATAAAATTGATTTGTAAGGGTATAAAGAGCCAGGAGCAAAATACATGTAAATATTAATACCTTAGAAAGTCAAAGAAATAGAAATTTTAACTGAAAGAGTAGCAGAGTTCGTTGTAATATTGGTGAGGTAATAGACAGTTATCAAAAATTAGGCAATGTGTAACCTGATACTGAATATAGAAGAATGGGCTTACAGTGCCCATTTGGAGGTCAGAGACCTGAGCCTGCTGCAGTGTCATGGGCAAGAGTCAAGCTTTGTGCCCTGGCCAGGATCTTCTCTGGTTAATAAATTCAGAATATATTTGTCAAAAGCCCCAAGTCACTCAAGTTGAGTTGAAACAGTTGTTTTCTTATTGAATAAGTCCCTTTCTAATCCTAAGAGATTTACATTTAAGTATAGGAATGATTAAATAAATCTATCTAAAAGTAACATGTTGAATTTTAAGAATACATATAAATTTAATATTTGAACCCATATCATGTTTAAGAGAATTTTCAAATTACAGTATCAAACAAGTTAGACTTGTGATTCTAATCTAGGATTTCTATTACTTTTAGTCTTATGATTTTAAATTAAAAATTACAATAGGCTTTAAGTTTACAAAGAATACTGAAAGTTGGCCAAGTGTAGTATCTCAAACCTTTAATCCCAGCACTTTGGGAGTCCAAGGCAAGAGGATTGCTTGAGCCCAGCAGTTCAAGACCAGCTTGGGCAACATCACAAAACCACGTCTCTAAAAAAAACATTTAAAAAAAAAGTTAGCTGAGCATGGTCCCGGCTACTCAGGAGGGACTGAGGTGGGAAGACCACTTGAGCCCAGGAGGTTGAAGCTACAATGAACTGTGATCGCACCACTATACTCCAGCCTGGGTGACAGGGCAAGACCCTTTTTCAAAACGAAAGAAAAAGAACAACAAAAGAATACTGAAAGTTACTATATACATATATATATATATATATATACACACACACACACATATACACACACATATATATACACACATACATATATACACAAATATATGTTTCATATATTTTTGAAAATTCTGAAGTAGTTTAGAAGATAATGTTGATTAATTACACAGTTGGAACCCTTTAAAAAAATAAAAACAGAATACATGGAATTTCAAAGGCAGTTTGGACATTTTAGGGGCCCCTTTAACATGATTCTAAATATTTGCTAGATCAAAAAATAGAATGAAATCTGCAGGTTAAACTTAAAAGCTTAAGCCAGATGCAGTGGTGTGCACCTGTAGTCCAGCTCCCTGCCCCTCTAGCTACTTGGGAGGCTGAGGTGGGAGGATTGCCTGAGCACAGGAGTTGGAGGCCAGCATGGGCAACATAGTGAAACCCCCCATCTCTAAAAATATATATTAATAAATAATTTTTAAAGGACGTGTAATTTTTGAAAAGCTTAAGGGAAAATCAGTTTTCAATTTAAAACATTCACATAAAATTTAAAACAAAAGTAGAACCTGAATAGTCTTTTATATGTCAGTGCTCCCCTGCTTTCCTCAGAATACCAAAAACTGCTCATTGACAGAAAGAGTCCCAGGCCTCTAAGCACAATGTGGAAACGATTGCTCTAAGCTGTGGTCAGTCACCGAAAGGTAACTCTGAACCAGGCACTGTCGTTTACAGATTTGCTCACTGAATTGTCACAATAGCTATCTGCTGCAGGGATTATTTTTAGTCCTAGTTTTACTAGTGAAGCAACTAAGGCTCCCAGCCAGGACATGGCAGAGCTGGAGTTCACGAAGTCCATGCTCTTAGTCACTATGACATGTGCAGTGTAATCCCTCTGCATTTCGTTTTTTTCACTTTGTTTTCAAAGAGTATTACAGCAACAACGTAGAGGATGGATTGATGAGAAGATAGAGCCAGGAGGCCAGGTGGGAATGGCGGCCCTGTCCATGTGATGTAAGAAGGGCATGGCCTATGACTATTCCTGGAGTTGGAGAAAGAGGACAGGCCTGAGAAGAAAGTTGGGAGAGGGCTATTTGGGAGGTGGCCATTAGACTAGCTGAGACAGAACGGTGACTCTAGGTTACTCCAGGGAGTTGGGTGGGGGCCCAGCAGAGGACAGTGGGGGCTTAGGTGGAGAGAAGGGGAAGGTTTAGGAGGGCGGTGGGGGTTGAATCTGAGTGCCTGCAGAAGCAGTCAGGGAGCAGCTAGACATGGGAGTCTGAAGGTTAGGACAAAGATAGGTTTTCAAAAACTGGAGAGGCAAAATATGTATTGGCACTCATAGCACTATGAAAAGAATGCTGTTAATCCAATTCAAGCCATAACTAGCTTTTGGCTAAAGGTAAGATTTGGTTTTGGATTTGTCTGTTAATTTTTACATATCTAAGTCTCTAAGGGCTAACATGGAATCAATGTGTGAATTAAAGCTGCCTTTTACAACCACTCCAAAGAGAAAACACCAGAGGCAACTACTGTGTATACAACTATATCCAAAAAGCAGCAAGGCCTCATTACTCAGGGGACAGAAACAGAGCATTCCCCAGACCAACTGTGGGCAATGCCTATGCTATGTGCAAGAGGAGACCGAAGAGAGACCTAGTACCTGCCTTCAAGGGGCTACCAACATCCCTTTTTTCCTGGCATTCAGGTATCTGCCATCCACAAACAGGCTAAGTAGGTCAGTCCAATCTGTATTAATGAGTTCTGAAATATCTTCCATAATTTAGGATCTGGTCTTGCCTTGAAGTTGCCAGGTTCTAGAAACTTTGTTATTTCTACTTTTGTTCACTTGGATCATCAAAGGGATAGAACACATAATCATTTTTTCCATTGTATTAGCAGGACACATCCCAGTTGCTGAGAAGTAGTAATTGAGTTTATCAAATACAATTACCTCCACTCAGCCCACCTCCTCCTCAGTTTGCCTTTCTCAATCAGGGAGAACTAACTCTACCTCTCACAAAGGACCCTTGCATATTTGAATGGCTTCCCAGGAGTCTTTGAGTGGCATATAATTACACTTAATTTAATTTTTTTGTCATTAGTCCCAGAGGCTTTGATCCAAGGTCTCTGTTATTCTGATATAAGGAAAATAAAGCTCCACCTAAAATTAAATATTTGCCTTTGCATTCAGTTTGCTGTTCATTGTACAAGTAATCTTCTGTTAGAATCTTTGGTTTCCAGCGGCCATTTCTGGGCTTGGCATCTTCTCCAGTTTCTTGTGTTTCCCCATCAGTTGTCAGGTCACCAGAAGCCTGAGCAAACTCAGGTTTTGTGAAAACTTCTAGATCAAGGTCTCAGGAGGTGACAAAGAAGGGACTCTTAGATCTCTCTTGTTTTCCATGTGAGGCCAGAAATCCTCAGACCTTGAGCATTGGGAATGGGGTGCTTCTGTTGAAGATGCAAATTGATAGAGAAAAAATAAAGCTCTCGCCCATTTGGTTTCAGGCAATGTACCCAAAGTAAATCACAATCTTGCCCACCCTCCATTTGTAAACCAACGTTTATAAGTATTTACAGCGTGAGAGCATAGTGTACCTGTCCTGAAGGACCTAACGGTATTATGCAAGAAAGAAACTTGTAAAAAAAAAAGTCAGTAGTAGTAGGAGTTCAAATAGAATACAGGCTGTCAGAGATGCAAAAAAATACACAGAGGGACTTCAGAAAGAGAAACAAACTTACCAGGCCATTTCTCTTCAGCTTTTGGACAAAACCCCTCTTTCCTTGGTGGCAAAGCCAAGCATCACATTGTCCTCAACTCCTCATTGTTACTTTTCTTTAGGGACTGCCTAGACTTTCCACACTTAGATTGAGGGGTTTATTATCCAGACCAACTGACTTCCTTTTCACCCTAATTCCTGGCACCATCTTGGGAGAATTGTTTACCATGTAAATGATACTGAACATCCTAGTCTTCAGGTTCTTAACATTCTCAACTCCAGTGACTCCCCTCTTTCTATACTGGGCTGCCCATCCTCCTGGTCATACCTTCTATCTCAACACCAACAAGAACTACCTCATCATTCAAGTCTTCATCTCAATTGCACACCAGATCAGAGCCTCTCATCCCTCCAGCTCTCACTCAGATCCTCCCACTACACTTACTCTCTGCCCTCACACAACTTGACCTCTGAGCTCCTGACTCTACCTGGCTCTCCATATCTACCTGCACCTCCTGACTTCACTTCCGCATCCAGCCAAGACCCTACCAGGTTCCACTTCAATTGCTCTATTGTCAACCACCTCGGCACTGTCATCTTCTTGTCTTTCTATCACATCTACCCCCAGTAAACTCCGAATCCTGGTTTGATCTAAATATCCTTCCTCTAGACAAGGGTTACTTTTTGAGCTGCTGGAGAAAATCTCACCACGGGGAAGAATGATGTCCCACAAAATTTATGGCATCAGCTGTACCATCAACATTCCTGGCTGCTCCTCAGTGGTCTCCTCAGGGACTCTCCTAAACATGTATGTTTTTCCTCAAGTTCCCAACCCAATTTCCCTTTTCTCTCTTAGTTGTCCCTAATTCTTACTTTACAGAAACGTAAATAAAAATCTCCCAACTCCCTGCCCCTCCATCACCACCCCCTAGAAATCTTAACTCTGTATGTCCTTCACCGTACCCCTCCTCAGAGGAAAGGACATCTGGATGTTCAGATGTATCTGTTGTCACTGACTCCTCAGGGACCTGGCTCCCTCAGGAACAAGTTCTCTTCAATGACTGTCAACCTCTGGATTCCCACTGGATTCTTCACTTCTTCCTGTAAACAAGCTCATGGCTCTTCTTTCTTTAAACAGTCTTGGTCAGGCACAGTAGCCCAACGTCTGTAATGCCAGCACTTTGGGAGGCCAAGATGGGAGGATCACTTGAGCCCAGGATTTTGAGACCAGCCTGAGCAACATGATGAAACCTCATCTCTACAAAAAAATGCAAATATTAGCCAGGTGTGGTGGTGCATGCCTGTAGTCCCAGCTACTCAGGAGGCTGAGGTGGGAGGATCACCTGAGCCCAGGAGGTTAAGGCTGCAGTGACCTATTAAATGTACCACTACACTCCAGCCTGGGTAACAGAGTGAGACCCTGCCTAAAAAAAAAAAAAAAGTCTCCTTCAACCCGTCCCTCTTTTCCCGCTGTCACCATAGAGCACACCTTTCTTTCACAGCCAAGCTCATGGGACATGTGGTCTACAGTTTCAGCCTCCACTTTCTCACCTACATTTTCTTCCCAAGGTGAGCACCACCAATGCAGCTTCCACCCCTCTCAGCTACCAAAAGTGCCTAGTCCACATCTACATTTAGATGTCTAATGGATGGCTCAAACTCAACATGGCCAAATCTAAACTTCTGATCTTTGAACCCAAACCTTTTTCACCCATAGTTTTCACCACTTCCGTTGAGGGCAAAGCCATCCTTCTAGTTGCTCATGCTAGGAAATACGAAGTAATATTTTTCTTCTTCTTTTTTTTTTTTTTTTTTTTGCCCTCCACATCCCAATCTGTCAGGAATTCTTATGGTTCTACCTTCAAAGTATAGCCAAAATTTGACCACTTCTATGTGCTCAGCACACAGAATTGTTGAAATCAAATTTGGCCACCTCCCTGCCACCACCCTGACCCAAGCTGCCTGGATTCCTACAACAGCAGGTCTCCCTGTGTGACCCCACCCTCCCTACAGCCTATTATCAACACAGTAGCCACAGCATAATTTAGACCATGTCATTCCTCGACTCAAAACTCTCCATAGGCCCCCAAAAGCCAAATTCCTTCCATAGCCTACTAGGCCTTGGAAGATTTGCCTCTACTTTGCCCTTACTTCCCTGAGTTTATCTCCTGCTACTCTCCCTCACTCACTCCACCCTAGCTGGCTTCCTCGGTAGAGTTTTTAGAACATGCCAGGTGTAGCTTACCTTAAGGCCTTTTTAATGGCTATGCTGTTTCTCTAAAATGCTTTTTCCAGATGTTTACATGGTCAACTCCTCACCACTTTGAAGTATTTGCTGAAATGTAACTTCATGACCACCATATTTAAAATTGAAACCCCTGCCCAACATTCCTGATTTCCTTTGAGTATGTTCTACATTTTTTAATCTATAGGTCTTACCTATAGATATAGTATAAATGTGCATCTATCATGTTATAAGTATACTTGTTTGTTGCATTCATTCTTTGTTAGCTATCTTCCCCCTGCAGAATGGAATTATTCACTTGGATAGCCTAAGCTCCAAGAACTGTGCCTGGCATATAGTAGATATATATATATATATATATATATATATATATATATATATATATGGCACTCATATATGTATGTACTATGGATAGCATATATAAAATATATATAGTATGTATATAGTATATATATATTATATATACATATAGTAGGCACTCTATATATAAAGTAGGCACTCATATATACATTCTCTCTCTCTCTCTTTCTCTCTCTCTCTCTATATATATGGAAAATAAATCGAATTGCCAAGGTCCCCAGTGACCTGCTGAACCCAAAAGAAACTTTTCAGTCCTCACCTTACTGGATATCCCTGCAATTCTGACACTGCTAACCACTGCATCTTCCTTGAACCTCTCTCCTCCTTTAATTTTCTTTCTCTGTCTCAGGCCACTCTTCCCTTGTCTCTTTTGTAGGTCTCTTTAAGTACTGAGTACCATCAGCTATATCTTAAATCCTCCCTTGTTCTTCACATTCTAAAAAAAAAAAAAAAAAAAAAAAAAAAGTCACCCATACCCAAGGTATCACATTGCCACCTTAACACTGAACAACTCTAAAATAGATGCCTCCACACAGACCTCTCTCAAGTGTTAGACCTAGCTAACCAGCTGATAACCAGAGAGTCACAAATTTAACATAGCCAAGCCAGCTCCTCATCCAGAGCTTGCTTCTTCAGTGAGCACCGTTCATCCAGTTGGCCAAGCCAGAAACCCAGGAGTGGTCCTCGGCCATTTCCTCTCTCTGACCCTCCACATCTGATTGATCACCAATCCCCTGATCACTGCCACCTCCTGATCACCTCTTATCTGAACTGCCATCACAGCCTCCTCCAGTCTCTCTGCTTCTGATCTCACCCCTGAAGGCCATCCTACAGTGTTTCAACTGCCTTGCCTCTCAGTCATCTACAGGGAAAATCTAAACTCCCCTTGGGCAGGCATGTCAGGCCCTCCCCACAGGCCTTCTAGGTCAGCGTCATCTCCAGCCACCACCCTTCCTCCTCCAAGAGTCCTGGACCACGTGCCCTCTCTCCTGAGGGTGCCTCCATACCCTTGTGGGTGCTTCTCCCTCTGATGGTCAAGTCCCTTCAGTGCCCATCTGTCTCTACATATCTCACCCTTCGAAGCTCAGATGCCATGACCTCTAAAGCCTCGTCCAACTTTTTCAAGTCACCCGAAGCATCCCACCTAGGCGCCCACCACATTTTGTACATACCTCCACCATGGCAACGACCATGTGGTCTTCTAATTTTAATAAACCTTCCCTATTGGCTCCCCATGTTGGCTGTGGTGGTCAATTATAATAAGGAAAAGGGCTCCATAAGCTGTAAAACCTCAAATAGACGTTTGTCACTGAGGGAAGCAAGAACCAATAGGGAGACATACAAAGAAACAATTATAATTATTATTATTATTACAATTGAGAAGGCAGAGAATCAAAGCTTAGCACACAGAATTATTGAAATCAAGAACACACTGCCAAATTTCCAATCGCAGGGTCAGGGAGGCATTACACCCCTGCTGGCGTGCCATGACACCTATGAAGCTAACAGCTGGACATGGAGTCACCACTGCAGCAACGTTCATACCTCAGAGCCCTGCTGGCCACCAGCAAGAGCCAGCACAGCATGAAGATGGCCTCTGCTCCACGTCCACCTCCTAGAGATCTCATTGGTGCATCTGATGGTGGAAAGTGTTTTAAATCCAGAATACTAGGAGCAAGGGAATCTAGGAAATGCCATTTTCAATTTTCTAGGCTCTCAGCTACAAGAAGACACAAGAGCTTGAAATGGATGCCAAGTGTGGGTCCACAGCAGCCTCATGCAGCGCAAAGATGGAAATACCGTGACATGCATCTTACCTTGGCAACATACCCCTAGCAGAAGACAGAAGTTTTGTGTGTTGCGTGTTGTTTGTTTTGGAACAAAGAGCTGAGAGGCATTTCAGTTCCTGGGGAAAAGATAAAGATTTTCCTAATATGAATTGCTAACAAATTTCTTATGGAGGTGCGGAGGACCTTCCATAGTGGACATTGTGCAATGCTCAACAAAACACACATTGTTTATCTTCAACATAATTTTCATAGCAGACACAGAAGGAGAATTCACATACTGTTTCTTAAAGTGACTTTTAAAAAGGCAACACCATAATATGGACCTGGAATCAGGGACCTCACTTGTCCCCATATCTGCCATTAGATTGACTCATGGGTTGGCCATGTTAAAACTGCACTGCTTAGAGTCTGTGGGTTCCATGAAGGAGCGTGGGGTCGGGCAGGTGAGAAAAGGGCATGCTGAGCCGTCCTCTAGGCCCCTTCTACCAAAACAGCCAGAGCTGTATCTGTTTTATCTGAAGTCCACAGAAATTTTCCTTTTAAAAAAAGGGCTTCATTTCTTTTTAAAATATTTGAAAATTATTTGACCATCTCTCTTTTTTATTTATGATCCCATGACAGCATATGGAGACTATTGCTCTGGTCGGCCTGGTAGGCCAGTGTGAAACCTGGTAGGAGCCACAGAACAGTGAGAGGTTTCACACTGGCCTACAAGATCAGACTTCTGTTCAGCTGATCCAGACTGATCTAAAAGCTTATGAGTGGCTCAAGATAGCCAGTTCCATGGCTGCCTTGTCCAGACAGCAAATTCTGTGCTTTTTTTCTCCACCATTGCCCACAAAACCCAGCTCCAGTCTGGGACTATGGCACAAAACCAATCAGAATGCCAGGATACAAAAGAAGCTTAGAGATCCTGTAGCCCAGTATTTTCATTTCACAGGTGAGAAAACTGAAGTCTGGAGGGAGGAGGGGACTCAGTCAGCAGCAGAGCTGGGTCCTCTCCCCCACCCCCAACTCTTCTGTAGGCTCTTATACCTATCTTCTCTTGCCAGTTCCATATTTAATCAACATCTTGCCTGCACCTAAAACTCCCTTAGAATTAAAATGCACACCTTATAATGCCAGCAGTGTTCTCCTGAGGGGTGCTGAGCACTGACAAGAGATTGGTGATTCCAAGAAAACTGCAGCAAATAAATATCTCCATCAATCATAGGAGCAGCTGTCTGAAAGGCCCGAACTGAAGGGAAGAAACGCCTCTTGCTGCCTTTTGTTCTTCCCAGAAAATTTCCTACCATCTTTGTTGTCTCTCTCGCCTCCTTCTTGAGCAGAATTTCTGGTCTCTGCTCCCCAAATGAAGCCTGCCAAATGGGGCTAAGTTCTCGACCTACCCTCAAAACAGCTGAGTCCGGGCTTTGCAAGGAGAACAGCAGCCCCTAGTAAAGCAAAATCCAGCCAAAGACACGGCTCATTCTGGCCAGGGATCTTTCTACATAGGCCAGGGTCAGAGCTCAGCAGAGAGCCAGGCCAGCTGGCCCATTTAGGAAACTGATTGATAGCTAGAGGCTGAGTTGGGATGCAGGCTCAGGGTGAAGACCGCCTTCTGAGAGCACAAGGAGACCAGAATGGTGAGGAACATTTGTCGGAGGAGTCTTATCTGACTGTGGGCTCCACTGTCCTTCCCACCTGTCACTGCTTATGTGTGGCCGAATGAACACAGTCACCCCACGTAGAGTACTTTTGAAGCTAAACTTTCTGCCCAGACCTGGCCTTCTTCTGTGGTCTTCCCTGGTTCTCCATGGTACCACCACTCCCCTAGCCTCTGAGGCCTGAACTCAGGCAAGCCCTGTTGATTCTTCTACAGGAGGGTTTTACATCTGTCCCCTGGGCACCATCTCAGTCTCACACATCTTCCTCTCTGGCCCAGAACTTACAATCATTTCCTAAATGGGCCTGTCCAGCCTATCATACACAAAAGCCACAGTAATCTTCCTAACACAACTTTGCATGTGATCCTTTCTCATAAATTTGCAATGTTCCACAAAACAATGAGCTGGGACTTCAAGGCCCTCTATAATTGGATCTTTTACCAAGTTTCCAGGCTCATGTCCCCATTACGAGTGCACTTATGCATGTGTGTACACACTCACAGCTTTTGATTAAGCCAGAATGACGTACCCACTGTCCCTTAGAAATGTTCTGTGGATTCCTGTCATTGTGCTGTTGTTCCCACCATTTCTTTACCTGGCACAGTCTCCCCCATAATGTGACATGTCTAAATCCCTCCTGTCCTTTCCACCCTCCTCCCCCTCCTTCCACCTTCCAGGCCCACAGAGAGTCCTGTCCACCTTGAATGCACACCCCATTTGTCATCTGCACCATATATATGATCATGGCCTCCAGATGACTGGTAAGTTAGATGGGGCATGTGTTACTATCCCCATTTTACAGAAGCAGAAACTGTGCCTTGGGAGCTGAAAGATCTGTCTCCCCATGGTGGCACAGCAATGGGTAGCTTCAGCAGAACTCGCCCTGGTGTCCAGCCCAGCCCAGTCATTTCTCATTCTCTCTGCAGTGCCAGAGGCAGAAGAGCCAGGGCACTGGAGAGGAGGAGGTGGCAGCAGCATGGGGAGGGAACAACAGGCCATCATTGAGGACGTCACTCACTCACGGTCCAAAGACCCGGAGGAAAAGCAGTGAGTAGTGGCTGGCTCCCCAGTCAGCCAGAAAAAATAGGACAAGCTCAGCTTGAGGAAGGATCCAGCCCAGCTCCCACCACGTGGTCAGCCAGACTTGAGGCAGAGGAGTGGGCTGCTCCTATAAGCAACCCCACTGCCATGTGGTAGAAACTGGAGGGGCAGTGTTTCTGGTTTCCTGGAAGGTCAGACTGAGGCAACTGCCATCGTTGTATATTTCTGTTATCACGTTGACTCGGGGGAGTCCAACGCCATTTGTCAGATGGTGCAGGAAAACACAGTAGCCAGGCCTTCAAAACAGGGCGCCTTTGTCCACGGCTGACACCCTGGCTGGGAGCCCAGTTCAGCTTCAGAGGAAGATTTAGGTCAGAAGAAAAATGGGAGGGGTGGGGGCGGCTGCAGCCTTAGAATCTGTTTCAGCACAAGATTGAGGCGTTTCACCTCTTCCCATGGCCACACCTATGCCCCCCAGGACAGGGGGTGGGAAAGCCTGGCCTTACCTTAGTCATTACAACTGGCTTTGGGGGTAAAGTATTGGTGGGCCCCGCAAGAGAGCTATCTGGCAAATTCCTATCTTCTGGAAAGTCCCCAGGCCATTTTTTCAAGCTGTCACTTCTTTCCAGTCGGCTCAAGTCAGAAAGTCTTTACTGACCTCTGGGGTGAGCCCAGACCTGTGCACAGAGGGATGTGGCTCCTTTGGAAACTTCCATACACCTGGGGAATGGGGAGGAGGATCCCTCAGGGCCACAGAACCAGGAGCAATTTCCAAAGCAAAGGAGGCTTGCCAGGCAAGGTGGAGGTTGCCCTGGATCATTTGGAGTGTGATGGCTTCCTATTGACTTCCTTATGCTTGGCGTTTCAAGGGACACTACTCAAAGGGGGTTATGAAGAGCAGCCCCTTCACAACGTGCTGTTACAACTTCTCTTCAAACATCCTTTCCAAAAGACTCCTTTTCACTGGGGTCAGCCAGAGAACCTGCCTCCAAGCCCACTTCTTACTCTCAATGTGCATTTACAAGGTGGCAAAGAGGTTCCTGCATTTTGTGAAAAATATTAGTGACCTGCTCTGACCTGGCTCTGGCTGCTGACCGCCACCTTCCTGCTGACCTCGCCTGCCATCTTGTGGACAAAAGCAGTACTGCTGCCAGAGAGACGATCTTGGGCTCAGGTTTCTAAAGCAAACTTGAAAATCAACCAGGGGAGGACCATGAAGAAAATTACTCTTGAATGGCAAGAAATCAATGATAGGTTTCACTTTCTCCAGCCAAGACTCACTTCTTTGCCATTTCCAGCATGTCTTATCTCACTTATCATCCAACAAGCATGCAGGTGAGCACCTGCTGTGTCCCAGGTGCCATGCTAGGCACTGGGTAGACATGAATCAAACAGTCCCTGTCCCAGAAAAGCCTGCAGTCTGGAAGTACAGAAACACGTGAGCCAATAGAAACATCTGAGCGTGAGTGGTGCATTAAAGAAATGTACCACAGGCTGCAAGGCCCCCAAAGAGGAAGTCTGCTTGGGACAAAAAAGGGAAATGGTCCAAGGGGAACAGAAGGTGACATCTGGCCAATGGCGAGCAGCGAAAATCAAAAATTGAGGGGAGAGAAGGTTCAATTAAGTGTTGTCAAATCGAAACTTCCACCACTTCCTTCATCCCTGAGTCAGCAATGTTGTCAGTAGGAGACTGGTCATGTGTAAGCTTGCAGGGTGCCTTAAATGGGGAGAGGTAAAGGGTTATGGGATCTTTTTCAACACAGTTTGTGGGGGCCTATGTGTCAGTCCACATGTGTGTGATGGTACCAAGTCCAAGAAGAAGGAAAACAAAACAGACTCTGGAGTAAAACAAACCTGGGTCTGGATCTCAACTTTACTACTTAAGAGTTGTGTGACATGCATGAGCAAATCGCTTAACGTTTCTGAGCCACAGTTTCTTCACACATAAATAGAAGTGATAATCACAATCCCCCATGAAAGGAATGAAACAAAGGTTCATGTGGACCCCTAGCCCAAGGCCTAACGCATACGTGCCCTCATAAATGACTGGTGGTGGTGGCATCAGGGCACGATGTCAAGGGCCCAGCACAGTTCTCCCCTAAGACCTCTCAGGGTCCGCCTGTTCCCAGAGGCTTCCCCAAACCTCTCAGGCATCTTTCACATAAGCTTGCCAGATACTGCCTGGGATATACTTATATGAAAACGTTATTTATCTGAAATGTAGCTGGTCCTCCTCTCTTTTTAGCTGCTAACTCTGGCAATCCTACTTCCAATCTCATGTTGCAGGTATATGACCCAAGGCAGTCAAGGGAGATTATAGGAGTGGATTGGGGCTGTTGTGGAAGCCCCTTTGAAGTTGCAGGTAGTGTACACCAAGGTCAGAGGCTTTCTGGCAGCTTCTGCAGGTCAAAGCTTCATTGGATCCACTCTCTTATATCGCCAAAGCAGGTTCCCCTTGAATTCTGTGGGAAACTAGTTCTGAGGGATGGAAACACAGAGCACACCAGAGGTAATGAGTCTAGAGTCAAATAAACTTGGGAAAATCTGCATTAAACAAAAAGTACAGCGGTTCCCTTCAATGCCAGATGTCTCAAGATGCTTCAACACAACCACATGAATCATGAATTTCTAGCAGGCGGGTATGGTGTACAGAACTTCCCAAACTTTCCAGTCATGGAAACTTGATCTTCATGGTCCATCCCTTGGGATTGGCTTCCTGAGAAATACTCTCTGGGAAACACTGCCCAAATGGTTGACCTCTGAAAGCAAAGCCATGTTCAAAACTCCTCTAAACCTCAGACGAAACCCAGGTGCTGATTCAGTCCCTGTAAAATGAGCCATTTTTGAACCTGCCAGCAACTGAGGCAGCCTCTTAACCAGCAGACAGCCAACGCAGTCACAGCCACAGCCTGTGTTTGGGTTTTTAAGGAGGGACCTACATTAAGTGCTTGTGTTTTAAGCTGATAGGTATTCATCATCTTGTGGCACAAGAAAAGGGTCTGAGAAACCTTCCCCTGACTCCCAGCCATCTCTCTCATTAACCTGCCTCTACACCTAAAACTTCATCGTTGGGTGAAGAGGCCTCGATACAAAGGCAAGTATGCCTGGGAAGAGTGGCACGTCACCACGTGTGACCCGTCACCATGAGTTAGCATGAGTCCGTAGATGGGATTCCCCTCAGGGTCGCAGCTCCCATGCCAGCTTTGATTTCCTGGCAAGGAAGTTACACTGGGGCTCAAATCAGGCTCTAGCAGTGCAAGGTTAGGGAAGGGGCAGGGCCTGCCTGAGCTGTCTGGGGTGGGTGCAGGCTCTGCTGGGGTTGGCAGAGAAGAAACAAGCCAGGTGCTCCAGAATTTGCCAAACTCAGATCTTACACAGAATCTTATAAAGATCTAAACACAGGTTTGGAGTGACCATCCCTCACATGCAGCTGGGGCACTGACTCCTTTCCCATAGATCCAGCTCACCTCTGGGGACTCTGGTCAACCCAGGGGCCTCTCAGTCACCTGTGGGAATACCCAGTGCCTATGGTGCAGGTCAGCCTTGGACCACACCTGCCCTAACCTAACCCCCAAATCTGGTAACTGAGTCCCACCCACTACTGCAGTTCTAGACCCGAATGCCTACTCTTGGCCCCTCACCTTATTTCCTCAGTCCTGAACTTGGCTTCCTGCCAGACCCCCCCCCCCGCCCGCCTCAGTCTTCTACCTGTCATTCCACTTCAGGTCCCCCAGCTCTTAACCTTACATCCCTTCAAGGGTCTGATGTCCTACCCCAAGCCACAGGACAAACCCAGCCCCTTACTGCCACAGCTTTGTCGATGCCTCCTGTCTGCTGGAAGAAGCCTCAGGCCATGCTGCACCTGCCTGCTGGGATGGCTGCTTACTGCCTCCTGCGAGGCCTCCCGAACGCCGTATGCCCCCCTACTTCTGGCTCCTTCCATGGTCTGTCTCATTCCCATGGTTCTGTCTGGGTCCAGCTCCCACGTATCCTCCTCCCACGTTCATCTCCTCCCAGGAACACAGACCTCCACAAAGCTAGTGCTACTGACTTGGGTTGCCACCGGGCATTCTCTGAAGCTGAAATCCCTCCCAAGGTTCTTGTTGGTTCAGCTTTTCTGAGGTGACCTTCTGATAATTCTGCAGTGGGGCAGGAGCAGGAATCCCTGGACAAACTAAGCTGAAAGCCTCCAACCAAGGTTAAGCGGGGACCACAAGGGGTCAGTATTAGTTAATGCTTGCTTCACAGAGCTGCACGAGGTTACTCTCTTACTGTTGCTGAGGGGAGTGGGAGGATAGAGCAGTGCACACAGTGGAGAGTTCTTTAGGGGAATAAGCTTATTTTGTGTTAATTTATGCAAAATAAAAAAGGTGTCAGATGAAACATTCAAGGAGGCTTTATTGAGGGAGACTCCAACGATGTCATAAGGGAGACCCTCCGCTGTCTTTCAGCTGACCCAGTTTGTGCACCGGGAATTAAGAAAGCAAATTCTAAACGGCTTCTTGGGAGCAGCACCAACAGCAGGTGCATGACTATGCTCCAAGCCCACATGTTGTAAGATGGAAACAATAACAGCCCCATAGGAGGCAGAACAGGCAAAATTGCCCTCATTTTTAGATGCAGGAGCTGCACCCCCAGAGGATTCCAATAACTTGCCAAGGTCTTGGCTTGGCTAATGGCAGAGCTGGGGCCAGAATGCCAGGACTCCTGTCGCCCCCACAGAACATCTTCCACTACACTCCACCGGGTCTCTCCTCTGATCCCAAATGAATCAATCAGTAAGCTGTTACTGATAGCTACCATGGGCCCAGGCTGGATGGTTTCCAGGGCCCCTTCCAGCTCTGAATAACGAAAGCCCCAGATTTCAGCCTAACACAGACTCTTCCTTGGAACATTCCTTTCTTCTGCAGCTCCAATCTGCTTGAGTCCAAGAACACCTTTATTCAGGTTTCTCCGAGGTCACCTTAAGTGGGCTTTGATTTACCAAACCCAGTACATGAATGACTATTGGGTTCCCATAAATTATAAACTGAGGGAAAGCAGTTTTTCCAACTATGCATAAAGTTCCTTTAAACAGCAAAGTTCCCACACCTGTCACCCTGCTACCCAAGCATTTAAAATAGAATTGAACTTATAAGACTTTGATTTACATCCAACGTTGTGGGAATTCATCTACTGCTGATCCACCCACATCAAGGTAGAGAAATAAAAGGAAAGTGGTTAGGAATTAGGAATTAAGGCCTCTGGTTCTGCTGGGTGTGTGTGAGCACAAAAAGGAGAAGGTGGCCAGGCGCGGTGGCTCATGCCTGTAGTCCGAGCACTTTGGGAGTCCGAGGCGGGCAGATCATGAGGTCAGGAGTTTGAGACCAGCCTGGCCAATATAGTGAAACTCTGACTCTACTAAAAATACAAAAATCAGCCAGGCATGGTGGCACACACTTGTAGTCCCAGCTACTCAGGAGGCTGAGGCAGAAGAATTACTTGAACCCAGGAGGCAGAGGTTACAGTGAGCTGAGACCGCACCTGGGTGACAGAGTGAGACTCCATCCCTCCCCCGACCCCCCCCAAAAAAAAGAGAGAGAAGGTATAACTCTTTGACCCTCTGGTCCACCAGCCTTTTTCATACTTGCCAGCCAGAAGGGAGCCAGTCCCTCCTGGCCAGGGCCATTGACTAAACTGACTCCTTAATGGCACCTACAGTGAGCAAGGTAGTGTGCTCCGTCCTCAGCCAGCCTCTAATCTAGTGGTAGAGATGACACAAGGCCAGACCATTTTATCACCAGGCAGCCAGAGATACATGAAGCACAGGTGGTAGTAGCTGGAGATGGGAGTATGTTCACAGGTGGAAATAAGAGGGTTTTGTAGGCCAAGGAAACTGCCAGCAAAGACAGGAAGGCAGGCAAGCATAGGATGTATTTAGAGAACATTAAGATGCATTCCCTGTCTCCAACTCGATGATAAATTCCAGAAAGGAAGGAATTGTATATGATGATCCTTGGTGTTTCCTCAGAGTGCCCAGTACAGGGTCATGAATGTGGAAGGGGCTTGCAAAATACTGTTTTTGGGTGAACTTCTCAAGTCAGGACATTTCCCCGGGGCAAAGAGGCAGGTGTGTTGCAAGGAAACTGACTTGCTAGTAAGTACACACTATGCCAGTTTCCCATGTATTGCCTCTCTGAGGCACATCCTCACTTAATTTCCCTGCTTGTGATAACTGAAGCTGAACCTATTAACATGGCCCTTGTTAGCTAGCACAGTATTAAGCTTTGTCAGTAGATAGCACTGGAGAGACGTCACTGGAGGAAGGGGCTTCTCTTCCTGGTTCTTGAGTGCCTTCCTTTTTTCCTACTCTGGCAAAGCTCTAATGCTTGGCCCACATGTAGAACACCTAGTGACTGTCACCCCCAGAAAACTTCAGTAGCACCTTGGGGCAGCTCCCCACAAAGTTTCCCAGCTAAGGTTCTCTTCAGTAACTTCCTGGCAGGTTCAATGGCAGGAAGCTTACCAATGAGTTTTGTTCACATCCAGCACTTACCAGGGTTGACCTGTTTGACCTTGACCTCAGCAAACTTTTATGCCATTCAGTGCTTCAGCCATACCATCTCCAAAGAGGGGCACCTCTTCTAAGTTTATTCTAGTCTAGATATATTAGAGTTCTCTTTTACCCTCTAAGTAGTAACCAGTCCCCTGTTCCTAGTTAATAATTCTTTATATTCTACCTTCCCTGTTGGAATTATTGTGTGGTTTCTGTCTCCTGACTAGGCCCTGACTGATACAACACTCATACACCTGCATTCACCCACTTGCCTGTATACTCCCTTCTCCCTCCTCAGTCTGATTTCTCCAGTGAATCCTTGGAGCACCCTGAGTCAACTCTTTCTCTTGGATAGTACTTATGTCAGCCAGGGTTCAGCCAGGAAAACAGAAACCACACTAAGTATTTCAAGCAGGAAGGGATTGAATACAGGGACTTTAGTACAGAAATCCTAGCTTCGCCTCTTCCTAGCTGTGTAACTGTGGGTGGGTAACTTCTGTCTGCAACTCAGTTTCCACTTCTCTAAAGATAAAAGTACTAATGGTACCTAACTCACAGTTTGCTCTGAAAATTAAGTAAAATGATCCATGAAAAATTCTCAGTGCCTGGTACATGGTTAGTGCCCGATAAATGTAAGCTATTATTACTGTTACTATTATAATCTTCTAAACACTTCAAGACATCTGAGGAAAGTGTTCAAAGCCACAACAGAGTGTGAGGCTGAGGCAGTTAGAAAAGGAAGACGACATTTTTGCAGTAAGATGTCCATTCCTCGTTGAAGGAAGACTACCCTGGATTGGAGGTAGAGGGAGGTGGCAAGGATATGACCAAGTGGCTCAAAGATACCTGTCTGTCCTCAACTTGAACAAGTTATACATACTAAACTTTCTTCACCTGTGCTGAGCAAAGGTCTCTCCTCCAGACATCTTTTTACATTTTTAGTTGAAAAGATAGGCCAGACGCAGTGGCTCACACCTATAATCCCAGCACTTTGGGAGGCTGAGGTGGGAGGATCACTTGCATCCAGGAGTTTGAGACCAGCCTGGGCAACATAGCCAGACCCCATCTCTGGGATCAAAAAATCAAAAATCAAAAATTAGCCAGGCATGGTGGCATGTGCCTACAGACCCGGCTACTTGGGAGGCTGAGATTGGATGATTGCTTGGACTGGGAGAGGTCAAAGCTACAGTGAGCCATAATCTCACCACTGCACTCCAGCCTGGGTGACAGAGTGAGACTGTCTCAAAAAAATTATATATATATAATATATATGCATATATATAATGCATATAAATTACATATATGTATATTATGTACATAGTTTAAAAAAAAAGTCAGAGTACAAAATGGTATTATAGTTAAGAATCAGTCTCCTTCTGACCCCCAACCCCTCAGCTCTCTGACCACAGACAGCCACCATGAAGCAGTTTCTTGTATCTTTTCAGACATATTCTACTATATTTTCATATTTTAATACATATGGAAGAACTGTTCTTGCTTTCCTAGTAAATAACATATCTTGGGGCCAAGCTCGGTGGCTCACACCTGTAATTCCAGCAGTTTGGAAGGCTGAGGCAGAAGGATCTCTTGAGCCCAGGAGGTCAAGGCGGCAATCGAGCCATGATAGTGCCAATGCACCCCAGCCTAAGCGACAGAGTGAGACCCTGTCTTGACAAAAAAAAAAATCTTGAAGAACAAGGTATTTGCACTGATGAAGCTACTGTATTCTCATTTTTTCTTTCATCTTGTTCTTTTTAGCATCTACATGGTATTCATAAGGATGCAGCACTAATTGTTTAACCAGATCCCTTCTGGTGGAAATTTGTTTCCAGTCTTTTGCTGTTATAAATAATGCTGTAATACACCTCTATGGATATGCTCATTTTTATGAGGCAGAAAATCCTCTCACCTTTTAAGAGTTACAGGCCCCAAAGACCATCTTTGTAATCTTGTATAAAGACACAGGGAAAGGAGATGGGAAGCCTGCATTCCAGCCATGGAATGCTCAACCACTAACATCCTTTGCATGCAGAGACGCATCACCTCATCTGCCCGAGTGACTCGATTTTCTTGTTTATCAGGCAGCATCACTGTACCTGCTTTAAATGGCCTCACAAGGGCATTGTGAGAATCAAATGAGATAATGTACATGAGAGCCTGTGCGCGCTGTACTAATACACAAGTCTCTCATCTGGTTGTCAAATCTAGAATTGATACGTTGCTCTGTGAATGTGCCCATCAATCTTCAACATGGTGCTTGCTACTCCCACTGTCCCTTCTAAGGGAAACTGACCCATCTGCAGCTCCTGCTGACAGACAATCCGAGGCTGCTGTGCACTGTGCCATATCACCCTGCCCTCCCCATCCTTCCACTTCACCAGACTGAACTGGGCTGGGCACCTTCCCCATCTGATAATAATCCTCATCATCTGTTGCCTGTGTGTTTCCTCTCTGCCCTTCCCCTAGGAGGCATACCTCCATGAAAGTGCATTAATTCATTAAGCAAAACAATACAAAGCAACACAGCGTCTAGCATTCTCATTTTCCCGTCTCTAGATACCAGTCCTTCAGGGAATTTTCCAGAAGTTGAGAAGACTGGTTGCATGAGCCTTGGGTTGGTTTGGCACTCGTGACAGTGTGAAAAGAGCCTCCGCCTCCTCCACTGAGCTCAGAGAAAGGTTTATAGTAAAGCCATTTGCAGGGGTAAGGGAGACAGGATCACATGGTAGCCCAGTAACAGGCTGCCCTAGAATGAAAAGCTCTGTCCCAGTAGAGATAAGCCAGGTTATTCTGATTCCTGCCCTTGGAAAGGTCTACCAGGAAATCATGAGTGACTTAAGTAGGACAAACAACACAGAAGGCATACCCAGAGGCCATACAGTTGAGGCTATGAAGAACCATTAGAAGCTGAAGTTATGAGTAAGCTGAAGTCGGGAGGAAGCAGGAACCTTGCCAACAGTGAAGCATAGGGTTGGAGGTTGTGGGTTGGCGGGGGTGAGGAAGGCTGTTGATGGGAAGTGAGGGGACACAGAGAAGCAGAAACACCGAAATCAGCTGAGTTATATGAATGACAAGGCCCATGTGAAGCTGCACCAACTCTGGCTGCTGGTCTCAGAATTGCCCTGAATCCAGCACAGTCCCGGCTAGGCCAGCTCATCCCTCATCCCTGTTGCTGGGCTCCCACGTGTTCTTGTCTCCTTTACCCTTGCATATGGCTTTACTATACACTTCCTTTCTCTGAACTCAACAGAGAAAGCAGAAGCTCTTTTCATACTGTCACCAGTGCCAAACCAACCCAAGGCTCATAAGACCTGTTTCCTCCACTTCTGGGAAGTTCCCTAAAGGACAGGGGTCTAGAGACAGGGAAATGAGAATGCTAGACTGTATGTTGCTTTGGAATACATTGCTCTGCTTAATGAATTAGTACACTTTCATGGAGGTCTGCCTCCTAGGGGAAGGGCAGAGAGGAGAAACAGAAGTCAACAGATGATGAGGATCAATTGACACTTTACTCATGCTGATCCTTTCCTCTCACCCAAATCCCACCCACCCTTCATGTTCCCTCTTCCACCAAACCTTCCTCAGCTACTCCAGCCACATCAACCCTGATCCTTTTTTTTTTGAGTCAGTCCGACTCTGTCACCCAGGTTGAAGTGCAGTGGCAAGATCACAGCTCACTTCAGTGGGCTCAAGCGATCCTCACACCTCCACCTTTCAAGTAGCTAGGACCCCGGGTACATGCTACCATACCCAGCTAATTTTTTTTTTTTTTTTTTTTTTTTTTTTTGGTAGAGGTGGATTCCCACTATGTTGCCCAGGCTGGTCTTGAACTCCTGGGCTCAAGCAATCTTCTAGACTCAGCCTCACAAAGTACTGGGATTACAGGCATGAGACCCTGAGCCCTGACCTCTTGACTCCTATGGTACATTGCCTGATTGGCCCCAGTTCTTCATCCCCTATATCCAGACCTTTTATCTTTCTCTGTGGTTCCTCCCACTAACTGGGCAGAGTATGTTTCACCATCCTTTGAGTTTGCCCATACAACTGGCTTTCTCCAATAACATAAGATGGAAGTGATGGTGTGCCAGCTCCAAGGCCTCTTGTACTTCTTCCATCCCCGAGCAAAGGGTATGCCTAAGCTACCCCACTATTCCCAAGAGGAAGATAAGAGACACATGAGACAAAGCTGCCGCGGCCAAGCTCCCCCAGTTGAATCCAGCCTAAATCAGCCTACCTTTAGATGTCTGAGCTAAGGAAATGTTTATTGTTGTGGGCCACTGATCATTTAGGGTTGTTTGATCTGTAGCTGACAACTACCCATAGTACTTATTGTGCATTTCCATACTTGGTGATTTAACAGCAGTGGATTATTTGTACATATGTCATTGTTTCTTTAAGCAGATCTCTCCTGGTTAAGATTGCCAGGTTTAACAAATAAAAATACAGGATGCCCAGTTAAATTTGAATTACAGACAATTTTTTAGAAATCTGTCCCGTGCAATTTTTAGAACATATTTATACTAAAATTTATCTAAAATTCAGATTTAACTGGGAATCCTGTATCTATCTGGTAATCCTACTCCTAGTAGTGCTTGAGGCAGGATAGATATCTCACACAACAGCTGTGAGATCATTTACATGGTCACCACCATAATGCTGGGAGGGGAAAGCCATGGTTCAGTTAAAGATTTGCAAAGACAGAAAGTGAACCTTGAGCATTCTCCTCTCCCCAGTGGCAAATCTACCACTCAGAATAATGGTGATCATGGTTATCTTTTGCCTAGTCCCTGTATGGGCAGCTTGTGGGCTAAACACCCTATCTAATTTTTTTATTATTATACTTTAAGTTCTAGGGTACATGTGCACAATGTGCAGGTTTGTTACATATGTATACATGTGCCATGTTGGTGTGCTGCACCCATTAACTCATCATTTACATTAAGTATATCTCTTAATGCTATCCCTCCCCCTTCCCCCCACCCCTCAACAGGCCCCATTGTGTGATGTTCCCCACCGTGTCCAAGTGTTCTCATTGTTCAATTCCCACCTATGAGTGAGAACATGCGGTGTTTGGTTTTCTGTCCTTGTGATACTTTGATGAGAATGATGGTTTCCAGCTTCATCCATGTCCCTATAAAGGACATGAACTCATCATTTTTTATGGCTGCATAGTATTCCATGGTGTATATGTGCCACATTTTCTTAATCCAGTCTATCATCGATGGACATTTGGGTTGGTTCCAAGTCTTTGCTATTGTGAATAGTGCCGCAATAAACATACGTGTGCATGTGCCTTTATAGCAGCATGATTTATAATCCTTTGGGTATATACCCAGTAATGGGATGGCTGGGTCAAATGGTATTTCTAGTTCTAGATCCTTGAGGAATTGCCACACTGTCTTCCACAATGGTTGAACTAGTTTACAGTCCCACCAACCGTGTAAAAGTGTTCCTATTTCTCCACATCCTCTCCAGCACCTGTTGTTTCCTGACTTTTTAATGATCGCCATTCTAACTAGTGTGAGATGGTATCTCATTGTGGTTTTGATTTGCATTTCTCTGATGGCCAGTGATGATAAGCATTTTTTCATGTGTCTATTGGCTGCATAAATGTCTTCTTTTGAGAAGTGTCTGTTCATGTCCTTCACCCACTTTTTGATGGGGTTGATTTTTTCTTGTAAATTTGTTTAAGTTCTTTGTGGATTCTGGATATTAGCCCTTTGTCAGATGGGTAGATTGTAAAACTTTTTCCCATTCTGTAGGTTGCCTGTTCACTCTGATGGTAGTTTCCTTTTGCTGTGCAGAAGCTCTTTGGTTTAATTAGATCCCATTTGTCAATTTTGGCTTTTGTTGCCATCGCTTTTGGTGTTTTAGTCGTGAAGTCCTTGCCCATGCCTATGTCCTGAATGGTATTGCCTAGGTTTTCTTCTAGGGTTTTTATGGTTTCAGGTCTAACATTAAAGTCTTTAATCCATATTGAACTAATTTTTGTATAAGGTGTAAGGAAGGGATCCTGTTTCAGCTTTCTACATATTGCTAGCCAGTTTTCCCAGCACCATTTATTAAATAGGGAATCTTTCCCCATTGCTTGTTTTTGTCAGGTTTGTCAAAGATCACATGGTTGTAGATGTGTGGTATTATTTCTGAAGGCTCTGTTCTGTTCCATTGGTCTATATTTCTGTTTTGGTGCCAGTACCATGCTGTTTTGGTTACTGTAGCCTTGTAGTATAGTTTGAAGTCAGGTAGTGTAATGCCTCCAGCTTTGTTCTTTTGGCTTAGGGTTGTCTTGGCAATGTGGGCTCTTTTGTGGTTCTATATGAACTTTAGAGTAGTTTTTTTTTTTTTTTTTGAAGAAAGTCATTGATAGCTTGATGGGGATGGCATCGAATCTATAAATTACCTTGGGAAGTATGGCCATTTTCACGATATTAATTCTTCCTATCCATGAGCATGGAATGTTCTTCCATTTGTTTGTATTCTCTCTTATTTCCTTGAGCAGTGGTTTGTAGTTCTCCTTGAAGAGGTCCTTCACATCCCTTCTAAGTTGGATTCCTAAGTATTTTATTCTCTTTGAGGCAATTATGAATGGGAGTTCACTCATCATTTGGCTCTCTGTTTGTCTGTTATTGGTGCATAGGAATGCTTGTGATTTTTGCACATTGATTTTGTATCCTGAGACTTTGCTGAAGTTGCTTAACAGCTTAAGGAGATTTTGGGCTGAGACTAAGGGGTTTTCTAAATATACAATCATGTCATCTGCAAACAGGGACAATCTGACTTCCTCTTCTCCTAATTGAATACCCTTTATTTCTTTCTCCTGCCTGATTGCCCTGGCCAGAATTTCCAACACTATGTTGAATAGGAGAGGTGAGAGAGGGCATCCCTGTCTTGTGCCAGTTTTCAAAGGGAATGCTTCCAGCTTTTGCCCATTCAGTATGATATTGGCTGTGGGTTTGTCATAAATAGCTCTTATTATTTTGAGATACATCCCATCAACACCTAATTTATTGAGAGTTTTTAGCATGAAGGGCTGTTGAATTTTGTTGAAGGCCTTTTCTGCATCTATTGAGATACTCATGTGGTTTTTGTCTTTGGTTTTGTTTATATGATGGATTATGTTTATCGATTTACATATGTTGAACCAGCCTTGCATCCCAGGGATGAAGCCAACTTGATCGTGGTGGATAAACTTTTTGGTGTGCTGCTGGATGCGGTTTGCCAGTATTTTATTGAGGATTTTTGCATCAATATTCATCAGGGATATTGATCTAAAATTCTCTTTTTTTGTTGTGTCTCTGCCAGGCTTTGGTATCAGGATGATGCTGGCCTCGTAAAATGAGTTAGGGAGGATTCCCTCTTTTTCTATTGATTGGAATAGTTTCAGAAGGAATGGTACCAGCTCCTCTTTGTACCTCTGGTAGAATTTGGCTGTAAATCTGTCTGATCCTGGACTTTTTTTGCTTGGTAGGCTATTAATTACTGCCTCAATTTCAGAGCCTGTTAATTGGTCTATTCAGGGATTCAACTTCTTCCTGGTTTAGTCTTGGGAGGGTGTATGTGTTCAGGAATTTATCCATTTCTTCTAGACTTTCTAGTTTATTTCCATAGAGGTGTTTATAGTACTCTCTGATGATAGTTTCTATTTCTGTGGGATTGGTGGTGGTAGCCCCTTTATCATTTTTTATTGTGTCTATTTGAGTCTTCTCTCTTTTATTCTTTATTAGTCTTACTAGCAGTCTATCAATTTTGTTGATCTTTTCAAAAAACCAGCTCCTGGATTCATTGACTTTTTGAAGGGTTTTTTGTGTCTCTTTCTCCTTCAGTTCTGCTCTGATCTTAGTTATTTCTTGCCTTCTGCTAGCTTTTGAATGTGTTTGCTCTTGCTTCTCTAGTTCTTTTCATTGTGATGTTAGGGTGTCAATTTTAGATCTTTCATGCTTTCTCTTGTGGGCATTTAGTGCTATAAATTTCCCTCTACACACTGCTTTGAATATGTGCCAGAGATTCTGGTGTGTTGTGTCTTTGTTCTCATTGGTTTCAAAGAACATCTTTATTTCTGCCTTCATTTCATTATGTACCCAGTAGTCATTCAGGAGCAAGTTGTTCAGTTTCCATGTAGCTGAGCGGTTTTGAGTGAGTTTTTTAATCCTGGGTTCTAGTTTGATTGCATTGTGGTCTGAGAGACAGTTTGTTATAATTTCTGTTCTTTTACATTTGCTGAGGAGTGCTTGACTTCCAACTATGTGGTCAGTTTTGGAATAGGTACGATGTAGTGCTGAGAACAAAGTGTATTCTGTTGATTTGGGGTGGAGAGTTCTGTAGATGTCTATTAAGTCTGCTTGGTGCAGAGCTGAGTTCAATTCCTGGAAATCCTTGTTAACTTTCTGTCTCGTTAATCTGTCTAAAGTTGACAATGGGATGTTAAAGTCTCCCATTATTATTGTGTGGGAGTCTAAGTCTCTCTGTAGGTCTCTAAGGACTTGCTTTATGAATCTGGGTGCTCCTATATTGGGTGCATATATATTTAGGATAGTTAGCTCTTCTTGTTGAATTGATCCCTTTACCATTATGTAATGGCCTTCTTTGTCTCTTTTGATCTTTGTTGATTTAAAGTCTGTTTTATCAGAGACTAGGATTGCAACCCCTGCTTTTTGTTGTTTTCCATTTGTTTGGTAGATCTTCGTCTATCCCTTTATTTTGAGCCTATGTGTCTCTCTGCACATGAGATGGGTCTCCTGAATACAGCACACTGATGGGTCTTGACTCTTTATCCAATTTGCCAGTCTGTGTCTTTTAATTGGAGCATTTAGCCCATTTACATTTAAGGTTAATATTGTTATGTGTGAATTTGATGCTGTCATTATGATGTTAGCTGGTTATTTTGCTCGTTAGTTGATGCAGTTTCTTCCTAGCATCGATGGTCTTTACAATTTGGCATGTTTTTGCAGTGGCTGGTACCAGTTGTTCCTTTCCATGTTTAGGGCTTCCTTCAGGAGCTCTTGTAAGGCAGGCCTGATGGTGACAAAATTTCTCAGCATTTGCTTGTCTGTAAAGCATTTTATTTCTCCTTCATTTATGAAACTTAGTTTGGCTGGATATGAAATTCAGGGTTGAAAATTCCTTTAAGAATGTTGAGTATTGGCCCCTACTCTCTTCTGGCCTGTAGAGTTTCTGCCAAGAGATCTGCTGTTAGTCTGATGGGCTTCCCTTTGTGGGTAACCTGACCTTTCTCTCTGGCTGCCCTTAACATTTTTTCCTTCAACTTTGGTGAATCTGACAATTATGTGTCTTGGAGTTACTCTTCTCGAGAAGTATCTTTGTAGCATTCTCTGTATCTCCTGAATTTGAATGTTGGTCTGCCTTGCTAGGTTGGGGAAGTTCTCCTGGATAATATCCTGCAGAGTGTTTTCCAACTTGGTTCCATTCTCCCTGTCACTTTCAGGTACACCAATCAGATGTAGATTTGGTCTTTTCACATAGTCCCATATTTCTTAGAGGCTTTGTTCGTTTCTTTTTACTTTTTTCTCTAAACTTCTCTTCTTACTTCATTTCATTCATTTGATCTTCAATCACTGATACCCTTTCTTCCACTTGATCAAATCGGCTACTGAAGCTTCTGCATGTGTCACGTAGTTCTTGTGCCATGGTTTTCAGCTCCTTCAGGTCATTTAAGGTCTTCTGTATGCTGTTTATTCCAGTTAGCCATTTGTCTAATCTTTTTTCAAGGTTTTTAGCTTCTTTGTGATGGGTTCAAACATCCTCCTTTAGCTCGCAGTGTGTTATTACTGATCGTCTGAAGCCTTCTTCTCTCACCTCATCAAATTCATTCTCCATCCAGCTTTGTTCCATTGCTCACGAGGAGCTGCATTCCTTTGGAGAAGAGGTGCTCTGATTTTTAGAATTTTCAGCTTTTCTGCTTTGGTTTCTCCCCATCTTTGTGGTTTTATCTACCTTTGGTCTTTGATGATGGTGATGTACAGATAGGGTTTTGGTGTGGATGTCCTTTCTGTTTGTTAGTTTTAACAGTCAGGACCCTCAGCTGCAGGTCTGTTGGAGTTTGCTGGAGGTCCACTCCAGCCTGATCCTTCCTCTGGAAGCTTCATCTCAGAGGGGCACCCAGTGGTATGAGGTGTCACTCGGCCCCTACTGGGAGGTGCCTCCCAGTTATGCTACTCGGGGGTCAGGGACCCACTTGAGGACGTAGTCTGTCTGTTCTCAGATCTCAAACTCCGTGCTGGGAAAACCACTACTCTCTTCAAAGCTGTCAGACAGGGACGTTTAAGTCTGCAGAAGTTTCTGCTGCCTTTTGTCCAGCTATGCCCTGCCCCCAGAGGTGGAGTCCACAGAGGCAGGCAGGCAGGCATCCTTGAGCTGTGGTGGGCTCCACCCATTTCGAGCTTCCTGGCTGCTTTGTTTACCTACTCAAGCCTCAGCAATGACAGACGCCCCTCCCCCAGCCTTGCTGCCGCCTTGCAGTTGGATCTCAGACCGCTGTGCTAGCAGTGAGCGAGGCTCCGTGGGTGTGGGACCCTCCAAGCCAGGAACAGGCTATAATTTCCTGGTGTGCCATTTGCTAAGACCGTTGGAAAAGCACAGTATTAGGGTGGGAGTGTTCTGATTTTCCAGGTACCATCTGTCACGGCTTCCCTTGGCTAGGAAAGGGAATTCCCCCACCCCTTGCACTTCCCTTCTTTGGCTCATGCCCCGTGGGCTGCACCCACTGTCCGACAAGCCCCAGTGAGATGAACCTGGTACCTCAGCTGGAAACGCAGAAATCACCTGTCTTCTGCGTTGCTCACGCTGGGAGCTGTAGACTGGAGCTGCTCCTATTCAGCCATGTTGGAACTCCCCCTCCTACCCTATCTAATTTTCACATCGGTGCTGCAACGTAGGGAAGTGGCTAAATCTTTATCCTATTTACAAATGACTACACTTTCCCTTGGTCACACAGCTGGAGAGAGTAGCGAAGCCGGAATTCAAATGCAGCCCTTTGTCTTTCCATATTGCAATCCTGCTTTCAACTACCAAAGATGTTTTGCTGCTTTTTTCACAAAATGGAAGATGACAAAATACATTCCCCAGCCCTCCATTCTACCCACGTGGAAGTATGAATGACGGGTGGTATTAGTGTCCTAGGTTTGCTGTAACAAAGAACCACAGACTGGTTGGTGTAAATGACAGAAATTTATTTTCTTGCAATCCTGGAGAGTCAACATCAGAGATCAAGGTGCCAGCAGGGTTGGTTCCTTCTGAGTGCTGGGAGAGAATGATCTATTCCAGGTCTACGATGGTTAATTTTACATGTTGACGTCAGTGAGCCATTGGATGGCCAGATCTCTGATTAAATGTTATTTCTGGGTGTTTCTGGAAGAGATTAACATTTGAATTGGTGGACTGAGTAAAGCAGTCTGCCCTCCTCAGTGTGGGTGGGCTTCATCCACTCCACTGAGGGCCTAAATGGAACAAGGCAGACTGCCAGTTGAACTGGTGCTCTCAATTCAATTGCCTGACTACATGAGGTGATCCGTCAGTCTTCTCCTGCCCTTGGACTGGGACTTCCACCATCAGTGCTCCTGGTTCTCAGGCCTTTGCGCTCAGACTGGAATTTATACCACCCACTTTCCAGGGGCACCAGCTTGCAGATGGGAGATCATAAAACTTCTCAGCCTCCATAATTGCATGAGCCAATTCTGTGTAATAAATGCCATTTTATGTTTCTTTGGAGAACCCTAATACAATGCCTGTCTCCTTGGTTTGTAGATAGCCATTTTCTCCCTTGTCTTCACATCATCATCTTCTTACAAGGACGTCAGTCATACTGGATTAGGATCCCATCCTAATGATCTCATTTTCACTTAATCACCTCTATAAAGACCCTGTCTCCAAATAAGGTCACATTCTGAGGTACTGGGGGCTGGGAGTTAAGACTTCAACATATGAATTTTGGGAAGAGAGGGGGACGTGGTTTAGCCCATAACAGGGTTTGTGGAGCTGTGACTCATTTCCAACACAATCTTCATTTAAAAAAGGAACCCAAGGAAATGGATTTCAAATGGTGGAATTCTGAGTTTCACGAAGTGGAACTCTAGTTTTCAAAGCCATCCTTATGGGCAGGAAAGGCCCATCCTGCAGTTCTTAATGTTAGCATGTTACTACCTCAAAGGTGTCACACCCTCCACCAAAGGGGCCCTAGCAACTTGTAGAATGTAGGCTATGATGAGGACAGGGGATTGTGATGGTGGCCAGGCTGTGGAATCTGGTGAGGCCAAATGTCAGCACCTCAAATGATGTCTTGTGACCCCACCTGGCAGCGTTCTGGTTTTCTGGATGGCAGCAAAGGACAGGGAGATGATGGAAGCCTGGGGTGCAGGAGAAAGTTGCCCGACCTTCCCCAAGATGGTGCCTGGTGACTCCAAGTCTGAAGGGAAGCCAAGGGCTTGTCTGGTAAGGGGGCTGCTGTGTCTCACCACCCCCGCCTATTCCGTCAGGGAGAGCAAGAATACCGTAGGAACACATGATAGGAGCTGAGTGCTTTGAGCTTCCAGACAACTGCCAAGAACATCAGGTGACATGTACCCCAGCCCTGTAACTGGCACCAGCTGTCACCAGGGACCAGGTAGCCCTCCAAAAGATTGTGAAGTCATATGAAGCTGGCTTTGGTCTCCTCCATCTACCTCCCCACTTGGGGTCCTTTCCTTGCTGGGTGTATAGGACCTGGCTCCCCACCATAGCCCTCTTCCTGGTCCCCAAATATTTAGGTTCTCTCAATTCAGACCCTGGGTTTCTTTCTCCCTCTGTAACTTCCTGAAGACCTGGCATCTAACTGACCTCAAAGTCAGGTAGAGTTGAGGATGGGCCCGGAAGTTGCCTCTTTGGTGATCAGAAAAATCACTAGAAAAATGGACATCAATCTACTCAACTCCCAGTGCCTCCACTTGCAACTTTAGGGCACTATTACTTTGTGCTAGTTTGCCCTCTCCTTGACCCGCAGGTCCTGACAACTCCCGGTAAGAGCACTTCTAATAAGAATTCAGCCTAGATCTTTACAATTCAAACACCCCAGTCCACTGCGGCCTGGGGCTGCGGGAGTTCCATGGGGTCAGGGGCAGCCCCATCCTGACTCTTCACGGTACCTCCCCTCCCTGCTTCCCCTACACCAGGAGGCAGAGTCCCAGAAGCCAGACTCCTCCTATGACTACTCGGAAGAGATGGAAGCTTGTGAGGACGGAGGCTGCCAAGGGCCGCTTAAATCGCTGTCCCCGAAGTCCTGCCGTGCTACCAAAGGCCAGGCTGGCGACGGACCCAAACCCGCAGAGCTGCCCCCGGCCCCTGGGACTGAGCGCAATCCCGAGATGGAGCTGGAGAAGGTGCGCATGGAGTTCGAGCTCACGCGGCTCAAGTACCTGCATGAGGAGAACGAGCGGCAGCGGCAGCACGAGGTGGTGATGGAGCAGCTGCAGCGGGAGCGGCAGCACGAGGTGGTGATGGAGCAGCTGCAGCAAGAGGCGGCGCCCCGCCTGGTGGGTGACAAGGAACGGGGCACTGGGAGGAGGGAGGCCTGGAGCTGAAGTCCCATGGGGCCTGGAGCAGGTGCCCACCTTCCCTGCTTTGCGCGGCACCCCACCCTGCAGATCCTGGATCTCGGCTGAAAGGGGCTGAGCATCCACTCGGGCGGTCTCCAGCCCTCTCCGCCTTGGCTCACTTCCAGAGATGTCTGCTCACTGCCTTAAAGCTCGCTACCCTACCTGGCCAGCTCTGTTAAACAGAGCTTCCACGGGAAGCTGAGATGTGACTCTCTAAGGAGAGCTGAGGCTGGGAGGGTCCCCAGAACCACATCGCCCACCAGACAGCCTTTTTGGTAGCTTCAAGGAAAAGTCTTCAACATTTCCTCCCTCTTCCACTGCTCACAAGTCCTCTCTGCATCTCTTAAAATTTGATGCCTGGAGACTAGACCCAGAATCCCCACTGCACCCTGGCCAGTGGATTTTGATAGAACCATCACCTCCCCGATCAGGGCTATGTTTATTCTGTTGGATCATACTGCCTTCTAGTCAACTGAAACAGCCATCTTTTCACAAGAAGTACACCACTGTTCCCTAATCTGTATTAAATGGGGGATAAGAATGCCTACTTGAGATTAAATGGGATGTGAAGAGCTTAGCACAGTGGCTAGGCTATCATAAGCATTCAACAGTGGAAGATGTTGTTTAAAGCAGTGTTTCCTGCACTTTAAAGTCAGAAAGTCCTGGATTAAAATGCCAGGTATAAACTCCCTGACATTGGGCAAATTACTAATTTCCTTTGAGCTTTGGCTTGCTCATCCATGAAGTAGTACCTACCTCACAGGGTTGTTGTCAGGAATCAATGAGAGAACACATGCAAAGCACTTTGCAATTAGCCCAGCACATTAGGTAAGCACTCAATAAATGTTAGCTATTACCATTTTTATGTACTCATGCAATTCACTTCTTGACTCAAATGCAACAACATACATTTATCACTTTTCAGTTTTATCGGGATGTGATGTATTAGCTGTGCTTCCCAGCTCTGAGTCATCCTCAGTTCTGAGAACCATGCCTTCTGCCTTTATCCAAATCATTGCTGTAATTGTTGAGGAGGAAATGACCTAAAGTAAATACCACTAAATGTCTCTGTATAGGTTGGCAATGTTCCATTAATCATCATCCTTGAGTTACATTTTATCCTGCTCACATTTCTCCACCTTATCCAAAAAACGGAGACGCACTGTCAAATGGTTTCCCAAAATTAAGATATTACATTACCTATAGCATTTCCCCAATTGACTGGTCCAATTTTGTTTTTGTTTTTTTAAGAAAGTAAGGTTGGTTTTGCATCATTTGTTCTCAATGAACATGTGCTGGCTTCTTAAACAATTATCTTTTTTTCTGTTCACAAAATACCTGCTTCATTATAAACATGAAATGATTTCACTGAACTCAGTCAAGCTTACTGAACTGGGATTTCCAGAATCTTCCCCTGCCCCCACACCCTTTTTGAAAAGTCTAGAAAACATTTGCCTATTGCTTAGACTTTAGCACACTTCCTAATATTTTTGAATTCTAAGTTCCATTTCCAAACTTGTGACTTTTCTCAGTAGCCTGGGATAAAATCTGTCACAAAGTGGAACCTGAAACTATTTAAAGCAGATATGATATTGTAACTATGCCTTTGGCCTGTGTCTCCTCCTAACCATATTTATTTTCCCCCCTTTTCAGTTTGAAAATCTTTCTCCTTGCTGGATGAGATGGAAATCTTTGGTATATAGTCCTCTCTCTATTTCCCTCTTCTGCTCAAAAATTAGAACATTGAAAGTATTTTGAAAAGTCTAAAGGGTTTCACAAGCACTTTTTTTTTTTTTTAATGAAAGTCATAATGATCACTCATCAGCATTTCAGACTGAAACACGTGCAGACTGCAGAGAGGTGGCAAAGTCCAGGGGTCCAGACCCATACTGAGCCTGCAGAGAACTGTCGGGTCAGCCCCATCCTCCACTCCCATTAGAACACTGGATTGCTTCCTCTGGTCTCCAACCTTCCTAGCTATTCATTTTAGAGGCAGCATCACCAGGTCATTTTCTGTCCCCTCAGTTTGGTCTAGTTGCCCTCACATTTTATGCAGCTGTTTCAACAGTGATGTGTCCCCATCCCCCAGCCTTTGGTGATAGTTTACAAAAGTGTTTACTTTTTGTGCATTTACTAAAAATTGGGGAGTTGACTTGATGTTGAACCTTCCTCTCTTCTCTTTTTCTGGGAGGGTGAATAGATGGACGGACAGAGAGAGTGTATTGAATTGAAAATACCTCTTTGAGTGTGTTTCTAGCTAGTTTGGGGCATCTCAGTCCCTGCCACCTGCTGCTTTCCAAAAATATGGCATGATTTTTACACATATTTTTAAAAATAATGCATGGGTTATGCCCTCTTAACTATGGATCAAAATAATATCAGCTTTTGCCTTACTTATACATTGATACTTTCTACAGTTAAAATGAAAACTGTTGGGCCCCAATTATATAGATTCAAGAAAAGAGCAACCCACAGACAGAATTAGCCAGACAACTCAAGCTGCTTTCCCCCAGCCCAAATACTCTGAGGGTTTAGGGAGACCCCATCACCTATCTCTCAGCACCTGCCTCCAGGAGAGACCAAACCCTGGACTGAAGGACCACGGACTGACCCACGTGATATGTGTCAGGACCCAGGGAGTGAGAAACAGTCATTTATATGCAAGGGACACCATGTCATTGGGCCACTGTCCAGGAAACTAGGTTGAATGTCAGGGCACTGTGACAGAACACTCCCAAGACCCAACATCCACATGTGGGGCTCTTGGAGTCAGAGAGAGAAGGCCCACATGTGTGGCTCCAATGGGCAGTACAGACCATAAAGAGAAAGCAAGGTGGTGGCCTGGTGCCCCAGTCAGGAGGGATAAGAGCAGCTCAAAAAGTAAAAAATGATGAGTTCCTTCTATGTGCTAGTTACCTGACTAGGAATGTTCATTATCTCACTTTTCCTCCTTGTGATCTTTTGTTTTGTTTTTTTTTTTTTTTTTTAGAAACAGGATCTTGCTGTCTCACCCAGGCTGAAGTTAGTGGCATGAGCATAGCTCACCATAACCCCGAACTCTTGGGCTCAAGTGATCCTTCCACCTCAGCTTCCCAATAGATGGGACTATAGGCACACACCACCAGATATGGCTAATTTTTAAATTTTTTTTTACAGAGAAGGGGTCTCACTACATTGCCCAGGCTGGTCTCAAACTCCTGGCTTCAAGCAATCCTCCCACCTTGGCCTCCCCAAGTACTGGGATTATAGGTATGAGCCACCTTGCCCAGCCGTCATGATTTTGGAAATGGGCACTATTACCCTTTCTTTAGGTAAAGATGATGACTTGAGGTCACATACAGGCAGGGTCAGAGCAGGACTGAACCTAGATCTGCCTGGCGCCCACAATGGCATCATCATCTCCACTGTCTTCTCTCCCCCACAGTTTTCAGGAGGCCTCCAGAACTTCCTGCTGCCCCAGAACCAGTTTGCCATGTTCCTGTACTGCTTCATCTTCATTCACATCATCTATGTCACCAAGGAGATGGTCTTCTTTCTCTTCGCCAAGCACTACCTGTTCTGCATCGTGGCCATTTTGCTCTGTTTGATTAAAACTTTCTGGTCATACTTCCAAGTGCCTTTGCTCTCTCCCTCACTGGGAACCCTCGCCCCTGCCATGCTAGAGTGTTATCCGTGCATGATCCCAGCCTCCCAGGCACCTCCTTTTTTCACTTTGTGCCTCTGTCCAATCAGAATCCACTCTTAGGAAGGGCCCTGCTGTCAGTCATTTACACCTGAGAGTGAAGAAACACGTTCATGCCCCTTATACAGAAACTGAGTTCTCACTGTGGACATGATGCCTTATCCCAAGAGGAAGATTTCAGATGTTAGCAGGTCAGGGAGATATCTGCAGGGAAGGCGGGTTTAGAACACCTTTCCAGAACCATGGAAGTACATCATGACCAAGCTGGCTTGGGTTTCACCACATCTACTCATGTTCATAGACCTCATAGGGGTGGGAAGCCTGTCATTTGCTTGGGAGCAGCCCCCGCCCCCATCTTCTGCAAAGATGTCCATGTCCTAATCCCCAGGATCATGAATGCTTTATATGGCAAAAGAGGCTGAGATGTGATTGTGTTTAAGGACCTTGCAGTGGGGAAATGATCCCAGATTATCCAGGTAGGCCCGCGGTAGTCACAAAGGCCCTTGTAAAAGGGAGGCAGGAGGGTGCGAGTCAGAAAGGAGATGTGACCATGGAAGCAGGGGCCAGAATGACGTGGGACTGCGGATCAGGGAACATGGGAAGCCTCTAGAAACCAGAAAAGGCAATAGAAGGATTCTCTGCTAGAGCCTCCGGAGGGAGCCCAGCCCTGCCACCCCATGTTAGGCTCCTGACCTCCAGAACTGTAAGAGAATAAATCTGTGTTATTTTAAGCCACTAAGTTTGTGGCAGTTTGTTACAGCAGCCACAGGAAACTAATACAGGAGCCAAGATGCCCAAGCTCCCTCCAGCTGTGCCAACATGGCAGGATACCATCACCAGGCCACTGGCCAGGCCTCATTTAGCACTGGGCCTGAGTAGACTTGTACACAGCTGGCCTTCAGACAGCATATGGTTAAAAAGGAGAGGCAGTGAAGCTCCAGCGAGCCTGGCACAGGCCTAGCTGAACCTGGTGGACAAGGGGTACCCCTATCACTAAGCTGTGTATCCCCTGGGTGAGGCATGTGGCAAAATAAGGGCATACTCCTAGGGGACATAAGGAAGGAGGAATTAAGTGCCTGATTAGACCCAAAGGACGTCATTAATTCTACTCTATTGGAAAGCTGGACATGAAAAAAAAAAAGTTGACACACACCCCCACCCCGTACCCACCTACTAACCCAAGCACACAGACTCACAAAAATGCAGAAAAGCTAACCCAGAAACAAATACACTGACACAGAGAAACAAAACAAGTATACAGTTGTCCACAGTAGAGAGGTTTACAGCCCCTCAAATAAACACACAACAACCCAAAGGAACAGACTTTGAACACCAGAAGGCTCACGGTCAGGCACAAAGTGAAGCTGCCCCGCATGTATGCAACAAAGGGGTTCAACTCCCCCAGTCACCAGCCTCTCAGCCCTTCAATACACACACTCCTTGCAGACTGTCGGCTACTCTGAGCCCAGCAGCCCAGCCACGATGGCTGGCTGTGCCACAGGACACTTTAGTGATAATGTGACAAACTGAATGAGGCTGGACACAGCTGTGCAATTAATCAAGGCTTTATTGACCCCTTCTCTCCTCTGGCATAGGGCTCTGCCTTAAGAGGGACAAGAGAATAAGTTTCTGTCTCATTGGGCTCTCGAGCGACTCTCAGTAAAATCACGTGAAAAAAATGACTGCCTTGGGACTTCAATGTCAGTACACATTATCATGCCATGTAAGTCCATGGTGACTTCTCATTTCCCACCCAACTCCATATATCCAACCCCATTGATAGCTGCATGTGACAGGTACTTAATTTGGAAGTGATAAAAGTATCATTTCTCATTAAACTTTCAAGGAAGGGCCGTTGTGGTATGGGTCACTTCTTCTGATCATTTTATTTGATCTGGGTTTCTGCCCCATGGGGTTGAGGTGAGAGAGATGGAGATAAGGATAGCAAAAAGTTTAAGGTCTACCTGTTTACCTTCTTAGAGCAGACAGAACTGGGCATTTATAAAACACACACACACACAAACCAAAACACCCAAGTGCGTAAGGTCATTTAATCCATCCATCTGTTGCCAGGTAAAACTAGACTTAAATACACTGATTTTTCTTAATCTTCAGAGAAAGTAAACTCCCCTGAACAGTTAAGTGAGCATCTCATCCCACATCTTTAGCCACAGGCATGAAATCTACTCTTCCCTATTGTGTTTGAATACTGAAGCCACTAGCATCAGATCTGCCCTCTAGGAAAATAAGAACTACTCATAGTCACTCCCTAAACTTAGAACAGATCTTCTGATTCAAATGCAAAGCAGAAAATCAGAAGAGAGAGAGAGGCAAAGGATAGGAAAAAGGCCCAGCTAAGCAGTTACCAGCCAGGTAACAAGCCAATGTACAAGCGCCTCTTCAGCACCAATGCTAACATATCATGCGCCCTAAGTCCCTAAGGAGGCTATCATCACCAAAACCCTGCAGGTAGAAATGTATATCATCTCCACTTCACAGCCAGGGATACCGAGGTTCACAGAGGTTAGACTTAACTGAGATCATCCCAGAGCACATGTTCTTTCCATGTTACCCTGCTCCCAAGATCCTACCTTGGGAGGATCTCACAACCTTGCTGGGGAGATGAGTTTAACACACATGAAAATGTAAAGCAGCTATCAGTACACAGACCTCAGCTATAAATGAGATCATAGAAGAGCTCCCTGGAGCCCTGGGTGATAGAGGAAGTCTTCTTAAAAGACGAGCTCATAAGGCTAGGTAAGCCCGAACAGGTGGAAATCAGGAGGGATACCTCACGCAAATGAAGATTAGGGTGGGAGTGTGTAATGTGTATCCAGGAGGGAAGGGTCACTCTTGCTCCAGGGAATGGTGTAAAAGGTAACAGGCCTGGAAAATTGGTTTGGGGCTAAGTGTTAGAGAGCCTTGAATATTGGTCTGAGGAATATAAACTTAATCCCTTGGGAAATAGGCAATACACTAAAGATTATAGAGTGGAATAGTAATTCAAAACAGATAAATGAAAGCCTTCCTCCTCCTTTAATTCCTGGGGACCACTTTTTTGCCTGGACCTTCCCGTTTCCAGACCAGAAACTTTCTGAGGTCCTGCGTTTGAGGATTACTTTCAGCTGTAAAAGAAATCCAGCCACAATGGCTTCACCAAATAGAGGTTTATGTTGCTCACATACCAAGAAGTCCCAGGTAGTCCATCCACGGCTGGTGAAACTGCTCTCAGAAGTCATAGAGGACCCAGGTGGTGCCTTCCTCCACCACCACAGGGCTCTTATCCTCAGCCCATGGCTTCCAGCCTCAGTGCCCAGTTGACTGAAGCAGCTCCAAGTACCAGGTCCACTACTCCAGGTCAGAAAAGGAGCTGCCTTTTAAAAGCGTCCCAGGGAGCCCCACCCAGAGACTTCTGCTTACGTGCCATTGGTCAAACTAAGGTCATGTGGCTGCACCTATCTGTAGGGTGTCTGAGGTGGTAAGGTTTTTGCGTGGACACTGTTGCAGCCTCAAACAAAATTAGAATTCTGACAGTATGAGTGGAGGGGGGAGATACTGAATTAAGCAAATAACTGGTGTATCATCCCTAATTCCTTAGGCCCAGCTCCCACTCCCTTCCTGAGCTGCTGAGCCAGAAAGCCTTGATGGGGTTGAAACCATCAGATGGAGCACAGCCGTAGCCAATCTGGGCCGGGCCACTGCTGCACTCTGCTTTAAGGAAGAGTACTGCATACCACAGCAGGGAGGTCATGGTTTTCCCTGGCCACACGCCTGAAGCCACTCTGCCTTCATCCTCCTGACCTCTGCCTGAAGCCCATGACCTGACACAACCAGGGCAGCAGACTGGGAAGGGCACTCCTCTCTGTTCTGGGTGCCCTCAGCAGAGCTGCAAGGGGAGGCAAGTTGGACTCCAGAGCCCCTTCCCTTCCTGATCCCAGATCTCACAGAGCAGAGCACGGAGACAGTCAGGGGACTCTGATCATCCTGTGGACACCAAGCTGCTAAAGTCTATGTATAAGAGATTGCACTCATTGCAAAGGACCACTAAGCTTCAGCCCAAATAATGAAGCACTAATAGTAAAGTTTCAGGCAGGCTTAGGGAGAGAAAGATGGGAGAATCTCTCCTGTTCCCTAAATGGAATATTGTAGGCTGCCCTCCTGAGCCCAAGGACAGGACTACAGTTGGAGAGACTCGGGGACAGGAGGGTTGAGGCTTGATTCCAAAGGCCACTTTCCTGCCATGTCTATTTCTAGTCCCAAGTTAGCAGATGACTTGTAAGTAAGCAAGTCCGTTAAGTTTTCTAGGCTTCATTTGGGTGACCTCTAAATTATCTAGACTCTAACTCAGAAAAAAGAAGGACCAAAGTCTAGAGATTGTTCGAGAAATTCTGATTTAATTGATCTGAGATGACATCCAGAGGTGATTTGTTAGCCTTACAAGTGCCCCAGTTGATTCTAATAAGCAATCAGGGTTGAAAGACCTAAATCCTTGCTCTTCAGTTTGTGATCTGTGGATCAGCAGCATCTGCGTCTTAGAAATGCAGCATCCCAGACCCTGCCTCAGACCCACTGAAGCAGATGTGGTTTGACAGTACCCACCAGCCCCCAGCACTTCATATGCATCTTAAAGTCTGGGAAGCCTGTTATAGGTGATGAGACTCAATGCAATCTGTCCTGGTCTGTCCTGGGCTAGCGCGGTGGCTCACGTCTGTAATCTCGGCCATTTGGGAGGCCGAGGCAGGAGCCCAAGAGCTCAAGACCAGCCAAGGCAACATAGGGAGATCCCATATCTCCAAAAAAAAAAAAAAAAAGCCAGGTACAGTGGCATGCACCTGCTGTCCCAGCTACTGGGGAGGCTAACAAGGGAGGATCACTTGAGCCTGGGAGGTTGAGGCTGCAGTGAGCTGTGATCATGCCACTGCACTCCCGCCTGGGGGACAGAGCAAGACCCTACCAGAAAAAAAAAAAAAAAAAAATCTGTTCTCTTTATGAAGACAATGCTCTTGGCCAGGAGGGTCTTTTAGGGGGAATGAGAGGGAGAACAACCGAGTGCACAGCCCTTCAGAAGTGCTATGGGGTTTCCATTAACCTCTGCCGCAGGCTAGGGGTGGCAGGAGCTTACTGTGCCACATCAGGAAGCTGAGCCTTTGGTAGCATATCTGCCCCTCCTCCCTTTCACCAGTTCATGCTCTGGGCTTCTGAGGAACCAAATGATTTCACCCTGCCGGCCAGGACTCAGCAGAAAGTTCCAGAATGTCCTCAGGCCTGTGTCTGCCTCTGTCCCTTTTTTGATCTGACTCCCACGTGTAGCTTTGGGGAAATCTTGCTAATATACATTCATTCATTATTTAAAGGTTGCCGCTGTTCTTCAGGAAGGTTAAGCATGATTAAAAGATGGGATTTTTCCACAGGGCACAGCAGAAAAGCTAGGGCTCCCACATTTTTAAGCTGTTTTGGCCAAGCCTTGTTGCATAATTCAAAGTCTGTGATTTACTTAGATTTAATTAGCCAAAGGAGCAGCAGCTGCAGGTTCATTAGTTAGTATTTATTAAGCGCCCTCAGAGGGCTTTTTAGGCTCTTAAGAGTGAAGTGGAGGATGGGTTTCAGACTTGCAAATTTCTTACACTTAAGTAGGAGGGGATTACAGATAGCTTCAGGAGGTAGGCATTTTTGTGCCTCAAAGAGAGCAAAGGGGTGGCATCAAAAGGCCTGGGCTCGTGGGGCAAATCCTACAAAGGGCCACGAGTCAGAGAGATGTCAGTCCCTCACAGGGTTATAGTGACAATTAGTGAGATAACAAGGTGGAGGCTGGTGGTGAATGAGAAGCTACACAGATGAGAGGTATCAGCCAGAGCAGGGAAAGGAAGTGACTGCTAACCTGAATTTCAAGAACTGGGAGAGGTGGGGAGGTCAGGCTCTTGAATCTGTGGGCCCAGTGCAAGAGGACAATGCAGTGTCCCATCATGAATTCCACGACGGTGACAGCAGAGCATTAAGCCATGTGGAGAGCCCCCACTGAGAGCAGGGCCCTGTGCCACTGCCCTGGCGGTGGATGACGGAGACCCCAGGGTTAAGGGGCTTTTGTGGTGCCTCTCAAATCTCACCCAGAGAGTGACTATCCTTGGCCTGTACTCCATCAACAGGAGGGAGAGAGGGAGCATGCTCTGTGCATTTTGCAGGGGCAGGGACCGTTGGAGCAGGCCATTGGAGGAAGGAGTCTGGTGGCCCCAGGGCGAGTGGCCCCTGCACGCCTTCCAGCTCTGGGCGCAGAGTCTGGCTGCAGAGGCGCCTCTTCACAAGCAGGTCACGCTCTAGGCTTCCAGCTGCTAATCACAGGGGCTCTCCAGCCTGGGGGCATTTCCTCCCTCTGCTCCTGGCTTCCGCCCCAGTCCCATTCAGCTGATCGTTCTCCGCTGGGCTAGAAAATCCAAAAATAGAAGAAAGCTACACTTTTTACCCCCTTGAGCCTCTTGTATCAAATGACACAGTCACTTTGCCTCAAACTTTTCATCAAAGCAGCCTTTGTAAGGTCCTGGGGCAGAAAGCAGGCCTTGGAAGACAGCCACCAGGAAGTCATGCAGAAAGTGCTGAGCAGGGGGACCCTTGGTGGAGGAGGTGGGGAGGGCAGGGTTTCAGGAGCTTCCCTCTGCCCCAGAAAGAGCCAGTGACAGACACTTGCTACCATGGGGCAGCTCTTCTCTGAGCACCAGCTCTAGCTTCAGGTCTTGGAAGTGCAAAAGCAGCAAATAGTGTGGCTGCACAGACCACCCATTGCCAGGGTTCAACAACCAGACCACAGAGCTCAATCAGTGATTAAGGAGCAATGATTGATCAATCAAATAAACAGAAGGAGTGTAAGAGACGATCTGAGAAAGGCTCTGCGAGCTAAAGCATTCTGTGACGGCTTGTTGAAAAGGAAGCTCACCCTTGCCGAACACCTAGGATGTATTGTACCCTGTCCAACACTCTCATGTCATCTATTTTATCCCACAGCCCTCCATGAAGGAGCACTGGTATGCACTAGATTAATCTGCCCAGGATGCTCTAACAAAATACCACAGACTGGGTGGCTTCAGCAACAGATGCTCATTTGTCCACAGTTCTGGAAGTTGAAAGTCCAAGATCAAGGTGTTGGCAGGTTTGGTTTCCTCTGAGGCCTCTCTCGGCTTGCAGATGGCTGCTGCCTTCTCACTGCATCCCCCCATGGTCTGCCTCTCTGTGTGCATCCCTGGTGTCTCTCTGAATGTCCAAATTTCCTCTTCCAAGGACACCAGTCAGATTGGATTAAGCCCTCATTTTAACGCCATGACTTCTTTTTTTGATTTCAATAGTTTTTGGGGTACAGGTGGTTTTTGATTACATGGATAAGTTCTATAGTGGTGATCTCTGAGATTTTGGTGCACCCATCACCCGAGCAGTGTACACTGTACCCAATATGTAGTCTAAAGCCCCTATCTCCAGATGAGGTCACATTCTGAGGTATCGGGGGTTAGGACTTCAACACATGAATTTTGAGGGGAGATAATTCAGCCCATGACGCCCACTTTGCAGATGAGAAATCAGACTCCGAGAGGTTCAGGAATTGCCCAAGCTTGCTCAGCCAGGAGGTACCAGAGACCAAGTGTGGCAAGGAGCTGAAAGATGATTGGAAGAAAACAAAGAACCGTGCTGTGTCTCATTCATTTAGGTTTGTGAACAAAGGTTCCGAGCTGGTTTGATAACATGGGAAGAGAACTGCTACTCCATTTCAGATGGCATTGTGTGGCCCCCTGTATATCTCTCTAGATATGTGTAGCTGGGGGTAGTGGCTCCAGAGTTTTTCTGCTTATGAATCTACCCTTTTATTCTAACTATTCCCATGTTTCTTTTTTGTTTGTTTTGTTCTGTTTTTTTGAGACAGGGTCTCGCTCTGTCACCGGTGCTGGAGTGCAGTGGCGCAATCTCAGCTCACTGCAGCCTTGCCCTCCTGTGTTCCCACACTTCCCTCACCAAGCGCTAAGGAGGAAAATGTCTTTGAGAGGGGACAGATGTAAGGCCTCACTCACTGGCCCACCTGACCCACACACCTGCCATTTCAGGAGTGGCAGCAGATCTATACTCAAAGGCCTCGGTAACTCCCTCTGGGTCCCACCCCATGTCCTCTCCTAGGTCCCCTAAGACGGGAGAGTCAGTCTGTAACTGGCGGCCTGGGGTCTTCCCTCTTCAATCTGCTATGCCTGGCTCTTTTTCTGAAGACCAAGTTGGTATGTCCACTCTGAGACAGGAGTAGGTATAAGAAAGAAGAGGGAGGTGGTTGGGTAAGAGAGAAACCCTATACAGTTCACTCTGGCTGACTTTCACTTCTGAGCAATCTCCATAGCCTCACATACACAAAGCCCATAATATTTGAGCTAGCCTGAGTGGGTTCCAAGAAAACAATGATTGGAAGACTCTGGAAGCACAGTAGTTGGTAGAAAGCTCACCTGCTCTCAGGTATCAGGCCAACTTCAAAAGAACTCCAGATGACTGCCCTTAAGCAAACTCTGTGCACTGTGGGAGAATCCTTGTTCTCAAAACAGATCAGTTAGGAGACTGAGCATGGTGGCTCATGCCTGTAATCCCAGCACTTCGGGAGGCCAAGGCGGGCAGATCACCTGAGATCAGGAGTTCAAGACCAGCCTGACCAACATGGCAAAACCTCATCTCTACTAAAAATACAAAAATTGGCCTGGCATGGTGGCATACGCCTGTAATCCCAGCTACTCGGGAGGCTGAGGCAGGAGAATTGTTTGAACCCAGGAGGTGGAGGTTGCAGTGAGCCGAGATCGTGCCACTGCACTCCAGCCTGGGTGACAGAGCAAGACTCCATCTCAAAAACAAAAACAAACAAACAAACAAACAAAAACAGATCAATTAGGGCCAGGGTCAGAAGCTCAGATGCCAGGAGGGCCCAGGTGGGCCAGATAAAAGTGGTAAGCTGGCCAGGCATAGCTGACTGGAAAGGAAGAACCCGTAAAGCAGGAAGCCTCTACTCCTTTTTCCCTCCTTCCCATCTTCACCATGGGGAGATACATGCCCCATGTCCAACTCAAGGGCAGCCAGAAATCCAGACTTTTATGTGATACCTGCTGATTTTTAAATGTTGGTTCAATTTTCTTTAGCCACTATACAGACCTAACAAAAGTCCATGGGGCCAACAGCTCACAATCTCTGAACTTGAAGTGTTATTTCCTTTATGATAAAGTCTCTGTTTCACTCAGAGACACGCTGGGGGATTTCGTTAAACAGAAGACACTCCTAGTACAAAAATAGAATGTGATTCACTCTCTAACAATGTTTAAGCACAGAAGCCGCAGTAAGGGATGCTTCTTCCCTTCACAAATTGCCTCACCTTGAGGTGTTTCAAGAGACAGATCTCTTAATGCATTTCAAATCAGGTTAGAGTGGCAAAAATCTAATTTTCATACAACTTCTTGAAGAAAGATGGCAATTTCACTAAAGCCTGGATCAAGATTAAGGAAGGCATGAAACAGAAGCCTGGGAGCAGGAAAATGAGGCGGGAGAGGGTGGCGGGGTGGAGGGTGAAAAGAAGGTGAAGCTGCATGCCCAGGCTCAGTGTTTGCAAAGAGGCTGGCAACCGCGGTGTGAAGCCAGTCAGACAAAGAGCAGTGGGGCCTGGGGACCCGAGTGAGCAGAGAGGGGAAGAGAAGGAGGGAGCATCATTGGTTTCCATGGTGACAAAGGAACAGGGATGGGAAGAAAGAGACAGGGGGATGTCAGAGAAGAGCTATGTTGTGCTGCTTCCTATAACAAAGTCTTCTTTACCCGGACACCCTTGTCTATGATTTCTTGGCCCCTCTGATGCTTCCCCCATCCTGATTCTCTGCTCATTCCTGGCATGAATAAATTACTATGAAATTAAGGACATTTAGATCCTAAACATGGATGTGATGGATGAATGGGTACCTACTTACTGAGCCTCGGGGTCTCCAAAAGGCCTCTTGGATTCAAAATATTTTCTCCAACATGCTTCCATAAAGCCCATGATTCCACCATTAGGGCAACATTGCTTATACTAAGGCTTTGTTCGTGTTCAATGATAAACCCTCATTAAGATGGGGAATATCTGGGCTATCAATTTCTAGGGTCTCATAAGGAATTGATTTATCATATGTAACGACATGTATGTAACGATAAGTATTTAACGGGATCCCGGCTTCAGCCTAAGAATGTCCACTACTAGGGCTCAGGCCTATCTAGATATGCATGATAAACTGGTGGGGCAGACCCTAGACAGGACAGTTCATAGGACGGTTCCAGTAACATCTGCTGCGTGTGTCCGGCATTTATTTCCCCTTGATTTTCTTTTGGGCCACTCCCTCTTCCTCAATATTAGTCCATGAGGTTCAGGTTAACTGACTTCTAGTCAAGGGGTAGGCCCAGGACCCAGATCTGGCCAACCAGGGCATTCCATCTTCTGGCCAAAATGATTGGTTAATATGTGGACACATGACCCAAGCCTCACCAATGAGTTTCGAACCTGGATGTTTTGCCGAAACTCTTGGAAAGATGAGCTCTTATTCCATTGGCTACTAAGCTGGTAGACTATGTGTGCAGAGATGCTGTTGGTCATCTTGTTCCACTTGGGGAAAGCCTACCTGAGAATAAAATCGATATGGAGAAAAGCAGAGCCAAGATATGGGAAGACAGATGGAGAAGGAGGGAGAGAGAAAGTGATTTCTTGATGACATGATTTGGGTCCCTGGATCCACCTGAGATAAGAGCTATCCCTAGACCTTTCAGCTTCCATTTTTGCTGTTAACTGATTTGAACTGGGTTTCTCTCACTCACAACCAAGAATTCTGAATCCTGCAAGGGCTTTCTCGTTATATGAGTTGGCACCTCGGCTCAGCAACAGCTAACATAGGAGATACCATGGCATCTGTGCCTAGCCTGTTCTATAAAGAAAGATGTATTCATGAACCTAACCAAGGGAGTCTGAGGGAGATGTAGAGAAGCAGAGCCATTGGAACATATGTAAGCACGTGTGCCCGTCTGCAGGGAAGGGAGCCATTTCCCCACTTCTTGAGAGAAAACAGCCCTCCTCTAGCACCACGAAGGGCTTGATGATGGTGCCAAAGGAAGTGGCAGCAGGGCCTGGCTGAGAGGGGATGCCCAGCGGGAAACTCCACAGACACAGCATATGCTGTGTGCTGCCAACATACAGAGCACTGCGCTCGCAGGATGGTCCATGAAAGGTCTGGAAGCAGCCCAGGTGTCAATCAACCAGTGGGCAGGTAAATAAAATGTGGGATATCCGTACAATATTTGGCAATAAAAAGGGATGGATTACTGATTCCTGCTATAAGATGGATGAGCCTTGAATATATTATGCTAAGAAGCTAGTCACAAAGAGCCACATGTATGATTTCATTTACATGGGATGTCCAGAATAGGCAAGTCTATAGACACAAAGTAGACTCATGGTTGCCTAGGGCTCGAGGAACAGAGGGATTTGGCAGTGACAACTAAAAGGTACAGGGTTTCTTTGGGGGTAAAGAGATGTTCCAAAATTGATTGTGCTAGTGGCTGGTTGTTCAGCTCTATGAACACAGTAAAAACCACTGAAGAATCATATACTTTAGAGGGTGAATTGCATGGTACGTGAATTATCTCAATAAAATTGTTACCAAAAAAAACCAAGGTTCTTGAGATACCTGCCCAGTTTGTGTGTGATGGGGGTGAGGATCGGGGATTGGCCTCCAGAAGGCAAGGGCATATCACATAGCTGCTGTCACTCTGGAAGGCCGTACTGCCCTCAGACCTGGACAAGAGGGACCTTGCTCTGGGCATGCACTTTAAGAGGCCTCTACTCTGGCTCTCCTCCAGCCTGACTCTTCTCTGTGGGGTAAGGAGTCTCCAGGACCCAGTGGCTGTCTCCACCCACACTCACACCTCCTTCCTCTTTCCTAGACCATACTCTGGGTATACAGGACCCTGGAATTACTTGCCCAAAAGGACTCAGATCTGTCTCTAGAAACTGCAGGCCATGGCCAGGCACAGTGGCTCATACCTGTAATCCCACCACTTTGGGAGACCGAGGCGGGCAGATCACCAGAGGTCAGGAGTTTGAGACCAGCCCGGCCAACATGGTGAAACCCCTCCGGGAGTGGTGGTGAGCGACTGTAGTCCCAGCTACTTGGGAGGCTGAGGCCAGATAATCGCTCGAACCCGGGAGGCGGAGGTTGCAGTGAGCCGAGATCGTGCCACTGCACTCCAGCCTGGGTGACAAGAGCGAGACTCTGTCTCAAAAAAAAAAAAAAAAAGGAAACTGTAGGCCATAAGAGGTGTGATTGGAACTTGGATATGGAGTCTGGAATGCCCGTATCAGACTCCCCAAAGATTGAGGCAGAGCTCAGTGTGACAGGAGGAGGGCAGGCCATGGGCTGTGAGTTGCAGGTTCCGGGGTCAGGGATGGGGAAGGCCTGCAGCCAGCTCTCCCCACAACCGCAGTGTTTCAGCATGGCTATCTCAGGACAATGAGATTCTAATTCAAACTTGACCTTCCAGGTCATTATGAAGATTTGTCAAGATAGGGGGCTACAGCATTTGACAGTTTGCTATTAATAGATTATAGTTAAACATATGTCAACACAAGGTTTGCGGATCTCCTTTAGTCCTCTTGTCCTAGGTCCCCACAAATGTTAGGCACTGACTTGCTGGGAGGTGCTGTATTTAAGAGAGAAATCTATCAGAGCTTTTCTTTATAGCAAATCGCGGTGTGGGGTTTTCTCAGGTTGCATTTACGGATTTGGGAAACGTAATTCATAGACTCCTTGCTCCAGGCTTAAAAAAAAAATAGCTAACACATGGCTGCCTGCAACCTTGAAGTTTAATGATTTCTCTCAATGACGTCTTCTCAGCTGAGCCCAAGGATTGAGGCGTGTGCTGAGGCTGGAGACTAGGGTAGTTCTATGAGCCATGCATGCTAGGGAATTCCATGTCGGTCTGGCTGTCTTTAGTTTATTTTTTTTAAGGTATAATGTAATAGAGTCCATTTGGCAGGGAATTCCAGCAGAAGCGTATGAGAAACATCTCAGAGCAGGGCTGGGGGCAGGCCAGAGTATCCGTTCATCCTTCTTCTACATCTATCCTGAGTGTCCCCAAACCCCCCTGGTTAGGCAGCTGTGCAATGCCAAAAGGTGCCCAGCTGCAGGGACATGTGGGAGCTGAAATCCAGTCCACCCTCCCCTGGCCAAGCTACGCCCCTTGGCACTGGGCTGCATCAGTTGAGAAGAAGGGGAGCTTTTTTCTTAGTACAAAGGTGTCCTGTCCTCCCCACCCCATGGGCTCATGGTGCTGCATCTGCCCAAAAGAGGGTCTTTTTCTAAGGACACAAAGGCACCATGAATGAGCGTGCCCTGGCTGGTGAGGAGAGGGAAGCTAGCAAAGGAGGCCGGTGCTGTGTCTGGGTCCAACAGGACTCTCACTCTCCCTGGCCTTGGCTGACTCCACAATGCTCCCCTCCACTCTGATGGGTCTGTTGCAGACACCACCCTGCCCTTGAGAGGCACCCCATGGAGGAATGAGAAGTAGGTTCTTTCAAGAGCTCAAATCAGGTTGAACCAAAAAGAGAAGGAAGGCTCTGAGAGAAGAGTTTCGGTCTGGAGAGACAGCTGGCGGGCGTGGGGTTCAGATCAGTTTTACTTTTGCCTCCTCCCAAGAAAGGCCCTGAAGAAAGAAGGTCACCCCTCAGGGAGGTCAGCCCTCAGGAGAGTACCTTCCCTCCTGCAAATAAACCTTCAGAACTTGCAGGAACCCCTCACCCCATCGCCTTTCTTTCCTTTGCTCACTAATCCAGGAATGGGCCAGTACAAACTAAGAGGCAGGCACTCTTAAGGATATGAAGATTTTCCAAAGGATACGTATTTTGGTGTGGGTCATTTAAAGAGACTCACGGGACCAAATCCTCAACTTCTGCTTGGCTGTCTTATACAGGTGACCTGTCTGAGCACATGCCAGTGGATGCTGCTGCTGTGGTTCTCCCTCCTGCCTCCCCTTTCTCCCATTTCCCCTCAAAAAGGGCATACCTCTTACCCATCCCACATCTTACCATGGTGCATTGACCAGGGAAAATGTCCAGTGCAGTGAAGGGAGAATCTAAATCCTGGTATCCATGCTGAGAAAATGAGCAGGAGCAACTCTAATGACCGAACAAATCAACTAGCTTTCAATTCCCTGCCTTCACTCAAAGTGAAGGAGAATCAATTCTAGCTGTCAGCTGATAGATTTTTAATGATCCGCCCATATGATTTTTGGCATATAACTCGAAAGGAATTTATACAGTTGAATGACACTGCTATCACCAAAGTCCTTGCATTCCTTTGTCCTTATGTGAAAAAGGTTTCTGAGCTGAGCATCAATTTTTAAAAAAGAAAAACAGGAATAGAATTAATGCTGAACTCTGACCCTTTCTAGCAATAACGATTATTCACCCATGAATATAGGAACTAACTGGGATGAGGAAGGAAGCTTCATTTCCTTAAAAGATGCATTTCAAATTAGTTATTCTTTATGCTTTCTTATTACCTATTACAATTTGTAAAGCATTTGTTTCGATTGTGTACTAGTCATCCTGGTACAAATGAAGACAAAATGTTCTTTAACACTGAGTATATGGTCACAGAAAAATTTAAAAGTAAATTCATCTTATACACATAGTTTTGTTGGGAAGAAGTATGATAGAGTGAAGGGTGATACATAAAAGACTTTGAACCGTAAAAATATATTCTGCTAAAATTCTGTACGGGAAGTAGAAGAGAAATATAAGTTCAAGGAGAAAAAAAGAAATGAAATTTGTTCAAATTGTTCATGTATTTTTAAAAGGGATGATGGTTGTATCCGATCACAATAGCATTACATTTAGAAACATTTTTCAGAGTACTGTGGCAGTTTTATTTTAAAATGTCAAATATTTGCAATACACCAGAAAGTAGACTGTATGTAACTATTTAAACTTATGAAAACAATTTAAATGTTTGCACCTAAAAATGTGCAAGGGGCGCACCGATTTTCAAAATTCTTTTAGGAGTCTGCAAGGAAAATGTTTAGAGAACCAGGGTCACGGAGCTGGCGCTTCCCTGCAAGGGGAGTGTACTTAGACGTAAAACCAAGGGCTCTGGGGATGGGAGGGCACCCTCAAAGTTAGGGGGTAAACTCTCACTGGGGCTGGGTTGGCGGCAAAGGAGCCAAGGCGCTGCCTCTTCATCCTAGCAATACTTTCCTCTGGTCGTTTGTTTTCTTGTTTTATTTTCAGCGTTCCTCTAAAATCCCATTCTCTCCACTACAGATGCTCTGCCAGGTCAGGGTGCGTTCTGTTCTGCGTTTTTCCATCCTGCCTAAACGGTACCTTTCTTCAGGGAAGCCCTCCCAGCCGGCCGCGCCCCCACCCCACCCCGACCCCTGGCTCCCCGAGTCCAACACGGTTTTGCGTAGCTAGGCGCGCGCCGCTTCCTCCCGTTGACTGTGACTTTGGGCCAGTCCTCCCTCCCCAGCTGGCTCCTAAGTTTTCTCATCGGTGTCTGCAAGTCTGTTTCCTCGGCAGTGAGATGTCGATAATCAGAATGAAGTAAGATGAAACCTGGCACGGAGCTTGGCCTGCAGCCAGAACAGGGCACCTAGTTGCATTTAGCAAATGTTTGCTAATTGTGAGGCTAAATCGTCTCGCTTCCCAGGGATTAGAGAAGCCTGGGCTCCCCAGTGCCCAGGAAACCAAGGAGAGTTCCCAAACCCTCAGGCATCCTTTGAGTAACTTGCCAACTTGGGGTGATGAAAACGCACTCCCCTCCTCCCGCCGCCGCTGGGTCGGGCTCTGAACGCACGAGCCTCGGAGCTATGAGGTCATACACGGGTCACGTGACCGCTGTCGCATCTGTCAACTGTGATACAATTACTAAGACTGTCCGGGCGCTTATGACATTCAAACCTGCTCTCTCCTCCTCCTCCTCCCTCTCCGGTACGCCGGCCCTTTTCACACCAAGGGACCGTCTCAAAAGTCTAGGCTCCAAATGCTACGACGTAAGAAAGGAGGAGAAAGAGGGAGGAAAAAAGTCGAAGACTGCACTTCTCGTTGCTGCCGTTTGAAAACTATGCGTAAGCCCCGTTATTTAAAATCCTTTCTGCCAAAGCAAGTTGGCATATGTATTAAGAGCCTTTTAAAAATCGTCATATTCTTTAACTCATTAATTCCTGTTCTAGGATGCTTGCATATGGAAATAGTCCAAACTAGAGCAAAGGTTTACAAAATTCACTCTCTTATTATTAAACTAACTATATATGATGAGAATGAATAAATCAGGGTATAAAAGAACAATATAAGGAAGTCATTTAAAATGCTGATTTTTAAGAATTTTTCATGACATGGAACATGCACCCACCCAATGACAATAGCAAGTATTTGTCATGTGCCAAATGTTCTGCTAAATGCTTTATGTGGATTGACTCTTACAACCTTAAGAGACAGATCATCTAATTCTTTCTTTTTTTTTTTTTTTTTTTTTGAGGCGGGGTCTTACTCTGTCCCACAGGCTAGAGTACAGTGGCGCAATCATGGCTCATACGGCCTCGACTTCCCTGGCTCAAGCAATTCTCCAACCCAGCTTCCCAAGTAGCTGGGACTACAGGTACTCGCCAACACGCCCAGCTATTTTTTAAATTTTTTGTAGAGATAGGGTCTCTTTATGTTGCCTGGACTGGTCTCTAACTCCTAGATTCAAGCAATCTGCCCACCTCAGCCTCCCAAAGTGTTGGGGTTACAGATGTGAGCCACTGCACCCAGCATTCTTCTTCTTCTAAAAACTGGCCTAGACAAAAAAAAAATTGCCTTAAGTTGACTAGCTAATAAAGTGTGAAAAATTGAGGGTTACAGTTTATCCAAAGGGATGAACTCCGATTTAGGTTCATTTGAGTCTAGAGCCCAGCCTCTTAGCCTCCCCACTCTGAACTGTCTGCCACAATAGTAACTAGGAAGAAATAAGAATACAACACTGCATATACACCATCAGGCCAGTGATGTGTATATATGTGTATACATTTGCCACTACACACAATGTATGCAGAGGAAAAGGATGGGAAGACAGATTCCCACATTTTCACTATGGTATCCCTCAGTGGTACAATCACCAGTGATTTAGATTTTCTTTTAAATTTTCTATAATGTGTGTGTGTGTGTTAATTTAACAATTAGATAAAATGTTATGTACAGGTCGATTTCACTAAAAAGCCAGGTGCTGATTACAGCAATATTCATTGTAATGAAAACTTGAAAGTAGCTCACATATCAATTACTGTTGATACTCGGGTCACTGTTGGATTTGTTAAGTGAGTTATAAAATATATATCTATTGCAATAGTTTGCAGCCATTGAAAATGAAGATTGCAAAGAGCAAGTGAAACCATTATGTGAAAAAATAAAAAATGCTAGGCATATTATGCATAATTATTTGAGGATATCATTGTAAAATCTGTAAGGAAAGAGGAAATGATAACTGCAACAGGATAGTAAAATTAAATTTGTTTTAAAAATATTTTTTGAACTTCTATAACATTTGTCTATTTCTTGTTTAATAATAAAACTAGTTTCATTGATTAAGGTTTAGTATCAAAATTAGCATGGAACACCTAGATGCCTCTTTTGCCTTTTAGAATATGCTTTCTGCTTCATCTCATTTTATGGCCCAAACATCCCAATGCAAATAGGCATTTTCTCTCCCACGTTAATGACAGGACAGTTATGGCCAAGAAAAAGTGAGCAAGTTGCTTGATGTAAACTAGCAGATGAATGGTAACGCTGCACTAGAACCCTAGGCTTGCAAGCTCCCGCCTCAAGGCTCTGGCCTATAAAAGCACAGTGATTCTCTCACATAGAGGGCTGCAAAGCCCTGCCTAGAGAATACAAACTGCTATTATTAAGACCCCAAACCCAAGATCCAAGTGTAGGTTCTCTCTAGTGGGTAAGCCTGGAGGCAGGAAACATGCCTATTAATGCTCTTGGTCTTCAGAATGGGAAGTCAAAGGCCTAAAGCCTTCTCCTGCACTCTCCAAACTCATCCACCCACCCACTTCCCCCCAACCATACACACACAGCCACCCTTGTCCCCAAAAGCAGTCTCCCTGGTAACATGTTCTGCCCTTGGACGGAGACAGAGGCCAGTAGATTTGTAGTTTATCCTCTTCTTGCAGTTTAAGGTACAACCCTGCCCACAACCCCAGTAAGAGAAGCAAGGATCCCCGAGGCCAGAATGTGCCAAAGACCAGTTGCAAACCAGGCCGGTATCAGTGAAATAAGCCTGGAAAGAGAGATGAGAAGAGGTCAAGGGTCAGCGACAGCTGGTGAAGCCAGCACTGGGGTGGGGATTGGGGGCCTGGAGAGCCCCAGAAAAGTTGGTCATGGGCCCCTGGTCCCTCACTTAATAGATATGTGACTTGCCAGGGTCACACAGCAGCTGGAGAGAACGGGGAGTGAGCCCAATCTAAAGCCCAAAGGAATCCATCAAAGACAGGGCCACAATTCCACAAAGCCAGGCTCTATTCATTCATTCAAGATATACCCAGCACCCTTCTTGCTTACCATATCTTTCTGATTTTTATGGGGCCAGAGCCAATACCCTAGCCCTCACCCCACTCCCTAGTCCCTTGGTGGGGCTGATGAACCTCATGGCTCAAAGTGGGAAAAATCTGGGAAGTCACAGGTAAAGGGGTGGTCATCTCTCCAGGGCAACAAACCGAAACTCCAAAGCACATGAAACAAACCAATGGGCTGAGAGTCCAGGAGATGTCCGAGTCTGAGGATTCCACAGCACAGTGGGGAAAGTTTCTGGAAGGTAGAAGGAGGCAGGAAGAAGTGCCTCTCAACTCAAGTAGTTGAGAAATTTAAGCATGCTTTAAAGAATTAAGAGAAAACTGAAAGGTATGGAGGTGTGGTAATGGCACAAAAATTTAAAAGGGGGAGCTAAGCCTAGGTTTAGCAGTCCTGCTGGCAGGTGAGGGTCCCCAGTAAGGAGAAAGGGAGGTGAGAGTGCGTGGATAAGGTAATGCTTCCTCTGCTGGCCTGAAGGATTTCTGTAAATAGTGCATGTGTTTGTTCCTGCCTTGGGGTGGGATTGTCATCATGTTAGCCATTTCTGCTACTAAAGACATAGGTGAAGCTAATGGTATTCTTTGTAAGGAAAAGGGATATCATCGTCCCCAGAAACTATTTACAGGGGGCTTTCCAAAAAAAATGTTTTAAGTGTGCATTGGTTGGAGCTGGCTGATGACGGGGCATTGGCTTTCCTACTTCTGTGGAGTTGCTGAGAGTTATTTTGAGCAAGGAAGGGGAGAGGCAAGTGCAAGAACCGGCACACAGTAAAATGAGGCCATGTCCCTTACATATTTTGGAGCTCCCAGTGGCTTCCCATTCTAGTTAGGATAAATCCAAATTCCTTAAATGCCATCCACAAGACCCACAAAAGCCTTATCTTTTCTCTTTCTCCTCCACACACTTAGCGAAGCCCCATTGGTTTCCTTCTTGCTCCTTAAACCAGCAGAGCTGTTTTTGCCTTGATGCCCCCATGGTTCAAGTGTTGCTGCAGTCTGCATGTCGGTGTCCCCCTAAAATTCATGTGTTGACACTTAATCCCCGATGTGATAGTGTTAAGAAGTGGAGCCTCTGGGAGGTGATTAGATTGGGAGGGCTCTGCTCCTCATGAATGAGGTTAGGTGCCTTGATCTTGGACTTCCCAGCCTCCAGACTGTGAGCAATGAATTTGTCTTGTTTATAAATTGCCCAGTCTAAGGTATTTTCTTATAGCAGCCCAAACAATCCAAGACAGATGTGACACGCTTGCCGTTCCCTCTGCTTAGAATGAATGCCCTTCCTGTCTCCCCAGTTCCCTCCTCCCCTTCTTCTGTTTTTGTGGCTGGCTCCTTCCCTTCCTTTAGGTGCAAGGGAGATTTAGGAAGAGGCCTTCCTTGAGCCGGGGTCATGGAAGGCCATGCTGCCCATAACCCTTTACTTCTCCTTAACACTTTAACCAATCCCAAGTCATCACCTGCCCACTTGTTTAGGGTTCCTTCACAAACCTGACCCCTCCCACTGTGCCCACCCCTCCCTGCTTTATCCACATTAGAATGTTCCTTTGTGAAGGCTGGGCCTTAACTGTCTTGTTCATTGCAAGGGATGCAGTGCCTGGCAGAGTGTCTGACACTTGGTAACTACTCAATAAATATTTGTCAAATGAATCAATGAATAAGAGGTCTACTGAATTGAATTTAACTGAATGAAAACCCAAGGTTCAATTTCCAAACAAGCAAAGACAAAAATCTTCAAACACTCCCTATCGTTCTCCTTCTACGGGTTGAACCCCAATGCATTTTGTTTCTACTCCCTCCCCTCCCCCTCCTTCCCTCTCTCCTTTCCTTTCTTCCTTCCTTCCAGCCTTTCCCTGGGCGCCTCAAGTCACATCCCTTGTACAGTCACCCACAGGCACCCCTTCGCTGTGGGCCTTCATTTTGACCAAGCCCTGAGGTCACAACACCCTGGGAAGGAGACATGAAGGATTTTCCAAGGACCCAGCTGTGGCCACGCACTTTCTGTCCTCTCTGTCCTGCTGGAAGCCAAAGTTCTTAAGCTTCTGTACAGCAAGTTTTTCATAAAATGAATGATGACAACCTAGTCTTTTCAGGCTTTCTGTTTGCAGTTGCAGGAGGCTTCTTAGCTGGTGATGACCCTGGACTGCTTCCTGGCTTACTCTGGGCTTCAGATTCGGACAAACATTTGGCTCTCAAGGTCACTTCATGCTCTAAACCTTCTGTAATCTCCAGGACATCAATCCACTCAGGTTTGGTAGGAACTAGGGTGAATCAAACATCACCCTCTACAGGCTCATCTGCCGGTGATGAAAGCATGTGCTCGGTGCCCCCACTCCAAGGATGTGCTGGAGGGTGTGGGGAGCCGGGCCCAGGGCCTGCCTGAACTGATCCCCTTTTGCTTCATCAGCAATGGGAAGCAGAGTAACTCACCTCCCAATGAAAGAAGTTAAGAAAAGAACCTTTATCTGAGGAATACAAGTCCTTTTAATTATCAGGCCCAGAGAGACACTAAAACGAGACAGCAATCATGTCCTACTCCCCCGCTTTGAGCAATGTGTTCGTCTCTTGAAGCTGCTTGCTATCACCACAGGTAGCTATAGATCAACCTAATAGTGCCATACCAGACACTGTAACCCACGCTTTATAGCTTAACAATGTATAGCCAATCAAATCAATGTTATTTATGTAAACCAATGAGAATTCCTGACAAACAACTTTATATCAGCCCATACCCTATCCTCTGCTTTTGCCTTTAAAAATCCACTTGTAACTTCAGCTAATCAGAGTGTATATTTAGGGCAACTTGAATCTATGCTCACAGGTTGCAATCCTCAAACTTGACTCAAATAAACTCTCTACTTATATTAATTTTGTCTCTGCTTCTACCTTTTAGGTTGACATATTGCTGTTTTGTAAGGCAAGACCACTGGGTAAGCTGTGTGATTGTGCAGGAAAGCATGGGGCACTAGGAAAGGTGAGGGTTTATCGTGCTTTAGGACCACCCATAGGATGGTGCGGGTGGGAGGTGAGACTAGAGTCCTTTCCCAGTGCTGTCAGTGCAAGGTGTGATTTCAGAGATGAACTCGTGAATTGGAAGGGGTGTCTGGGTGGACTGGGGAGAGCATAGGATGGGGGCAAAGACTTCAGCAATGTCCCTGGGGAGCCTAGGAAGGGGCTGCAGTTGCTCCCTAGAGCTGAGGTGGGGTGTGTGTGGTTGGGCCCAGAGTTGATCTGCTGACCCACTTCTAGGGGCCCCATGAGCCCAGGGCCAGAGATGAAGCCCTGCAGCATTTCCTGTTGGTTCCCCTGCCTTCTCTGAGGTCCTGCCACACAGTCAAAGCATCCCCTCCATCTCTGGCTCTCCAGGCAGCTCAAGATCAGAACCAAATCCACACTCTCCTTTCACCAAGTTACTCTGCCTACCATCCTCAGGAGGCAGCTGGCCTCCTAGCATGTGGGGCAGGACCTCCCTGCTGTGTGTTCAGCTTCCCCCAGCTCTTCCCCAGCAGGGAGTGAGTCTACAGCAGTCCCATCACCATAAGCAAAGCCTCTGCATCCGTAGCAGACAGCTTCCCTTGCGCCTGGGGAGGAAGTGTTAATGAGAAGAGGTGTGGGGAAGGGTTGTGCCTGCCTGCCATTGTAACAGTTTGCTCCTTTTGGCTCACGGGACCAAGGAGCTTACACAAGGAGCATGCCTTCTAGAGGGGAGGATGTTAATGCCAATAAAAGATGCATATTAGTGTGTACCATTCACTCAACTAAGAATGCGCCCAGTGCAAACCTTTCTAAGGTAAAGACTTCTACAGGGCCGTAGCTGTCGGAGCTCAACAGGATGGTGACAAGTAGCCCACCCCAAAGGTCAAGTCTAGCCTTGATGGCCACATAGACATGAAGGCTAAGATGTGCCTCTCCCATGGCTGAGGCCCCCATGGAGGACACAGACCAGGCCCAGTCCCTCCAGAGCCTCCTGCCTCTGCACCCAGGTCCAAAGCAAAGCCCCTCCCATCTGTTTCCCATGGAGGGATGGGATTCAATAAACCCTCAGGCAAGCCCAGGAGTAACCAACCACTGGACTGAAGTGAGGCAGGGGGCATATCCTGCCTGAATTTCAGGCTGTTCCCATCCACAATCTTTCCCTGGGAGCAATAGAGGATTTTCTTGTCCAGAAGGATCCTTGGAATACAATGCACCACCTTTCCCCTGACCACCATCTCATATCCTTGCCCATTTTTATGTCCAAATCTATGGACTAGGAAAGGAGAGAGGCTCTGGAGTCCTCCATCCATAACCCAGAGCCAGGCCTGGAGAGAAGAATGTAACAATGATCAACGCTTGTTCAGAACCTACTGTGTTAGGCACTAAAGTAACACAGCAGCAGGGGATGCAAAAAAGAGAAAAGACACGGTCTCTGTCCATAAGAAGCTGTGTCTAAAAAGATTAGACACAGTAGATAAAGTTGCTAACAGTATAGAAAAGTAGTGCGTGAAAAGTCCTCAACGAGAGACACAGTCCCTACGTCCAGAGACTGCGAGAGGCCAAGGCTTTTGTGTTGCTGAAGCGACACGGTGAGGTAAAGGCTGGAACCCACGGGGTTGAGAGGGAGAAGGCTGGGGAGAAAGAGCTAATGTGTGGCAGCTCCAGGAGAGAGAAAAGTTGGAAAATATAGAGATGCTTAAATGCAACTTAGGGGAAAGTTTGTACCATAGGTACAATGCAACACTCTCCTCAACTTCCCACAAAACCCTTCATAAAACCTACGACTGTCCATTTTTGGGAGAGGTGAATTGATGTTGGGGGCAGCTAACAGATTGAGGGTGGCTCAGGGGGCCAGAGCTAGGGTAGGCCGAGGGGGTTCAGACACTCCAGGATTACAGCAGAAGTTGGGGCTGACTTCCCGGAAGGGGAAGGGCTGGGGGCTTGATCAGCTGGGAAGTGGGTGCTTTGCTGGGCCTGGAATGATGGTGAGGAGAGGGGAAATCTTGGAGCATAGGGAGACTCTCATAAGAAAAAATTGTAAGATGATGTGAAACTAATAAAGCCTCAAGCCTGGACAAATGAAAAAATATATTGGGGTGGGGGAAGGGAGGAGGCATAGGACAGAAGTCACTGATTCTAATCTCTTCCACCTTTGTGTCGTGAAGTTCACCTGCCTCAGGAAAGAGCGGGTAAGTTATTTATCACCTCTCACTCAGGCTGATAAATAGCCCCCGTGAGAGGTGCCCTACCTCCAGTCTCTCCCCCGCATTAATGTGTCCTCCACCTAGAGCGACACTGGAATAATCTTTCTGAAAGTCCAGCTCTCATTGTTTCATTCACTCTTAAAGTCCCTCAATGACCTCCTTATCACTCACCCACCAGAATTAAGTCAAAACTCCTGAGTAGGCCAGGTGTGGTGACTCACGCCTGTAATTCTAACACTTTGACAGGCCAAGGCTGGAGGACTGTTTGAGCCCAGGAGGTCAAGACCAGCCTGGCCAACATAGTGAGACCCGTCTCTACAAAGAATAAAAAAAATTGGCCAGGTGCAGTGGTGCATGCCTGTAGTCCCAGCTACTCAGGACTGGGGAACAAGCCCCCAGCCCATCCACTTCTGGGAATTTGGCTCCCACTTCCTGCTGTAACCTGCTGAGATGGGAGGATCGCTCGAGCCTAGGAGGTTGAGGTTGCAGTGAGCCAAGATCACACCACTGCACTTCAGTCTGGGCAACAGAGCAAGACCTCGTCTCAAAAAAAACCCAAAAAATAACAAAAAACAAAACAAAAAAAAACCCCACAGAAACAAAAACAAACAAGAAAACCTCCAGAGCAACACCCTGTAATGAGGCCCATCTTTCCACCTTCATCCATGGTCTCTTCCTCCTCACCCCTCACATTCCATCACGCTGAACTACACACAGCTCCTGTAATGCACCCTGCGTTTTCACACCTCAGGGCCTTGGCACATGCTTTCCTTCCTTTGCCTGGAGCGCTTTCCCCAGCTCAACTGCCAAAGCCCAGGAACCCTTCTGTTACCCTCCCTTCCAGCCACTGTCTTCCCACAGGATTGCACATCAGCACTAGGCTGGCACTTGCTACATTGTATCATTATCATGATCATCATCTGTTTATGTGTCTATGACTCCTTAAAGAAAAGAGCCAGATCATATTCTTTTTTGCAGCCCAGCACCCAGCACAGTGCCTGGCTCATCACTGGCATTTGGAAAATGTTCACTGAGGCTGGGCGCGGTGGCTTGCACCTGTAATCCCAGCACTTTGGGAGGCCAAGGCGGGCAGATCATGAGGTCAGGAGTTCGAGACCAGCCTGGCCAACATGGTGAAACCCTGTCTCTACTAAAAATACCAAAATTAGCCAGCTGTTGTGGCACGTGCCTGTAGTCCCAGCTACTCGGGAGGCTGAGGCAGAAGAATCACTTGAACCCAGGAGGCGGAGGTTGCAGTGAGCCGAGATCGTGCCACTGCACTCCAGCCTGGGCGACACAGCTAGACTCCATCTCAAAAAAAAACAAAAAACAAACAAACAAAAAAAACAATGTTCATTTGAAACTCAAAAGGGCCCACATAGAAGACACCCTGTGGGGAGTCCGTTCAGTTGACAAAGACCCTTCTTTCTCTGGGAACTACCCCAGACACCAAATGGACCATAGGTAGACACCTGACCCCAGCTCGGCCAAATAGATTCCCTCCTGGGAAAATGGAATGGACTTCAAGAGAAGCAAGTTTGTTTCTGGAACTATAACATGTCAACTTTGGAATTGTGGGGCATGCATATTCCACCATTTAAACTGGGCAACAGAGAAAGTCACTCGTTAAAGAAAGAAAAATGGCCATATAGAGGATTTCAGATGGCTTTCTGAGTCCCAATTCCAGCCCTCTCCTGAGATCATGAAGGATTCCTGTTCTAGGTTCTGTGAGACACCCCAACTTACTAGTAGCCTGTCCCCTACTTTGTGTTTGAGTTTCATGAAGTTTCTGTTCCTTACAGAGTCCTAACCACACAGGCCAACCTTTGCCCTCAGCAGAGCATCTTGGGATTTCTTTTCTTCAAAAAAATTCTATTTTAATAAGTAAAGCAACATCAGGCATGGACTAGACCTTAAATCACACATACATATGCAGAACCTGCTATGTAATCTGCACAGCCCAGTACAAAATGAAAATGTGAGATCTGGCCAGGCATGGTGGCTTACGCCTGTAATCCCAGCACTTTGCGAGGCCGAGGTGGGTGGATCACCTGAGGTCAGGAGTTCGAGACCTGCCTGGCCAATATAGTGAAACCCCGTCTCTACTAAAAATACAAAATTAGCTGGGTATAGTGGCACGTGCCTGTAATCCCAGCTATTCGGGAGGCTGAGGCAGGAGAATCACTTGAACCCAGGACATGGAGGTTGCAGTGAGCCATGATCGTGCCATTGCACTCCAGCCTGGGCAACAGGAGAGAAACTCCATCTCAAAAAAAAAAAAAAAAAAAAAGAAGAAGAAGAAGAAAGTAAAGAAAATGTGAGATCCTTGGTTCAAAAAACAGGAAAGAAGTGCCATGAATGGCACTAAAAGATAAAGCTTTTTCCTTTCTTTTGTAGTTTTTTCTTGACTTTTCATAGGGTTTATTTGCTATTTAATGTCTTAAGTGAAGAAAATTTAAATTATTAGCATGAATTCTACCATTCGAAGTTTAAATTATTAGCATGAATTCTACCATTTACTTTTCTATTGTGCAATGCCTATATGCCAAGTCACCAAAATTATACAATCTGTATTTCTTGGCTTCTCCCAGAAGGTGCCTCACACTGGCCAGAAGAGATGCATCCAAGTTCCCCCAGGCACTGAGCTGTCCAAGGGAGGACCCGGCCAGGCACAGAGATACTTTGCAGGCCAAGTGCAGACATTTACAAGCTCCTGAGGGTCCTGCCCTAAGACTCTGGTGCAGCAAGTTCGGCAGTGGTTGGGTCCCCCTTCCCACTAGCCACCACTGTGGGCCTGGGCCAGGATCAGGGAAGATGAGCTGGCATCTCTCCTTCCAGTGGGCTGGCTGCCCTATAGCGGATAGGTAACTCCTAGGGTCTTTAAACCTCTACACCAGGACGGGCTCAGTATCTGGTGGGTAAGAGACTCACCCCTTCCCCCAAGTTGTCTACTGAATATGCTATGGAGCTGCCAGCCTTGGGCAGAGATTTCTGGCCCTGAAACTCTACAGAGCATGAAACCCCATTCTGACCCTCCCTGCAGGTACACCAGGCCCCCGCCAGGGGCAGAGGGAAGCAATGCTTACTGGGTGAGGTGGAGGAAGGCTGGGCCTCAGGGCACCAGGGGACTGGGAATTGGTTGGCCAACAACCCATCCCAAGAAGGTGGGTAAGCTTTGGGATTCAGTACCATGTGTGAGCCAAGGCTCCAAACACCTGGCACATGCCCCAGTGTTCCATCAAGCATCCCTTACAAAGCATACATCCAAAGTTGAAATTAGGAATTTCAGGGCAGCAAATACTGATCACTAAACCCCAGGTGCTGGGCCCTTCTGAGCATGGGCCCCTGTGTGACTGTGCTGGTTGGATGCCCATGAAGTTGGTTCTGGACATGTGAGGAAGATCTCTAGACCTCATTAAATAACATAAGTTTGGGTACTGAAGCTGAAACAAAAGAAAAACACACTTCATATGCATATTAAACTAGAGCACCCAGATCCACAGGCCAAGAACACTATTCACATCTCACACATTCACCACCTGAGGCCAAGCTGAAGACCAGATGTCATCACTCCCCTTATCCCAGACTGCAGAATGGACCAGAAGCTGTGGCATGTATGGATGAATTGGAATTTGAATTCTGAGCATTAATTTGGGCTTTATTTCAAAGTTAACACTTTAGCTATCCAAAGGGTATTTCATGAAGAAAAACAGAACAGTATCAGAGCATCAAAGAGGAGGAAACACTACTAGTTTCCTTTCCCCAAAAAACTTAAACTTTTATGGTTTAGTGGTTCAACACTAGCTTCACTTCCCAGAGGCTTATATAAAGAACTTTCTGTTGGTGTTAGCACCAAACAAGGCCATTCGTATTTCTGGCATCTTTTGCTTGGCTGAGAGATCCAGTCGGCTTTCCAAGGTATTTGAAACCTTTATTCTCTGATTGCCACTGTAGACCTCCACACCTCCAGCTGCATTCACAGCCAGGTATGCCTCTTGATCAATCTGGACCTCCACATGTTTTTGGGAAATTGTCATGTACTCGGGGATGGCTTTTTGTACAGCAGCCTCCACCAGGAGGAGGTCTTGTGGCCGGCAGCGTACAATCATCACAGGTTCCAGCAGTCGGAGCAGACCCTGAAGCACCAGTTTATCCAGCAGCCCCTGGTAGACCTCTGGGTCCTCCACAATCCTGCTGAGTCTCAGCTTCGCCTCACTGAGCAAATCTGAGATGAGGTCATTTCGGGCTCTCAGGACTTTCAGCCTCGCCTGATTCCTCATGGTGGACATCAGGATTTTCTTCTGCTGCTCTATCTGCTTCTCCTTTTTCTCATAATACTCCATAATCTTCAGTCGTTGGGTTTGCACGAGGCGTCCTTTCTCAATGTTAAACTCTTCCTCAGCCTTGGCATCGATTTCCTCTGCTTTTTCATTGGCTTCCTGCTCAATGAAAGCCATCATGTGCTTAATCTGCTTTTTCACATCGACATCACTCAGGGCCATGGCTGCTCTCAGAGGGGATGGCAGAGAGGGAGCTCGTACACCGTTTGGCTCCTTTGACTTAGGACAATTTCAGGAGTGTCTCTGGAGTTCCACTTTCTCAGCTATACCAGTGAACGAGAGGATGAAAGAGAAAGTCAGAGGCTATAGAGGAGGATTGCAGAGACTGTATATATACCCCTCACTTCACAGATGAGGAAACTGAGGTCCAGAGAGGGAACACAATTTATCTAAGGTTATACTCTAGAAGAATAGAGACTTGAACCAGGATCTCCAGAATTCCATCCCTGCTACACTCACTATCATTGTTATCAGATAATAATGAGGCAGTTAGGGCAGACCTAGTCCAGAAGTTCTCTACACAGCAGTGGCCTAAGACTCAGATAGCAAGCCAACAGAATGGAAACACCAAATTAATACATAAATGGAAAGCATATCCACATTTGGGGTCAGGAGGGTTGGGGAAAGTCTTAAGAAACTCATGGTCAGCCAGGATTTAATCCAGAAAGGAATTAATCCAGCCAGGATTTAATCCAGCCAGGATTGAATCCTTCCTGGAGGTAGGAGGGTTGTAAGAACCTTCAAACGATACAGAGAAAAAGGAGTACTACTAAGCGGAAAATGGCACCTTGGAGAGACGAGACTTGCTTTGTAACCTAACATGAGATTCATCCTAAAGAATGTTCCATGTGCACTTGAGGAGAATGTGTATTCTGCTGCTGTTGGGTGGAATGTTCTGCATATATGTCTGTAAGGTCCATTTGGTCTATAGCATTGTTCAAGTTCATCTTTACTGATTTTCTGTCTGCATATTCTATCCATTATCTATTCACTTCCCAGAAGCTTTTATTTAAAAACTTTATGGCTGGGCGCAGTGGCTCACGCCTGTAATCCCAGCACTTTGGGAGGTTGAGACGGGTGGATCACGAGGTCAGGAGATCAAGACCATCCTGGCCAACATGGTGAAACCCTGTCTCTACTAAAATACAAAAAAATTAGCCAGGCATGGTGGCACGTGCCTGTAGTCCCAGCTACTCAGGAGGCTGAGGCAGGGGAATCGCTTGAACCCAGGAGGCAGAGGTTGCAGTGAGCTGAGATTGCGCCACTGCACTTGAGCCTGATGACACAGCAAGACTCCATTTCAAAAACAACAACAATAACAACAACAAAACACTTTATATGCTTTATATAAGCCTAGACTTCCCCACTTCCCTAGAGCTTATATAAGGGAAGGGGAAGAGATTGAAGGTGGTCTTTTTACTAGAAGTGGTTTCCAAACCCGGATATATATCTGAACCACTTGGAGGATCTTTAAGAAATATAGCTTTTAGTGTGGTGACTCATGCCTGTAATCCCAGCACTTTGGGAGGCCGAGGTGGGTGGATCAACTGAGGTCAATAGTTCAAGACCAGCCTGGCCAACATGGTGAAATCCCATCTCTACTAAAAATACAAAAATTAGCTGGGTGTGGTGGCGGATGCCTGTAATCCCAGCTACTCAGGGGGCTGAGGCAGGAGAATCGCTTGAATCCAGGAGGTGGAGATTCCAGTGAGCTGAACTCGCACTATTGCAGTCCAGCTTGGGTGACAAGAGTGAGACTCTGTCTCAAAAAAATAAATAAATAAAAAGAAAAAAGAAAAAAAGAAATACAGCTTTTAAGGCCCCAACCCTACACCTACTGAATCAGAATCTCTGCCAGTAAGGTCCGGGAAGCCATATCTTTAAAAGGTTCCCTGGGATGCTCAACAAGCCCAGGAAAATGATGTATGAACAAAATGAGAATATCAAAAAAGATATAGAAAATATGAAAAAGAACCAAACAAATTTTGGAGCTGAAGAATACAATAACTGAACTGAAAAAATTCACTAGAGGAGTTCAACAGGAAAAGATCAGTGAGCTTGAAGATATAACATTTGAAATTATCCAGTCAAAGGAGCAAAAAGAAAAGAAGAATGAGAGAGAGTAAAGAAAGCCTAAGAGACTTACAGGACATCATCAAGCAGACCAATATATGCATTACGGGAGTCTCAAAAGAAGGCTGGGAAAAAAGGATAGAAAGTTTTTAAAGAAATAATGGCCAAAACTTCTCAAATCTGGGGAGGGAAATGTCTATCCAGATTCAAGAAGTCTAATAGACTCCAACTAAGATAAACCCAGAAAAGTCCTTATCAAGACACATTATAATCAAATTGTCAAAAGTCAAAGACAGAAAGAGAAAAGAGCCATCACATATAAGGGAGCTTCTATAAGACTAACAGTGGATTTCTCAGTAGATATCTTGTAGTACAGGAAAGAGTAAGATGATATATTCAAAGGGCTGAAAAAAACCCCTGCTAATCAAGAATACTATATTTGGAAAAACTGTCCTACAAAAAGGAAAGAAAACTAAAGATTTTGCTAGATAAACAAAAGCTGAGGAAGTTCATCACCACTAGACCTACCTTACAAGATATACTAAATGGAATCTTTCTATTTGAAACAGAAGGCCACTAGACAGCATATGAAAGTGTAAAGCTCACTAGTAAAGATAAAGATATTGGCAAATACAGAATACTGTAATACTCTAATGGTGGTATGTAAATCACTTTTAATTTTGGTATAGAAGTTAAAAGGCAAAAGTATAAAAAGAAACTATAACTATAAAAACATGTTAATGGATACATAATATAAAAAGATGCAATTTGTGACATAAATAACAATGTTGGGGGGGTAAAAAAAGAGTTTTTGCTTGTGATTGAAGTTAATTCATCAGCTTAAAGTAGACAGTTAAAATTATAACATGTTTCATGTTAGCCCACAGTTACTACAAAGAAAATACCTTTGGAAGTTACACAAAAGAAAATGTGAGAAGAATTGAAGTATGTTGCCACCAGGGGTTGGGGGCAGGTATGGGGGAGTCAAACACAAGGAAGATAGCAAGAGAGGAAAAGAGAGACAAAAAGCCGTGAGACAAAAAACAAAAAACAAAAAACAACAGTTAACAAATAGCAACAGTCAGTCTTTCTCTATCAGTAATTACTTTAAATATAAATGGATTAAATATTCCAAAGAAAAGATATAAAGTGGCTGAATGGATTAACAAAAATAAACAAGATCTTACTATTTGCTGTCTACAAGAGACTAATTTTAGAAATTAAGGACACACATAGGCTGAGGGTGAAAGGATGGAAAAATATATTCCATGCAAAAGTAACAAGAGAGGGCAGGGGTGGCCATACTGATGTCAGACAAAATAGACTTTAGGTCAAGAACTGTCACAAGAGACAAAGACATTATATAATGATAAAAGAGTCAATTCACCTGGAAGATAGAACACTTATAAATATATATGTACCCAACATCAGAGCACCCAAATATATGAAGCAAGCATTGACAGAACCAAAGGAAGAAATAGACAGCAATACAATAATAGAAGGAAATTTCAATACCCTACTGTCAAAATGGAGAGAATATCCAGACAGAAAATCAGTAAAGAAGCAGAGAACTTGAACAACACCATAGACCAAATGGACCTTACAGACATATATGCAGAGCCTTCCACCCAACAGCAGCACAATACATATTCTTCTCAAGCGCACATGGAACAGTCTTTAGGACAGATCACATGTTAGGTTAAAAAACAAATCTCAATAAATTTAAGAAGATTGAAATCACACCAGGTATCTTTTCAACTGTATGGAATGAAACTGGAAATCAATAGCTGAAGGAAAATTAGAAAATTCACACATATGTGGAAATCAAGCAACACATTTTTGAACAACCAAGGGTTAAAGAATAAGTCAGGCCGGGTGCAGTGGCTCATGCCTATAATCCCAACACTTTGGGAGGCTGAAGCAGGAATCGCTTGAACCTGGTAGTGCGAGGCTGTAATAAGCTAATGAGGTGCCAGTGCACTCCAGTCTGGGCAACAGAATGAGACCCTATCTCTAAAAAAAAATTTTTAAAGAATAAGTCAAAAAGAAAACTAGAACATATCTTGAGACCAGATGAAAATGAACCTACAACATACCAAAACTTATGAGATGCAGCAAAAGCAATTCTAAGAGGAAAATTTATAGTAGTAACCTCTATATTAAAAAAAAACCTCTCAAATAAGTTACCTAACTTTACACCTCAAGGAACTAGAATACTTGTTTACTGAAAAGTTTAAAACATTGCTGAAAGAAGTTAAAAACAAATAAATGGAAAGACATCCCATGTTCATATGTTGGAAGAACTAATATTGTCAAAATGTCCATACTAACCAAAATGATCCACAGATTCTATGCAATCCCTATCAAAATCCTGACGCTGTTTTTTGCAGAAATAGGGTGGGAGAATTCTAAAATTCATATGGAATCACAAAGGACCCCAAATAGCCAAAAACAATCTTGAGAAAGAACAACAAAGCGAGAGGTCTCACATTTCCTGACTTCAACATATACTACGAAGTTAAAGTAATTAAAACAGTATGGTACTGGCATAAAGCTAGATATATAGACCAATGGAAAAGAATGAAGAGCCCAGAAATAAACCCCACATTTACAATCAAATGATCATCAATAAGGGTGCCAAGACTACATAATGGGGGAAAGATAGTCTCTTCAATAAATGGTGTTGGGAAAACTAGATATCCACATGCAAAAGAATGAAATTGGACCCTTATTTTAAGCATACACAAAAATCAACTAAAAATTGATTGAAGACTTAAATATAAGGCCTGAAATGATAAAATTCCTAGAAAGAAACAAATGGGAAAAGCTTCATAACACTGGTCTTGCCGATGATATCTTGGATATGACACAGAAAGCGCAGACAACAAAAGCAAAAATAGACAAATGAGATTGCATAAAATTTAAAAGCATCTGTGCAGCAAATCAAACAATCCACAGAGTGAAAAGGTCACCAATGGAGTGGGAAAAATATCTGCAAACCGTATATCTCATAAGAAGTTAATATCCAGAATACATAAGGAACTTTTACAACTCAAAGCAAAAGCAACAACAACAACAAACTTGATTTTAAAATGGGCAAAACACCTGAGTAGACATTTCTCTAAAGAAGACATACAAAGGCCAACAGGCATAGGAAAACATCATGTGCTCAACATCAATCATCAAGGAAATGCAAAGCAAAAGCACAATGAGATATCACTTTACTCCCGACAGGATGGTCATTATTTTTAAAAAAAAAAAAAGAAGAAAGAAAAAGAAAATAACAAGTGTTGGCAAGGATGTGCAGAAACTGGAACTCCTGTGCAGTGGGTTGGTGGGAATGTAAAATGATGCAGCTGCTATGGAACACAGTATGGTGGTTATTCAACAAGTTAAAAATAGAATTACCATGTAATCCAGCAATCCCACTTCTGTTCAAAAGAACTGAAAACAGAATCTTGAAGAAATATTTGCACACCAATGTTCAGGGAAGCATTATTCAAAATAGCCAAGAGGTAGAAACAATCTACATGCTTACTGATGGATGGATAAAAACAATGTGGTGTATACATAAAATGGAATATTATAAAGCCTTAAAAAGGAAGAAAATCCTGTCACGTGTTACAACATAGATGGACTTTGAGGACACAATTCTAAGTAAAATAAGCCCATGATAGAAGATTAAATACTGCATGATTCCACTTATGGGATATCTAAAGTAGTCAAACTCATGGAACCAGGAAATATTAACAGAATGACAGTTTCCAGGGGTGGGGGTAGGGGAAATGGGGTTCTGTTCAATGGGTGTAGTTTTCGTGATGCAAGATGAAAAAGTTCTAGAGACCTGCTGTACAGTAATGTACATACAGTTAACAGTACTGTGCCATACTCTTAAACATTTGTTATACACACACACACACACAACACACACACACACACACACAAATGCTATCCCAGAAACCCGTACCACTTCCCAAGCTTGGTGGAAAAACCACCCAGTGTTTGTGAAAAAGACCAAGCCCTTGGGTTCAATCTTACAAAATGTCATTGGAAGTCAGAAAGAAAATTTATTTGGCCCATCCACTCCTCATTACTTTAGGATGTACTTTTAAAAAAACCCTGCATTTTGTAACTACAGCAAAAGCATTTTCTGCTCCTAAATAAGACAAGTCAATTTTGTGTGTGTGTGTGTGTGTGTGTGTGTGTGTGTGTGTGTGTGTGTGTGTGTGTGTGTGTGTGCTTTAAGGCTCCCCGGGTAACCGTGATGCTGACCAGCTTTAGGAACCACTGTCAATGAAAGCAGACATAGTACAAGGTCCAGGAAGCCCCAGGTTACGTGTATATAGGAAGAAATATATCAGGTGAAGCCTTACCAGTCCCCTGCCAGGGGCCTGCCTTTGCTCTGGCGTTAGGAGTCTGCACACAGAATGTGGAACTTGGAATGCACGCTGGAACCTGGCACTGTTGCTTCCTTCTTTGTACAGATGACCCTTGCAGTCTGACCAGGCAGCTTGAATCCAAAGAGCCAGGCTGTCACTGGAGAAGGCTGGCCAAGTCTGCCAAGCGGAGGCTAAAAGGGATTTCCTTGGCATCCGGGGCCATGACGGGGGTTATCCTTGCACACTCAGAATCTTAGTTAAGTTGGCACATGGTAGCCTTTAGCTCTGGGGCGGGCTCACCTTAACAGGTATGCATGGTGACCCAGGCAGCCAGTTTGCTAATTTACTAATGAAAAATACAGCTGTCATGTTGGCGGATCATGGTCTCCTTTCCCTCTATGTGAGTTGCACGTGAAGCCAAATCTGAAGGTTGTTTAATAAGAAACCAGCACAAGCAAAATCCACCAGATGGTCTTTAAGAAAGCCACACCCACAACAGGGGATGCTGTGTTCCAGCTCATGAGGGAGGGCATCCTCTTCATGCCCAGACAGGGCCTAATGGGCATCACCAGCTTCCACGGTGTCGGCGTGGGCTCTGCAGTCAGACTGCCGGAATTCAGATCCTGGTTCTGTACTTACCATTTGTACGACTTTGGCAAAGCAGTATACCCCTCAAGCCCTCAGTTTCTTCATCTGTATAATAAAAATAATAGCAGCCACATCATTGGATTATTGTAAGGATTAAATGAAAGAAGTGAGACGTTTAACACAATGCTAGGCATGGTTAATCTTCATGTCTGGTAGTTATTATCATCATGACCACTACTACTATTATTATTGTCCTCATCTCCTCTGATTTAGGCCCACTCTTCATCATAGTTGTTCTGTGTGTACAGGATAACTATGAATGATTAGGTTTCCACTCACTAAAGTGGAAACATATTCTAGTCTTGCCTGTTTGTAATAAACTTAGCAGCCCTGCCTGGAGTTGGTGACCCTCCTCTCCACAACACTTCATGGTACCTTTGCCCACAGTCTCAGGTGACCAGTCATATCCTTTGTGATGGTGGTGGAAGTTCCTGAATCCCAGGGCTCTGAACTGGGGATGAGATGGAAGTCATCTCACAGCCTGTCACACATCCTTGTGCCTGAATCTGCATCCTGAGTTCTTGTGTCCCCTCCCTGCACTCCCACTTCTAAATAGCTCATTAGTGCTGGAAAATGAAGGCAGCTGCAGGGCAGGGCAGGGTTAAAAGGCAGGGATTGAGCAAGTCCCTCTGCAGGAAAGCGTGTGCCCATGTAATGTGTCTAGCAGATGTAACTTCTCGTCTGTCTGGGATGGAGATTATGAGCCCACATGGGCCTGTGACTTGAGCAAAACAACAATACAAACCAAGAAATGTGAAACGCACATGGCTGTCCTTATACGAGGGCTCAGACACTTCTACCCTGCTGAAGCAGGCGGATGCTCTAAGTGGCACCCACTCCGCCTATGCTGGGGACAGCAGAAAGGGCCCTCCAAGCCAGACTCGGCTCTCGTGAACCCTTCACGACTGGGGCCTCCCCCCTAAAACAGCCTCAGTCCCACTTAACAGCTTTGGCTCACGCTGTTGTCTTGGCTATAATGCTTCCCTCCACTTAATAAATCCTGCCCATATATTCAGGCCCAGTTTAAGCCCCACCACTCGTTGATCTCTGGACTCCTCCTCCAAATGACAGCATGGTCTGTTTTCCAGATACAATTCAGAGCTGGATTCGGTGTTTGTTTTTCCAGTTATTTTTGCTTCCTCTAGGAAACTTCTTTGAAAATGAGACTCTCCTTCCCTAGCAGGTGCTGGGTGCAGATAGGTGTTCCTTTAACGTGGATTGATTGGATTAAGGGCTTGGGGATGGAAGGGAGGCTTTTTTTTTTCTTTTTTGCCTTTTTCGAAATTGTGAAATACAAAATGCAGTCAGACAAGTACATGAAACGGCAATGTCTGGCTTAATGAATATTACGAGGCAAATATCCTGTAACCACCATCCAGGTCAAGAGAATATTACCAGCATCCCAGAAGCCTCTCCATATGACCTTTGGGAAGCAGACATTTCAAAACTGGTGATTGTATATTCGTGGGCGTGGGAAAGGTCTTTATTTCATTTTTAGAAATGGGTCTCACCATTTTGCTAAGGCCGATATCAAATTCTTGGGCTCAAGCAATCCTCCCACCTTGGCCTCCCAAAGTGCTGGGATTATGGCCATGGGCTACCATGCCTGGCCTGGGAAGGATCTTTAGAGGAAGTGTGAGCTGGGAAATCTCTTCTCGGGCCCTTGCCCACATGAGCTTGTGAGTATCTTGGGGAAGCACCAAATCCACAGCACCATGAGAGGGAGGAGGCAGCCGCAGGGAGTGCTTGGTGGGCAAAATGTGTCTGTCAACCTGGAGCCCTGCCCAGACCCTGAAGCAACTGTTCTTCATTCCAGCTGGGATTTGTAAGCAAATCTGAGGTCAGATGTGTCTGGGTGTGTGCTTCCCACCCCTAGCCAAAAGGGAAGCAGGACCAAACGTGGGCCTCCAGACACTTACAGATTGCAGACTGAGGAAGGAGGAGAAGGGGCTTTCCAGAGCTTGGAGCACAGGGCAACTTACAGGGCCCAGGAAGTGGTGAGAAAATGTAGAGGAGTAATGACTCCTTTGGGGGATTTTAAATATTGAGTATGTGGGAAGTGGGGCATCCCCTCTTCTGTCTTTCTTTCTTTTCTTTTTCTTTTTCTTTGAGACAGAGTCTCACTCTGTCACCCAGACTGGAGTGCAGTGGTGCGATCTTGGCTCACTGCAACCTCTGCCTCCTGGGTTCAAGCGATTCTCCTGCCTCAGCCTCCCGAGTAGTTGGGACTACAGGTGCGTGCCACCACACCCGGCTAATTTTTTGTATTTTTAGTAGAGGCGGAGTTTCACCACGTTAGCCAGGATGGTCTCGATCTCCTGACCTCGTGATCCACCCGCCTCAGCCTCCCAAAGTGCTGGGATTACAGGTGTGAGCCACCGCACCAGGCCCTGTCTTTCAAAAAGTATTTTTTGGCTGGGTGAGGTGGCTTATGCCTGTAATCCCAACACTTTGGGAGGCAGAAGTAGAGGATTGCTTGAGCCCAGGAGTTCAAGACCAGCCTGGGCATCACAGTGGGACCATATCTCTACAATTTTTTTTTTTTTTAATTAGCCAGGAATGATGATGTGTGCCTGTGGTCCTAGCTACGTGGGAGGCTGAAGTGGGAGGATTGCTTGAGAGGTCGAGGTTGCAGTGAACCAAGGTCGTGCCATTGCACTCCAGCCTGGGCAACAGACCGAGACTCTGTCTCCAAAAAAAAAAAAACGATAATGGCAGAACGTGCAGGTTTGTTACACAGGTATACATGTGTCATGGTGGTTTGCTGCACTTATTGACCCATCCTCTAAGTTTCCTCCCCTAACCCCCACCCCCCAAAAAGCCCTGGTGTGTGATGTTCCCCTCCCTCTGTCCATGTGTTCTCAATGTTCAACTCCCACTTATGAGTGAGAACATGCAGTGCTTGGTTTTCTATTCCTGCATTACTTTGCTGAGGATGATGGCTTCCAGCTTCATCCATGTCCCTGCAAAGGACATGATCTCATTCCTTTTTACGGCTGCATAGTATTCCATGGTGTGTATGTACTACATTTTCTTTATCCAATCTATCACTGATGGGCATTTGGGTTGGTTCCAAGTCTTTGCTTTATAATTAGTGCAGCAATAAACATACATGTGCATGTGTCTTTATAGTAGAATGATTTATAATCTTTTGGGTATATACCCAGTAATTGGATTGCTGGGTCAAATGCTATTTCTGGTTCTAGATCCTTGAGGAATTGCCACACTGTCTTCTTACAATGGTTGAACTAATTGACATTCCCACCAACGGTGTAAAAGTGTTCCTATTTCTCTAAGCCTCACCAGCATCTATTGTTTCCTGACTTTTTAATAATTGCCATTCTGACTGGCATGAGATGGTATCTCATTGTGGTTTTGATTTGCATTTCTTTGAAGATCAGTGATATTCAGCTTTTTTTCATATGTTCATTGGCCATGTAAATGTCTTCTTTTGAGAAATGTCTGTTTATATCCTTTGCCCACTTTTTGATGGTTTTTTTAAATTGTAGATATGTTTAAGTTCTTCGTAAATTCTGGATATTAGACCTTTGTCAGATGAGTAGATTGAAAAAATTTTCTCCCATTCTGTAGGTTGCCTGTTCACTCTGAGGATAGTTTCTTTTGCTGTGCAGAAGCTCTTTAATTTAATTAGATCCCATTTGTGAATTTTGGCTTTTGTTGCAATTGCTTTTGGCATTTTTGTCATGAAGTCTTTGCCCATTCCTATGTCCTAAATTGTATTGCCTAGGTTTTCTTCTAGGGTTTTTATGGTTTGGGGTTTTACATTTAAGTCTTTAATCCATCTCAAGTTAATTTTTACATAAGGTGTAAGGAAGGGGTCCAGTTTCAGTTTTCTGCATATGGCTAGTCAGTTTTCCCAGCATCACTTACTGAATAGGAGATCCTTTCCCCATTGCTTGTTTTTGTCAGGTTTTTTGAAGATCAGATGGTTGTAGATGTGCGATGTTATGCCTGAGGTCTCTGCTCCATTGGCCTATATGTCTGTTTTGGTACCAGTACCATGCTGTTTTGGTTACTGTAGCCTTGTAGTATAGTTTGAAGTCAGGCAGCGTGATGCCTCCAGCTTGGTTCTTTTTGCTTAGGATTATCTTGGCTATATGGGGTCTTCTTTGATTCCATATAAAATTTAAAATAGTTTTTTTAAAAATTCTGTGAAGAGAGCGAGACTTCGCCTCAAAAAAAAAAAATTCTGTGAAGAACGTCAATGGTAGTTTAATGGGAATAGCACTGAATCTATAAATTACTTTGGGCAGTATGGCCATTTTCATGATATTGATTCTTCCTATCCATGAGAATGGAATGTTTTTCCGTTTGTTTGTGTCCTCTCTTATTCCTTGAGCAGTGGTTTGTAGTTTTCCTTGAAGAGGTCCTTCACATCCCTTGTTAGCTGTTTTCCTAGGTATTTTGTTCTCTTTGTAGCGATTGTGAATGGGAGTTCATTCATGATTTGGCTCTCTGCTTGCCTATTGTTAGTGTAAAGGAATACTTGTGTTTTTGCACATTGATTTTGTATCCTGAGACTTTGCTGAAGTTGCTTATCAATTCGAGAAGTTTTTGGGCTGAGATGATGGGGTTTTGTAAATATAAAATCATGTCGTCTACAAACAGCAACTTGACTTCTTCTCTTCCTATTTGAATAACTTTATAATATATTGTTGACCTGAAGATGTTTAAACCAGGTAGGGGATGGTTTGAGACCTTCCATGGGTAACAACAGAACACCAATAGGGAGGGAGGGAAATGAAGATACATGAAAGAACATAAGGCAATTTCGGAAAACTCAGACAAGAAAATGAGGTTTCAGGGCACATCAACATAGTACCTTAACTTGGAGGCAAGTCACCTGGAAAATGTAGAAAGTTGGTAGTATTTATTAAGCAGAATTTATCCAAATAGACAAAAATCAATCACATCTTTATAGAGACCCAACTTTTAGCAATGCCTTGTGGTTTCAGAGAGGGCCCTGGTTTAAAATAGGAGAAAAGCATCTGGCACTCAAAATGGGATGGGATAGGGGCAGGAAAGGACACAGCCAGAGTGACTGCAGACTTCAGCCGAGGTAGCAGCCCTGTGGGCAAGGGGCCAGTCAGGGAGGGAGTAGTAAGGATGGGCGCTGAGAGATGGACCATCATCATAAGCAGAAAGAAAGTAAGACACTGGATGGGGAGAACACTGCGGGCAAAGGCCTGCTGGTGGAAAGGGGTCTGAGGTCTGCGTGTGGAGAGCAGGTGGGTTTGGCAGTAGCCAAGAGACTTGCAGAGGACAATGTCTAGAAAGACACTGGGGTGTCAATGGGAAAGGGTGGAAATGTCTGCCTGAGAGTTGGGGCATTATGCAAAAGAGCCCATCAAAGGCTTCTTAGCAGGGCTGTACCTTCACCAAACCTGGGCTCAGGAAGATCAGCCTGGGGGTGGTGGGGGCAGGAGTCTTGGACTATATGCCGAAAGCCAGAGGGAGCCTGTACACAGTGAGGGCCAGGACACAAGACAAGGCATCACGATTGGAAGGAAGAGATGTGGCCCACGAGCTGTTGGGTGTCAGGTCTGAGGACTCGGCCTCTGGCCACACAGAACAGAGCAGCTCAGCTTGGGATGAGGGTGTGAGAAAGCAGGGACAGGCACCCTGCTCCCTGGCGAGCAAGCTTGGGAGAGAAGGCAAGGGTGAGAGAGTTCATTTGGTCTGGAAGTAACAGGAGACACCTGGAGAGAAAATCAGAAGGGCCTGAAAAGCTTCATCTCTGCTTCAGTTGCTGACAAGTAAGGAGCCACATAGAGTTTTATTCCAAGAACTCCACTCACACTGGCAAAGCAGGCTTTGGTCAGGACTGGAGAAAGCTAATGCCTACAGGCAGGGGAAGAAACCTTTCTCCCAAAATAATTTACATGAAGAATTCACAACTGAATTTCTCCTTCTAAAACATCTGCAGACAGGTTACTTCAAAGCAGTCAGGTTCTCCCCAAAAGTCATTTGCTTCAAAGCTGCATATCTAGAAGTTTCCAGTGGCAGTTTCTCCAAAAAAAAAAAAAAAAAAAGCCCTTCATTTCCATCCCTGTCTAAAGGGGCAAATACTTCCCCGGTCTGTTGCCTTAGAAAATGTGGACTAGGATGTCATAAGATCTGATTTTTTAGAGAAGTTGGAAATCCTGTTTTAAAAGTGAGACCTTTTTTGTTTTACTGTAGTACAATGTACATAACAAATTTTGCCTTTTAACCGTTTTTAAGTGTACATTATTTATTATTATTATTATTTTGAGACGGAGTTTCACTCTTGTTGCCCAGGCTGGAGTACGGTGGTGTGATCTTGGCTCACTACAACCCCCGCCTCCTGGGTTCAAGTAATTCTTGTGCCTCAGCCTCCCGAGTAGCTGGGACTACAGGCGTGCATCACCACGCCTGGCTAATTATGTATTTTCAGTAGAGACGGGTTTTCACCATGTTAGCCAGACTGGTCTTGAACTCCTGACCTTCAGTGATCCACCTGCCTCAGCCTCCCAAAGTGCTGGGATTATAGGTGTGAACCACCACACCCTGCCTTTTTAAGTGTATATTTATGTAGCATTAAGAATATTCACATGGTTTTGCAACTATCACCACCATCTATCTCCAGAACTTTTTCATCTTCCCAAATTTAAACTCTGTATCCATTAAACACTAATCCCACATACTCTTCCCCAAGTAACTGTTGGCAACCACCATTCTACTTCCTGTCTCTGTGAATTTGAGTACTCCAGGTACCTCATATAAATAGAATCATAATATTTGTCCTTCCTTGGCTGGCTTATTTCACATAGTATGATGTCTTCAGGATTCCCCATGTTGTAGCACAGGTCAGAATTTCCTTCCTTTTTATGGCTGGATATTTCACTGTGTGTATATACCACATTTTGTCTATTCATCCATTCATAGAGACTTGGGGTGCTCTCCTTTCTTGGCTGTTGTGAATAATGCTGCTATGAACATGGGTATATAAATATCTGTTCAAAGACCTGCTTTCACTTCTTTGGGGTATATGCCTAGAAGTAGAATTGCTGGATCATATAGTAGTACTAAGCTCAGTGTTTTGAAGAACATCCGCACCATTTTCCCCAGCAGCCACACTATTTTACAGTTCACAGCAATGCACATGGGTTCCAATGTTTCCACATCTTTGCCAGTACTTGCTGCTTTCTGGTTTTGTTTTTTGTTTTTTTTTCTTTCTTTTGTGTCTTGGCTCTGTTGCCCAGGTTGGAGTGTAGTGGCATGATCATAGCTCACTGCAGCCTCAAACTCCTGGCTCAAGCAATCTTCCCACTTCAGCCTCCTGAGTAGCTGGGACTACAGGTGCACACCATCATGTCTAATTTTTATTTATTTATTTATTTTTGAGACAGAGTCTCGCTCTGTCGCCCAGGCTGGAGTGCAGTGGCGTGATCTCGGCTCACTGCAAGCTCTGCCTACCGGGTTCACGCCATTCTCCTGCCTCAGCCTCCCGAGTGGCTGGGACTACAGGCACCTGCCACCAAGCCCAGCTAATTTTTTGTATTTTTAGTAGAGACAGGGTTTCACCATGTTAGCCAGGATGGTCTCGATCTCCTGACCTCGTGATCTGCCCACCTTGGCCTCCCAAAGGGCTGGTATTACAGGCGGGAGCCACCGCACCCGGCCAGTCCAACTAATTTTTAAATTTTTTTGTAGAGGAAGGAGTCTCACTTTGTTGCCCAGGCTGGTCTTGAACTTTTGGCCTCAAGTGATCCTCCCCTTCAGCCTCCCAAAGTGCTGGGATTACAGGTGTGAGCCACCATGCCCGGTCCTGGGTTTGTTGTTGTTGTTTTTTTTTTTGTTTTTAAATAATAGCCATCCTAATGGATATGAAATTACCCATTGTGGTACCATTGTGGTTTCGATTTGCATTTCCCTAATGATAAGTGATATTAAGCATCTTTTCATGCGCTTATAGGCCATTTGCTTATCTTCTTTGGAAACTGTCTACTCAAGTTCTTTGCCCATTTTTAAAATCAGGTTGTCTGTTTTTTTGTTGTTGTTGAGTTATAGAGGTTCTTTATCCCTCTGTGGTCCTGAGCACTCACCTCCAGCCACAAGCCAGTGCACTCAGCCAGCAGAGACCTGCATTGGGTGTCTCCAAGTGTGAACCGTGACCCTCTGGTGGACTATGAAATCATTTAGTGGATCATCACTGAATAAAAAGAAATGAAACCAAATAGAATCAAAAATCCAGAATTCATTACAGGTGGTAAGGTTAAGTATTGTTATATCAAACCTTTTGTTATATGTATAGATATATGTGAACACCCACAAACATAATATATGTATGTGTATGTATTCCAGTTTACAATGAAAAATGTATTTGTTACCGCAATTTGCAGGACAAAATATTTGAGAAACACTGCACTACAAGTTAAATAAATTCACCCTTCTTAGAAAGCAGTGAAGCAACCATCAGTTGTTACTTAAGAAGATCTTGGAAGGTCTCATGTACCCACTCAATCCGCTTGTCAAAGTATTCAACCCCCGAAATAGCCCTCTTTGAAGGTGGGAACAGGGTGGTGGCAGTGATCTGAGAGTCTGGCTGCATGGCATATGAGCAGTTTATATGGCTAATAGTTAGTGGGCATGCCCCACATGCTGGGTAGACATGGGACATCACAGGATGGTGACTCCTCCAGGGCAGGACTCCCTTCTCCCACTTCACGAGGGTGGAAACCAGGCTGCCCCTGGAATAGGAGGTCTCCCTCTGCCTTGGAGGCTTCTTGGGCAGCCGCTTGGTGTCACAAGATGCATCCAGGACTGGGCATCAGAGGTTCAGACCCCAGTCCTGATGCCACTCATAGGTTGGGCAATCTGGATAAAGGCTGACAATCTGCCTCAATTCACCTAGAGACACAAAACTACTTCTGTAAAACCAGGATGTTGATGAGGAGTTCTGTTGTCCTCACAGTGGAGCTGAGAAGGCTGAATAGTGGAAGAAGCAAACAAGTTTTGTAAAGTGAGAGAGAAATATCAGATGCTGTCTTTCACAAAGCCCATGGGTTTGTCTTTCCCTGCCCATGGGTTCCCAGAGCCCCTCATTCTGCCCTTCCTAGAACCATACTCCTAGAGCTGCCTATGGAGAAGTTGGCCCAGGCTGGAGGTCAGAGCCCCAGGCAGTCTCCAGAGGGGCCAAGGGTAGGTATGAAGTCAGCAAGGAGCCCTGGGAAATAGCCCTTCAGAGGCAGCTGGCTGCCCAAGCCTCCAACCTGTAAGTCGTGGGTAGGGACAGCCCCAAGAGGGAGGGCAGGAACACCAGAAGCAGTGTCTACTAGTCCTCAGCCTTGAGTTACACATTCAGATGCCCAACACTGCTTTGATACTGACTTAATTCTCACCATGACAAGTCCTGGCTGGCCTCACGTTTGCTGTTAGACACAGCACAACCTATAATGCAGGGAAGGTACTGGTTTGCAAGGAAAAGACTGTACCCATTCAGTGCTGTCCCTCACCATGCCTAGGGGCTTCCTCAGTGATCCTATTGGGAAGAGGACTATTTCTGACCCACTCTGCACTCATCTCAACACTGCCCACAGAGTCTAGTACATAGCAGTAGCTTAATAATGATTTGGCTGGGTGTGGTGGCTCACGCCTGTAATCCCTGTGCTTTGGAAGGCCAAGGCAGGAGGATTGCTTGAGGCCAGGAGTTTGAGACCAGCCTGGGAAACATAGCAAGACCCCATCTCTACAAAAAATTTTAAAAATGAGCTAGGCATGATGGTGTGCACCTATGGTCTCAGCTACTCAGGAAGCTGAGGCGGGAGGATCACTAGAGCCCAGGCGTTTGAGGCTGCAGTGAGCCGTGATTGTGCCACTGCACTCCAGCCTGGGTAACAGAGTGACATCTGTCTTTAATGATGATGATGATGATGATAATAATAATAATTTATTGAATCCATGGATGAATGATTTGGGTGGTGAGGAAGTAGTTTCCCCAATAGACTCTCAACAATCTTAGGAATTTGCAACCTTCTTCGAGTTGAAGGAGATGGGGGTACAAAGATGATGAACGTCAGGGTGATGCAGTGGCCTGATCAGGGCACTCAGGGAGCTCAGGGTAGGAAATGTTTTCGAACCAGAAAGAAATTATTTCAGTATATTTATAACCTGTCCTGTTACATTGTTGCAAAGGGGGTTGAAGGATATCCCTGACTGTAAGGCATCTGCTGGAGATTCCCACCTTTAACTGAAGGTCTCAGGATCACTCAGTTCAGGCCACAACTGCACATCTCCAGAATGCAGCTCAGTCTCCTACCACCTACATACAGAGCCCTCTCCTCTTCCAGCCCCAGTATTCCCTGGTCCCTACAGCATGAGAGACACCAGGATGGCGCCAGGAGAGAAGCACTGGGCTGAACAGAAGCTGAGAAGAGGTTCAGGCCTGTGCACAGTAAAGGGATGACAGTGGTGGGTGGCGTGGTCATGCCCCCAATTCTGCCACTATCTCAGGGTAGGTCAGGCATCCACCTCTCAGGAACCAAGAACCATCATCCTCCTCCTTTCTCCAGTATTCATTTCAGAGGTCAAACAGTTTGTCATTTAGGTCTTCAAACACAAAGGTTCTCATTATTACCCGCTTTCCCTGGCCACCTGCCCTGCACTCTCCTCAAGTGTTATTATATATGATATAATTATCAGTATGGTTGGATTTAAGTCTTTTATCTTGCTATTTGTTTTCCATTGTAACCAGCTATTCTTTCTTCCTTTTTTCCTCTTTTCCTGATGTATCAGTTTGTTCTCACACTGCTAATAAAGACATAACCAGGACTGGGTAATATATAAAGGAAAGAGGTTTCATTGACTCACAGTTTAGCATGTCTGGGGAGGCCTTACAATCATGGCAGAAAGCAAAGGGGAAGCAAGACACGTCTTACATGGCAGCAGTCAAGAGAAAGCTTGTACGGGGGAACTCCCCTTTGTAAACCCATCAGATCTCATGAGACTTATTCACTAGCACAAGAACAGCACAGGAAAAACCCAAGCCCATGATTCAATTACTTCCCACCGGGCCCCTCCCATGGCACGTGGGAATTATGGGAGCTACAATTCAAGATGAGATTTGGGTGAGGACACAGCCAAACCATATTACCTGACTTTTTTTCTCTTGGTTGGTGAATACATTTTTTGAAATTGAGGTGAATTTAAAGTAATATTTCAGTAGCATTTATTACATTCACAAGGTTGTACAACCATTGCCTCTATCTAGTTTCAAAACACTTTTATCACTCCAAAAGGAAACCTCATATTCATTAAGCAGTTGCTCCTCATTTTCCCTTCAAACCCTACCATCCCCAGCCCATAGCAACCACCAACTTACAATCTGTCTATGAATTTACCTGTTCTGGATATTTCATGTAAATGGAAACATACAACATATAGCATTTTGTGTCTGGCTACTTTCACTTAGCATAACGTTTTTGAGATTCATCCACATTGTAGCAACTATCAGTACTTCACTACTTTTTATGGCTCAATAATATTCCACTGTATCCATATACCACAATTTATCCATTCACCAGTTGATAAACATTTGAGCTGTCTTCACCTTTTGGCTACTGGGAATAGTGCCACTGTGAACATGGTATGCACATGTATTTATTTGAGGACCTGTTTTCAATTCTTTTGGATATATACCTAGCTCTAGAATTGCTGGGTCATATTGTAATTCTATAATTAACTTTTTCAAAGACCTTCGAACTGTTTTCCAGAGGTTGAACCATTTTACGTTCCCACCAGCAATCTAAAGGGTTCCAATTTCTTCACATCTTCACCAACACTTATTTTCCTTCCCCCACCCCTAATTATAGCCATCCTAGTGGGTGTGAAGGGGTACCTCATTGAGGTTTTTATTTACATTTACCTAATGACTAACTACTAATGATGTTGAATACCTTTTCATGTGCTTGTTGGTGATTTGTATCTTGTTTGGAGAAATGTCTGTTCAAGTCTTTTGCCCCTTCAAAAAAATAAATTATTTGTCATTTTATTGTTGAATGATAAGAGAATTTTATACATTCTGGATGCTAGAGTCTTATGAGCTATTTAATTTGTAAGTATTTTCTCTCATTCTGTATGCTGTCTTTTCACTTTCTTGATAATGTCCTTTGATGCAGAAAAGTTGTAATTTTTATGAAGTCCAGTTTTGGTTTTACTTTTGTTGTTATGCTTTTGACATCATATATAAGAAACTGTTGATCTATCCCTAGGTTTTCTCCTAAAAGTTTATGGTCTTAGCTCATGTCTTTTGGTTGTCAATTCATTTTGAGTAAATGTTTGTATATGTTGAGAGGGAAAGATCCAGATTCATTCTTTTGCTTGTGGATATCTAGTTTGTCTCATCACCATTTATTGAAGAGACTACTGTTTTCCTAAGACCATTGAATGATCTTGGCACCCTCCTGACTTCCTTTTTGATTTTTTTTTTGATATTCCACTTTGTCTTTACTGTTGGCTTATTAAAAATACCTCTTTGCTTTATTTATGTATTTATGTATTTATTTATTTATAGTGATTGCTCTAGGTTTTACAACATGCATCTTTAAGTTTTCTTAGTCTACCTTTGTTATAGTTTGAATGTATGTGTCCTTCCAAAATTTATGTTGGAACTTAAACCCCAAGGTGATAGTATTAAGAGGTGGAAACTTTGGGAGGCAATTTGGAAGGTGAGAGCCCTCATGGATGGGATTAGTGCCCTTCTAAAAGGGCTTAAGAGTTTTTTGTTGTTTGTTTTAACCCCCTTTTCCCTTCTACCATGTGAGGTCATAGTGTTTGTTCCTTTCCCTCTGGAGCATGCAGCAACAAAATGCCATCTTGGAAGCAGAGAGTGAGCCCCCACCAGATGCCAAATCTGCTGATTCCTTGATCTTAGACTTCCCAGCCTCTAGAACTATGAGAAATGAATTTTTATTATTTATGAACGACCCAGTCTATGGTAGATTGCTATGACAGCAGGAAGAGACTAAGACAACCTTCAGATAATACTATATCATTTAATGTGCAATGTAAGGATTTTATAAGAATATAGTTCTATTTCTGTTTTTCTATCCTTTTGTTATTATTGTTATAGGTTTTATTTCTACATGTTATAAACCATGTAATATACTGCTATTAGTTTTGCTTTAGATGGTCAATTGTGTTTTTTATTTTTAATTATACATATATATATATCTAACGTTATACATCTAACATTATATATCTAACGTTATATTATATACCTAACATATTATATATCTAACATATATAATGTTATATCATATATAGTGTGTGCATGTATGTGTAGATAGATAGATAGATAGATAGATAGATAGATAGATAGATAGATAGATATAATGGTTTGGGGTTTTTTTTTTGTTTTTTTTTTTTTTTTGAGACATGATCTGGCTCTATCACTCAGACTGGAGTGTAGTGGCATGATCTCAGCTCATGCAGCCTTGACCTCCTGGGCTCAAGTGATCTTTCCACCTCAGCCACCTGAGTAGCTGGGACTATAGGAGTGTGCCACCACACCCAGCTATATTTTTGTATTTTTTGTAGAGATGGGGTTTTGCCATGTTGCCTCGGCTGGTCTTAAACTCTCAAGCTCAAGCAATATACCTGCCTCAGCCTCCAAAAGTTCTGGGATTACAGGTGTGAGCCACCATACCTGGCCAAGGTCAATTATGTTTTAAAGGAATTTTGTAACACAGAAAGAAATGTCTCATATTTACCCATATATTTACCATTTCTGGTGCTCTTCATTTCTTTGTGTAGGTCAGTGGTTTCATGTGGTACCATGTTTTTTCTGCCTCAGGAACTTTATTTCGTATTTCTTGTATTGAAGATCTTCTGGTTTAAAAAAAACTTTAAGCCTTTTGTTATCTGACAAACATTTATTTTACCTTCAATTTTACAGAATATTTCTGGTGGATATAGAATTCTAGATTGAGAGTGCTTTCTTTTTCTTTTATCACTTTAAAGACGCGATTTCATTAAGTTCTAGTTTGCATTATTTCTGAAGAGAAGTCTGCAATTATATCTGTCTTTGTTCCCTGTATAAAATGTGTCTTTTTTTCTCTTTCTGCTTTTAATTTTTTTCTACTTATTACTGGTTTTCAGTGATTTAATTACAAAGTGCCTCGCTTGATATGGTTTGCTTTGTTTTTCTCCTACTTTGGATTTGTTGAGCTTCTTGGAGCTATACATTTACAATTTTCATGAAATTTGGGACTTTGTTTTTGGCCTTCAAATCATCACCCTTAATCCTTTTCGAGGACTCCAGTTTTTAATATCATCTTAACGTGATTGAGGCTCTGTGTTTCTGTGTTTCTTTTGTTTCCTTTCTTTCTGCTTTAATTGGGACAGTTTCTATTGCTATGTCTTCAGTGTCACAGATATTCCATTCCACAATGTCTAATCTACTGTTAAGTTCAGCCACTGAATATTACAGGTGTTGTATCTTTTAGCTCCAGAAGTTCCATTTGGTTATTTTCTATATCTTCCAGTTTTTTCTTCACTATGTTCATGTTTTCCTTTAAATCCTTGTGTTTAATTTTTTAAGTCCTTGTCTGCTAACGTTATTATCTCTGTCATTTTTGGGTTTGTTTCTATTAAATGATTTTTCTCCTGATTTTGGGTTCTATTTCCCTACTTATTTGCATATCTAGTATTTTTAACATTCTGAATTTAATGTTGTTAAATGTCTGTATTTTGTTGTTCTAAAAATGGTAAAATTTGTTTTGGCTGGCAGTTACGGTAGTAGCGGATGAACTTCCTCTTTTTGAGGCTGCTTTCTAAACCTTGTTGGAGGAAGTCTAGAGTTACCTCACTTTTCGGCTTAGTTAGCCCTTCTACTAATGCCTTACCCTTTTGGGATTTCTACTGAATTCCCTGGACAGTCAGCAAGGTTTCTTCACATTGGCGAGTTGAAACTCAAACATTGCCCAGTGAGCCCTGGGAACCAATCAGCTCACAGCTCCGCGGTAGTTCTTTGCATCACACTGTGAAGTTTCACCTTATGCATGTGCAGCTTAGTATTCAGCAACAGATTCACAGGGATTCCAGGAGCCTGTTTTGCTGTTATATTCTCTCCTTTCTGATACTCTGCCTTGAAAAGTCTGCTCAACTATCTCCTCAACTCAGCAAGACCACTATGCTCTGCTTGGGTTCCCCCTCATTGTGCTGCAATTTAGACAGCATTTTTCAGCAGAAAGTTAGAGTGATAGGGTTTGCCCCATTTGTTCCCTACTTTCAGGAATCACGGTCCTGTGCTACATGCTGTTCAATGTCTGAAAAGAGAGGTTTCACATATTCTGTTCAATTTTAAAGTTGCTCACATTAGAAAGGTACAGCCAATACCAGCTATTTGGGTATGGTAGAGGTGGAAATCTCTACTCCCTCTACATGAAGCACATTAATAAAGTGATCTGCTTCTCCAGTCTCTTCTCAGGAGCCTGGGTTGCAAGCAACAGAAGCTGTTTGTGACTGATTAAACAGAAAGAAATCTTAAAAGGATCACAGGCAGGTCACAGGATTGTAGAAAGGCTAGAGAAGCTGCTCAAGATAGAAACAGTGTCCGACACATGACTCAGGAACTAATTTGATGAGAAAACCACTTTCAATACCATTGCTTTCACCAAACCCTAGACAACTCATGTGTACAGTTGTCACTTCTGAACCAGGAACTCAATTATACCACAACCAACACCACTGCCTGCCCTGATGTGCCACTTCCTGGGTCAGGAACTGAATTGTGTACCCACCACTAAAGCTGCAGCCTCCAGAGACAATGTGCCCTGTATTTAACTCTAGCTACACTAGCTTTTAAGTCTGACAAGGAAAGCAAGAGTCTGTAATTTCAGCTTCTATAAGGAAGGGATATTCTTTTCTTCCCACCAAGGCTCACCATGTAGAAGATTCTTCAAACTCAAAATGTGGTTCTGATGTCCAGTGGCCAAAACATCCACTATGGAAGAACAACTCTGTGTGAGTCTTGGGATGGTTTTCTGGCACTCTTGGTTCTGAAACATAAAATAAAATCATTAATTTCATTTTTGGAGGAGGGATCTGTGATCTAGCCTCCTTTGGAGCCTATGAGAGGAGACCACTCCTAAATCATATGAGTATTCCATACCAGCAATCTCTAAGGAAATGTCCTTTCCTATAGTTCAGCAATGGGTGGTGATGCCATCAGTCACAATGACTAGTCTCCCGACCTTAGGTTGCAGCAGAAAACAGTTAGAAATGAAAATGGCAAAACATTAAGAGCACTTGAGCCGAAGTTCTCAGAGGGTGGGCGATTCTTCTGAGTTTCTGGTATGTAATCAACTAGAAAAAGAGATCTATGTACATTCTAACTGGGAATGAAAACCAGGCAAACCAATCCTACTGGATTTATTTATCAGCATGATCATTAGGAACCAGTGACCTTTAAGAAATTGCTGTGGTGTTTAAGTCATTAATACCTTAGCTCAGAATATTGTGCAGTGTACCTACACTGGAGTGCAAAGAGAAGAGGGTGCCAATGGGAGGTTTTAGTGGCAGGGAGAAAAATAGGGATAGGGATAGGTAGGGCATATGGCAGGATGCTGCAGGGAAGGCCAACAGGCACCCTGGGGAGTGAAGAGGCTGCAGTGTGAGGATTCTGGGCATTGTGGTGGGAAGAAGCATAACATAACAGCAGGGCAGCACCAGTGTTAAAGAATGCCCATCATTTTATCTCCTTACCAGTGACTTCTAAGAAGATGGTTCACAGAGGGAGAAGAATACAGGCCAAAATTAGGGATTCAGTCAGTATGGACTCCTGTATTGACAATCCACCTGAAATTTGGAACAAATCACAGATTAGATTTGGAGCCATCTCATCTTCCTCTCCTCTTAACATTTGCCTCTCTCCTAAACTTCTTTTTTTTTTTGAGACAGAGTCTTGCTTTGGCACCCAGTCTGGAGTGCAGTGGCACCATCTCAGCTCATTGCAACCTCTGCCTCCCGTTTCAAGTGATTCTCCTGCCTCAGCCTCCCAAGTAGCTAGGATTACAGGCACCCGCCACCACGCCTGGCTAATTTTTGTATTTTTAGCGGAGACGGGGTTTCACCATGTTGGCCAGGCTGGTCTCAAACTCCTGACCTCAACTCATCCTCCCATTTCGGCCTCCCAAAGTGCTGGGATTACAGGTATAAGCCACTGTGCCTGGCCTCTCCTAAAATTCTTCATTTCCAGTGTAGCCAGGGGAAGGCCTAGGAACGTTGACCCTTAGGCAACAATGTAGATGTATATTGCTGGTTGCCTCCTCAGCATGCATTCCCCCAAACTTGTCACCCACTGTGCAGAAACCATAGAACCTGGGTAGGTGTGAAACCCCAGCCGCTGTGGGGGCAGGGCTGATATGCCCAATTAGGATAGTCCCAACTCCTTGCCATAGTGATAGTTTTAGGGATGGACAGTAGCCCAGGCCTAAGGCAACAGTCACCTGACAGTTTATTACCCACCATGACTGGTTCAGGGATGAACTAAGTTGAGCTACTCAGAAGAAGTTCAAGACTTTGTTCAATGAGTGGGTCAAGAGAAGCTCTCTTTCCTTCTGGAAAACATGGTATATGGATGGTGATGCCTGGACTTGGTGCAACTATTTTGCTTCCAGGAAAGAAGGCATGCTGAGTAGAAAGTTGACCCATAGAGAAGAAGAAAAACTGAGAGATGTGCAGAAAAAAAAAAAAAAGAGTTCTGATCAATTCATGCTTGAAGCTTGGACTACTTCTGGATTTTTCCATAACAGAAGTCCATACACTTCCCTCATTGCTGAAGCTGTTTTGAGTTGAATTTTCTATGACTTGCAACCTAAAGCATCCTAGCCACAATACCAAATGATCCCTTGGAGTCCATTTTTCCATTTCCTAAGCAGACATGAGGGAACACACAAAATGATGCAAATGAATGTGTTTTAGAACATACTGTCCTCTAGAGTTCTAATCTCAGCTTGATTTAGACAGTCAGTTGCGTGGTTAGGAAACAATTGGAGATGGAAAGGCTCAAAAAGCAAGGAAGAAGTCCAAAGAAGAAGTGGGAAGATAACAACAGAGGACATTAAAAAGAAAAAAAAAAAAAGAAAGTAGATGAAATCATAATGTAGATGCCTCAGAGTTATCGTAAAAACCTTGTTCTCTCTCGCCTCCTCTGTCATCCCCATATCCCCACACTGCTACCAAGCCCTGTGGATTCCATCATCCAAATCTCCCTGAAACCCACTGCCTCCTCTTCATGTTCACTGCCATGCTTGGGTCAGACTGTTGTGATCTGTCTCCTCCTGGCTCTTTCTGCCTTCACCCTTATCCTTTCCAAATCCATTTTCTATGAGTCCCAGAGTGACCTTCCCAAATGACAGGTCCAAGCTTGTCATTTTTTTACTCAAAAACTTTTGATACCTTGTCAATGTGGAATATGGCAAATGCATTCTCTTTGAAGAGAGATGATTTTGAAACCTAGCTCTGCCACTTACCAGCTGTGTGATTTGGGGCAAGCTTCTTAATCTCATCATCTAATGTGAACTATAGATATAATATTATAATAGGATTCCTTTGGTTACCAGTTACAGAAAACTAACCCCTACTCACTGGGCAAAAAAAAAAGGGGAAGATTTATTAACTCAAATGACCAATCAGAGAACAGTTGTGCAACAGGATCTCGGGGGTGATGCAAATCAGTAACTCACAGATGGCCTGTTTCCTCTCTGCCCTTTGTGATGGGGGAGCAGTGGTGGTGGTGGTGGTGGTGGTGTTCTCTCTCTTTGCTTCTCTCTGCACTTTAGCTATATTTCCTTGGACTGGCTACTTTGTGAATGGCTGAAACATAAATGACCTACAGCTTCCAGGCTCACATCGCTCAGTTTAGTTAGCAAAAGAGGAGAAACTCCTGCTGTGAATCCCAAATTCAAAATTCTCAGGCAAGGCTTGGTGGCTCATGCCTATAATCCCAGCTTCTTGGGAGGCTGAGGTGAGAGAATTGCTTGAGCCTGGGAGGTTGAGGCTATAGTGAGCTGAGACTGCACCACTGCATTCCAGCCTGGGCGACAGAGTGAGACTCTGTCTCAAAAAAAACACACAAAAAAAAAATTCAGGAAAGAGTTCTAATTGTCCCATCTTGAATCAGGTGTCCACCTAGGGCTCAACAGGTACCAGGGGCAGGATGTATAAGAAGATGGCAGCTTCCATTTAAACCACATGATTACAGAGATTACATTATAAAAACATTTAGCAGAAGCAAATGGTGCTGTTCTGGATAGACAAACCAACAGATACTCTCTACAAAGTTTACAAGGTTGTTTGGGGGATGAAATAAGATGTCCTATATCAATGAGCACCAAATACCCGGGACCATAACTGGATACAGTATACAGCAGATGCTCTAGAAATTTGTGTTTATTCCCTTCATTACATCCTCGCTCCCAGAACCACTGCTTGCCTAGACAGTGCCTTCATCTTTTGCTACATAGACCAAGGTTCCCCTCTGAGTGGATGCACCCCTATGGGCACAGGGTTTGACAAACAGAAGTCACATTTGTGATAAGAAAAAAGTGCCCTTCTTGCAATGAACACAGCCTTGAGCTGGGACCATGCCTTTGTAGTAAGCGTGTGGGTCAGATTTCTTCCTCAGTGGCCCCATTGGCCCTGGCCTTTGGCCTTTGTACAGTGGAGACTGCCCAACCCATGCCAGACCCTGCATTATTCATATGGCTTTCAGAAGCTCATGGACTGCCTGCATTATATGGTTCCCAATTAAATACAAACCAGTTCCCTAGCACCACTAATCATGCCCTCTGTCCACCTTACATGCCTCACCATTCCCAGGAAGTTGTGTGCTGTTCCTTCTTGCTTTGATGCAGGGCTCTTGGCCTTTCCCAGGCATTCTTACCTTACTCCCATTAGACTCTTAAGCCCCAAGTCAACGACATCACTTCTGCAAATCCTTCCTCAGCACACCTGGACCTATGTACTAATTGCCTCCTCTGCACCTCCAGAAGCCTATTCTCTATTCTCTAGCACAGCACTGTTCACACTATAGAGTGCTTTCCTGTTTCCTAATAAGTTCCTTGAATGCTTTAGCTAGAAGTGATTGTGGCTTTCCAGCTCTTTGTCCCCAGCCCAGGAATAAAATCTGGCATCTAACAGACCTCAATAAATGCTTGTTAACTGAAATATGGAATGAATTAAGTAGGGGAGGAAGGAGTGAGTACAGGAAAAAGAGTAAGAGAAGGCTAATTAGGAATTTCACTGTTCTCAGCCAGATGCAGTGACCTGTAAGCCCAGAACTTTGGGAGGCTGAGGAAGGCGGATCACTTTGAACTCAGGAGTTCGAGACTAGCCTGGGCAACGTGGCGAAACCCCGCTCTGCAAAAAAATACAAAAATTAGCTAGGCATGATGGCACATGCCTGTAATCCCAGCTACTTGGAGGCTGAGGCTGGAGAATCACTTGAACCAGGGAGGCAGAGGTTGCAGTGAGCCAAGATCATGCCTTTGCACTCCAGTCTGAGTGACAGAGTGACAGAGAGACAGAGCAAGACCCTGTCTCAAAAAAAAAAAAAAGAAAAAGAAAAAGAAATTTCACTGTTCTCACACAGACCTGTGTCTGTTTCAACATTTGCACAAATAAAAGGAGAGAAGCAAGCAGACAGCCTATGGGACGCTCAGAAACAAAGTGCTTTCTATCTCCAATCCCTGAAATTTGAGAGCTTTTTCTGTAACTTTTTTTTTTTTTTTTTTTTTTACCACTTGGACATTATCTTCTTTGCTCATGGGAAAGTGAGGTTTCTGTTGCGGTCTGATTGGTGCTTCCAGCTAAGGCATTCATGGACTGACAGGGGGGCATTCTGGATAGCCCCCCTCCCCATCCCACATACACACCAAGTGGGATCAGCCCCAGAGCTCTAAGTATTCCTGGCAGTCAGTTTTGGCAACTCTGTGGGCCAAAAGAATGAGGTCACTGTCACCAATGAAGTCACCACTGCATGATTCATTGGACATCAGTTCCCCACTGGGAGTGCTATGACATTCCCAGAGCTTCTCCTACTCTTAGCTCACATTTATAGATGAGAAAACGGAGGCCCAGAGAAGGGAAGTGACATGCTCAAGGTAACACTGCTAACCAGGGTCAGAGCTAGGACCAAACTCAGCTCTCCTGGCTGAGTGCTCTCCTTTTCAAGCTCCTGGATAGACCCTCCTTTCAGGACACGAGTGCCTGCAAATGCTGCCTGAACAAATGGTCCTGCAAGCCAAGAACGGGGCAGGCCCTGCTCTCTTTCTCTCTAAGAGCAAGTAGCAGAGGCCGGTCTTGAACCAGGAACTGACCTTAAGGCACTTTTCTGCCTTCCTCAACCTGTTATTCAGTCCATACAAAATATCTTCCAGATTCATTGCATCTAAAGCAGCTAGCAATGCGCATACCTAGTCGCAGACACGCAGGGCCAAAGGGTGGGTCCTGGGGAGAGGCTCAGTGAGAATCTGCAAGGAACTTACAGTGATTTCCGAAGCCTTCCTGGGAGAGTGGAAATCAGATTCGGAGTTTGAGAGTTCAGGCCTCCTGGATAGTGAGGAACAGGAATACAACAGTGAGCATTTCCCCAAGTGTGCTCAAAGTTCTTGAGTACTGGGAGCAGCTGGAAGCCTTTGGGACAACCGCTTCACCTCTCTAGGTCTCAGTTTTCTTCCCTACAACCTAAGGGTGATGGTCCAGTTGACCTCCGCGCTGCCTCTCAATGCTGCATTTTTCTAACGCTGTGAATCGATGAAAGGAAGCGATTACCTCTAGTCAGCAAGTTGAGGGGAAGGGTGCGGTGTCAGCGCAGAGTGCACCCCCGCCCCAGTGCCCAGTGTTCAATGCTGCATTCTTGGCCAGTGAACAGGACCTGGCCAGATGGGTGTGTTCCGGCATCGCCAGGCAGAGGGGCAGGGGTTGCCGCCTCGAGCACAGGCCAAGTTTCAGAGCACTAGTGTGTATCAGTTCTCCGGGATTACAACGGAATACCTTTGAGGGACACTGGGGACCGAAAGGCGACCTCGGAGAATGTGGCCTCCAGGGGGAGCCCAGGTACATTTGCCGGGTCCGGAGCCGACGGGGTATCCCTTTTCTGGCTGGTGTGTGTGTGGAGGGGCGTGCTTCAGTGGTTCAACACGCTGTATCTCCCTTAGTCACCGGTTTCATAGTAAATGATTAAAGCTCGTGCTACGGAAGGCGTGGGGTGGTGGTGGTGGGGGGGACCACGCAATAAGCCAAGGTCCCTGCTTTCCAGCTCAAGGACCGCCACCACCCCACGCGCCTTAATTTTTTTTTTTTTTTTAACCCTTTTGGTCTCTCTTCCTTGATTTCTAGTTCCGTTGTGCACTTAGAGGCCGAGAGGATGGCTCTGGCCTTCCGGGTGGAGGTGAAATATACATGTATAATTTGGCATGACTATTGCGTCATCGTGGAAGTCGTCGTGGTTCCCCGAGAGGCCTCCACGTCTTCTCCCAGCATCGGGGCCTTTGGACGCTTCCGGGCGCTGCGGGCACTTGCGCGAGGAGCCCTCGGCTCCCCAGGCGGCTCCCCTCCTCCCCTCCTCCCCTCCGCGGTCCTCGGCTCCTCCTCCTCCTGCGCGCCCCTCCGCGCGGCCCTCGCAGGGAGTGGGGCTCGGGTGCGCCGGCAGGGCCCCGCGGCGGCAGCGGGCGGAGGCGCGTGGCGCGTGGCGCGGGCCGCGCTCGGGGAGGCGCCTGGGCCCGCCCTCCTCCGGGGCGCCGCGGGAGGGGCCCGGGCTGGCGCGGGGCGGGGAGAGCCGCCTGGCCCCTCCCCTCCGCCGCCCTCCCCAAAGTTGCCGTCTCCCCCGGGGCCGGCCGGTCTTATGATCCGGCGGATCCTCCTGGGGAGGCCGGGCCGGGGAGAGGGCGCGGGCGCCGAGTGGCGGGGGCAGCGGGCGGGCGCGGCGACCGGGGCCGGGGCGGGGATCCGGGCGGCGACCGCGGCGGCGGCAGCGCCCCGGGCCCGCCGCCCCCTCCCCTCCTGCGAGGGGAGCCGCTGCATGGGGCCGGGGGGGCGGCCCTGCGGCGCGGAGCGGCGGCGACGGCGGCGGACCCCCCAGGCGGGCTGGGGCTGAGCCCGGGGCCGGGGCGGGGGCTCCGGGGGGACCATGCCTGGAGGCCGGCCGGCAGCAGCATGGCTCACGGGCCCGGCGCGCTGATGCTCAAGTGCGTGGTGGTCGGCGACGGGGCGGTGGGCAAGACGTGCCTACTCATGAGCTATGCCAACGACGCCTTCCCGGAGGAGTACGTGCCCACCGTCTTCGACCACTACGCAGGTAAGCCTCGGAACTGCTGACTAAGGGGCCGCTCCCCGGGCCGGGAACTTTGGAGCAACTTTGGCGGAGCCCCCTCGCCGCCTCCCCAGAGCGCGCTCCTCTCCCCTCCCCCGCCGCGCCCTCTGCCAGGCGGCCGGCCCCACCCCCGAAGCTTCGCTCCTGGCAACCCCTCGCCCGCTGATCCACCCCCTCTCCCACCCGCCCCCTACGCGGCTCCTGCTCCCCGCACTTCATACCCCTCGGCGCCCTGGGCCGTCCTCCTTGACCTTCCCACATCCCCTTTCCTACTGCCCCAAGGCCCCGGGGGAAATATTCGAGGGGACCGAACGAGACGTGGCTACGGGACTTGGGAGAAGGGGGTGGACGGCTGGGGACCACATCACACCCCGGCCCCTTGCCGGTTCACAGGGAGCTGGGCGCACGGGAAAAGGGGGTGACATCTCGCGGGGAGCGCCCCCACGCCTCTAGCTGGGTTGGGAGAGGAGGGTCCGGGTGGGGAGCGAAATTGCCCCAGAGCCCAGGTCACTGTGAGCTTCTCTCCCCGCCCCCACTTCTGTCCTTGCAGTCAGCGTCACCGTGGGGGGCAAGCAGTACCTCCTAGGACTCTATGACACGGCCGGACAGGTGAGTGTCTTGGCCTCTGGCCGACGCCCCCCTCCTGTTCCCCAGTTCTTTGTGGCTGCGAAGGGCCTTTGGAAACCGAGGTGTCTAGGTGGGAGGGTGTGTCTGCGAGGGGCTCCCCCTGGATTAGGTCTTTATTTCTTGTAACAAGTCAGCAAATTAGGAAAACAAACAAAACAAACAGACCCGGATAAGCCCCCCCATGTGAACCCCTGGGCTGTGAAAGTTTTTGCCTGTGTGGGTCGTTCTGTGTGGCGCCTGGTGTGTGGGTCCCAACTCCTGTTGCAAAGTGGCAGCAGCCAATCATGAAGCGCCCTTATTTTTAGTTGCAGATGACCAGGTCTCCCCCCCACAGCCTCTGTCTGGTCCCTCATTGGTGAGTGGTCTGCCTGCCCAAGGAGCCTGATTGGTGGGAAATGGCATCATCTAATATGATGGGAAGGCATTTGGTCTTGGTTATGTTTATTACAACATCATTGCACTCTGGGACTCCAGTCCCTGAAAACGTAATTTGTGGTGTTACCAAAGGACCACAGGGAAAAAAGAAAAGAAACAACAACCATCTAGCCACTCCCTGGGGTGGGGAGGAAGGGTTAGGAGTTCAGAGTGAATCTTGGAGGAGGAGGGGTTCCCCCCGGCCCTACTTCAGAAGGGCCAGGTGACTTTGTCTGGGTTTTCTTTGGGAGAGATTAATGTGCAGAAAGAAGATGCACACTTCGCCCTGCAGCCTCTGGCCAGGGTTTGCGCATCAGAGGTGGCCAGGCTGTGCTTCTAAAGGGCTAAGGTCTTCTCTCTGTCTCCCTGTCCCAGCTTCAGCCTCTTCCCAAACCCACTTTTGCTCTGGGGATAAGTTGTGTGTGATGAATTTTGTAGAATCCAGCACTATGATTAGAGCTGAAGACTCTGGCAGAAGTTTCCACATGTCATACAGACTTACATCCTTGAGAACACAGGAGCAGCTGAAAGTCTTAGAGAATGTCTTTGGGCGAAGTCCAGTAGTAGAATTTCCTTATCTGCAAAATGGGGTTTAAAAAAATAAGATGATCCCCTGGTGCAGATATTGTATGGCAAATGTTTAGCATTGAACCTGGCACACACTAGGTGCTCAATAAAGGGAGTGATGTACTTTGAAGCTTGTCTAGATTTGGATTTCAGAACTGTGATTAGGGTTTGGGTTGGATTCTGAAACATGCCTTATTGAGGGGGAGTGCCTTGATGTGACCTCTGGTTTCTAAACTGTTAGAGGAACGTCTGAAGATAGAGAACTGCTGGCAGTTCAAGGTCCCTGAGACCACCCCCTTTCACCAAAATGGCCCAGGTCAGTACAGCCAGTTCTCAGCTCTCCTGGGCCCCCATTGGTTGCCTGCCCTGTAGTCGTTATTCCTTCTACCTTCATTGGAGGATGTGGAGGGCAAGGGGCAGAGCTTGCTCAATCAACTAAGACTGACTTTTAAGTCGTATTATTGATAAACAAGAGGTTGACCTTATTGGTTGAAAAGAGGAAGCTTTTAAAAAATCGCCTCTAATTTGAACTTCTCACTACCTTCCTTTCTCTTATCTCCTTTACTTGTGACCATGATAATTTTTGACCGCACTCCCTGTTCAACAGGATGTGTGTAGTCAGAGCTGTTCTGAGCATGTTTAAACCCTGTTAGTATTTACTGAGTTTTTTCCTACATATCGGGCCAGAGGCAGCCACATGCAAATATTACTTTATCTAGTCCATAAAACAACCCCATGAGATAGGTGGTATTCCATCTTTGCGGTGAGGAAACAGGCTCAGAGAAGCTAGGTTGCTTGCCTGAGGTCACACAGCTACTGAGGGGTGTTGCTAGGATTGGGACGGGTCTGAATCTGCTCCAGTTTGAAGTAGTTATACACACAGGACACCATGGGAATGCTGAGATGCCACGGGGTTGATTGGATTGTTTGTGCATCCATAGTTGTGGTACCTGTAATCTTCACAGCCATTCTCTGAGTGGGTGTTGGATGGCACCTCTACAGAGGAGAGAACTTAGATCCAGAGTCTTGAAGTTGACCCCACTTACAAAACCAGGGCTTTCCATATATTGCCGTAATTACTCTTTTTAGTGGAGGATCATAAGATATAGACCAAGCAGGATGAACATATTAGTAAGGCTCAAATACTACTGTTTTCACCCAATGCTGGACACCATTGGTGGAGCCTAGATGTGTGTTAGGCCCCATTGGTGTTTTTCCTAGTGTCTAGACTTTTGTTTTTGCATCAAAGCTAGTAATATTTTACCTCCCAGCATTTGAGGGTTTGTTACTAATAAGCAACTTAGCAATGATGAGACCAAATGGCAAGTGCCTGCTGTGTACCTGGTACTATGTCCAGGTACTTTTGCACCTGGGGAGTGCAAAGGAATGAATTTAAAATGGGGATCTACCACAGCTGATGTCAGCAAAGGGAGAAATGTCTGTCTCGGATCTCTGTTCATGTGTTACATAGGAGATTTCTACATTGTACTTGGTCATTAAGACCTCAGGCTTCTGGGAATCCATATCAGATTTGTCTTACAATAATAACAATGATAAATAAACATGTAAATAAAAAGTAAATAAAAAACATTAAGGGTTTATATATGTATATGTATCTGAATACATATATATATATGTATCCGTATACACATATACATATACATATATATATATATACACACAAATCCTTAAGCCTAGTGGGCAGCAGAAAAAGGTCCATGGGCTTTGGAACAAAACAGGCCTGGGCTCAGATCTCCACCTTAGCTAGTCATGTGATTCTAGCTAAATTATTTACCTTTGTGATCTAGTAAAAACGTGGATAATTAGAATCTGCATTACAAGGTCATAGGCTGGCTTAAACTCTTTAACATATTTAAAAGCAGCTGATACTTTGTGCATAGTGGGTGAGTGACAAATAGTACAGGAAATTATTATATTCCACTATGGGGAGTTTTGTGGGGAGAAAGGTTCACAGAGTGGAAGAGAACAGTATATTATGCCTGGAGTTGATAGAAATTCCACTAGAATGCCAGATCCTAGAACCTTTTCAACCAAGGTGTGCAACAGCTTTGCGCATTGTAATTCCCATAGTCCCCATTGTGGGATCCATGGTTCCAAGCCCAGTGCTCCCTGCCGTAAATGCCCTGTTGTATCAGATGGTTTTCTGTCTTAAGCAGAGCCCGTATCCGCATTGATAGAAGAGAAATAGCTTAGAGTTCCATGCAGAATTTGACAGACAAGTAGGGTATGTAGGCTTCAGTTGGTTCTACTTTCAGAGAGTTAAGATGGAATGAGGCAGCTCATGGCACTACAGGTCAGTTGCCTTCTCTCCGAAGTGTTCACTCATGCATGTGGGCACTCATTGTATTTGAATAACAGCAACAGTGCCTCCCTCAGTTTGGAACCTCTAGTCCACTTGCTCACTCATGGTCCCTGCCTTAACCCCAGTCAAGTTCAAAGCCATAGGCATCATTTGTCCGATTGACATATTAGGGCATCTACCAGTCAAAGGGTGATTGTTGTAGATGACCTTTGGCCTTCTAGAGCAGGCTGCTTTCCACTTGACCTCTGCTGCTATTAGCAGACAAAGAGAGAGAATGGGAGAGAGAGTGTATTGGACTTCAGTCCCCATCATGTGCACTGCCTGGGGACATCCCAGCACACTCAGAGCACCACTGCCAAAGGGAACACTTCCCCTCTGTTGGCCAAGCCCATGGGTGGTCCAGGAGCAGCTGTCACATTTTGACTGCCAAGCATTTTGGAGTGGAAGTTGACCGAGGCATCTTCCTTCTCACTAGGGGCCTTGCGTGTGTTTTGGGGGTGAGGGGCTGGCTTCCTGCCTGGGCCTCTGTGGAGCTTCTCCTTTCTTGCCCAGCCTTCAGGACTTCAGTGTAGGCTCTGCAGCAACCCCATTGTCTGCTCAAGGAGGGACTGGAGAGATGGGATTTTCCCTCCTGCTACTGCACTGTTTGGAGCGATGGGAAGTGGAAAGAGCTCTCCCTCTCTGTCCAGACAGGCCAGTGGGGAGCTGCCTGGCAAGCTGCTCTCTAGCTGTGGGCTCCAGGCTGATCTCTTAATCCTTGGCAGGAAGGCAGAACTTGATACCCTGGAGAGGGAAGGACTGAAGCCCAGTTTATTCAGGTCCCGGATTATCCACACTCAGGAGGATGTGTGTTGGGGGTGAATTTGGGATCCCTAGAGTTCCAGATTTAGCCACTGTCTCAGTGTGTGGAAGTCAATTTGTGTGCTTTGGGATGTATTGTTTCTATGTCTGTTAACTTAAACACACAAGTTCAGGGAAGCGTCCATGACAGCTATAAATATCTTTTACTCTGGTGTCCCTTGGTGTTGCTTTTTCAATGACAAGTGAGATTTGTTTTACACTTGATATAACCCAGCAGCTGTGGCTGCCCTGCATGCCCTCTGGGTGCCCACAAGGCACTTCCCCTACAGAAGGGAATCTCCACCGGAGGCAGGCTTGGCATGCCCCACCTTCTGCATTTTAGCAGAAGGGCCTGGCATGATGAGAAAGGGGAAGGAGAAAGGGCCATGGGATCGCCACTCACCAGGCTCCTCCTACCTCCAGGCAAGTCATCCTCACAACACCCTTCAAGGTAGACTTCTCCCAGATGAGGAAATTGGGAACAAGTGGGCTTATGGGAACCAGACAGAGATGTGATTAGGAAAAAGGTTTTCTACTTTGGAGAAGGCCTGCAGGGAACATTAGTAGGGTTTAGGAAATGCTACTCACAACATCAGACTCTGGGTCCTTGTAGCCCCGTGTTCCATCCTTGCTCAGCCCGGTGAGCAGAGCCTGGGAGGAGCCCCAGGGTTCCTTCCAGGCATCAGCTGCAACAGGTGAGATGCTGGCACTGAGCATCCTGGTTTCCCTTAGTAACCTACTGTAGATTTGTCATCTGTGCATTTTGCTAACCTTTTTAGAAGCTATTTATATCTCTAGCCCGCACCACATCACACGGGAATGCTGGTTTCCTCCTCTGCGTTGGGAAGGTGGATAGCCTTTGTTGACTCCAAAGCCTTTGCTGTGTTCGCTCCAAAGTCTGAATGCCCTGTGTTCCCCTCCTTGAGACTCTGATGTGGGTTTGGGTTATGCCAGCTTAGACTGTGGGCTGGCAGGCAGGGACTTTAGGGTGGGGGCAGTCCCCACCAGCTCTGGTTGGTCTACAATTATGCCTCATAATCGGGCACATAATCTGTGCCCCATCCCCATCCTGGACCTTTGATCTGTTTGGCTTCTCCACTTCCGTCATGATTCTCCTGAGGTTTGGTGACATTCCCACGCTTTGAACGAAAGCTTCCCTGCAGGTATCTCAGGCATGAGTGTTACAGGTGTGCTGAGATGCCAAGCTCTCATCTCTGAGGGGCCGGGGGAGTGACAGCCTAAGGGGGTTGAGCATGTATTGTCAGTTGCTGTGGGTGCTGTGATGTGAAAAAGGTGGGAAGCATTGCTTTAAGCCCCTTGGGGTCAGAGGCCCCATGGAGAATTGGGCTTTTGCGGTGTTGTTGTGCAATTTGGGGTTTCAAGAGATGAGATCTAATGGTATGAAAACAAAGCCAACAAAGTAGCTCTTCACGGGGGTGTCCGTTTCCAGAAAGAGCACATGTGTTGGCAGCTGTGGGTGCTACAGAGGCCTCAGACACAACAGCAATGCTTCAGGAGGAGAGGGACGTAGTTACAAAGAAACAAGATGGAAGACCATGTGTGGCTCTTAAAAATTATAATTCCTGATTCTCAGCTGTATTTCCTTTCTCTCTGACAGGCTTGGCTTTGCCCTAATTTGGCACACTTGGGTCAGAGAGCAGCTTTCCTTGCCCTCAGCAATTTGTCATTCCTCTTTTGGTTTCTGAGCACAGCTGCTTTGCATGTACGGAGGCCGGGCTGTCCGAGCTCTCAGGGGTCCCCCGGCTCCCTGGGTAGAACGCTCTCCTGCCCAGTGCCTGCCAGGACCTCCTGGATGCGTTCTTGCTCTCTTCAAGAACAGTGTCTTTCTCTACCATGTTGCAGTGCTCAGCCCGGTGCCTGGTACCTTGTAGGCATGCAACAAATACATCTTAAGGCGATTCATGGCCAGGCAGGGTGGCATGTTCTTGTCTGTAATCTCAGTACTTTGGGAGGCCAAGGTGGGAGGATCATTTGAGGTCAGGAGTTCAAGACCAGCCTGGACAACACAGCAAGACCCCCACTTCTACTAATTTTTTTTTTTTTAATTAGCCAGATGTGGTAGTGCATGCCTCTGTAGTCCCAGCTGCTCAGGAGGCTGAGGTGGGAGGATCACTTGAGTGCAGGAATTCAAAGCTGCAGTGAGCTATAATACAAGGCTTCATTGCACTCCAGCCTAGGCAATAGAGCGAGACCGTGTTTATTTAAAAAAAAAAAAAAAAAAGAATTGATTCTTATTTGACTGTCAGCTTGTTTCTGCTAAAAGGTTAACCAAGGACTAAAGTCATAGCTGCTAAATAATAGCATCAGCACAACCCCTTTCCCAGGAAAGCTTCACTAATACAGTAGAAGTCTTTAAGGTTCAAAGGAGAAACAGGCACATAGGTGTGGGGCAGGCCACCAGTTTTGTCTTTACACAGGCCCAGGGGCCTTAGTGATCACCAGTGGGGCTGTCTGTCCCCCAACACTCTGTCTCAGACTCCGGCCTTTGCATGTTTCCTAAGACCTCTTGCTCCCAGATCCCCTGAGGAGGAGACACGTTGGCAGTGGAAAGAGTGTGGGTTTTGGAGCCTCCAGATGAACTTCGAATCCTAGCTCTACCTCTTTGTAGCTGTGAGACATCGGCCAGCCGGCTCACTTCTGTGAGCCTCTCTTCCTTCTGTGTGAAGTGTGGAGATAATTTATACCCTGCAGCATAGCTGTAAGGATTAGAAATGATGTATGTCGTTACCCTGTAGGGCTTGGTGCTGACAGTGCGGGCCCAGGCTAGCTTTGGGGGCTTCACACTGGCTCAGTTCGGTTGGTGTTGATTCAATGCCTGATGTGTGTTCCCACCTCCCACAGGAGAAGGTGGGGGATCGGGCCACAGAAAGGTCCGCTACACAACTGGGCAAGTTCATCGTGTGAAATCGAGTGCTGCAGGGTCCCACACAGGAAGAGGTGACAGGGAGGAGCTTTTTGGAAGATCTAGGCTTGCAGGAAGAGATGGGGGCCAGTAGAGTACTGGTTGCCAATGTGGACCCCCACACTGGACTGCCAGGGCCCAACTTCAGCTCTGCCACTTCCCAGCAAGGGGCTTAACCTTCGGAAACCTGTTTCCTTGTCTGTCAAATGGAGATTATGATAGTACCTCCTTGTGGGGTTGTTAGATATGTTGGAGCTTCCCAGCTCCCAGATAAGGGATTTCCTCAGCCCTCAGGGCAGCTGGGTAGGGCCTGGGACAAGCCATGGCTCAGGTTGTCCTAGCTTGAGCAGTCTCACCTCAGGCATGCAGCAGTGGCTCCTCTACCCCACCCGATGTGTGCTGAACACATCATCTCGTTTTCTCTGTGTGCCATGAGGTGAAGATTTGGGAAGCATTGACCTAAATGAGTTCCAGCAGGCAGAGGGGTGTGGAGAGCTCATATTCTGAGTGGGAAGAATAGTGTAGGGAGGAACGGCAGAGGGGGTGACCCCAAAGCGTCTTTTTATGGACCCCAGATCCCTGCTATCAGTGTCAACATGTGGAGCAGGGTTGATAACTAAATTATGGAGTTTTTCACCTGGTGACTGACAACTTGGTAATTAAAGAGATATTAATCTGGTGCTGTGTTGCTGGTTGATTTTAATAGAAAAGAATGTGGGGGAAAGGGTCTTTATTGCTGTCTCTGTTCCTTTTTGAGTGAATGGTGAGAGCACTGAAGCAGCCGCCTCTCCAGATCCCTAGATTTTCCTACTCTACTCAGGCTCAGGGTAGACTGAGGGGCTTAAAAGTGGCAGGCTCATCATCAAATGACATTTTTACAGCACATAATGCATGTTGCACCTGGTACCGCCTTGAGTTCCCTCACCTGCTCTGTGAGTAAAGGAAGCCAGTGGTGGCTGTCTCATTTTGCAGGTCTGGGGAGGTTAAATGACTCGCTCCAGGCCACACAGTTGGTAAAAGGCAAAGCCAAGATCACCAGGCAGGCTGTCGGACTTTAAGCCCTGGGTTCTTGATGTTAAGTTACTCTCCCTAATCATCTGGCCCATGTTAAATGCCTCTTTTATCACATGCACTCTGTTGTTCAGCGTTTCATGTAAAAGGTACATTCCAAGCGTATCGCTTTTCTAGATAGAAGAGTTGGTGGAACATTGTGTATAGACGGAACACGTAGGGACTGCTGCTAAAATGGCTCCTACAAAAACTTCTGCCCCATGTGACGTTACAGGTGTTTTGTCAATTTGTCCCTAAACCACCATGCTTCCTCAAAAAGGAGCAGGCCCGAGGTGGCGCTGATGGCCCCGTTGCTGAAGTATGTGTGGAAGAAGCTCATGCCATTTGCCTAAAGCTGTGGCCCCTTCCTGGAAGAGAGGGACAGGGAAATGCTGTTTGGGGGGCTGCCAGGCAGGCCAGCTTTAGCCTGCAAATGACAGGTGTCGTTTCTGTCCCATGGGGGCTACCTCAGGCCTTTCCTTTCTCCCTTCAAGGATTTTCTTATTCAGGGGAAGCCTACCTCTGCAAATCTGTTTGTCCCTCTTTCATCTGAATATTCTCTAAATATGGCGCAAAACTTCCTCTGCCACCTGCTGCTCATATTGTTTGCCCTCTTGGGCCATCCCCATTGCCACCACCTCTGCATGGGCTCCCAAATCCTGCCTGGCTGCTTCCTGTGGTGGCTGGCAAGCCTAGAAGAGAACAGTCATCCAGTCAGTCAACAAACATTTCCTGAGCACCAGATCTGGGCCAGGGGCAGGTGTTAGAAGATCTGTCAGGCACAGGCCTGGCCCCCAGAGGCACAGTGTTTTGAAGGGTAGGTCAACCATGAGTGGTGGGAGGGCAGTGAGGCCTATTTATTGGGGGCACAGAGGAGGAAGGCTTATCCTTCCAAGGAGGTGAAATGCTAGTAAGAGTTAAGTTGAGTAAGGTTGTTTCCACGAAAGTTGTTTTTTAGCTGGAGAAAGTGATCAGTTTGGATTCTTACACGTACTAGATGCTCAGCGAGGCCTTGAATGGTGGCACTGGTTCTCAAAGTGTGATCCTCAAACCAACATGGATTTCCTGGGAACTTGTTAGACATCCAAATTCTTAGGCTCTACCCCAAATCCTCTGAATGAAAAACTAAGAAATCTCTTTTATAAAAGCCCTTCAGGTGATTGTGATGCAGGCTAAACTTTCAGAGTCACTGAATTAATGACTGTGCACTTCTGTACCTGCTCTTTGCAACCCGTCTCCACCCCCTGCCCCCTCCCTCCCTACCACATCCACCCCTGTCTTACATACACACTGTCCCTGGAGTGCAGAGAACATGAGTTATTTTATTCTTTTTTTTATTTTTTCAATTTTTTAAAAAATGTTGTGGGTGTGTAGTAGGCGTAAACATTTGTGGGGCACATGAAATGTTTAGATACAGGCATGCAATGTGAAATAAGCACATCATGGAGAATAGGGTATCCATCCCCTCAAGCAGTTATCCTTTGTGCTACAAACAATCCAATTACAGTCTTTGAGTTATTTTTAAATGTACAGTTGCATTATTATTGACTATAGTCACCCTGTTGTGCCATCAAATAGTGTCATGTTTTTTTCTAACTTTTTTTTTTTTTGGAGACAGAGTCTCGCTCTATCGCCCAGGCTGGAGTGCAGTGGCACGGTCTTGGCTCACTCAACCTCCACCTCCTGGGTTCAAGCAATTCTCCTGTCTCAGCCTCCCAAGTAGCTGGGACTACAGGTGCCCGCCACCATGCCCAGCTAATTTTGGTATTTTTAGTAGAGACAGGGTTTCACCATATTGGCCAGGCTGGTCCCGAACTTCTGACCTTGTGATCTGCCCACTTCAGCCTCCCAAAGTGCTGGGATTACAGGCGTGAGCCACCGTGCCTGGCCCTATTTTTTTGTAACCATTAACCATCCCTACCTCCCGCCAAGCCCCCAACTACACATCCCAGCCTCTGGTACCCATCCTTCTACTCCCTATGTCCATGAGTTCAATTGTTTTGATTTTTAAGATCCTACAAATAAGTGAGAATACATGATGTTTGTCTTTCTGTTGCTGGCTTATTTTACTTAATGATCTCCAGTTCTATCCATGTTGTTGCAAATGACAGGATCTCATTGTGTGTGTGTGTGTGTTTTTTAATTTATAAATTTTTAAACCCCCAGCCCCACAAAACACACCCCCATACACCCTCATTTCTAGTTCTTTACACATGGTTGAGATTATCCGTAATTACTGGAATGAATTGAATGATTCAGCCATGGGTGCTCCCTATCCAGTTCACCTGGTGGAGAAGGGCCGCAGTGCTATCAGGAGAAAAAAAATGGAAGCAGAATTTTGTGGGGTGCCTTGGCTCCATTAGTGTGCTATGTGGCCTAGGGTTGTGTGCCCAGTAGGCTCTGCAGGTATTTCTTGATGAGGCCTAAACACCAAGCTATTTCTCTCCCGCATATTAAGGGGCTCGATAGACAGGATGCCTGGACAGGGCTCTGTTCATTGTGGCTGAGGTTAGCACTCCTCTGGGTGGTGACAGACCCTGTCCCTGAGAAGGATGGCAGCTTGGTTTGTGCTAAATTAGTTCCGAAGCATCAGATGGGCGATGACGTCCTTTCTGTGTTAACATTCCCCAGGCGGGTCACAAGGAGTGGCTGAAGGGAGAGGAAGGGCTGTGTTACTCAAACACCCATCTTGCCAGTAATTACTTCTTTCCTGGCTGACCTCTGCTTTCTGTGCAAGTGTCCTCCCCTCCCTTTATTCTCCTGCCCCCGCTCTTTTACATTTTTTCTTTCTTTCTTTCTTTCTTTTTTTTCAAATTTGTTCCAATCTAGAAAACCCATCCTCTTTCAAATGGCATAATGGTTGGGATTATAAATGAGTTGGCTCAAAGTGTGCCCCCTCTAGGAGCTGCAACTGAGAGAGCATTTAATTTTGAGCATCCAGTTCAATTAAAATTCCATATAATCCAGCTTACTTTTCACAGTTGTCTTCCCCAGTGAGCTGATTACCCAGAGGTGTTTCCAGCAGCCTCCTTGGCCCTGGAGGAATGGGGAAGGGACTGGACACGAGGAGGGACAGAGCAGGCAGATGGGGGCTCTGCTTCCTTCGGACAGGGACTTCGTCCAACAGGCGAGAGCTTTGGGTACTCATCCACTGCGGAAAGTGAGAAGTCCAACTGAGGCTGAGGCACCCCATGACCTCCTCACCTCTGACTCCGGCCCTCTAATGGTCGAGTCCCTCCTTAGAATTTCCACTAAGTCAATTGTCTCCAGGCTGTACTCTAGCATTTGGTTTTATTCATGTGTAAATCTTTGCTCCCCATGCAGGTTGTAAACTCTTCCCCTTCCTGTCCCTGCAGGACCGCACGTAGCACATAGCACTTTGCACAAGTGTTGGGGGCCCCAGTAGGAACTAGGTGTGTGTTAAATTTAGGGGAGTCTGGTGGTAAGATTATTATGGAAAGAACCTTTCCCATCACTTTATGTCATATCCATATTGGCTTTCCTATCAGCTCATTTGAGAGGAAATTCTGACCTGTCTGGACATTATTGAGTGGCTTTAAAGCAGGTTATAGGTGGCAATTTGAATACATTGACCATTTAAGCAAAGTGGGACTCATTTCTGGACTCACAGAGCTCATTAGCAGACAGGCTGCCGGGTCTGTTTGGATGAAATACTGGCTATGGGCATGTACTGTTCTCCAGCAAGTCTAGACCTGTAGGAGTCCTTCACTGGGCTTTATGTCAGGTGTGCTTCCAGAGTGGCCTGTGGCCCTCTGTGATAAGTCGGTAGGAGGGGGACATGGTGAGGATGCTGACCTGCTCGCTTGTGTCTTGACTGGGAGACCGGAATGCCTCCTGTTGTCTGAACGAGGTAGTATGGAAGTAGCATCTAGGCAAGCTGGTGTTAAGAAGAAAGTAATTACTCAGAGAAATTGCTGGTGTGTCAAACTGCTTGATATGTAAGTTTCCTCCTCTTTCCTTTGTTTTATTTTTTGAGACATAATTCAGAGAACACTTTCATCACCCCAGAACGAAACCCCATACCCACCGACAGTCACTCCCCACCATTCCTCCTCCCCCGTCTCCTGGCAACCACTAATCTGTCTTTCTGTTTCTATGGATTTACCTATTCTGGACATTTCATATTAATGGAATCCTGCAATGTTTGCCCTTTGTGTCTGGCTTCTTTCACTTAGCATAACGTTTTCTAAGGTTCATCCATGTTGTAGAAGGTATCAACATTCCATTCCTTTTTATGGCTCTGTGATCTTTCTCTTTCCGTTTTATTCCTGCCCCCGCTCTTTTTCAGTTGTTCTTCCATGGCCATTCTTTCCCAGGCTCTGGGGACTATTTTCAGGGTTTCAAGGTAAAAAGTGAAGTTCTGCTAGTTGTGCACTTGTGGTGCTGCCTTCGCCCCTGGCTCAGGTAGAGGCGAGGGCTGATCTCTTCTCTACCCATCTGATATTCTTTTTCTTAAAAAAATTTTTTTATTTATTTTTTGTTCCTTTTAATGCTTGGGTCTGTTCTTGTTTTCTCTGTGCCTCTGTTCATATACTCTCCCACCCCAACCACACCCTAATAGCTTTATTTATCAAACATATAAATATCCATTAAACATAAGAGTGAGGTGAGGAACACAAAATTCCATCCGATCGGGTTCTTCCCCCATAGGAGTTTATAGTCCAGTTGGAAGATGAATAGAGCTGGCCAGAATGCAAGTAGAAAATGGGATGTGCATATAAATCATGAAATGTGAGTGAGGAGTGTTAGAAAGGTGCCCAACTACCCGGCTGTTTGACCTGAGCTTCCCAGATAGGTTTCTGTGGGGCCATTTAGATTCAGAAACGATTTTATTGGGGCTTTCAAGGACCATCAGGTACATGGGTCTGATTTATGTTAACTCGTAAGAGATCAGCCTATAAATGAGGTTGCCAAAGAGTTAATCTACCATGTAGCCCCAGTGGAAAAATGGACAAGACATAAACCAATAGCTCACAAGAGAAGAAAAACAAATAGCCAGTGAAAACACACTCTGTAAAGACATGTGAATAAAAACTTTGTTTTTCAACCTATCAAGTTGAAAAGGAGAAAGGAAAGTAAATACTCTCTGCCCCATTTTTGGGAATGAAAACTGAAACAACCAGTTTGGAGGTTAATTTGCCAAAGACTCTTTGATTTGCAGTGATCTGATTTTATGAATTTATGCCTAGAAAACATTCAGTGTACCCAGAGATTTACATAAAATGATATTCTTCACAATGTTATTTATAATAGTGATAAATTATAAACACATTGATGCATAGTAAAAAGGGAGTTGCTAAATCACAGAATGATTTATATTAGAATAATCACAGCCATTAAAAACTGCCTTCAACAAATATTTAAAGAAATGTGAAAAGGCTAATGATGTGTTAAGTGTGAAAAAGCAGGAATCAAAACCATATATATATGTATAGTATGATTAAAACTTTAAAGAAAATGCGCATGTATAATATGCAGAGGAAAAATCAGAACAAAATAGTCAAAATGTTAAAGTGGTTGGTTCTAGGTGGTGACCATGAATAATTTTAGAAATTTACTTCTTTATACTTTATTGTGTTCCCTAATTTTTTTTAAAAAACTCATTTTTATCAAACTTCTATATGCAGATGGTTTAAAGAGTCAGCAGTTCTGGAAGGAGTTATTAAGAAGAAATAAAATATTCCTCTTTACTTCTCCTACAGAAAAGACATTTCCCAGTACCCTGAGACAACCACTTTCAACTCTGCTGTTTATTTTGATAACAAATATTCTCTGTTGAATTCACATGATGACTCATGAGGCCTTAGCTCCCTTTCACGCATATCTTCCACTTCCTATCCACCTTTCTGTAGGAGCTATATTGTAATTTCAGTTTGACCACTGATCAGTGTTTATATTTTTATGACTATTCACAGCTGAGCCATGTAGTGTACTATGATTATATTTTTTTTCTTGTACCACTTTCTGTTTCTCAAGTGAACAATTATCTTGTTGCTTCTCTTACTTGGTTTTCACTGTATGTCTCAGCTATTTCATGCAAAATTCACCCTCCCATGCAGCAAGACATGTCAAGTATTCTGCCAGTTTCTTCTTTTGCAGCCATCCCTCCTGCACCTTCTAACCTGCTGTAGCTGGGCTGGTGCCTCTTGCCTGCTGCACAGCTATTATCCTGGGATTTCCCATCATGTTTATTAGGATTCTTTTTGCCTCTGTCTCTTGTATTAGATCCCTGTTTCCAGGATCTCAGGTCTTACTGGTTTATTTCCTCACTTTGGTGGAATGTATATTTTATTAGTTTCCTGAGAAAAGAGTCATTGTAGGCAACTTTTGGGATACCTAGTATGTTTGAAAATGTTTTTATTCCTTCATACCGGACTGATACTTTGAAAATAGATTATATTTTTTCCCCCTTTGGAATTTTTAAGGCATTGTCCCATTGTCTTTCAGCTTCTATTTAAGTTGTTTAGAAGTCCCCTGCCAACCTGATCCCTGATCCATTGTCAGGAACCCATTTTTCCTCTCTGAAACTTAGGATCTGCCATTTTAACCTCCTGAAATTTCACAATCATAGGCTTTGGGGTAGGGCCTGGCTGGGTACCCACAATCTGGAAACTCATATCTTCCAGTTCTAACAAATTTTCCTGGATTATTTCTTTGGTTTGTTTAGTTTCAGTCAGTCTCTTTTGTTACCCTGGAACTTCCACTATTTAGATGCTGGAGTTGCTGGAATGATCCTCTGATTATCTTACATTTCCTTTCTGTCTTTTTTCTTTATTTTGGGGAGAAATAGAAACTTCCTCAAGTTTATCATCTACCCCTTCTATTCTGTTTTTGAAATGTGATTCTATTTTTAAAGTGCCTTTTCCTGTTGTCTGGATGTTCTTCTTTTTTTCTTTAGCATCTTCTAAGTGGTTTAGGTTTTGTTTTGTTTTGTTTTGTTTTGTTTTGTTTTGTTTTGTTTGAGACAGGCTTTCACTCTGTTGCCCAGGCTGGAGTGCAGTGGTGTGATCTAGGCTCACTGCAACCTCCACCTCCCAGGTTCAAGTGATCCTCCCACCTCAGCTTCCTGAGTAGCTGGGAGTATAGGTACATGCCACCACTTCTGGCTAGTTTTTTGTTTGTTTGTTTCTTTGGTTTCTTTGTTGTTGTTGTTGTTGTTTGGTAGAGAGGAAGTTTTGCCATGTTGTCCAAGCTGGTCTTGAACTCCTGTGCTCAAGTGATCCACCTGCCTCGGCCTCTCAAAGTTTTGGAATTATAGGCATGAGCCACTGTACCTGTCTAGTTTGGTTTTTGATGGTATATCATCTCTGATTTCTCTGAGGATATTAATGATAGTATTTCAAAGTTTTTGTCTCTCTGTGTAATCTCTAATTTTGATCTCTTCCAGGTAGTTCCTCAGATGTCTATCTGTGTTTACAAGAGTGGCATTGAGCACATGAGAAAGCATGTATGGGCAGGGCTGGTTGACTCTGAGCTTCCCTGTCGGTCAGGGTTTCTTAGCTTCAGTACTGTTGACATTGAAGGCTGGACTGTTTGTTGTGGGGGGCTGTCTTGTGCACTGTAGGTTGTTTAGCAGCATCCCCAGCCTTTTCCCCCTAGATGCCAGCAGCATCCCTCCTCCATTGATGGCAATCAGAAATGTCTCCAGATATTGCCAGATGTTCTCCTGGGGCAACACCAGTCCTCACTTACCCCACCCCCAGTTGAGAACCACTGTTGTAGGGTGATCTGTTGGGGCCTTTTTATTGGGGAACCTGTAGGGTTAGTAGGTATTGGTCTTCCCCCTTGGGCTAGTCATATAAACCAGGAAAGAATCTTCTACTCTTCTGCCTGAGGGATTCATCCTGGGAGGCGAGTGAAAGAAGCAGAGTGTTGGAGGGTGGTCTCAATTTTCTTTGTACCGTGGCCTTGTGTGCTTCGACTGGGCCTGGTGTCTCCCATTCGGGAAGCCTAGTTCTGCCCTTACCAGAGAATAAGTATCATCTGCCTTTCACCAGGATTGGGGAACATTTATCATGATAGGGAAGGGGAAAAGATATTAAAAAGCAAACTGGTTCCACCCTCTTGCTTGTGGCTCCGCGTTCAGTCCAGCTGCAGAAGCAGGTGCTCTTCCGGTTCCCATACCTTCAGACCCTCAGGGAGGTCTGCTGTGCAGTCCGGTGTTTAACTGGCACCTCATTGCTCGCTCCGAATTTGGCTCCGTGGGCCTGTTAAGTAAGTTCCACTTGTTTTTTTGCCTTTTAGCTTCTAAATTTTGTTGTTGTTATTTCTTTTCCTATTTCTTTTGTCCTTGTGGCTTTATGTTTTTTAAAACAATTACTGTACATGTTAGAGGATTTTGGAGAGGTCAAAGATAAATGCATGCGTTCAGTTGGCTGGGACTTAACTGAAGTCTTCTCTTTTTTTATAGTTAGAAACATAAATATGAAGAACAAAGTTATAGTGGTGGACATTCTGTTCAGGGCCAGGCTCCTGATGAATTAATAAAGAAGTTGCTTGGCATACAGGCTTTGCAGCAAAGCGAGTTGGATTTCTGGGAGGAGATTTCTGTTTCATCCGGGTCCTGGGGTCACGTGATCACGTTTTCCTTCCATACGAGAGCATGGGTTTCCAGTGGCCAGGATCTGTTGTGTCCACTAGCTCCAGCATCCGCTGTCTTACTGTTGGACAGAGGTAGATAGTCACTAATATTCTCATTATGCAATTTCTACTTTGCTAGACTTTGCGTAGAGTCTGTATAGACTATGACTTTTCAGTTAACATATTTTTCAGATAGGCCAAAACATACTCCATTAGATTATAGCTTTCTTTAGTTACATTGCAGTCACCTTGATTAGATTTGGGTGTTTTCAAGTGTCTCAGTCATCTGAATATAAACCGTATTACAGATGACTAATAACAATTACAAATTGATTTTCATTAACTTAATTTTCAAAATGTAGCCCTATCTCAAATGCATAGAGTGTCCTACTATAGACCCCATAAACACACACACACACACACACACACACACATACACATACACACACAAAACCTGTATATAGACATATATCTCTCTAATATATTAGTATATATATGTATATACAGGTATGTGTGTGTGTGTGCACATTTATGTGTGTGTGTGTGTATATATATATACACCTTTGATATATATGTGTGTGTATATATATATGTGTATATATGTACATATGTATATATACCTTTGATACAGGTATCAAAGACATTGGCCAGGCAGGAAGGAGTACGTCCAGCTGTGAGGATGGTGGGGGAGGGTCTGGACAGTTTTCCTAAGTGAGTAGCTGGTATGTGTGTATGGTTTGGGGTGGGAAGGGGGCCCAGGCAAGACAGAGTATTCCAGGCCAAGAAAAGAGCACAGAAAGAGTCATGTGGGAGAAGCTGGGGTGGATGGGGAGGTGTGGGAGCAGCCTATGTTCATTTTGGCTACAGAGTAGTCGTTCGTCGGAGAAGCCATTAAATCTAAGGTGGGAAGAGGAGTTTGATGACTGCATGGCCAACCTTGAACTCTGAGCTACATAGTTTGGACTTCTAAAGGGCACAGTCTTCTGAAGATGGGTGCCTTGATGGAGAGATTAACAGAGAACATCCAGTAATACCTATTTTTCCACGTAGCCTTTTCTATTTGTCAAGGGCAGATGTATTCTCTCCACTCTGAATCCCTGTGGCACTTAGCATCAATGGCTCTTGGCTCTTGTATTCATCTGTGCCTACATTTGAGGCTTCCTTGGACCCGTTTATCCCATTTAGCCCTAACAATGACATTAAGAGGTAGGTCATACTGTCTACCCCTCCCTCTGCACCGCATTTTTTTAGTGGATGAGGAAATAGGGTCAGAGATAGGGAAATGACTTGAACAAGATTACATACATGGCCAGTGAGAGGCCACCCTGGACCTCGGGCCAGGCCCTCTGACTCCAGATCTGCATTCTGCTGTTCTCATGACATCCCCTTGCTGCCAGTGTCTCACTGGTTGCTTAACTAAGCCAGTGGCTCTTTGAAGGGAGACTCACACGATTTGATTTTCCAGGCAGCACATAACACAGGCCCAAGCGATGGAGCACAGGCTCTGACAAGACTCACTTATCGGCAGCACAGGGTGGGGATAAGAACAGGGACCTAGCCGGTTCCTATGCAATTTCACCAGACTGCAGGGTCCATACCTCTAAGTCTGAAACTCCCTCATCCCCACTGCTGCCAGCCCAGCTGCTCCAGTGATAGTTTTCCACCACTTCACCGAGAGCCTGGGCTCAGCTGCTGCCCTCACTGCCCTGGAGAAAGAGAGGAATGACACCACCTGTCCCGTTGCTGACTCTAAGGCTTTTATGAGAATACACAAAAGAGAATAGATACTTGAAACCACTGGAATGACAGTTTATCTGGTGATTTTCTTATAAAGTTCTATTGTTACTAGTTTCCTCCTCTATCTGTACTGTTGCTTCTCTTTGATTTTGTCTCACTGGCTCTTGCTTTGCTTCAGAAATGGCACACCTCCCTAGCCAGGTCCTTTAGAGTAGGAAATCAAGAAGTTGAGCTGCTAGATTGTCTGAACTTCTTGGAACACAGAGGATGGTAGTGTAGACATGTGTGCATTATTGTACAGGGAGCCACTGAAACCTGCCTGCTGTGTGCAAAGTGGGCCGAGAGGACTCCGTGGCCACATCAAAGCCCGTGTGCATTTGACTCTTTTCCCTTCCCAGCCTTTGATTTTTTTTGAAAAACGTATTTGAGATATATCAGTTTAGCTATTTTCTCAGTATTTTAATAAAATACCTGACTTTAGTCCTTGCCTGCCATGTAAACCTGCACACTTATTTAAACCAGCAAAATTTCTCAGTTTGTTTGTGCTGAAGTTAATTTCACATTCAGTTCTCATTTTCTGCCTATTTATTACTCTGCCCCAAATCTGCTGAAACTGAATGGAAAAGGAACACTGTTCGGTGGACATGGTTATAAATTAGCAGCCAGCACATGTGTTAAGTGCCTTTCATACCTTAGCTCATTTCTTTTCCCAGTGTTTAAGAGGAGGCTCCATTAGTAGTCCATTTTATAAATAAAAGAAACAGAAAAGGTAAGTAACTTGTGCCCAGGGCCACACAGCTAGGAAGCCTGACTCAGAGACTCAGGAGGTCTGTGTCTGAAACCCCATGATAGACTACCTGGTTGAAACAAAGAGGGGTTGTGTGGGAGAGGGTCCTACACTCGTGGTTAGGAGAGTTGCACTCCTGCTTCACTCCTACCCTCCTCTCCGTGTGACTCTGGACAGGTGGTGAGCTTCTTTGATCCTATTTCCTCATCAGTGAGGTGGCAGCTGACCTATCTCCTAGGCTGATGGTGAAGAGCCAGTGGGTAGCCTGGGTTGCTGTGAAAGCATGAGCAGGCACTCTTCTGGGCTGTAAAGTTACATAGGCTGTAGTAATGTGGTGAGGCTATTTGTTTTGTGATAGGCGGGGAAGAGCCCCCACGGGGAACCATCTGTAGTATAAAAGGGCCAGAGCTGGTGGGAAGAAGATAAAGGGAAGTAATACAGAACAGGCAGGGGAGGGGAGGGCATCAAACCCATGCAAGGAGGATAAGCTGTGCTCAGTGGTGATGGATGCATATTGTGAAGAATTGATGTCAACGCATCAACTCTTGGCCTCCAGGGACTTCTTGCAGGGTAATTCTGCAAGATTTTTCTGAATTTTCAAAGAAATCTAGGTGAGTGTGCATGTGTGCATACACATGCATGTGTGTGTGGGTACCTGCAAGGCAAGATCATACCTTTGCACACTGGTGGACCTGTGTGTATTTCCTTCCTCTTTTTTTCTCTTTTTCTTAATAGAGACAGGGTCTCCCTATGTTGCCCAGGCTGGTCTCAAACTGGGCTCAAGGGATCCTCCTGCCTTGGCTTCCCAAAGTGCTAGGATTATAGGCGTGGGCCACCACGCCCAGCCCCTGTGTGTATTTTTTTTAAATTGAGGTGAAATTTACACAACATAAATTTAACCATTTTTAAGTATATAATCAGGCTGGATGCAGTAGCTCATGCCTATAATCCTAGCACTTTGGGAGGCCAAGGCAGGAGGATTGCTTGAGCTCAGGAGTTCAAGACCAGCCTAGGCAACACAGTGAGACCCCCATCTCTACAAAAAATAAAAAATTGGCCAGATGTGGTAGCACGTACCTGTAGTCCCAGCTAGCTGGAAGACTGAGGCAGGAAGATTGCTTAAGCCCAGGAGTTTGACTCTGTAGTGAGCCACGATCGCACCACTGCACACCAGCCTGGGTGACAGAATGAGATTCTGTCTCCTGTCTCTAAAAGAAAAATTAAAAAATAAAGTATACAATCCAGTGGCATTTAGTACATTCGCAGTGTTGTACAACCACCAGCTCTGCCAGTTCCAAAACATTTTCATCTCCTCCTCAGAAATTGTGTGTGTTTTTGAAAGGGCCTGTTCTGTGCAAGCATGTCTGTGAGGGCATCCTGATTTCGCCTGCCGGGAAGCCATCCTCGTCCTCAGATGGCAGATTGCACTGTATGCGTTTGTTTGGCCAGCAGAGTGGGGCTCAAGTATTCACATTCCACATGGGTTTGTTGGTCATGGCTTAACTCCTCTGTGCACTCTGGCTGCCTCATCTGGACATAGAGGAAAGCAGCACTGCAGCCTTCATCTGAGTGTAGTTACCAGGGTCTTCTCTTTGCTGCTTGGCTGCGTGTTGCCTTTGTCTATTAAAAGGATGTGTGTAAGTATGTATGTCAACTGGGGACTTCAGCCTCTGTAGGCCAAGTGTTGAAAAGGGTGAGAGGGCTGCTCTGGTAGAAGTGTCAGACCTGGGATGTCTGTACACCTCCCTCTCCATAGCTAGTCCTGGAGATAAGTAAGAGCGGGTTCTGGGACTGAGCTGTCGCATACACCCTGGTGGTGATAACAGAAAACACAGCAATGGCCTATGTAGAGGGAGCCCTGAATAATCTCCATGAGCTGCAGAGATAGGGCCAGTGAGTGGCAAATCCTTTTATAGTGTGGAGGAGAGGAGGTGGGGAGCAGCTGCAGGAGGAGGTGGGGAGAAGCTGCAGAAGGAGAAGGTGGAGCAGGAGCTACGTTGGACAAGCCAGTGAATACTTTGCTCTGATTGGACAACCCAGATCATGTGCCCACCAAAAACCAGCGACTTAGTGGGAGGGGCAGGAATGGGGAATGAAACTCAATGATTGGCTTAATCCAACCAGGGACTCTCTATATAGCTAAGTATGGGGGCAGGGTCCCCAGGGGCATGTGTCTGAGTGTAGAAGGGGTGGTGGGTCCTGCACTGAATCAGAGTTTTCAAAAGAAGGAGGAAGTAGGAGAAGAATGCTGGATAGACAGTCAACTGTATTCTCCATACCTAGATAAGACAAATGTCAAGACAATGCAGAAAAAGTTGTGGTGAAAAGCAGCAGGAACTAAAATGCTTAAAGCATCACTCAGTCGGAGGCTCTCCTATTAAGAGCTCACATTATTCAGGGAGGTGGGTTGGACCCATTGGTGTGCCACAGAAAAATGGCCCTGCTCACAGGAGGCAATTTGATATCTGGCCGAAAGTGACATCAGCAGCCTGAGAAATTAACCTGTCACTGGAGAGAATTCAGGTATTTGATCCACTTTCTCAAGCTTTGTAGCTGGTGAAGGAGGTGCAGCTAGCACTGTGCAAGCTACCTGCACAATGACTGCAGCTGACTTTTCTCACTTCACCTTCCCATGAGCTACCGTCATTGATTCAGCGGGAACGTAATAAGCCGCTACCATGAGCAAGGCCTTGAGCAATAGTCCCCTGCCCTCAGGGAGTCCTGATGCAGAAGGGGAAGATGCAGATCAGAAGAGGCAATCGTATTACAGTATAAACAAACAGGATGACAGGAGAAGCTTGTGGTGCCACGGAAGAGTGGAGCATGGCGATGCTTAAGCTGAATTGGGGGTTCAGAGAAGATCTGCTGGATGAAGTGATTTCCAGACTCAAGCCTAGAAGATGAGTAGGAGCTCCCAGGTGAGGAAATACGGAGAGAGAGAAGAAACAGGGAAACTCGCTGGGCAGGTGACTGCTTTAGTGTGTGTGTTTGTGTTAGGGGTTGATCCTGAGAACTTTCAGGTTTCTGGCTTGTGCACCCTGATTGAGTGGTGATATCTTCTAGTGAGATGGTGAACACAGGAGGAGTTGCAGTTTTGATTGGGAAGAAATGAATTTAGTTCAGAAATGTTGAATTTGAGATGCTTCTGGTTCAGCTAAAAGGAGGTACATAGTAATAAGCTAGTTCTGGAACTCAGAGGCAGAGACCTTCTCTGACCACCTGCTTGACATCTCAAGCTTAACACGTCCCAAACTGTCCTCTTGAGTTCTCTCCCTATGGTGCTTCTCTACCCTACCCTCAGTTTTCCTTGTCCCTCTAAAAGATGCCATATCATCTAGATATATCCAGAATATATCTAGAATCCACCATTTCTGTAGCTGTCAACTGCTGTCCCTTAGTCTAAGCTTCCATCTTCTCTCAGCTGAATTACTATAATAACCTCTCCCCTTATAAGCCTGACTGCCTAATTCATTCTTCTCAAAGTAGCCTGGATTATCGTTTTCAAATTTTGTGACTTTTTTGCGGGGGCTGGGGGCTCACCTTTTAATGACTTTCCATTGCAGGTGAGCCCTGGTGGTCCAAGCTGACTCCCTCTCCAGCCCCACCTGTCACCCTGGCCTTTCCTTGTGGTCTTCAGTATGTCAGGGCTTTTCTGCCTTGGGACGTTTGCATATATTGTCTTGTTGTCTGTCTCCTTAAGCGGTCCCTCAGGTCTCAGGTTGAACATCACCCCTGCAGAGAGGTCTTTCTTGCCTGCGCAGACTGAAACTCATCTTCCTGGTTATTCTCTCTCCCAGAACCTGGCTCTTTTCCTTCATAGCACCTGTCCCAATTTGCATTTATAGTCATTTTTGTCCCAATTTGTTCAATGCCTGATTTGATACCTCAATTTTATCAGACCCATCTCCCATTTTTATAACAAATACTTCCTTTTTACTTATCCTCAAATGAAATCTATAGATAATATAACCTCCCTATACATGTAATTTTAAATCAGTATAACATCCTGGCAGTGATATAAAGGAGAAATAAAAAGGAAAGTAATTCATCATAAAACTATTTATTTCAGTGTCAAATTCCTAAACTCCCAAGGCTGACTACTCCAGAAATCATAATGAAGTAATCAGGCCTGCACCTATTAGGTAAAATGACCATGAATGCAACAGTTACAAATATTGGCTAACATAGTTATTTTTTATTAGTGACTCAGATACTAACAGCAGTGTAGCCAGTGGCATGTGGTTTTCTGTGATGGTAAGTAACTCCTGTGATGTTTGTTTTTTCTTTTTCTTCTTTTTTTTTTTTTCTTTGAGACAGGGTCTCGTTCTGTCACCCAGGCTGGAGTGCAGTGGCATGATCTCAGCTCACTGCAGCCTCAATCTCCCAGGCTCAAGTGATCCTCCTACCTCAGCCTGCCAAGTAGCTGGGACTATAGGCACACACCATCACACCTGGCTCATTTTTTATTTTTGTAGAGATGGCATTTTGCCATGTTGCCCACACTGGTCTTGAACTCCTGGACTCAAGCAATCCACCTGTCTCAGCCTCGCAGAGTGCTGTGATTACAGGCATAAGCCACTGCACCCAGCCTCCTGTGATGTTTCAAACAAAATAAAGTTCAATCTTTCTCCTTCAATGTGGACTGAAATTACCTTCCTAGAAAATTCATTAAAGTCTGAGGGCCGTGGCTCATGCCTATAATCCCAACATTTTAGGGGGCTGAGGCAGGATAATTGCTTGAGCCCAGGAGTTCGATACTAGCCCAGGCAACAGAGCAAGACCCCTATCTCTACAAAAATAAAATAAAATAAAAAAATTTCTGACTAGCTGGGCATGGTGGCACATGCCTGTAGTATCAACTACTCGGGAGGCTGAGGTGGAGGCTAGAGCCCAGGAGGTCAAGGCTGTAGCAATCTGTGATCATGCTACTGCACTCCAGCCTGGGTGACGGAGTAAAACCCTGCTCAAAAAAGAAAAAGTTTAAAATATGCACTAAAGTTATGCCAAAAAACTTTATTTTTTTATATATGCAGCAGAATCAGGTCCTAGATTCATGCGATTATAAAAGGTGTTCCATGGTGAGCAGGTCTATGCAAACCTACCTTCAAAGGCTGAGGGAGCTGAGAGGCTGAAGAAAGAGACTGACAAATCCAGTTTCTCAGAAAGAAATGTTTAATAGAGACTTAGAAACAGAAATGATGTCTAGGTAGGCCAAGAGATGGTGGATTCTCACAATCAACCTCCAGAAAGTATCCTTTATATAGCAAGCTTTTAGGGTAAAGACACAGGAAGCTCATCATCCCTGACTTCCTTTAGAAACTCATGACCACGGGGAGGTTGTGAGGGCTTATCTGTGCTACTGGAACACCTTGAATTGTAGGCGTCAAACATTGGTCATCATGGCAGTTTTACTTCAAGATGGATCACTCTTGCTATGCAACAGGCTGTTTTCCCACAAAAGAGTTTTTCATGTTTATGAATGTCTAGCAGTACACTCACTAGTCATGCGGGCCTGGAGCTGGTTTTCCTCATACAGGTCATTGTGGCACCACGGCTCCCACCCTTAAATGCTAGCAGAGTTTCCCCACTCATTTTGACAATTGACAGCACCTCCCAAATGTCTGAAATGCCCCCCAGACATAGGGTGGTACTGCCCTAGCTGAGAGCCCTGTGCCTACTCCTCTGCTGTACTCTACACAGAATGAGGGCAGGGTCTGTGTTGCGTTCACTCGTCTATACACAGCACTCAGGACCTACTTGCCAGATATTTGTGGAGTGAATGAATGAATATTCTATCAACGTGAAATTTGTGCCAAAAAGTTAGGAAAGGAGTATACCACATGGAAATGTGACCAGACATTTACCTTCTTTCAGCATGCTTTAGGCCAGCTGACCTCTGTTTTAGTGCAAGAGACTTGTAATTATAGCTCCAGACAGTATGGAATTTCAGCTCTAAATCCTTTACAACTGGGGAAGTCACCTCACTATGCACAGAAGAAATAGCACTGGCTCCGAAGTTGTGGTTTGTCTTTTTTTGGAAAGTCAGGCTTGTCTGCCGAAGAGCTCGAAACACTTGACCAGCTCTCTCATTTATCTTAACATGTGTATGCTATATTTATTCTCCCTTCACAGATGGGGAAGTGAAGCTTGCCTGAGGGCTGTATTTAGCTAAGTCTTGATCCTCTGCCTTGTGGTGGTCAGCTTAGATAAAATGGAATCCTAAAACTTGATTTTTATCCCGTAGTGTGAACCTCCTCCCACATTAAATCTGCTAGTAGGGCTGCTCACAAGGGTAAGAAGTGTTAGTTTCAGTGTTTTTCATCATGTGACGTGACGGTCTTCTAGTTCAGGGCCCTGCTTTTAGAGATGAGGAAGTGCCAGTTCGTCACAACATAGTTAGATAATGACAAGGCCAGTCCTCTAGCTGGTTTCTTTATGCTCCACCAGATGTAAATTTTCTCTCCGTTTCCTCCAGCCAACCTAAACAGGAGTTACAATCAGTCAGATGGCCAAAAGGAAAGCACAATGGAAAAGAAGCCCAAGATCTAGTTCTCTAGCTCCTAAATAATTGGTATATTAATTAGGAGGCTGACTTATTATGAATCAAAATATATGAAAATGACAGTAGCTAAAAGTAAGAAGCTAAACCTTTAATTTCAAGAATTCTTTTACTAAGTGCTAATCAGGCCAGTGACATATAAATACCATTTCACAACTGAACTGAAAATTAAAAAAGAAAAGAAAACACCAGATGTTTGCAAAGTTTTTGAAAAACAGTGACCTCTTCAGAATTTATAGCACCTAAAAAAACCTTTCTCTTCCCCAAAATTTTCTTTAGTCCAAGAGTGCTGGGAGGTAGTAGGAAGTGGTAGGCAAATTGAGTAAACTCATCACTGGTGAGTTTTGAACCAAACTTACCAAAGTGTTTTCAAAAAGGACCCAACCCAGCTTCCTTGAAAAACAGAGTTATTTTTAAAGAGGTAAAAACTGATATTTTCATTTCACAAAGTTAAATATAAAACGAACTCAAAAGTGTCAAAATGACTACACAATAGACATGAGGTTTCAGGCCAGGCGTGGTGGCTCATGCCTGTAATCCCAGCACTTTGGGAGGCCAAGGGAGGCGGATCACGGGGTCAAGAGACTGAGACCCTCTTGGCTAACACGGTGAACACCCGTTTCTACTAAAAATACAAAAAATTAGCCAGGCATGGTGGTAGGCACCTGTAATCCCAGCTACTCAGGAGGCAGAGGCATGAGAATTGCTTGAACCTGGGAGGCAGAGGTGGCAGTGAGCCGAGATTGTGCTATTGCACTCTAGTCTGGGCTATAAGAGTGAGACTTCATCTCAAAAAATATAAAAAAAAAAAAAGAAATGAGGTTTCATAGGCTACTCTGACCAAGCATTACCATAGACATGTTGTGATATATAAGTTAGATGTAGGAGAAAACAGTTGCATTCTCAGAAGCTGGCTTCATGACATGTGTCCTCTGGACTTCTGTGTAGCACCCTTTGAAGGGTGGAGGGTTTCAAGAGCCCGATGCCTGTTTTGGACTTCTCGCTAGAAACAGATGTTGTAGACGAAGATTACTACTGTGTGCCTTGGAAGTGACACAGAGAATTGCTACTGCACAGACCACAAAGCCACCACTTTTCAGGGATATTCTTACTTAGTTGTCATACGTTTTATGTCTCTCTTCAAGTAGTCAGAAGCTGCTTTAGATTTGGGAAGGCTGGGGCTTATCTGTTACCCCTTGTTCTAGGTTGTTTCTCATTCTAGGTTGTTACAGAGGAAAACTCTAGTAGGTTTTGATAAATGACTATTTCCTACATCAAAGTACTATCCTGCATTATTTGGGATTGTAATACATTCCTATAGTACTTTATGGTCTTCAAAGCATTTGTCACTGATAAGTCTCCCGTTTTTCAGACAGAGAAACTAAGGCCCTAAGGAATAAGGGACTGGACTAAAGTCGCATTCCTAGCATGTTGGATACGTTCAAGTTCTCTCCATTCTGTAAGGACCAACTCAAGTGCCTCTTCCAAGAAGTCTTTTCTTAGTGTCCCCTCATTACTACTTTTTATATTTACCACATTCTAACTTGTAATATCATGTTCACATACATCTTATCTACCTTACCATGAACTTCCTAAGAGCGAAAGCTGTTATGCATTTGTGTGTATCTCCTCACCTATCAGAATTGTTCTTCTTGGGTGCTAACCTGATGCACGTTCCCACACCAGCCTGCAGTTTCCTCTTCTAGGCTGTGGCTTGGAGGTCTGCAAGGCGCTGGTGTCCAGGCACATTGTGGGCACTGCTGCACATTCAAGTGCATTGCCTTATTTTTAACATATAGATACTTAATGAGAGAGCTTTGTAAATGTTTATAAGGTGTTTTACAAATAGATGTTATTTGAATCTCATCCTTCCCTCCTTTATTTATTGCAGTTAGCACTGTTCTGGGCACATAGTAGGTGCTTAGTAATGTTTGTTAAGCATTTCTATATTCACTTGCTCCAGCTTACACTTTTATTCCCTCCTATTGTTGTATATGACTGTCTTTTTATATGTTTATATCTTGAATTCCCAACTAAACTGCAAGCTCCAGAGGGCTATAGTCTCAATAAATCTTTGCTGATTGCTTTTAAATAATACATGATAGCATACCAGCTAACAAAGCATGGCACAAGGTAAATTGTCCAATGTGAGTGTTTTTATTTAAGAAATGTTTTGGATATGTATTTTAAAATAGACATACACATCCCAAAAACATATATTTTAAACAGAGATCACTAAGGTAGGAGGGAACACCCAGGTCCACATGAAGGGGACAAAGAATAGTGCAGAAGTAAGGCTCATGGGCACTGCTGGCTGAGCTGCACACAGAAAGGGGTCTCCAGCTGATGGCCATTGGCTACATTTCTCTGTGGCACTGGAAGAACTTTTGTTTCCTCTCAGAGCACATTTCTTTAGTTTTTTGTTTGCAGATTCTTGTCAGGTGGTAAGTGTGTGATTTTTTTTTTTTTTTTTTTTTTTTTTTTTGAGACAGGGTCTCACTCTGTCACCCAGGCATGTTCATGGCTCACTGCAGGCCCAACCTCTTGAGCTCAAGTGATCCACCCACCTCAGCCTCCTGAGTAGCTGGGACTGCAGGCATGTGCCACCATGCCCAGCTAATTTTTGTTTTTTTAGTAGAGACAGGATTTCACCACATTGGGAAGACTGGTCTTGAACTCCTGGACTCAAGCCATCTTCCCACCTCGGCCTCCCAAAGTGCTGGGATTACAGGTGTGAGCCACCGCACCTGGCCATGTGTGATATTTTTAAAGTAAGGTTGTCATTATCACATATTGAGGACTCTTCAACAAGGGACAGCCTGAACACTAAGCTGCCAGAACACACTTAAAAACTTGATACTTCTGGTACTTAGCCAATTGGTAAGAAGCTAAAGAGTCTGCCATGCAGTCCAACAGCCATGCTGACTAAACTCACCAGTTCTTTCATTGTTTTGATGTTGAACAGCTGTCTTTAATACACTTTTCTGTACTCCTGAGAATGTTCTAGTTACCATGCTGAAATGTTTAAATACCTACATTTTAAAATTAGAACTAAAATATAATTGGTTTGTTAATTAGGAGGACACTGGAGAGTTGGCTGTGAGAAGTTGTGACTTTGATAAGTCGATCTTTTAAAAGTAAGGGCAGTTGCTCTACATTTGACTTCTTTGTGTTCTCAAATTTAAAATATATGGCTGAGGATGAAAGATTCTGCACACCTCCACTTATTCATTCCCAAATCCCACATTTCATATTAAATTCACACAGGATACTATGTGATGCATATAAACCATTTTATATGATGCAGGGTACAGTATGCACAGGGGATAATTTATTTTCTAAATTTGCTATTATTAGACTTCTAATTACTCAGCTGGATAGAAGCAGAAAGGTCTCATTCTTGTACTAACTGCCGATTTTTTTTTTTTTTTGAGATGGAGTTTAGCTCTGTTGCCCAGGCTGTAGTGCAGTGGTACAATCTCTGCTCACTGCAGCCTCCACCTCCTGGGTTCAAGTGATTCTCCTGCCTCAGCCTTCCGAATAGCTGGGATTACAGGTGTGCACCACCACGGCCAGATAATTTTTGTATTTTTAGTAGAGATGGTGTTTCACCACATTGGCCAGGCTGATCTTGGACTCCTGACTTCAAGAGTCCCACCTTGGCCTCCCAAAGTGCTGGGATTACAGGTGTGGGCCATCATGCCCGGCCACTAAGTGCCAATTATTTAGCCAGAGATGACAGGCAGAAGGAATTCATTTTAGATTGTTCAGACTTAAGAAGTAACATTTCTTTCCAAGGAGGTCTAAACATATGTGTGTGTTTTATTTTTTAATAGCCCCAGTTCTTCACATTTTAATTAATCAAACAAAACCTGCAATTTAAGAAATATCTAGAAATGATTGGTCCAATTGTCCTCCTTTGTGCCCACGTCTCTCATGGAGGAAAGTCAGGATTCACTGTGGTTATGAAAGGAATCTGTACAATATATTTACCTTCTGTAAAATATTTGGATTAATATTGTTAAGCATCTCTAGAGAACATGGCATTCAATTAGTTTTTATTTCTTGTCATCTCTCACTAGAGAAAGAGAGCACACTTCTGTTTCCCTGAGGAGGTAAACTTGCTTGAAAAGTAAAATTTCCATTAAAATCTCTAATTTGGCTTTCTTAAATATAAATCTATTTTTGTTACATTTTAAATAGTCTTAAGGCTAAGTGACTAATTAGTACAGTAATAATATATCATTCTCTTTTATTCATCTGAAAATTATACTGTCTCGAGAGACCTGAGTTTTGTGTGTTTTGATTTTATTTCTTACTAAAAGACTTCTCTGTGATTGGAGGGAGCTGCAAAGCTGAGGCAAGTGTGGGACTCAGGGGACCCTGCGTGGATTTGCAGAGGAATAAGAGACTTGGTTTCCCATGGGATAGAGAATTTATGTTTAAGCATTGAAAGAGTTCTTCGATGTGCGAGGTGTTATGCGGAGTGCTTTAGTTGCATTATTTCATTTACTCCTCATAATCCTATGGGATAGTATCCCCATTCCTATTTCTGTGAAAATTGGAAATCTAAATATGGATGAGGAGTGCTTTTTAATGAGAACACCCCATTTCCCGGCCATGACAACTGCAGGTTTGCTCAGAAGTGTGGAGTTGCTGGGTGGGATGCTAAGATGACATACTGTTTCTTTTTTTTTTTTTCTTTTATGGACTTGCAGTTTGAAACAGGCAGTAGAGCCCAGAAAGTACATATAAGGCACTCAATTGTACTGTTTAACACAAGCTGATTTTTAAAAAGTTAAATTTTCAAGAAGTCTTCCTCTAGTAACTGTCTGGGGGTATAACGTGTTTCATACCCACCCTATTTGATTTCTTCATTGTGAATTTCTTAACACCAGAGCACTGCTTTAATCAAAACCATTTAGAGGCGTTCACTTTAAAAAATAAAAGTTGCAGAAGATTGGGGGTGGCATTTCCCCTGTCGTCCTGTGATAGCCAACACCTGAGAACTCTTTTAATGCCCACAGCTCTAGATTATAGGTGTGCCCTTCAAAAGCATCACAGAAAAACAAAAGGGTTACCCACCAGTCAAGGGTTTGAGACATTAACATGCTTGAGTTGAAAGTTATATTATGAAAAATGTCAGAAAAATGCATGAAAGGAAAATTGTTCCATGAGGGAAATACTACTGCTGAAACTCCAAGTGGAAGATGATGTTTTTAATATTCCCTTAGTTCCACATTTGTGTAGTTCTGTAGTGAAACGAGTCATTTAAGAGGGGAGGTGGCCCAGGCTAAAAATAAAGTTTCTTTGAAACCAGATGAGAGTCTAGCTATGCCAAAAATGGAATCCGGACTCTGTTCACTCGCGAGAATGTAAATAAGTAGAATTTTGTGTCACATAAAATAGTCTATGCAAAAAAGGATATTCACTGCCTTTTGTGATAGAGACTAAAATAACCATCAGGAGTATAGCTCTTCTGGGGACTCTGAAGCAACAGTGTAAAATGATATGGTAGTCTAACGTATTCTGATTTAGAAAGATGTCCAAGACAAAGAAAGTGCAGAACAACAAGTACTGCATGATTTCATTTTATGTACAGATGTATGAATATGTGCAGTTACTGGTATATTCATGCATAGAAAAAGAACTGGAAGAATAAACATGAAAATATTAAGTAGAGGGAATGAAAGTTGGAGAGTAAAGGAGGATTTTGGTGGGTTTACTGTGTATGTTTCTCTTTAAATTTTCACACACACACACACACACACACACAATTAATAAAACTATAGAAACAAGGAAAGCAAAGCTTGAAGGTCTCAGTGAAGCTGTATAGTGGTTAAGAGTATAGACTCTGGAGTAAAAACTGCCAGGATTTGAATCTCAGCTCCTTGACTTACTGGCTACACATCCTTACGCAAGTAACTTAACTTCTGTGCTTCAGTTTACTCAAATGAAAGTCAGGATTAAGGGTACTTGTGTCATATTGTTGTTACAAGGATTAAATAAGTAATCCATGAGAGAGCATATAGACTAGTGCCTGACACATAGTAAATATTTAGTATGTATTAATTATTATAAATTATAATACTTAGGCAATGTCTAGCTATATTCAATTCTTTGTGCAAACTTTTTAGTTAAAAATGTTTTTAGTGACAGCGTTAGTGATCATAATGTATTTTTCCAAAGTTTTCATTGTCATTGTTAATGATATTGTCATTTTTTTTTTTTTACCTCATGGGTGTTCAGAACTTCACAAAGAAGAATAACAAAAACAGAGTTACCTGATTTTACTTAGAGTGCCATACATTCCACTAGTGGAGTACTCCTGAATTTGCATCTTTGACCATGTAATCTAATGTACATATTACTAGTAAACGATAGAAATGTAAATACATAATGAGGCTTTTCTTTGTTCCTCAGGAAGACTATGACCGTCTGAGGCCTTTATCTTACCCAATGACTGATGTCTTCCTTATATGCTTCTCGGTGGTAAATCCAGCCTCATTTCAAAATGTGAAAGAGGAGTGGGTACCGGAACTTAAGGAATATGCACCAAATGTACCCTTTTTATTAATAGGAACTCAGGTATGTCTGGTTTGATTTTCTGCATTTTAGAATAAGCTCTTTGGCCTGTCGTAGAGGCTGCTCTCAGACAAACAGTCCCAAAGCTGAGCAAATGATGTAAGTGTTTAATCTCAGCTGCAAGTTAATGAGTTCTATCATATTTTTGGAAAAAATTGTGCCAAAAGAAAGCAATTATATTCCTGGTTTTTTAAAATTAAGTTCTTTTGTTTAATCTTTTTTTGGTATGTGGGAATTAAGTGGGATTACATGCTTTGATTTTTCTTTAAAGATTTGTAATATTATGGGACATTATTGACCTTTCTTAATTAGATTGATCTCCGAGATGACCCCAAAACTTTAGCAAGACTGAATGATATGAAAGAAAAACCTATATGTGTGGAACAAGGACAGAAACTAGCAAAAGAGGTAATGGAACACTTACAGAATTTAAGCATGAATGTAAAAGATGCTAAGATAACAATAGAAGCTAATTTTATTGTGTATTTACTGTGTGCCAGGCGGAGTGCTTTACATGCATTATCTCATTTAATCCTTGCATGAACTCAGTGAGGTAGGTCTGTTTCCCCTGTTACACAGAAGAGACAGTGGAGGCTTGGAGATGTCAGATAATTCGCCCAAGATCCTGCAGGTAATAAATGGCAGAGTTGGGTTTCAGTCCAAAGCCTGACTCCTGGGCCGAGGCTCTTACACCTTTGCTACATTGCCAGTGATATTTTCCTAAAAAGTCACATATGGAAAAAAGCATCGGAAATACGTGTCACTACTTTCAACCCTTCTTCATTACTTAAACAGTTGCACTGTGCCAAATCAGCTCTGTCTTAAGACTCATTGAGTTAGACAGTGGAGCCACCTAGGATGACAGTTTAAATTTGTGGTTAAAACCAAAAAATGATGACTAGGTTTGAAAAGAAATGTGTTGAAATTTCTCCAATCTTTTTATGAAAAGAGGATAGAAAATACAAAAATTCTAAAAATATATATAACAGTGATGCATGCAATACCTTGTAGCTTATCTTCCTTCGTGCCCCAAAGCTAGGTTTACTTTTTCCCCTTTTTTCCCATTTGGCCTTAACATTATTGGATTCTATTTTTTAAATGTTGTGATTTCAATAGGACTTTTGTGGAAACAGAATCCATATATGGTCTTTTTTTTTTTTTTTTTTTTTTTTGAGACGGAGTCCCACTCTGTGGCCCAGGTTGGAGTGCAGTGACGGGATCTCAGCTCACTGCAAGCTCTGCCTCCCGTGTTCATGCCATTCTCCTGCCTCAGCCTCCCAAGTAGCTGGGACTACAGGTGCCTGCCACCACACCCGGCTATTTTTTTTTTGCATTTTTAGTGGAGACGGGGTTTTACCATGTTAGCCAGGATGGTCTGGATCTCCTGGCCTCATGATCTGCCCGCCTCATCCTCCCAAAGTGCTAGGATTACAGGCATGAGCCACCGCGCCCGGCCCATATATAGTCTTCTAAAATGTAGTATCAGGAGGCAAAAGAAAGTAAGAAAACTTTCTGGAGGACAGTTTTTCCTAAAGCAAAAAATGAATGGCTTTACTAACAAATCACTTCAGAAATTCCATGTATTCAGTTTTGTAATCTTGGGGAGAGAAGGAATTTCTAAATGTCATAAAGATAAAAGCCATAAATGAAAATATTAATGATTTAACTGCATAAAAACTTAATACCACATCAAATGCCAGAAATAAAATGAAAAGTCATATAACCTGAGATGGATGGCAGAAAAATGGGTTAACATCCTTAGTATACAGGAACCTCTTGCATATGAGTTAATCAGAAGAAGCCACAGATTCCAATAGAAAAATGGGCTAACAATGAAAAATTCACCCCCCAAAATGCAGATTGCCATTGAAGATAGGAAATATGTTCAAACTTATTAGTAGTCAAATGTAAGCTCAATTTGCACCTATAGAATTGGCAAAAAATGAGAAATTAATTATAATACCCGTGTAGTAAAATGGACACTCTGTTGTACTATTGGTCATTGAATCAAAGCAGTCTTGACAGTATGCAAAATCCTTAAAATCATGGACACTTTTGATCAAGCAATTCCATATGTAAGAGTTTATCCTAAGCAAATCATTAGGATGTTGGTCAAAGGGTACAGTGTTAGGAGGAATACATTTTTTGAGATAACACTGCACAACATGGTAACTACAGTTAATAATGGTGGTGCTGGGCACGGTGGCTCACACCTGTAATCCCCGCACCTTGGAAGGCTGAGGTGGGTGGATCGTTTGAGCCCAGGAATTCGAGACCAGCCTGGGCAACATGGTGAAACCCCATCTCTACCAAAAAAAAAAAAAAAAAAAAAAAAAATTAGCTGAGCATGGTGGTGCATACCTGTAGTCCCAGCTACTTGGGGGGCTGAGGAAGGAGGATCACTTGAGCCCAGGAGGTGGAGGTTGCAGTGAGCCGAGATAGTGCCATTGCACTCCAGCCTGGATGACAGAGTGAGACCCTGTCTCAAAATAAATAAATAAATAAATAATGGTGGACTGCATATTTCAAAATTGCTAAAAGAGTAAATTTTAAATGTTCTCACCACACAAAATGATAAGTATTTAAGGTGATAGATGTTAATTATGTTGATTTAATCATTTCACTTGTGTGTGTATATATATATATAGAGAGAGAAAATATTGCTTTGTGCCTTATATAAAATTATAATTTGTCCATTTATAATATTTAATAAAAGTAAATTATTAGGGACGTACTTAGAGCTACAAAGATGCTGAATTGTTTATAATGGCAAAAATTCCCTGCATCTATTAAAACTTCATACTATCTGTTAAGATTTCATATTTATTATGTAGCTAAAGGGAAAAAAGTAGTTGCAAAACAGTAAGATCTCATTTCTAGACTCATCAGCATTTGGCACAGTTGCGTCCTTCCTGAAACTTTCTTCAGTTGGACTCTCTTGGTTTTTCTCCCCTCTCATTGGACTCTGCTCCATCTCTTTACCTCCTTGGTCCCTGGTTGGAGGGCCCCAGTGATGAGCACTCAGCTTTGTGGATGTCTTCTTCTATAGCTACACTCCCTAGGCCTAAATGAGCTTCTGTCAGTCTTGTAGCTTGCACAGTCTACAACCAAAGATTCCTAGATTTCCATCTCCGGCCTGGACCTTTTTCCTAAATTCTCAATTTGGTTATCCAGCTGTTTACTCAACAAGTCCATCTACGTGGCTGAGTATCTCAAAATTAACATGTCTAAGATAACGATTCTTCTTTTACCCTCCAAGCCTGTCCTCCCAGTTACTCAGGTCAGAAGCCCTCAGCTGGGTGCAGTGGCTCACACCTGTAATCCCAGCACTTTGGGAGCCCGAGGCGGGCAGAATCACCTGAGGTTGGGAGTTGGAGACCACCCTGACCAACATGGAGAAACCCCATCTCTACTAATACAAAATTAGCTGGGCATGGTGGCACATGCCTGTAATCCCAGCTAGTCAGGAAGCTGAGGCAGAACCACTTGAACCCAGAAGGCAGAGGTTGTGATGAGCCAAGATCGAACCATTGTACTCTAGCCTGGGCAACAAGAGTGAAACTGTCTCAAAAAAAAAAAAAAAAAAAAAAAAAAGCCCTGAAGTCATACTTGACCTTGCTCTTTCTCTCATACCACACATCTAGCCTTCGGCACAACATACCTTCAGAACATATCCAGAATCCAGACACTTTTTTCTAACTCTTCCCTCTATCACCTGGTTCAGACCTCCTCCATCTCTGGCCTGCTTTACTGGAATAGCTTCCAACACCTTTCTGCTTCTGTCTATGCCCCATGGTCATCTGTTCTCAACACAGCAGCCAGAGTAAGTCTTAAAAATGTAAGCGCAATCATGTCACTGCTCTGCTCAGAATCCTCCAGTGGGTCCCCAGCTCAGACTAAACGCCAAAGTCCGCACAGTGGCCTACAAGCCTCTGTTCCCTCTCTGCCTTACTCATTGTTCCCCAGGCCTCCTGGTCTCCTTTGCTGTTCCCTCAAAGTTCTACCTGAGAACCTTTGTACTTTTGTTGCTCCCTCTGCCTGGAATGTTCTTCCCTATGGACATGATTCATTCTTTCACTCTTTTCTGGTCTCTGCTCAAATACCACATCCTCAGTGTGATCCTGTTCCTTGACTGCTCCAGGCATGCTCCTGCATCAGGATCTATCTGCCTGGAGCTCTTCCCCTAGGTATCCCTCACTGCTCAAACTTCCCCATTGAGAAGCCTCCCCGGACCCCCACTACCATTGTCCTCAGCGCTCCCCGCCTCCCTCACTCTGCTTTTTCCCCACAGCATTTGCAACCATCTGCTCTGTATTCCCTCCCCTGTGCCTCTTACCCAGCAGATGTCAGCACATGTGGACGCCACACAGCAGGGACTCTGCTCTTTCGTTCAGTTCACTGACATATCCCCAGGACCTAAACAGTGCTTGACATATAGTAGATACCCAGTAAATATGTGGTGAGTGAAATAATTTTTCATAGAAAGTCTGGAAGGGCATATACTAGTATTTTAAAATCCCCTCTGGGGTTATGAACATGGATGATGAATATATTCTTTTTGCATAGCTGTATTTTATAATTTTCTTTATAATGATGTGTTTATGTCATGCCAATTGTATAAACATGATTTTATATATTTGTGATTTTTTTTCTCCCTCCCAGATAGGAGCATGCTGCTATGTGGAATGTTCAGCTTTAACCCAGAAGGGATTGAAGACTGTTTTTGATGAGGCTATCATAGCCATTTTAACTCCAAAGAAACACACTGTAAAAAAAAGAATAGGATCAAGATGTATAAACTGTTGTTTAATTACGTGAGAAACATCTTCAGTGGCCAAGGAAACTGTCCATTTCTCTCAGAAAGCAAATGAAATGCTACAGCTATACCCAGACCTTTTATAGGTAATGAAGCAGTTCAAAACTTGAAAGAAAACAAAACCTGTCCTCAGAATTCTATAAAGTGTATTAAGAATGTTCCTTAAAGGTTTAAGAAGCAGTAAGCAGCATCTGAAGCCACAATCTATTATAAATACTTTATTTCAACTAGAAGGTACAATCTCTCAGGGGTTTCATAGTTTAAAAAGCTACAATCACATCATGTTGTAACTACATAAAAAACAGAGCTGTAAATGGAACTGCTTGGCTTTGACCATACACATTTCTGCACAGCCCTTACAGAATCTGCACAAAGAAATATCTCCCTTTGCTCCAGTTAATTGTTCTTGTATGTAAGTTGCTTTCTATTCCAGTATATCCAGAGTGGTGAAATAACAAGGCCAGCCACGTAGCCAAAGGTCGCTCCAAGCGTACAGGAGATGGGCCATACCTGAGGAGAGAATGTATGAGATCAAAAAAGAACAAATGTTTTATTATTACTTGAGCACAAGTGTAACCTAAATATTTCTATATTAAAGCTTAATGTGCTTTCTTAAAGAATGCCAAAAGTGTAATAAGGTCATAACTGCATTTATCATGAACACTAAAAATGTACACATTTTAGTTAATGTGCATTAAACTGTAACAAGGCTTCTGGCAATTGTAGATTTAGTTTGACGCTCCCCAAAGTGCATGAGACACATGCTAAAATTACAAATTAAAATTTTGGGTCAGACTTTGCCATAATGATGGACTCAATTTAGCTCTCTGAACTAGTTGGTAATTTTTTTTTTTAATTCCCACTTTGGCTGTGTACATCAAATGAAATGAGAAGTGTGTATGCTGACCAAACCACAAGAAAATTTCTTTAAGTTGTGTTAAAGAGGAAAGACCTAGAATCCAAGCATGTTACATGAAAATTGTAACAGAGCAGCTGCTTCCACCTTTCAGATATAGATGTTGGAACCACAGCAGAAGTTATAGAGCAACAACTTATATGCACACCTAGAATGTAAGTTAAACAAAATACCGGCTTCCAGAGACCCCTTTTCTCCAGCCATATTACATCAGGCTAGAAGTAATTAATGTTGATTTATTTCATCTACAAGCAGTTGGTCCCTAAGTGAAAGGCTCTGCTTAAAAAAAAAAAAAAAAAAAAAAAAAAGTTGGAGAAAAATTTTCACGTTCTTCTGTGAAGCTTATTTGGTACACTGGAGCCTTTCTAATCTTTCTCTGGGGGGAACAGGCCACAGAACTGTGTTAGAGGTGAACCATCTTAATTACTAGTTCTATTACCTAATTCAGCTTCCTTGTTTGGTCTGCTGTGGATCTGCCTTATTGCATATGCCATGCATCAGATAATGGTGTTAGACAAAGCTTCATTGTGAACAACCTAATGCATTTTAGAGAAACAATCTCATCTACACATTTTTTCTAGCCTTTCCTACATTTAAACTTGCTGTTGCCTAAATTATAATTTTTTAAATGTCTTTGGTGGGCTTCTGTTAATTCACATGACTTGAGCTTATAGCTATGTCTACTGCACAGATTGGGTAATGGAACACTAAACTTTTATACTTGAAAATGACAGCCTTAAATGCTCATATCAGTCACAAATCTAGGATGTACTGTCTTGTTGTATGTGAGCTTTGTAGAGATTTTTAAAAATATAAGCATCACCTTCCCATTGAAGAGTGGAGAGAGTCTACTGGATGACTGGCCAGGAACTTTCTCTCTGAATCGGACATTTGGATGTCTTCTTTCTTCCAAGAAATGGTGGTTCACATTAAAGTATCATGGCCTTATGTATGCTCAAATGGAATCTTATGTAACTTTCTTATTTAATTTTGGTCTGCTATTTTTAGATAAAATTGAAAGGAATTGTATAAATCAATTAACATATTAGCTAAGTTGTCCAACACATGGTATAAACGAATTACAACAGTAAACTATTATACATTTCCAACTTGCCTTTGGGGATTTATGAGGATTTTTTTTGGGGGGGGAGGGGGCTCCAATTCATCTCTCTGAAACCCTTCACACTTGGTTTACTAATTCAAAGTTAAAAGTCTAGAATTTGCCCTGCCCTAACAGAAACAGATTAGGAATTTGTCGACACAAACTGGTGTCACCTGTTTCTTGACTGGGATTTGGTTTCCTCATTATAAATATGGGAGGTAGAACAGAGATCTCCAACGTCTCTCCCATTTATCACAATAATTTTCTTATTCACAGTAATCATTGTTGGATGTTACCTTTTCAGTTTCACATTCTCAAGATGGTAAAAATCATGTATATAGATTATCAGAACTCTAAGCAAAGATGACTGTCACGTCTGAAGCTGAGGTGCCTTAGGTACTCTACTGACCTTGATGGGTTTGGAGTTCCCCATTGCTTATCAAGAGCTTTTTAATTGCTTTGGTTCTTTAGTCTTTCTTTTTGCAAAAATCCTTCCTGTCACTTTAACTAAAAACCAAAGATTTGTTTTCTATTGATAAGCAGACTAGAGAAAAACTGCCTTATTTTCAGAAGCATGTCTTCATTCAAAGCTTAGTCTTCAATAGAAATTCAGACTAATCACTGAAATGACTATTTCAAACTAGTGAAGTATCTGGGAAATAAACTGCTTCAAAAATATTTTACTGACATGAATTTTGCTAGTGAATACAAATACACTGCCTCAAATAAGGCCATGTATGAAGGAACTTACAAGATATTTGAGTTAATCAGTGTTTGCATATAGAGAATTAGTTCTAAAGTTCTTACAAATAAATTTAGGGGCTCCCTGAAATTTTATTTAATACTTTGCTAACTTACACTCTTGTTTTATCTCCACAGGTACATTTTAGGTTAGCTCATGGTGAATTCTATTTACAATAAGTGGAGCTTACATTAATGGGTTTTGTTATGAATTATCTTAGTGACTTTAGACACTGTTTCCATTTGATTTTTAACTATTTAAAATACCAAATTAAATACCAGTTTGTTGGTTGTTACTTTTAAATGATTGTTACTTTAACAGTGTCCCTTCTTAACACATGGGGTTACAAATAAAATACTATGCATAGTTTACTATCTACGTAAAGCACTGAACTTTTTACCTTAGTAGTTTTCATTTATTACCCTATGTAAACATTTAGGATAATAATCTTTCCTCTATTTATGCTGAGAGTCTACTAATCATTGGCAAAGTATGAGTCCCTATACTCTGCTAAAAAAAGCTCACCGTTAAAGTATAGGGAGAATAGTAATCCCTCATGAATCCCAGCTAGATTCCAATTTGGGTTACTAAATTGTATTTTAATCATTTTGTAATTTCAGTATGGCTCTTTGTTCTCAAACACATACATACCACCACGCACATTCTTTAAACAGCTGCCACACCTCACCTCCAACAGAATGCCAAAAATGAAATGTTAAAAAATTTTGTCTAATGAAGGGTTACGGCTTGGAACACTTGGTTATTCATGTTATGTAAATCAAGAAGTGCATGCCATCAGCAAATTAAAATGTGGACTGGCTTTGAAGACTGTTAATGATGGGTCAGGCTTTGTACTTACAAGAGTACCTCCTTGGCTTTCCTGAAATAAGCATTTCTTAATCGTAACCCTGTCATTTTTTTAAAAGAGAATTTCTTTAAGGGCAGTTTTCATGATTTTTGAAGATCAAAATAGATTATCAAAATAGGGAACAGCAAAAGGAGGGAGGCTGCCCACTAAGAACTATTCCTCAAGCAAGTTTCCTACTGATTTTCTTATAATTATTCTAAAAATTTTTAAACTACACTATGGCAACAGAATTCATTTGTAAATCCTAGCTTAATCAGGTATTTTCATAATTAGATCCTAAGGTTTTCCTTTAAAACTATTTCCTTATCTCACATACAGACATGTTTCTATTCAACGTTCTTCCTGCCACAAATAGGATTTTTTTAAGAAGTGATATCTAATAAATACATAATTCAGCTGCACTGCTATAAAGATTTCTCCAAATTATGGTAATCTGAGATGGCTTTATATAATTATTTTGTTTAAAGAAAATAGGAAACTTAGAACAAAGACATTCATGTAAAGGAAGTCATTCACAAGTGTTTGCCACCAAAATGACAGGGGCCCAAGCACTGGAGGCCAGCCTGGGCAAGACAGTGAGAGTTTTTTATAAATTTACATTTTTTTTAGCCAGTAAATAGAAGAAACAACCTATGGTGTATAATCAAATATATTACAACTCAAGTGGGTAAAATTATTAAAATTACCAGGAAGAAGAAAAATCTAATTAAAAAATAAGTGGTACATCAGATGTTAAGTGACCTTAGCTCATTTTAACATCTGAGCCTCAGTTTCCCCTACAGAACAGGGACAGAAGTACCTACTATACTTAAAATGCAGGGCTGAAGTAATCTCTTAAAATTTGTCATGAAAGTTATAAAGTACCACGTACCAGTATTCTGTATATTACATGTTTTAACTTGAAAAAATTAAACTTACACAAACAGTATTTCTTTGGTCACTGACACTACTATGTAATAAGTAGAACCGGCAGTTTAGAACGAATAGTTCATGAGTAATATGTTACACTGTGTGGTAGGAAGTGGTAGGAACTATTCTTTACCCTTGCAAAGCAATCATCTTTTTTTTTTTTTGAGACGGAGTCTCGCTCTGTCGCCCAGGCTGGAGTGCAGTGGCACAATCTCGGCTCACTGCAAGCTCCGCCTCCCAGGTTCACGCTATTCTCCTGCCTCAGCCTCCCGAGTAGCTGGGACTACAGGTGCCTGCCACCACGTCCAGCTAATTTTTTTGTATTTTTAGTAGAGACAGGGTTTCAATGTGTTAGCCAGGATGGTCTCGATCTCCTGACCTCGTGATCCGCCTGCCTCAGCCTCCCAAAGTGCTGGGATTACAGGCGTGAGCCACCGCGCCCAGCCATAAAGCAATCATCTTTAATACATGCTTTTCTTCATGTGAAATGTCTGTTACAAGAGCAAATTCAGGAGCTGTACAACATACTGGCATTACGTTAACCATCTGTATCCTTACCTCAGAAGGAGGAATGCTGCTAGCTGTCATTTTTCATAAATTTGAAGAAACAAAATTTTAAGTACAGATAGTGGTTTTAAACTAATCATTGGTAGGCATTTGTGTTAATTTTTAAAGGCTCATATGAATGACTCCATTCATTCGAAACTATTTGTTGAGCCCCTACCTTAACCCAGCAGTTAAAGGTGTAAGCTAAGATTAAATTATTTAATTTTGGATACATTTTAGTATAAATTCTTAAAAATGTGTTCCAATATAATAAATATTACTTATAATTTTGGGGGAGATTTACACTGTCACAGATAACATGGAGAAACTGACCTATCTGCAAATCAGAACACCTACAGACATTTAGAACAACTCACAACCATTATGATTACTGTCTCTCTCGAGATAAAAAGGAAGATAAAATCCAGTTCTCAATCTCTCATGAGCTACTTTTCAATATGTTTGTTTTGTTAATTGTGCTTATCACAAATTTGCATTTGCATGACTGAGAGAGTTCATCTTTCAAAGCCTGCTGACCTACTGGTTATAAATAATCATTTATATTCTCCTCCAAAATTGGTCTTGAACAGTATGTTTTTCCAGATATTCCTAAAGTAAATGTTATTGTCTGATACAGGAATAGATGCACAAATGAATCTACTCATTGGGATACATTTCTCTAGTTAAAAATCTACACTCATCCATGTTACACTCTCCTGTGACTAAGAATACTACTTTAGGAAGAGTTATTTGCGAAGGGGTGTGTAGTTCCTGGTCTGGAATTCTTGTCAAAATGACACTAAAAGGTCCTGGTCACAACTCATGCAAACGAGTTAACTTGGCCACCATTATTCTCTCTCACATGAAAGTCCTGTTAGCAGAGCATTATCAACATGATTACCCTACAGTGAACACGCCTTTTCAATCCAAAACCATTTCATGCCAGTTCAATGTTAACACATTTTTCTCATGGTTGAAACATACAAACCATATTCATATAAATGAGTATTTTATTTTGGTCTAAAACACAGTATCATCCCTTTGGTAATGGAAATACCAATTAACGTAAAAACCTGCAGCTCTTCAATCAAATCCATAATCTTAGTTTTAATCTCCCTCCAGCATTTTGCAGTAATTCATGTAGTTATAATCCTATGATTCCTAGTTTCAACTTATGAAATAATTATCTGTGGCATCTGTGACTTTAGGAAATGAATATACATATTTCACAAATACTAAATTTCTAACGTGGTAAAACTGAAAAAAAAAACCCAAAACGTTTTTAAATACAACAATGCCTCATTTATCTGGTGTCTGATGGGAAAAAGTACAAATATTTTAAAACAACTTTAAATTGTTTCAAAGACAATCTCAGGTGTCTAAAATTCAAAATCTCCGAATTCAGTTATTTAAAATACTTTATATCAATTTTCCTTTTTACCTTCGTAAGAAATAAGCATCCTAGCAGAGACTTGATTATTTGGTTCAAATCTTTTTAAAGATCGTAGCACTGAAGTCCATAGTTTAAAGGCATGTGTGGATTTGTTAGGGACAAAAGCATTGCATATTAGCTTTAAATATTCTCCTACAAATAAATCACGGCCTAAAATACAGACACTACCACAATGGTCAAGGCATTTAATGAAAACAATGTGGGGAAAGAAATGAAATATAATAAGTACTTTAGCTATTCCAAAGAGACCTAAGCTATGACCATTTTTTAAAAAGAAAAGCCATGTTTTAGTCTCCAGCAATGAAAAGAATCATGGTGTAGTGGGGCTCTCATGTGAATCTTAAGTCTCCCTCTTCCCACCTGAGTAATGCTAAGCAAGATGTGTACTCCTCCCCTCTCACACTTGGACTTTCTAGTGTATACAATGGGAGTAAAACCTACCTTGCACTACGGTTGTCAGGATTAAGTTAGTCATTTCACAGTACCAAGACCCCTGCAGGGTACATGGAGAGATCTATAAGTGCTACGTTTTCTTTCTACTGTCATCTCAAATGTCATCGACAGGATTGAAAATTATGTGAAATCCAAATACCCTAAATTGGCATAACTAAATACCAGAGAAATAGATAAATTAACAGTCCACTCTACCAACTGAAAGACTGCTGGGCAGAAAAAATAAAACAACGAACTGAGACAATTAACATATTCTCTAATATATGAGAACTCAAATAAATAATGGAATTTGCATTTTTTGAAGGCTAAAAATATAGTCATTAAACTATGTCTTTTCTAGGTCACAAATGCCTGTAACATTAATTAAGTAATAACCATGTGTCAGGTGCTGAGCTAGGTATTTTAGAGGGATTTTATTATTTCATCCTCACTAGCAAGTGACAAAGCCAGGATTTCAACCCAGTAATCTGATGCCAGAACTCCTAATCATCATGTTACCTGCCTACCCATTAATAAAACATGTGAGTTTAAAAACCTCATGGTCAATTTCCTGTGCTCAGAATAACCAACAATATTTCTTAACCTTCCACTAATTTTTTATAACATGAAATACTAGCCATGTTTTGATAAGACATTTTCCAGATGAAAAACCTCATAGCTACATATTCTATGAAATAGTTACAGCATATTAAATCTAAGTCACAGTTCAAATCTAAATTATTAAATAATTAAATTCCAGCCCTGGGTGTATTTAAGTATCTGTTGTACTTACTTACACAGAACATATGCTATGCATACAGTAATAACAACAAATACTTATTGATTAGCTATTTAGTTACAGCAGATAAAGAATCAAATTATAAAATACAAAGGTTTTCTGTAGTCCAAATATTTATTTTGTCAGCAACTATAAGCTTTCTCTAGAAGTTGAAAAAGCCTATCTGGATTATGGGAAATTCAAATATTTGTTTTCTTGCTGAGATATTAAGGCAAATAAGGTAGAGGCAAGAAGATGACTTTCAAATATTAAAACAACAACAAAGATGACCAACAGTATAATGGGTAGCTACCCTACCATATTCTCTTTAACCACATCCCTTTGCTGCCTTCTACAAAAGAAAGGCTTCCTCCAACTATAAAGATGCCTAATCTTTCCTCACTTGCCATTATTTAAAATCACTTAAGATTTATATTAAGTTAAAAAACTTTTTCATTGAGATCACATATTTTCAGTGGGCCTTTCCAGTCATTTAATGAAGAAATTATTTTAAACATAAAAATATGCTTGAAACAGCTCATTACAGAATCCACATCACTATAATCTTATGCTTGGCCTCAGGAATGTTATACAATGATTTGAGTTCAAAGTAAAGAAAACTGAATTAAAACATGTAGTAGATTTTGTGGGGTTTTGTGTGTGTGTGCATGTGTGTGTTTTTAAAGGTACAATTGCTTAACCAGATATTCCTGTTTCTCTGACTGGAATATAAATAAAACCAGAACACAATCCAGAAAAGCTTGCTTTACCACAAACAGATCAAATCGGTATTGGGCTACAAGGAACACAGAACAAGAATCTCTTAATACATGTTCTATTTTAGACAATAAAGTGTATACTGTATTGTCTTCTCATGAAATTTTGCTCTAACAACATCTCCACTTTCAGAAAATGCCATATTCCCTTATCTGATTTATTGCTTCTCTGGGAGATGCTGTTCTGTGGAGTTAGAATTATTAAAAAATAACAATAACAAAAAAAAACAACCTTGTTTGCTGGAAATAAAAAGTGAAAAAAAAACCTCATTTCTTTAGTTTATTAGTAAATAACTGCTAAAAGGGCAAGGAGCAGATGAGTGCTATATGAATAAAAGATTTTTAATTATACATCAATTCTATCATTCCCTCAACAATACATTTCATAATTTAAAAGGTTTACAGTGAATACGTGGGTCATTAACTTGGAATATTCTAAAAACAACCCAATAGTAAAGATAATTACACGGCCAGTAATATTCCAGCTGAATGAAACACTCTTAATGGAAACCAACACTTGTTATGTATTTAAATTAGATTTAAAATTAAATTAATTTCCAGCTAGCTAGAAAATCTTTTTAAAAAGTCAGTAATTCAAATGGAAACTTTACATTAATTTAAAAAGTAATACCATCAATTTGGATCTAGTTCATCCTTATTGTTAACAAGCACTGAGGGAGAAAAATGGGTCATCAGCTAAAAGCCTGAACGATCCCAAAATGGGTGACTGAACTGTAAATAATTAAGATATATATATTCTAAGCAAACCTAAACACATATTTCATAAAGCACATATATTCATTCCTCTTAGTTCAGTTTCTACTTCTGCACTGTCTTTTAAACAGAAAAGACTTAAATTATGTGTAATATATCAAACCTTTACACCCTAAGGTATTGCATCATATACAAAATGATATGTTTATTATATCTTACCAACTCATTAAAGCTGATGTCCCATAGTACTTTATTTATCAATACTTCCCATTTAGATTTAATTGCATTACTTGATAGCAATGAATCTACACAGTTTCAAACAATTTTCTGTGTATACTTTTCAATGATTTTGATTGTCCTCCAATTTAGAAATCACTGACACTCTGTTGAATGGCATCAAGTATGGATGACTTCTATAAGATGTCAACTTAAGAAACCTTTACTAGCACCAAAAACTTGAGATGGGAATCTGTGACGATACACACACCAAACCTCCAAGGATTTCTCTAATATAGTGATGAAGAGTTAAAACAGGGAAGGGCAAACCTATCACACTTATTAAACATGAAACAACAATTTGACTTTCGGGGAGACACGACATCTAACTGAAAGCACAAAGAATAGAGCTAAATGTAGGCAGTTATGTGCAAGGCACACAATCTGGATCCCACATTTGGCAAATGAGGTATGTATCAAAGATTTAATTCATCAATTCATTAGGTAGGACTTTACCCTACAGAGAAAATTGGACAAATATGCAAAGATGTGTAAGTATGATAATGACCATATTTGATAATAAAATATTAATAATAGTAAAATAGGAAATGACCTAAATGTTCTTTAATAAAAAACTGGTACAATATTTTACACAAACAATCGAATATTACATATATATAAGTTTTCACTGACATAGAATGAGCTCCATAATATACTGCTGAGGGGAAAAAGCAGATTAAAAATAACCTGAATATTATAGTTACAGGCATGGAGAGAGACAGCTGCAAAAATTATCACCAAAAGCAAATGGAGGTTTCCTCTGGGTGGTTGGGGAGGAAAGTAATTTTTACTTTCTTCCTTAGAATTACTAATATTGCTTAAATTTTCTAAATAAATATACATTATCTTTGTGATCAGAAAAAAATTATCTTCATGTTGGAAAAAGAAAGCACATTTATTTTTTAATACCATAATTCTTTTTGGGAGTAATTACTCTGTGAACCTAATTAGAAAAATTCAAGAAGCTATAGATTCAAAGATTTTATCACAGCAGTGTTTATTATCACAAAATACTGGCAATAATCTAAGTGATCAATAGTGAATTTGTTAAATAAGTTATAAAGTATATAATGGCATACTACAAAGTCATTAATATTAAGATAAAGATACAGTCATCACTGTAAGTTCAGTGACCTTGGGAATGTTACATACCCTCTAGGTGTCAGTTTCCTCATCTGTAAAATGGGTATAAAAAGAGCACTTACCTCACAGTGCTTTACCTAGCATATCAGCTTTATCTTATTGTGATAAAAGACGAAAAATCTGATGTTTGTGAGCTTTCTTGATAACACAGGCCGCTGCTGCAAAAATTACCTTGCTATCTGCTTCTAAAAATTTCAAGATGAACATTCAATTTGGCCATCAGTCAAGTTCAGAAAATATGAATATAAGACCACAAGGGCAATAAATATCAAAGTTGAATAGGACATTTCTGCAGCTATTAACCTAGTTTTTAAAAATTCCTATACTGGCTGGGCTCGGTGGCACACACCAGTAGTCCCAGCCACTTGGGAGGCTGAAGCAGGAAGATCGTTTAGGCCCAAGCATTAGAGGACAGCCTGGGCAAGAGAGTGAGAACCTGTCTTTTTTAAAAACAATAAACAAACCACCTATATACAATCACAAAATAAGCTTGTTTATTCATCTACACATGTGCAAAAAATAGTGCTAGAAGATAAAACCAGGGCTACCTAGACACCTGTGGCACTGGACAGCCCCCATTAAGAAGCTGCCCAGACTACAGTGACTGATAGAAGTGATATCCCTACTTAACTGAACAACAAAACAATTTACATATACACACTAGTTTGCTTCATCAGTTTTACTATCATTGTACAAACATTTATTTTGTTGCTTTAAGTAACTGAAACCAACCTGCCATGGTCTTTCCCAATCCAGTGGAATAGGAAGTGCTCCAAGCCATGCTCCTACAAAGCTAGAAATTGTAGTGATCTGGAGACTATTCTCCCATATGGATGTAACTCTGTGAAACACAAATTGGTACATCGTTGGTGGTATGTACATGAGCTGCTGGAGAATCCAACAAGCACTAGCACACATTATCAGTATACATATATTTCCTGCTAATTTAAAATGAAAATCTCAAAATGACATATACATATTTACCATGAACTATTAATAGTTAATTGGTAAGAAGATGTAAATGTTTTCCATTGGAAAGGTAATATACAGACGCAGTAGGAGTCAAACCATGTTAAGGAGCATTTGTAGAAACAGCTAAGTCTTCCACCCCTATCATCAACTCCTGGTTCCTTTCCCCACAGGCAACTGCTATTATGCTAAATTATTACATATTCTTCCAGAAATATTTTATACAGGCACAAATACACACATAATTTTGTTTTGAAGGATATATGTACATTTGCATAAATACACATGTACATATGTATATTTCTTCAAAACAAAACTCAGATGCATCACGTTATAAACCGAGTTTTGCTTGTTTTTCCTTGGTAACAGCTGTAACAGTATTCCATTGTATGGATGGTGCATCATTTATTCAACCAGTCTTTTTTTTTTTTTTCAGACGGAGTCTCACTCTGTGTCCAGGCTGGAGTGCAATGGAGTGATCTCGGCTCACTGCAACCTCCGCCTCCCGGGTTCAAGTGATTCTCCTGCCTCAGACTCCTGAGTAGCTGGGATTACAGGTGTGCGCCACCATGCCCAGCTCATTTTTGTACTTTTAGTAGAGATGGGGTTTCACTGTGTTGGCCAGGCTGGTCTCGAACTCCTAACCTTGTGATCCACCCACCTCGGCCTCCCAAAGTGTTGGGATTATAGGCATGAGCCACTGCACCCGGCCTCAACTAGTCTTTCTTACAGCACACTTCATTTATACAAAGCAATTCAATTTACTTGGCAAGAAACAGGCAGAGAACAAGAACAAAGTATTTCAAAAGATCTGGTGATTCTGCCTACCGTTCCTATTTACTAAGTGCACATCTGAGAGTGTAAAGGTGGAAAGACTTAATTCTGCCATTCTCTTAGTAGGTGTTAGTTTCAGCCTGGCCCTCATAGGGTGAACACTTCACCATGTAGAACAGGAGTCTGGTTACAGTCAGGTAAAAGCCCACTGCAATGCAATAAGTGCGGTCCAAATATTCAATTGTTTAAATTGCAAGGTGAAGTTACTGTGAAGTTATTGAAAAGTAGCCTCTTCTAGATAGTATGGGGGAAAACATTTGTTTTGTTAGATGATTTATTTAACTAGAAACAGGCCAATTATTATGCGCAAAATGTACACTGAATTTTAAAAGTCCCAAATGATGACAAGTCAGTTCACAAACCAATCCCTCTATCATCCTCCATCTCATACTCCCCAACTACACAAGATAAGAGCCTTAGCTTGTTTCCATTGAGAAGCAGGGCTAAGAACGGGCTGGAGCCAATCACATATATCCAAATTTGTACTATTTGTAGGGCTTTATTATTTTTTATTTCATATAACACCTATAAATATAAGTCAGCTTTTTCAACTAGCATTCAATAGAACAGAGATGTGTTCCAATGTTGGAAGGAAAAACTGGCCAAGTTCAATGTAAAGGGAATTGTACTGTTTTAGCAATTTAAAGGATTTTCTAGGCCAATTTTTGACTACATGTGGCTGACAATGATGACTAAGCTTCAATTTAACACACAGCTCCTCTATACTGTAATACATAAAGTGAAGTGCCTGGAAACATAAGGTGTGGTAGAGGTTGAGAGCAGAGATTACTTTCTGTTGGGAAGAATTCACTTTTTCTATTTTATGGAACAGGAGGAAGTTCAGCTGGATTGGAAAGAATAGGTAGCATCAGGTCTTAAACTGGAGGACTGGAGAAAGAGCTGCACTGCAGACAAGAGAACACAAGTCAGATTGCTAGAGGCCACGTGGAAGAATGAGAAATAAGGCTGGAAAAGTAGGGCAGAGTTAGGATTTTTTTTTTTTTTTTTGAGACGGAGTTTCGCTCTTGTTGCCCAGGCTGGAGTGTAATAGAGTGATCTCGGATCACTGCAACCTCCACCTCCCGGGTTCAAGCCATTCTTCTGTCTCAGACTCCTGAGTAGCTGGGATTACAGGTGTGTGCCATCACACCAGGCTAATTTTTGTATTTTTAGTAGAGACGGGGTTTCACCATGTTGGCCAGGCTGGTCTCGAACTCCTGACCTTGTGATCCGCCGGCCTCAGCCTCCCAAAGTGCTGGGATTACAGGTGTGAGCAACTGCGCCCGGCCCTCACCGTTTTTTGCTTGTTTGTTTGTTTTTGTTTTTGAGATGGAGTTTCGCTCTTATTGCCCAGGCTGGAATGCAATGGTGCAACCTGGGCTCACTGCAACGTCCGCCTCCCGGATTCAAGGGATTCTCCTGCCTCAGCCTCCCGAATAGCTGGGATTATAGGTGGCTGATTTTTTGTATTTTTTTTTAGTAGAGATGGGGTTTCACCATTTTGGTCAGGCTGGTCTCCACAGTTAGGATTTTTAAAAATAGCTTTATTGAGTAGAGTCAAAAATTATCCTAGAAAATCCTTTCTAGCCATACAATTCACTAATTTCAAGTATACAAATCAATGGTTTTTAGTATATTCACAGAGTCGTGCAGCCATCACCACTGTAAGTTTTAGAACATTTTCATCATCCCCAGACTCTTTAACCATTACCAATCACTCTCCATTTCTCCTTCCTCCCAGCCCTAGGCAACCACTAAGCTACTTTCTGTCTCTCTGGATTTGCCTATTCTGGACATTTCATATAAATGGAATCATAAAGCGTGTGTGACTGGCTTCTTTTTCCTAGCATAATGTTTTCAAGGTTCATCCATGTTGCAGCATGTATCAATATTTCATTCCTTTTTATGGCTCAATCATATTCCCTTCAAGGGATATTCCACATTTTATCTATTCAACAGCTGATGGATATTTGGGTTGCTTCTACTTTTTGGTTATTATGAATAATGTTGCTATGAACATTTATGCACAAGTTTCTGTGTGAGCATATGTTTTCATCTCTCTTGGGATTACACCTAGGGGTGGAATTGTTAGGTCCTATGGAAACTCTTATATTTAATCACTTGAGGAACTACCAGACTCTTCCAAAATGGCTGAACCATTTTATATTCCCACCAGCAGTGTATGAGGATTCCAATTTTTCCACACCCTCTTGACACTTGTCATTATCTTTTTTTATTACAGTCATCATAATTGGTGTGAAATGATATCATGGTGATAGATTTAGGGTTAGGATTTTAGAAAATTCTTAAATGTCAAACTAAGGAACCATGAAGGTTTTCAATCAAGGCAACTTTACGATCAGAGATGTTTCAATAAGATTTATGTGGCTGGGTGCGGTGGCTCTCGCCTGAAATCCCAAGACTTCAGGACGCAGAGGCGGGCGGATCACAAGGTCAGGAGTTCGAGACCAGCCTGGCCAACATGATGAAACCCCGTCTCTACTAAAAATACAAAAAATTAGCTGGGCGCAGCGTCAGGCACCTGTAATCCCAGCTACTCGAGAGGCTGAGAATGGAGAATTGCTTGAACCCGGGAGGCGGAGGTTGTCGTGAGCCGAGACCATGCCATTATACTCCAGCCTGGCGACAGAGCGAGACCCCATCTCAAAAAAAAAAAAAAAAGTTTGATGTATGTATCTTTCTAACCTCTAAGCTCTAAGTTCCTTGGGCTAAGAGGCAAGATCCATGCCTTCACATTTTTCACGGTTCCAGCACACTTGTGGCCATCTTATGTTTATTAAAATAAAAAGTATGATCATCCAAGAGGTTGCTCTCTATTTTGTGGTAGCCAAGTGTTTATGATCCTACATATAATAAATGTAGAAAAAATGGAACCGAGACCTATTTTTAAAAATAGAAAAACTCTGTAGCTTGTTTTTAAAGTAAAAATTTCATATTTATCAAAATAATATATGTGACATCTTTCAAGTAAAGGAGTACAATTAAACTAATAATAAAAATAGTAGTCTCCTCTTCCATCCCTCCCCACTCCTGATGTCTGCTCCAAGGCAGATATTTTCAACTCTTTTTGCTGTTTCTTCTATTTACCTCAAATTAAAAAAAAAAAAACATAAATTAAGTATAGATTTTTCAAGATTAACTTACTTTCTGCCTTCTTCTATGGGAGAAGATTTAGCACCTTTTATCTACAAGCTGCCTACCTCCACATACACATTTCTCCCTGACTCATGTCCCTTCTACAATGGTAACATCTCCTCCTTTCAACCGAATCAATAGTAATGTCTACGTTATGATGATTATAAAACTGCTAATCCCAGTGAACCACACAGTAAACCACAATTATACATTTCTTTTCTCATAGTAAATATAATCTTTAATTGTCCATGGATGTTAAGAACTGCCTCTTTTTCCCTGCTCTGTTTGCTTACGTACCTGTCATTAAGTAAATTTTCACATATTCCAAAGAAGCTAAGTAGTACCTCTAAATGCTTGATTTCTTCTCCCCGCTCCTTCCATCTTTTTGGAGCCACTTAGGACTGCTGCACAACTGCTGTGCTGTGGGGTCCCTTCACGAGCATCTTGTGAATTCCCTTTGCCTCTCTCAGTTCTTTTGGATCTGCTCTTTCCTAAATTCCAAGACTTCCTCCATCTATGTTCCTTTTTCTTTTCTTTTTAAGCACCTCTTCCAATAGATTCCTGAGAAAGGAATTTTCTTTTTCAGCACCTCCTTCCATAGATTCCTGAGAAAGGATACATGGAAAATAGATTCTTAGAGATGTTTTAAGTCTGAAAATGATTTTACTGTAATTTTTGGGAATCATTCTGCCTCAGAATTTGTGGGGGGTTTTTTGTTGTTTTTTTTTGAGATGAAGTCTCACTTTGTCGTCCAGGCTGGAGTGCAGTGGCACGATCTTGGCTTACTGCAACGTCTGCCTTCTGGGCTCAAGCGATTCTCCTGCCTCAGCCTGCCGAGTAGCTGGGATTACAGGCGCCTGCCACCATGCCCAGCTATTTTTGTATTTTTAGTAGAGATGGGGTTTCACCTTGTTGGCCAGGCTGGTCTCGAACTCCTGACCTCAAGTGATCTGCCCACCTCAGCCTCCCAAAGTGCTGGGATTATAGGCGTGAGCCACAGCGCCTGGCCCTGCCTCAGAATTTGGAAGGCACTGCTCCAATGTTTTCTGATTCCCACTTGAGAAGTTCAGTGCCATTCTGGTTTCCTGTCCTCTGTAGGTATCATGTTTCTCTCATTCTCTAAAAACTTTTAGAATGATCTCTTTATTGCTGGTTATCAAAAATTTCACAAAAATGTTTTTTAAAGTGTTTTTTCATCCACTATGCTGAAAATATATGGGCCTTCTTAATCTAAAATCTCAGGTATTCTGGTTCTTAAAATTGTCTTCTACTTAAAGACCTTGTTTGATCAGATCACTTAAGAATTTTTCCCTTACTCTTGCTAGGAATACTATTATTTTGAACTAATTTCTGCTTTTATCTTTTAATTCATTTTGCAATCTTTACCTTTTTGTTTGACTAGGGAATCTTTTCAAGTTTTGTCTCTACTTCCGTTGAGTATTTTTATTCCCCAAAAGTTTTCTTGTTCTCTGAATATGCATTTTGACTGCCTCCTGTTCACCTTTTATGGTAAACTTAAAAAAAAAAAAGTAAGTTTTTAAGTTATCTTCTGTCTTTATATACTGCCTCTATTTCCCCTGAGTTTCTTTTTTGTTATTTTCATTTCTGGATTTTATTTGAGGTATTCCTCAAATATCTGGTGATTCTTTACTTCTCATTCTACTTAAAACACCATGTATGTAATGTCCAGACTAGGCAAATCTACAGAGATAGAAAATATATTAGTGTAAGCTTCTCTAACCCATGGCCCATAGGCCACATGTGGCCCAGGATGGCTTTGAATGTGGCCCAACACAAATTCATAAACTTTCTTAAAACATTATGAGATTTTTTCTTACTTTTTTTTTTTTTTTTTAGCTCATCAGCTATCGTGAGTGTTAATGTATTGCATGTGTGGCTCAAGACAATTCTTTCCTTCCAACGCGGCCCAGAGAAGCCCAAAGATTGGACACTCCTGTAGTGGTTGCCTGGGCCATGGAGAGAAGAGTGGGAAGAGGGGATGACTGCTAATAGTTATAGCTTCTTTTTGATGTGGTGAAATGTCCCAAAATTAGATTGTGGCAATGGCTGTACAACTGTGCCTATACTAAAAACCACTGAATTATACACTTTGAGTGAATTCTATGGTATACGGTTATATCTCAATAACACTATTTTTAAACAACAGCAACAACAAAATGAAACATTAAAACAGCTGACTGGATGCTTATAATTCAAGCACGGGGATGCACAGAACTAGGGACGGGGTAGGAACCTGACTTTCCTTTAGAGAATCCCAAAATGTCAGTACCATTTTCCCTTGAAAGAAATATTTCAATATTCTGCCTAGATGGTATAAGCCTGGCTCCCAGTACTTTGGGCCAACCAGGGGAAAGGGGCTAGGTGTAAGGTGGGGACTCATGGTTTGAGATGTAGGATTTCATTTAAAATTTATCCCCCAAAGAGGTTGTACCCAACAGGCTCAGTATCTGGGGACAGCCAGAATAGCTGGGGATATGAAGGGTACAATTATATTTTCTTCACTTCTCCTCCCTGCACTGTTCAACTTCCATTGCTTGTATTAGTTTTTATTTACATTGTTCTACAACTCCAATTCATTCAATTATTTTCTTGATATAGTGAGTCCCTTTGATGTACAAACTGGAGAATCCCTTCATTTGTGAAAACTGTCTTCTATCATATCTTTGAATCATTTTTTGTTGGGTATTTTAGAGGCACTAACTAGTCTTATGTTTGCATCCCTTTCGTTTCTCCTCTATATTTATCACATCTTCTCTATATGCTTTATTCTTCCCAACCCCCTCCCTACCCCACATTCATTTTGATTAGCTCAAACCTTTCTTCCATGCTAAAACCTGACTTTCTAATTTGTCTGTTTCTTGATATTTTTAATTTATGTCCTGTAATAGTGACCTTTGCATTCTCAATTTATTTCACTAATTCTGCAATCTTATTCTCCACGTCATTTTGTTTCATGATCTCATCTTTGCTCTTAATTTATTCAATTCATATCCTTAGTACTATTTTTCATGGTAAACTGTGTGGAGGTTTTTTTGTTTATTTTCGCTTCTAGGGTAGCACTTTCTTTCAGGCCAGATTCTTCATCTTCTGCACGCCCTTTTTCCTTCTTCTATAGTGCATTTTTAGGGTTGTCATGCCGTTTCTTTTCTTTTGCTCACACTTCACATGGGCACACATCCTATCTTAACTAGCCCCAATTTTCCCTGTCTTGAAGCTGCCTTTTGAGGACTGGATGTTATTTTCTACTGAGTTTTCTGTAACATGAGGCAGGAAAGAGAATGGGGGTAGGGAGACTGGGTAAGATAAATGCTATCACTGTGATTCAGTTAGTAATATTCCACTGAAATTTAATAAATGGTGGTTCTATAATTGAGACTTAAAAATTCATGGCCAAGGCTTACGCCTCCTCTTAGAAATCAGATGAAGCTACTATAGTGCACAGTCTGCCCCCTTAGCAGATCCCTGTAGGTAGCAGCTCTGGTAGATTGATAAGAGGTAAAGAGGCCTGATGGGGAGTCAGGGAAACCTACAGTCTATTGGTAGGAATATGTATGGGGGTATATACATATTCTTCAAATTAGAACTTTAGTTTGACAGTGTCTGTTAACTTCCTTTGATCTAGGAATGTTACTCAAGTAATCTAGTCTACAAAAACCTTTGCACAAGTATACAAAATTATATGGTACAAAGATATACCTAACAACATTATTTATTATCATGAAAATTTGATAATGAACTTTAATAGGAAATTAGTTAAATAAATCATGGTACATGGAATACTTGTAATGATGATTAATTGCTCAACATTCATCTCAACCCTGATGATGAGACTAATTAATTAAATATTGATGATCCCATTCTGTTTCCCAATGATTAGGAAAACTCAAGGAAGAGAAACTGCTGCCATCCCACTACCAGCCTGAGGATAATAACAAGGAGAATCAGTAAGAAGCACAACCATACCATGACTATCTGTATCTAGAACCATCCAATTTCCGTTATGTGACATAATCAGTTTCCTTATTATTCAAACCAATATAAGCTGAAGTTTTATGTTACTTATAGAGATACAGTAGCTAAGAATACTATGTAAGAAGAGGTAGATTATACACACACACAGATAACAATGTTCATAACACATTAGTGGGAAAAAAGTTATAAAGCCATGACTAGTTTAACTATTTTGTTTTAAAATTTTATATATATATAATTAATACAAAATTCGAAGAACATATAAAATCTGCTAGTAGTTGTTCATTGCTTCCATGATAGCATTACTAGGATCTTTAACTTTCTATATTTTTCTGTTTGAATTTTTACTACAAACATTTATATACATTATTTTGTAATAAATAAGATAAAAAGAATAAAATAGGTAAATTCCTTTCTATTAACTAATTTCTAGCATCACTGACATTGATGTACTCTCATTTTATAAGTTTCCATAATAAAGCTATTTGAATTCTATGGTTATTGGCTAATTTTTTCAAAGTTAAGGAACATATGCACAGTCAATAGGGCTCAGAATAAATAAATGGCTCCCCTGTGAACAAACTTAAAAAGTGACTAAAGCAATGTTACAGACCAACCTTCATGACACTGTGCTCCAACTATTTGTCCAAATTATTTGACTCCACTGGAATTCATTACATCAAATATTAATTGAAGTAAACAGGCCATTTTGAGTGCCTACTACGTGCCAGACACTGTATCAGACACCTGAGGGTAGTTCATAGTAAACACTCATGGTTTAAATACACTGTCATCAAAATAGTGCTTGTTTAAATAGATTTAATTTTTTGAACTGCTAGTCTCTTCATCTAAAAAAGAGACACTGTACAACTCCTCCTAGTGGCTAAAGGTATTTTACAAAATTCTAATATAAATGTTTTCCTTCCCCACTGAATATTAAAACAAATGCCTCTTTGCCACTAAATTTTTTGCCCACATTTATACTAAATTATCTACTTTTTATATGAGTAAATCTTTGGTCACTCACTATATTTTCACTCTTAGTGTCCACAGTGGTTGCTTCAATATAAAATCTATTTCAATACAAAGATGACAAAAAGAGGCCTATTATCTTTGTCTACACAAATAGGTCTTATTGAATGTTTTCACCTCGGCTAGATCACTACTCTTGACAAGATTTTTGTTTAGTACTATTCAGGAATCTATTTAGTTCACCAAAAGTGATCAGGTTCTAACTTAAACATTCAAATAACAGCATAAAAGAACTGATATGTCAAAAAACAAGTTTCAATGAACTATATGGGTGTATAGTAGTCAGATTATTACTTTCCTTTATAAGAAAGTCTGCACATGAAAAAAACAAAATAATTTTAATGCCAATGCAATAACTGAATTAAATTAGTACAAACTGAGTATATTATTTAATAAGTATACTAATAAGAAGCTGGCAGAATATTTTAAGAAACCAAATGACCTTGTCTACTTCCAAGTTTCTTTATAATAGTATTCTTTTGTTTTGTTTTCCTGGAGTAACTTAACATTTACTGTAAGGAGAAATCCTGTTAAAATAGTGTCTTTTAGTTATGTATAAAATCCCAATAGTATCAGAATTGATCCTTAACTTGTAGGATGTAGTTCCTATACAGTTCACAAGCTCAAAGCTTTGTTGTTCTCTGTCTTCACATGACTATCATCTGTTCAACATAAGTTTTCTACAAACATGCAAATAAATACATTAAAAACTAGTATATAAACTTTTTTCACTTAAAAATATTATACAACATTTATATTGATTCAACACTAATTAAGATGTCATGCCAATTCAAAATTAGCCTGTTCACACTGAACATCTGAATTATTCACATTTTAATAATACTAAAAGGGCTGTCTTTAAGTTAAAAAAAATACATACAAAACTCTACTGTGTTTTACATATTAAAATACAGGATGAATGATAAAAATATTTAAAGCTCTAAAATCTTCAGTTGACACTTCAAGGTATTTTAAATACTTTTTATTAATTAGAACTACAGCATAAGAACTTCAAATTGAAATTTTAATTTCTGTTCTAAATTATTATTGAGTAGGAAAAAGCATGTATTATTCATGTATTTTGTACAATCTCCTTGAATAATAACAGAATTCTTTGAAATTAAAGTTGTGACTCAGGAAGTCCTAGCTAGAGCAATCAGATGAGAGAAAAAAATAAAGGGCATCCAAATTGGAAAGAAAGAAGTCAAATTATCCTTGTTTGCAGATGATATAATCATGTATTTGGAAAAACCTAAAGACTACCAAAAACTATTAGAACTGATAAACAAATTGAATAAAGTTGCAGGATACAAAATCAACATACAAAAATCAGTAGCATTTTTATATGCCAACAGCAAATAATCTGAAAAAGAAATAAAAAAGTAATCCCATTTATAACAGCTACAAATAAAATTAAATATCTATGAATTAACTTCACCAAAGAAGTGAAATATATCTACAATGAAAACTATAAAACACTGATGAAAGAAATTGAAGAGGACACAAAAAATGGAAAGATATTTCATGTTCATGAACTGGAAGAATCAATATTGTTAAAATGTCCATACTACCCAAAGCAATCTGCAGATTCAATGCAATCCCTATCAAAATACCAATACTATTCTTCACATAAATAGAAGAAACAATCCTAAAATTTACATGGAACCACAAAGACCCAGAATAGCCAAAGCTATCCTGAGCAAAAAGAACAAAACTGGAGGAATCACATTACTTGACTCAAATTATACTACAGAGCTACTGTAACCAAAACAGCAAGGTACTGGCATAAAAACAGGCACATAGACCAATAGAACAAATAGAGAACCCAGAAGTAAATCCATACATCTACAGTGAGCTCATTTCATCAGAGATGCCAAGAACATACACCGGGGAAAGAGCAGTCTCTTCCATAAGTGGTGGCAGGAAAACTGGATATCCATACGCGGAAGAATGAAACTAGACCCCTAACTCTCGCCATATACAAAAATCAAACCAAGATGGATTAAAGACTTAAATTTAAGACCACAAACTATGAAACTACTGAAAGGAAACATTGGGGAAACTTTCCAGGACACTGGGTTGGGCTAAGATTTCTTGAATAATACCGCACAAGCACAGGCAACCAAAGTATAAATGGACAAATGGAATCACATCAAGTTAAAAAGCTTCTGTACAGCAAAAGAAACAATCAAGAAAGTGAAGAGACAATCCACAGAATGGAAGAAAATATTTCCAATCTATCTATCTAATAAAGGGTTAATAACCAGACTATATAGGGAGCTCAAACAACTCTACAGGGAAAAAAAAACCCTAATAATCCAATTTAAAAATGGGCAAAAGATCTGAATAGACATTTCTCAAAAAAAGACATACAAGTGGTAAACAGGTATATGAAAAGGTGCTCAATATCACTGGTCGGCAGAGAAATGCAAATCAATACTACAATGAGATTATCATCTCACCCCAGTTAAAATGGCTTTTATCCAAAAGGCAGGCAATAACAAATGCTGGCAAGGATGTGGAGAAAGGGAACTCTCACATACTGTTGGTGGGAATGTAAATCAGTACAACCATTATGGAGATCAGTTCTCAAAAAAAAAAAAACAGATCTACCATATCATCCAGCAATCACATTGTTAGGTATATATCCAAAAGAAAGGAAATCAGTATATTGAAGAGATAGCTGGACTCCCCTGTTTATTGCATCACTATTCACAATAGCCAAGATTTGGAAGCAACCTAAGTGTCCATCAACAGACTAATGGATTAAAAAAAAAAGTGATACATACACGCAATGGAGTACCACTTGGCCATTAAAAAAAGAATGAGCTCCTGCCATTTGCAACAATGTGGACAGAACTGGAGGTCATTATGTTAAATGAAATAAGCCAGGCACAGAAAGGCAAACTTCGCATGTTCTCACTTATTTGTGGGAGTTAAAAAAACAATTGAACTCATGGAGATAGAGAGTAGAAGGATGGTTACCACAGGCTGGGAAGGGTAGTAGTGGGGGTGGGGGGTGCAGAGAATGTGATTAATGGGCACGAAAAAGATAGAATGAGTAAGATCTACTATTTGATAGCAAAACAGGGTGACTATAGTCAATAATAATTTAACTGTACATTTAAAAATAACTAAGAGTATAATTGGATTGCTTGTACAACCATACATACAAAAGATAAATGCTTGATGTGAATACCCTGATGTGATTATTATGCATTGTGTGTCTGTATCAAAATATCTCATGTACTCCAGAAATGTATATATCTACTATGTAGACACAAAAAAATAAAAAATAAAGTTGTGATTCAATATGAATAATGCTAACTACATACTGGAGCAATTTCAATATAACTAGTAATTTTTTGTGAATATTTATATTATCACTGCAAAACCATAGATCTCTGAGTTTTTAAATATTTTTGCTTAAAAGTGAACATTTAAGAAGGCAAACTCTAATGTTCAATGAGTTAATCTAATTATTTCCTAGCTTATTCAAAATTTGACATGCTTTCTATAGTAAAATTTGGAAGTATAATAAAAGTACTAAGAAGAAGTGAACTAACTCTAGTGTATGGTGGAAACACAAAGACTTAGATTCTTCTCTTATGTCAAAGTTCAAATTAACTTCACATTAAATTAAATGAAAAAACCAGCCCTCCTCCATAGTTATCTATGCACTGTGCTCCTTGGTCTGTCACCTAAACTAGGAAGAAATACTGAGACAAACTGCAGTAAGGATTGAAAGTATGATATATAAAATGCTCCCTGACATTTTTTAATCCATTCAACAAACATTTCTTGAGAACCTATTATTTGATTTCATTCATTTCTCAGTTCTGACACAGCCCTGCAAAGTACATATTAGTTTTATTCTAATCATATTACATATGTGAAGTTAAGTAGCTTGTCTAAGATCACTTGGCCGCTAAGTAGTAAAAACAGGGCAAGAACCTGTTTTCTGATCCTCAATTACTGGAGTCGTCTAACTTCTACACCATCTAATGATCTAGATTCCAATCCCAGCTCTACTACTTCCTGGCTACAGAACTGGGGCAAATCACTTAACCTGTCAGCTTTCTAGGTTCTTCATCTAGAAAATGGTGAAAGTGAGTATCTCACTAGATTGCTCTGAGAAACTCTAAAATGAAAATGCTTTAAAAGTTATTAAAATATTTTTGCATTGCTATTTCACGTCATGTGCTATGTGATATTATATAAAATGTTTTACATTACAAATTGATAATTTTTAGCCATAGTCCTCTGGAGACTAGGCTGTTTTCCAGTATGTTGGAAATTTTAGGACAACTTTTGCAGTCTACTGAAGTTTAGGTGACATCAGAGAAATCTAGCAATTTCCTGACATAGGCCTACTTTCCATAAGCAAGAAGAAAGTTAAGTACTGGCAAACTCTAACTCATTATAACTTTTATTTTGACTAGGTAGTATATTAATGTGGTTCAAATTTCAAAAGATAGCAAAGGATATTCAGTGGAAAGTCTCCTTACTTTGTCCTCTAGCTTCTCAGATCCCCTCGCAAGAGACAACAGGTTTCATCAGTTTCTCACGTCCTTCCAGAAATATACATGTATCTGTGCCCTCTGACAACTTTTGACATAAATCGTAGCATCCTGTACACATTTTTTCACCTTGCTTTTTTACACTAACTTATCAGTAAATAAAGAGTTTTGTTTTGGGGTTTTTTTCTTTTTTTATGTGTTTAGTTTTTACAAATGCATAGTACTTCACAGTGTGGGTTAAATTTATCCTAACCCTATCCCTTATTAAAGGATATTTAGGTAATTTTCAATGCTGAAATGAGTAATCTTATATATTCAACATTTTGTAAGTGTGCAAGTATACCTACTGGATAAAATCCAAGAAGTAGAATTGCTGGGTCGAAGACGTGTATTTGTAATTTTTACAGATAGTACCAAACTGCACTTTATAGAGTTTGAACACTGGAGCTTGCTTCTCAAACCCTTAACACTACCATGTGACCCAGCAATCCCGCTCCAAGGCATACCCAAGATAAATAAACACATATGTCCATAAAAAAACCTATACACAAATGTTTGATGCAGCTTATTCACAACAACCAAAATGCAAAATGTGGAAAGAACCTAGATGTCCATCAACTGATAAATGGGTAAACAAAACTTGATATATATCCATACAATGGAATATTATTCAGCCACAAAAAGGAATGAAGTACTGAAGCATGCTACAACATAGATAAACCTTGAAAACATTATGCTAAGTAAAAAAAGGCAGTCACAAAAGATCACATAAGACCCAATTTATAACAAATTTCCAGGATAGGCAAATCTATAGAGACAGTAAGTAGATTAGTGGTTGCAAAAAACCACTGAATTGTATATTTTAAATAGGTGATATGTACGGTATGTGAATTATATCTCAATACTGTTTTAAAAAATACCCACCTTCCAGCAACCTCAGTTTACTACGTGTCATGAGCCACACATATGCACATCTGGTGTTAATTTTCCCTCAGATTTCCAACAACCATCTCATCACTTCGCAATAACTCACAATAGGCAACCCTTCTCATGTCTATTTCCAGAAGCAAACCTTTACCAAGGAAACCTTTTCCAAGGAAAAGTGCTATGTTTATTGTAATATTTGGGTGCAGGCATACCTTTTAGATACTGCACATTTGGTTGCAGACCACCAGAATAAAGCAAATTGTACAATAAAGTGAGTCATATGTATTTTCTGGTTTCCTAGTGCATATAAAAGTTATATTTCTACTGTATCATAGTCTATTAAGTGGGCAATAGCATTATGTTTTTTAAATGCATATGATTTAAAAATACTTTATTACTAAGAAATGTTAATAATTATCTGAGCCTTCAGCAAGTTGTAATCTTTTTGCTGGTGGAAGATGTGGCCTTGATGTTGACGGCTGCTGACTGATCAGGGTGGTGATTGGGGAGGCTGTGGAAATTTCTTTTTTTTTTTTTTTTAAGACTGAATCTCACTCTATCGCCCAGGCTGGAGTGCAGTGGCACAATCTCGGCTCGCTGCAACCTCTGCCTCCTGGGTTCAAGCGATTCTTGTGCCTCAGCCTCCCAAGTAGCTGGGATTACAGGTGCCTACCAGCACGCCCAGCCAATTTTTCTTGTATTTTTAGTAGAGACAGAGTTTCACCATGTTGGCCAGGCTGGTCTCAAACTCCTGACCTCAAGTGATCTGCCTGTCTCAGCCTCCCAAAGTGCTGGGATTACAGGCATGAGCCACTGCGCCCAGCCGGCAATTTCTTAAAGTGAAATTTTAACCATGAAGTTGGTTGCATCAATTGACTCTTCCTTCCAGAAAAGATTGATCTGTAGCGTGCCATGCTGTTTGACAGCATTTTACCCAAAGTAGACCTTCTTTCAAAATTGGAGTCAACCATCTCAAACCCTGCCATTGCTTTGCTTTACTAACTAAGTTTATGCAATATCCTAAATCCTTTGTTGTCATTTCAACAATATTCATGGCATCTTCACCAGGAGATTCCATCTCAGGAGACCATTTTCTTTCTCATCCAGAAGTAATGCCTCATCTGTTCCAGTTTTATCATAATGTTGCAGCAATTCAGTCACATCTTCAGGCTCCTGTTCTAATTCTAGTTCTCTGGCTATTTCCACCACATCTGCAGTGGTTTCCTCCACTGAAGTCCTGAACCTCTCAACATCATTCATGAGGAACAGAATCAGCTTCTCGTCAATGTTGATATTTTTATCTCCTCCCTTGAATCACAAATGTCCTCAACAGCATCCGTCTAGAATGGTCCTTTCCAGAAGGTTTTCAATTTACTTTTTCCAAATCCATCAGAGGAATCACTATCTATGGCAGCTATCGCCTTACAAAATGTGTTTCTTAAGTAATAAGACTTGAAAATCAAAATTACTCCTTGATCCATGGGCTACGGAATGGATCTTGTGTTGTAGGCATGAAAAAAACATTAACATTCTTGTACATCTCCAACAGAGCTCTTGGGTGACTAGGCACATTGTCAATGAGCAGCAATATTTTGAAAGGATTTTTTTTTTCTGAGCAGTAGGTCTCAAAAGTGAGCTTAAAATATTCAGTAAACCATGTTATAAACAGATGTGCTGTCATCCAGACTTTGTTGTTCCACTGACAGTATATAGGCAAAGTAGATTTAGCATAATTCTTAAGGGCCCTAGGATTTGCAAAATGGTAAATTAGCATTGACTTCAACTAAAGTCTCTGGCTGCACTGGCCCCTAACAAGAGAGTCAGCCTGTCAAGTATTGAAGGTGGCCACTGACTTCTCCTCTCTAACTTTAAAAGTCCTAGATGGCATCTTCTTTCAATAGAAGGCTGTTTTGTCTACATTAAAAATCTGTTATTTAGCCACCTTCACCAACAATCTTAGCTAGATCTTCTGGATAACTTGCTCCAGCTTCTACATCAGCACTTGTTGCTTCACCTTGCACTTCTTTGTGATGGCGATGGCCTCTTTCCTTAAGCCTCACGAATCAACCACTACTAGTTTCAAACTTTTCTTCTGTAACTTTCTCACCTCTCTCAGCCTTCACGGAATTGAAGAGAGTGAGAGGCTTACTCTGGATTAGGATTTGGCTTAGAATGTTGTACCTGGTTTGATCTTTCATCCAGACCATAAAACTTTCTCCCCATCAGCAGTAAGGCTGTTCCACTTTCTTGTCACTCATGTGTTTACTAGAGTAGACTTTAAATTTCCTTTAAGAACTTTTCCTTTGCATTCACAACTTGGCTATTTGGCACAAGGGGCTTCACTTTTAGTCTGTCTCAGTTCTTGACAACCTAACTTTTTCATTAAGCTTAATCACTTCTAGCTTTTGATTTAAAGTGAGAGACAAGTAAACTTTTTCCTTTCACTTGAACACTTAAGAGACTATAGTATGGTTATTAACTGGCCTAAATTTGATATTTTTGTATCTCAGGGAACAGGGAGTGGAGAGAGAGGGAGGGTGGGGAAGGGAGAGAGAGAGAGAGAACACGTTGGTAGGTGAGGCAGTCAGAACATGTACAACATTTATTAAGATCATCATCTTATATGGGTATGAGCCATGGTGCCCCAAAACAATTACAAAAAGTAACAGCAAAGACCACAGATCACCATAATAGATATAATAATAATGAAAAAGCTTGAAATTTTGTGAGAGTTTCCAATGAAGAGAACACATGCTGTTGGAAAAATGGCGCTGATACATTTGCTTGATGCAGGGTTGCCACAAACCTTCAATTTATAAAAAACAGTATCTGATCTGAGCAATATCTGAGAAGTACAATAAAGTGAGGAACAATAAAATGAGGTATGCCTGTATTTTGTAACCATTTTACACGTGTAAAACTGTGCTACCATTTTTATTAAGTTCCCATCTTCTCTCTACATGTCACTGACGAATTGTTTTAGTGTTATGACCTAACCCCATCTTTCCCATAAGCTCTGTGGTTTTTACTGCCCATTTTGTACAGCGTAGTGATTTTTAGGAACACACAGGCCACATTATAGCAGAACTAATTGTAAAATCACATAACAGTATTTCTCCCAAATACACCCATTATTAGACATAGACTTGAAAACTGGAGAAATCACTAATCCAAAGTAATAAGATTTCAATCCAATTTCACTATTTAAAAATTTCAAACTAAAAGGCTAAAAGCAATTAATACCATTTGGGATATTATGGTAATAATGTAGAAAATGCTTTCAGTTGTTACACTTCTGTTTTCTAGAGACTTTAAGAATATTAGAAGACGGTTCCAAGGGAAAACAGTACTGATTCCTTTTTTTTTTTTGAGACAGAGTCTCACTATGTTCTGGAGTCCAGTGGTGCGATCTCGGCTCACTGCAACCTCCGCCTCCTGGGTTCGAGCAATTCTCCTGCCTCAGCTTCCCAATTAGCTGGGACTACAGGCACCCGCCACCACACCCAGCTAATTTTTGTATTTTTAGTAGAGATGGGGTTTCACCATGTTGGCCAGGCTGGTCTTGAACTCCTGACGTCAGGTGATCCACCCGCCTTGGCCTCCCAAAGTGCTGAGATTACAGGCGTGAGCCACCACACTTGTCCCAAACAGTACTGATTTCAAAGGGAATAAGTCTGTAATTTATGAAGCCAAGCTACTCAGCATGCATCTTTTGCTCTCATTGGGCTGTTACCTTTCAAATCACACAAAAATACCCTGTTCATTTCAGTTTCAATGCTTTTATCCATTCTCCTTGCACGAGGTGCCTTTCTCTTCCTTCTTGGTCTCACCAAATCATATACTCTTGACTTAAGTCCATCATAGATCATTCCCATCTCCCCCTCCATTCTTTACTGATGCTCTGTCCCTTTGAGTTCCTACAGCACTTATTGCTGGATTTACACATTTGTAATCTGATGTTATTTGCTCATTTTTGTCCCTTGAACAGATAAGCTCCTCAGCAAAAGAATCCTCCTAATAAGGCCGGGTGTGGTGGCTCATACCTGTAACCCCAGCACTTTGGGAGGCGAGGCGGGCGGATCATGAGGTCGAGATCAAGATCATCCTGGCCAACGTGGTGAAACCCCATCTCTACTAAAAATACAAAAATTAGCTGGGCATGGTGGCATGCACCTGTAGTCCCAGCTACTTGGGAGGCTGAGGCAGGAGAATCACTTGAACCTGGGAGGTGGAGGTTGCAGTGAGCCGAAATCATGCCACTGCACTCCAGCCTGGCGACAGAACGAGGTTCCATCTCGAAAAAAAAAAAAAAGATTCCTCCTAATACTTCAGAAACCACACACAGCTTAGCATAACACAATAACACAGAGCACAGACTAAGTGCTCAAGAAGTTCTTGCTGCTGGGTGATAAACAGGAAAGAATCAAATAACCTTCTGGCTTTCTTAGCTAGATCTCCACTATTTCTGGTGCATATCATTTAAATGACTTTCAAGAAGCTAAAATTTTAACTTAGCCATGCTGAAAATACATACGGCCGCCAAGGAAATGAAATCTCATAAAACTTGCGCTCTGGTATCTTATCACGAAAAAGGCTAAACAAGAAATTATCATTGTTACACAACACATTTTTAGATTGTGGACCCCACTTCTACCTTATAAAATGTATGTAAGCAATTTTATTTACAGCAGTCTTATCACAGTGCCAAATTATCCCAGAACCATGGTTTTCAAGGCTTTCTTTTAATAGTAGAATTTTTTTTTATTTCTTCTTCTTCTTTTTTTTTTTAAACAAACAAAAGGCTAGGTGGAATTCTACCATACAGAAAAAAGGAGAGCTGATCTTGCTAATGTGGAGGGAGTGGCTTGTAGTTCTGCCTGCCCTGTCCCCAGTCCCTAATTGCAGTGACCCCTTAAGGCATCTCTGAGCACCATCAGCAATGAGAAGCACTCATAATAATCAGCAAACTGCCATGAATAGAAAAATACTTCGTTAATTATTTTTTAATTTCAATATCATTATAATATAAAATTAAAACTTACCCATTTCTACTGAACACTCTTAGCCATGCTTTGAGGTTTGGTCCTAACAAACATAAGCAAGGCACAGTAGTAAAAGTAGACAAAATAACTGCAAATAAAAATGTTTCCAATGCCAACCTAGAAAAAAAAAAGATTACTTTTTAAAAAAGTGTTAAAGGTACACATACACATACATAAGCTTTATTATATAAATAAAATATGAAATATCTTCCTATGCTTTACTTTGAAAGGTAACATGAATGCCACCAAAATGACGACTATAAATAATTTTACCACCAACATGTAGCTTTAAAAAACAATCTAGCAAGCATTTCGCTTTAATGATAGATTTCAGAAGTGTTAAAGACCCTAGGATCCATGCTGAGACTTTCATTGCAAACACAAACAAACAAACAAAATCCATTTCTAGATAGTTAGCTTTCTCCTCAATAGTCTCTGGAACTTTCTCTACAACTAGTGGTTCAATAAACTATTGAACCACTATTGAACCACTACTGAATACTAGTTGTAGTGGTTCTCTACAACTAGTGGTTAACATATATTGGAAACACCTGGAGAGCTGGATAAACTAAAGATTGGTGGGGGCTCTACCCCTAGAGTTTCTGACTGAAGCTTGAGTATTTGCATTTTGATAAAATGCTGATGCTGCTGGTTTGAAAACCACATTTTGAGAACCTCTGTGCCAGACACATTCATTCTGCTTTAAAATGGATTAGACAGGAACCACCATTTTCCATTACAAAGGTCTTGTTCTCTCCCATCTAGAAAAGAATAACCTGTCAGTTTAGTGTGTGTACGTAAAACTATGTATAAATATATATATATATATAAAATGGTATACTTAGCAACACAAATATATGTGTGTGTATATGTATATGTATCTCATCACTCATTTCACCATGATCATTAATCACTGCTAAACTGAAGCTTCTCAAACTATGATAAACATTATGTAAGAAACATTCATGAATTTTGTTTCTAAGAATTTGAAATTTGTCAGTTCAGAAAAAGTGTTAAATTTTACCTTTAAACTATAAACACCAGCCTATTCAGTATTTGAATACAGGAATCTATTGACTTTTGTTAAGAAAAACTCCATTCAAGTACTTTAGAATCACATTTATAAGAACTGATATGCTAATTATAACTTACACATATAATCATAGTAAGTTCTTTCAGAGGTTCTAAGGGCCAAATACTTATTGGTATAGTATAGTTTCTCTACTCTTCCTTCTCTCAACATGCAATTGGATACTAGAAGGCTAGGTAACAACAGTATTTAATAAATTAAGTTATTCTGCTGTTTTTTTAAAAAAAGAATAACACTGCTAATGATGTTGGTGTCCTTACTTGATCTATTAATGATGCACATCATGGTTTTTCTCTAGTTGCTAAGAATTAGCACACAGTTTGGTAAATGAATGTTTTAAAATATAAATTTAGGGTAAAAATTTCAAACTTACTCTATCAGTGGTGCTCCATACAGAACAAAAATTACATGAAAGGAGAAACAAGACATAAGAAAGTAGATACAGCATTTCAAAAATCTGGTTACCTAAAAGAGAAATGAATAACCTGAAGATTCAAGATAATGCCTAAAGGACAATAAATTCTTCCATTTTATCTACAAACACAACTTGTTCCTATAATGTGTAAAACAGTTCAAATGTTCTTGGGTATACTCAAATCAGATCACATGTCCTGTACCGTCACATACACAGCCTTCGATACAGACTAAAAAAGCCTAAAAGGCAAATACCACCTTCCGCCCATATTCTACCCATCCGACCTACATGAGTCGAAAAGAGGTTCTGTTTCCATGCTAATATAGAGCTATGTCATTAATCAATATTTATCAAATACTGATTGACACCAGAGAGCTAGGATACAAAAAATACAGTATTATGCGATGATAGAGGAAATATCTGCAGAAAATAACAATTTTTTTCATTTTAAAACAAAATTCCTGGGAAAACTGCACTGAAAAAGCAAAATACTAAATAATTCTTGAAATCACACTCATATTACACAACCCGTATGAAAAAAGACCTGAACATCTACAAAGAAACATGAGATCTTCTTGATTTGGAGGTTAAGAATATATAAACATAACACATACATTCAGCTTTTCCAATCATAGGCAGTAAATGACCTAACAGAGCTTATACATGGTAGAAAATAATGTTAAGTGTGGACATTATTAGTAATAGCCAAGTGAATATCTACTGCAGTGAATATTCTGGAAAATTGATTCTAATATCTGAAAATTGTTTAGTCAAGGAAGGCCATGTTGGAAACAAGCATTACCACAGGCTTATATTGCAATTTCTGAAAATCCCATTAAGTGGCTTTCAGAAATGCAAAAATAATAAAAATAAACTGCAATGTCTTATTGAGTAAGGTTTAAAGATAGACTGTCACATGTATTTATTTTCAATGGTGACATAAAACAATGACTATATAGGCTCACAATATTATAATACGCTCTGAAGAAGTCATAATTCCATAATTAATGCAAGGCAAGGATCAATCAAACATTGTGGGCAGCCTTCCAGCAAGAAACAGCCTACCAGTTTGGGGGGAAAAATATCAGGTTCCCTTTACTCACTATAAATAAACTAATGAAGACTTGATGAATACTTTATTCTTCCATTAAAAGAAACACTAGCTCCATCCAAAAATCAGTTATTGAGACATAAGCCTTACCTTGTGTGATAATGAACTTCTTTTAGAGGATGTATTTGGTTTCACTACTAAATACAGTACTAGATTGACAGCAGTTACAAAACCAGAACAGATGCACAACCATGTCAAGTGTGTTTCCAATATTGAGAAGTTCTCCAAGAAGAGTGATGGAATGAAGACACTTAGGATAATTGAAAATATGCATAAAAGATGGGTATACAGTAGTCTCTTGATATCGTTATCTTTCATGGTGTTTTCTTGGATGGCTAGCTAACAAAAAAACAAGAAAAGAAGAGCATATGCAATAACGACTTTTTCCATTGTCTTAAATGTTTTGACCCCTAAAAATAAGTCATAAAGTCAATTTTCTATGAGCAATATATTTGTTTCAAAACACAGAAGATGCAGACGTGTAGATGCACATACAGACTTAGCTTTCTATTCTACCTTTGATTTTCTTAATATGGTACAAACATCTCTCAGAGCCTAAAAAGAACAAATGTACTAATTTCTTAAATATTGTGACTGGTTTCTGCAAAAGGGTCATGTCCTAGGACCAATAAAGCAATTAATTTAAACTTTTTTGACCAATATCACAGAGATGAAATCAACTGTGTGGATTAAATTATCTACTGCCTGTTGCAATTATAACCAAAGTTTATTTATGCGGTTTCTAGAACGCATAGGTTATAATTCCAACAACCCCACAAATATACTTAGGCTGAATTGTTGGTATTTTTTTTTACTCTTGTCTAACATTACAGTAGTTCACATCTTCTAGCAAATGCCAAATGACACCAAGTGCACATTCCAATACTCAAATGGTGGCCAGTGGAATCAAGAGTTCAAACAGCACACTAAACCAAGGGATCCCAATGCTTCAGAAATACCAAGAAGACAACGTCTGTTACAGGTGTTAAATTCCAACCAAAAGTACAGCACGAACGGAAGGAGGAAAAAAAAATTACCGTCTCTAAAATACACGTATTTAAATTACCTGAGAGCTGACTAATTGTACTGTTAAACAAGGACTTTATTAATTTAAAGAGTCAATACGTTACATTATGGAGAATATTCCAGAAAATAGAAATATCTCAGAAAAAAAATACTATACACACACACGCACACGCGCGCGCGCGCGCGTGGGCGGAGGAGCGCCCACTAGTGAGAAAAGCAGAAGGGCGAACCTGGGCCTTATCCTAATAGCTCTCATTTAATTCACCCAATGCCTTTCAAAGGCAGATATTTTACTGATAAGGAAACACGGCAAACAGGTGAGGTGGTCCAAGGTCCCATGCGCTACAGCCATCTCTCTGGTATAAGGAAATACACTAGGCATGAAAAGCAAACGGATGGCAAGAAGGGACAAAGGGAAAGTTTCCCATAGATTCTATCTTAAGCTGATTGAGGGAGGGCAAGGGGATCAGGAATCCATTCTCTCAACAGATAGCCCTTCAGCGATTTTTCTGAGCCACCCTCGGAATCGCAGCTGCCAGCAGCAGATGTGGATGTAATACAGTGAGCAGGACCCAAACTCAAATGTTTGCTGAATGAATGAAGGAACCAGAGTAGGCAAAGAGGCAACCAGCACCGGTTAGGCCCTGGCGTGCCCCCAGGACGCCTGCAGAAGTGCCACGGGCATGACCCGGCCCACCTCGCTACGCACCTAAGCGGAGAGAAGGCTCTTCCGAGCGGCCCCCAGAGGAGCCTTGGCGGGCATCGCCGCACCTTCAC